>NC_079496.1:47249731-47921606 GCF_030052815.1 Hevea brasiliensis
ATGTGTGGGAGAAGGAAATCATCCTTCAAACTTGCCTTATTGAGATCCCTGTAATCAACACACACCCTGACTCTCCCGTCCTTCTTCATTACTGGGACCACATTAGCTATCCACTAAGGGTACTTGACCACTTCCAGAAATCCAGCATCATACTGCTTTTTGACTTCATCCCTAACCTTGAGCAGGGTGTCAGGATTCATTCTTCTTAACTTCTGTTTTACAAGAATTGTCCCAGGGATTAGGGGAATTTTGTGCGTCACTATGTGAGGGTCTAAGCCAGTCATATCGTCATAGCTCCATGAAAATACGACCAGGAATTCTTTAAGCAAACTGACCATATCTTCTAATTCTTCACTACCCACAACCTTAAGTTCCCTCTTTATTTCTTCTGTGCCTAGATTTATGGTGTGCGTTTCGTCCCCACAGGGCACTAGGGAAGGTTCATCTCTTTCACCCCTTTCTTCTGCAAGTTCCTCTTCAGAATCACTTGAAGTAATGGCAGTTATGGGGATTTCAAAATTAACAAGAGGAATTTCTAAGTTTATTGAATTATTAGGCATTAATTGATGAATGGTCTTGAAGAAATGAAAGTGGAATATATTATAAGAATGGATTTCAAGAGAAAAAGGAAAAGAGAATAGGATGCAAAATGCGCTATTAATTCATTAATATTTGAATCATAAGAAAAGGGTCCATTTACAGCATTGCACTTGTCACCATGGATAAAATGATCAAGTGAAGATAACAAAATGTACTTTACTCGAGATTAAGCACAGGAAGGTCCTCTGCTTCCTAATTATCCAGTTCTTGACCCTCATCAATTGGCGAGATCAGGGCTTCATATAGGGAGTCCAGTTATATGACATTGACAGACGGTTCTTCGGGTGATTTTTCACCCTTCTCAGGATTCTCAAGGATCGGTTTGGTGAAGACATCCGTGATTTTTGGGACAACCTTCATTTTCCCGACTCTTTGGTCAAATCTCTGATCCCGAAGGAGGTTCCTCTTCCAAAATCGCCCATCCATAAGGGCGTCTTCCTCAAATCCTAGGCCAAAATGGCCAATCTTTTGGATAGCCGGTATGGGTTCAACAATCCCCTATAATGTCGCGCCTACTGTAACATCCTCCCGATACGTGTTCTGCACGTTCTATTACTCCAGTAGTCAAATAACAGTCCAGGCAAGTCAGGATGTCTAGAACTATACTTCAGTGATAGTGAACAGACATATAATGATGAAATAAATAAAAATAAAATACAAGAAAAATCAAACAAAAATGAAAGAGAGAAAATGATGCTAAGTTAAACGAGCCGGCACCGCAGCGATGGGTGACTGCACTGGGAAGGCCGTTGTCGACCCCAGGACCGCAGGGAACCCTCTGAATTTAATTTTGATACATAAATAAAGGTTTATTGAAATGTAATTGACATTAGAAATATCAAAGAAAAATTAATAGATTAGTACAAAGAAAAATGAAAAATCGAGAAACAGACAAAAATCGGTGTTACCGAAAAATCAGGAATATAACCCAAAGTGGGGTATTTTGGTCATTTGACACCTAGTGTTGCCTTTTGTCCTCAATTTCCATTAAAAATAAATGATATTTCACTTTAGAAATGACATGAAAAATTAAATTGTAATACATTATGTAAATTGTGAAAGAAAAGAGGTAAATGTGTAAATAAAGGAAACTTAATATAATTAAACATTAAACAACTCATTAGTGCTCCACTAACTATATTATAAACTACATAAAATAAACCTTAGTGGGCAGAATTGGGTCATCTTCAACCTTTGGAGAAGCTTGCCGAATTGATCCTCTCAAAGTCCTCCATGGCCACCATGCATGAAGCTTTCTCTCTCCATCATCAAGCCCTCATTTTCACTTGCTTCCTTCATTAAAGCTTTCCTATTCACCTTGGGGAAGATATTGGCAAGAAGAAAAACCAGATTTGGTGAAGTTTTGATAAGCTCCAAAAGTTGTAAGTGTCCAAAATCTCTCCCTTGCTTTAGTAAACCTTGTGTTTAGGTTGAGGTGAGTATTTGGTGAAGAGAAATGAAAGAAATAGTGAGAAATGGACTTGTCCATTTTTGGCAGCCATGAACCCTTGTTGAGCTTGAGTTATTTTTACTTCTAATGAATGAAAATGAAGGTTGATTAATTCAAATGAAAATTGTAGTAAGTTTGTATTTAAGTATGTGCATGTAGTGTTTAGATTAAAGGTGTGAAATGGAACCTTGATGCCTTGAGCAAACTACCATGTTTGGCAGCCCCTAATAGCATGAATTTGTGTGTGAACATGTGGTTATTAATGATATATGTTAATGTTAAATTGTGGGCAGCAAGTGTAAGTGATATTGAAGTATGAATATGTTGGAGTATATGTGTAATATTAGCATTTAAGTATGTTGAATTTTGGTAGAAGTGAATGTTGAACTTAATGATGAATTGTGTGCATTAAGCACTTGAACATTCTGCCCAGAATTGTTGCCGAAATTGTGTATAATATATGTATGGAAGTGTTCTTGATTGAATATTGTAGTAATGAGGAGGAGAAGGAACATTAAATTGGGAGTGTATGAGCTTTGTGCAGGTTGTGTATTGAAGGCAGCACCTAAATTAGGCCATAAGTACCAAACTGTGAACCCAATTGGTATGAGGCCAATTGGGGGTGAAACTAGACACCAAATAGGCCAACTTTCATGTGGAAAGGTTGCCAAAATTCTGCCTAGAAACTGACCTTAAAAATGACCAAATCCGGATTAGTGCATTTAAGGCCTGAAAACTGACCATTTGGGCAGCAGTTAGTTTTTAGGCCATAACTCACTCAAAACAGGTCCAATTGACCTAAACTTTTGACCATGAATAGTTAAGACCTATATCTACAAGTCTTATGAAGACACCCAAGCCCAGAAATTTCCAGAACCAAGTCAAATGGCTTGCACAAGTTCGGGTACAAAATCTGCCGAACCAAAAGTGACCTTAAAATTGACCAAATTTTGCACTAAAAGTGCAATCTGTCCAGCTTTAGCAAATTGACCATATCTTGGTCTACACAATTCGGAATTACCTGAAATTTTTCCCCGCGTGCAATAAGACATAGAGCTACAATTTTGCTTCTTTGACCAGAAGCTAAAAACTAAGAGAAATAGGACTTTAAGCTAGACCAATCTAGCACACAAAAATTAAGAATTTAACATCTTACATACAAAGATGCTTGAAGCATTTTGGCAATGAATGCCAACTTGTAAAAATGGTAAATTGCACTATATTGACGGCATATTGAGATTTAAATTGTGACATATTGATGCTAGAAACAACTTATCCATATTACCTAAAAAGGTCAACACATGCATTGACTTGTGAATTATATAATAGTTAGTAAACTCAAAAAAAATGAAGGATTAAACAATTAATTTATAATGTGCCCTAGTTTGCCTAGTTGACTAGTATGGATAGGTTGGCTAGCATGGATAGGTTGGCATGCCAATAGGATTCTGACAGCTGTTATGTAAATGGCTTCATGCCATACTGTGTTTTTACGGCTTATTATGCCGCACTGTGACTTTAATAGCCTACGGCTATACATATTGTTTATTTATTCTTGGCTTATCACCAGATTGATTATATGGCTTCTTAGCCACACTGTTTGCACACAGGGAGACACTTTGTGACCGATGGTGTGACGGCCCGAGGTACTAGGTACCCAGTGCCAGTATATCCGTTTATCCAGTCTGGTCAGTATATAGGCTACACGGGCAGTAATTTAAATACTACTAAATTCAAATAAGTAAATTCAGTCTTCTGACATACAACACTACTAAAATTAGCAGATATTGAAATGTTAGCAAATAAAGGTAAAATCAACAATTGTGAAGAACACCGATGCCATAAATTTATTTACTTTATTTTAGTGTATATTTCTTTATATTTGGCACCACTAAGCAAAATTGCTTAGCGCGTTGCGTTTGTAACGCGTAGGTATTGGAGATACGGTGGGAGCCCACAGACCTACGATCGGGTGAGACATCGATTCGCACAGAGTCCATAGTCATCTGCACTGCATTGCATACATGGTAGGACTTAGGATATCTTGTATTTTGTACTTTTGTTGTATATTTGAAATTCAGCCTTGTATTTTGTAATGTTATGAAAGCTCTAAAGTTTGTAATATTTTGTACATATTAAATAACATGGAGATTTTTTGTATATATTTAAATTATTATGGACTGTATTATGGAACTGTTTAATGACTATAAAAGTCTATTGACTTTACTGAGAAATAGAGACTGTGAAATATTTGAGATTTTGATATCATCATATTAAACTGTTTTCAACAGGTTTGGAAGGACAGTTTGTCCTAAATATAGACGGCATCTTACCAAATTTTTATTACCAGTCTTGAAACACTGATTTTATCAAAGTATGAAAATAGTATCAGCATGATATGAATATTACATAAAAGACTTCTTAAAATCAAATTGAGTTCAGTAAATGAAATAATCACAGACTAGGTGTTCCGGCACGCCGAGTAGCACGCCTTGCTCGGCTATTCTATAGATGGGTGTGTGACACCCCTTACCCGTCTACAGTATATCCGGGTAAGATATGTCACACGGTGTACCGGCACACTCTATTTTTTCCTTAATTAATTTTTTTGTCATAGTTTTGAATATAGTTTATGGAATATAATTTATTTAAGCCATTTATCAAAATTATTATTTATTTGAGGTTCCGAAAATTTTAAAGAAAATCCGGCGGAGTACCGGCTAAAAATGGAGAAAACAGTTCTTCGGAACCTGTGAAAAACACTTCCAATATTTATATCTCATCACTCTCAAACTCCAATATCAAATCTCAACATTTTTCAATTTCATTTCTCAATCATTCATCTCATAATTCACATCTCATTCATATAACTCAATTTCATAATCATTTCCATACATTTCCATTCGTACTCAATTCATATGTAAACATTCTCAATTTACATAAGCAAAATTTTCAAATTTCCTTAATTTACATAATTTACAAAATAATTACAAAATTTCATAATTTACATGATATACAAATTAATTACAATTTGCTAATTTATATTACAATATAAGAAATAATTAACATACACAAAATACATGATATGCTTAATGTGAGCCCTATCTACATGCATTGCTGAGGAGGTGACAACCTTTGACACTCTGCAGATCTGAACTCTCAAAATTTCCAGTCAAACGTCCAGTGGGTTCTAGCTTCAGGGCGAGGAAACAATTCCATCGCGCTAAGCATTGCTGCTTAGTGGTGCAATAATATAACAAGGAAATAATATACAAATAAAGATAGAAATAAAACATCATTCAAATAATTAAGATCTATTTATACTTCACATGCGGTTTCTAAAATTTAATATGTTTTATCCTAATTTAGTCTTCTTTGGAAGCGTTTATTTCGCCAATGTACAGTAATAATGTACAAAAAAAAATGATCTGAAAATAATAAATTTATGCTTATATTATTATATAAGTCTCATTTGCAATATTTATTTATTTTATAATTTTCTTTGCTAATCTTTTAGCATTTTCCCAATACTTGCTAGGTTGTCTCAGATTATCTCATAATAAGTAAATTTTAATATCTCATTCAGTTCATTTCGATTCTTTCTAATAAATAACTATTCTAATTTATTTTAGGTCATCTTACTCATTTATTTTATTTAATTTCTAATATTTTAAATTGCTAATATTCTTAACTTATCTCAATAAATTTCACTGCCCAAGTAACCTATGACAGGCTGACTAAACTGGATAACGGGAAATAGGCACTGTACACCTTGGTGCCTCGGGCCGTCATACCATGGGACGCAGAACGTCAACCACGTATGCAGTCAGTATGGCTAGAAAGCCATGATAACACATAATCGGGCGTAGAAGCCATGAATGTTGGCATAATGCCATGAATGCGGGCATAAAGCCATGAATACGGGCATAAAGCCATGAATACAGGCATAAAGCCTTTCGCAGTACTGCTAAAATAATACCCTATTGGCATGCCAAACTATCGAATCTGACACACATGTCTAGGCAATACAAGGGCACATAATATCATTAAACATTAATATATTGTGTTTTATGACTTCATTATTTCATAATAAATTTCAATTATAATTCATACATTCATTTGATCATTTATATGATCACAATTCACATCAATTATCCTTTTTATACCATTGTACTCAAAATACTTCTCCTTTCTACAATAATGAGAACTAATGTCTCATTCATACATTAATATGGTTCATTTATTCATTCTTTATGTTGTTCATATTAATCACAATTCTAAACAATGGTTCACATGTACCATTGTATTCAAAACATTTTTCCTTTTCTCATTTATACATTCAAGAATCTCTACTTATGTAATTGCAAATTTTATATTTCAAGTTGAGTTATTAATATTTTATGAATTCCATTTGTGATGGGCATATAAGCCCTAACTATCTATTTACATCAATTAGATGACTTATTTTTCATGTTTCCAGTAATCCATGAAAATTTCATGGACTTCAAATTTATGCTCTTAATTTCCTTTTAACAATTTTGACTAAGATGCATAGTCCACATTTGTCATACCATTCTAAGCATTAAGCTTAGAATTAGTTCTAGGTCTTCATCTTAATTTGCTAATTATTTTGACTACTATTCACCTTACTAGTCAACCAAAATGTTGACTTTTTCTACTTAATGGATATATTAGTTCTAATTACACCAAGATCCCACATTTTGAGTTTTACATTTACTAGTATTAATTGCCAATTGCAATTTAAAGTCCCCTAGATGCATTTCTAATTTCACATTTTAAATTTCAATTTTTGGTGTCACTATTCACCTCATTGGTCAACAAAAATATTAACTTTTGGATGGAAAATAGGTACATTGGTTCACTCCCAATGCACCACATTTTACATTTAAAACTTGTTGGAATTGAGCACCCATACCATTTCTAAACTTAAAACCAAGAGGGCAGAATTTTCAGTTTTTGAAGCCTAAATTTACTGTTCCATTAAGCACTGTTGCAGTGGGAATTTGAGGAAATGGTAAACATGAAAGTTGTTCCTTATTTTGTCTAGTTGAATTTCCTTTTTTGAATCACTCCATTTGGAGTTTTGTAGCTCCAGGTCCAAAAACCACAACTGGCCGGATTTCAATTCTGCAGAATTTACCAAATCTACAGTACCATGAACAGTGACTGTGACTGCCATTTGAGTTAGGTTCTGTTCATAATTTGGAGTAGGTTTCTTCATGAAAATTGTTTATGTCTTAACTTGTTGCTGTAAAACTTTCAGGTCAATTGACCATTTCTACAGTGAGTTATGGCCAAATGAACAGTTACTATTCATTTGGTCATTCTGCAGAATTGGCTTGCAGGGTACCCGGATTGGGGCCAACTTTTGGTCCACTTGCTTTGGTCTTTTGGGCATGGTTTCTTCAGCAAAAATGTGTCATTATAAGTCTAGTTTCATGTCCAATTGGCCAAACACCAATTGGACCTACACAGCCAAAGATATGGCAGTCCAAACAAGCTGGACTCACAGCCTCCCTGCTACTCTCACTAGGCAGCATGCCCATTTCAGTTTGCCATGCAATAGTTCACTCCTAATTATGGTCAACTTACCCCAAATGGTCACTAATTGACCATTAGAATGTTCTTTAACAATTTCCTAAGCAAAGTCAAATTTTCACTCCCAAACCCTAGCTCAAAGTCAAGGTTTTCACAAATTTCCTTAGTTAACTCTTTCATTCCTTATATATATATATATATATACACTTTAAACATAATCTCTAATTCACTCTAAGTCCATTAAAACAATCAAACTCATTCCTTCCTTAGGGCTGCTGAAATTCATGGTATACATACACATGAATTCTTTTCATTTAATTTACAAATTCTTGTTCACTTTAAGTCCTTAACATGGAATGAAAGGGATTTAGGTATAAATATGCACTAACCTTTTTGAAACCAACCTTGAGCTTGTTATTCTTCAAGATTTCTCCTAGAATCATAATAATCATAATCAATTATAACTTCACTTTCCTAAATTAAATATCCAATAAAAATTCAATAGCATTTCCCCTTAAATTGGACTAAACTCCTATCATAAATCTTAAATCCACAACCACCCATTAATACCCAATCTGGCAGCTTGTGCATTCAAATTTATATATAATGATCTAACCGTTAGATAAATCCCAAATTTTAACCATATATTCAAGAAATCCCTATACAATATCAGTAAAAATTTTAACATCAAATAATCTCTATATCATGAGATATCAAAACATTCATTCAACCCTTCAAAATCTGAATTTTTGCAGAAATCAGTCTTACTCAGATAGCTCATGCAAAACAATTTATATCTCATAAACCACAAGTCTAAAATTCACCAAATTTTAACCCAGCAGCCTCAACATCCCAAATATCATTCGTACCAAATTTCATAATTTTATAAGCATCCTAACTATTTATTTTTCTCAAATTTCAGTAGCCAAAATTCAGAATTCAACCTACAGACAGCCTGTGTTCAACAATATATTTCTCCAAATCCAACCGTTGAACAATCACCAAATTTTAACCATAACTTCCAAACATACATACCTCAAACTTATCCAAAAATCAGCTGTAGAAGTTGAGCCAAACTCACTTGGACGGAAGAGAAAGATGTTGCCCTGCTGAACCCCTATTTCTGCTACTGTTCATCTCCTTCTCCTTCTTCCTTTCTTTCTTTCTTTCTTTCTCTTTCTTTCTTATTCCAGCCCGTATGAAGAAGGAAACTGCTGGTTTCCTTTGTTTTTTTTATCTCATTTTAAGTCATTTTTATCTCTTTTTATTGGTTTGTCAAATGGTGATTGGAGGGGGCTTTTAAATGACATCATCATATGTCATAATTAAACATTTTCCTTCGTTTTCTTTTCTTCTTTTCTCTACTCATTTTCAATTCAATTTTTAGTAATGTTTATTCATATTTTATGTCATATTAATTATTTACTCAACTGGACAAGTCGGCCAAAAATCGTCTCTGAAGGCGAAATGACCAAAATGCCCTCCGTTTGGCTTAACGGGTCAAAATTGTCTGTACCGATTGAAAAATTTTTCTAAATATTTTCTTGGCATTCTAATGCCATAGGAACCTCAATGACCCTTCTTTGGAGTCTCAAAAATTATTTTATGAATTTTTCCCAGGGTCTAGGGCTCCTCGTTGCGAGAACCGCAACTTCACTCTGGTTACCCATCGCTTGGGCACCGGCTCTTTTAACTTGGTTGTATTTTATTTCAAAAATTTTTCCTAAATTTTTCTTATTAATATTTGAGTTAATTATGGTTCCTGACTTTAGTTTAAATATTTTTCCGGACGTTCTATCTGTCCGGACCGACACCGGTCACCGGAACAGTAGAATGTACGGAGTTGCTACCGAGAGGGTGTTACAGGGTGAGGGGTGTTACATTTAGTGGTATCAGAGCACAGTTTAGGCGTTTCTGGACCTAGATAGATTGCATATCATGGATTGCATTGTAAGTGTTAAGATGACTCTAATGCAGATTTTTTGATTTATTTTGTTATTTTGATCAGAATATGGACTCCACATCGCAAAGAGCGGTCGATGAGGAAGTGGAAAGTCATGCTCCATCTATGACTGAACCAGGAGACAGGAGGGAACCTGTTCCACCAGTACCAAATGCATCAGCCACATTTCAGCAAATGGCTGAGTTCTTTAGACAAATGGCAGGAGTTATGCCACCACCACCAGCTCCACATCAAAAATCTCATATGGAGAGACTCAGGAAGTTTGGAGCAGTGGACTTTCTGGGCAAAAGAGAAGATGATTCTGTCACAGCTAAAAACTGGTTGGACAGAACTGGAAGAGTCTTGAAACAACTTCATTGTACTCCAGAGCAAAATTTGGAAGCTACTGTATCACTACTACAGGATGATGCATACCAGTGGTGGGATACAGTAACTAGTGAGATGCCACCAGAACAGATAACTTGGGATTTCTTTCTCACTGAGTTCAGAAAGAAGTATGTGGGCAGTGTATACTTGGAAGAGAAGAGAAGGGAGTTTATTACCCTACGCCAGAGACAGCTGACAGTGGCTGAATATGAAAGAGAATTTGTCAGACTGAGCCGCTATGGGTGGGAAATAGTCCCTAATGAGGCAGAGAGATGCAAGAGATTTGAGGAAGGACTCAATGATAACATTAAAGTAATGATTACAGCCTTGGGGATTACAGAGTTTGCCAAGTTAGTGAAAGCTGCACTGAAGGTTGAAAAAGTTAGAATGAATGAGCTGAACAGAAGGGATAGACAGCAGAAAAGAGGTCAGGGTCAGACCGATACATCTTCTGCCTCTAGTAAGAAATTCAGAGGTTCGCCTACTCAGAGTTTTAGTAGAGCACCAAGTCAGGGTCAGTCATAGAGGCCCAAATCTCAGTTTGCACCAAGGAGAGGCCAGTCCACCCCTTCAATGGCTAGCTCTCCAGGAACAGGGTACAAGGGACCAGCCCCAACAGTATCTATTGCTTGCCCACATTTCCAAAAATGGCATAAGGGTGAATGTTGGAGGATGATAGGTGCTTGTTTACGGTGTGGATCTATAGACCACCTAGTCTGAGATTGTCCATGCAGAACTATTACATCCACTCCAGTATCAACTGATAAGCCTGCCCCTCCAGCTCCAAGGGGTAGAAGGCCGGGTAAGGCTGAGGCAGCCGGTACTTCACAGAAACCTGTGTCAGAGTCTGTGGAGAGAGCAGAAGGCAGAAAACCAGCCAAAGCCTATGCTATAAGGGCACAGGAGGAACAGGATGCTCCAGATGTTATCAAGGGTACATTCCTCCCTTATAATACTTCTGTGCATGCATTAGTGGATCCTGAATCTACTCATTCATATATTTGTATCAAGCTGCCCATAGAAAAGGGAATACCAGTGGAGGAAAGTGACCAAGACATCCTAGTCACAAATCCGCTAGGCCACAGTGTGGTAGTAAACAAGGTGTATAAGGGCTGTCCATTAAAGATTCAAGGGAAAGAGTTCTTAGCAGACTTAATCGAACTGCCTTTCCATGAGTTTAATGTGATTTTGGGAATGGACTGGTTATCCCATTATCAGGCAATAGTAGATTGTAAATTGAGGAGAATCTCTCTGAAAACTGCTGAGAACGAAGAAATAATAGTAGTGGGTGAAAGGACAGATTTCTTGTCCAATGTCATCTCAGCTACAGTTGCAAGGAGATGGCTGAGAAAAGGGTGTGAAGCCTATTTGGCACATGTGGTTGACACTAGGCAGGGTAAACTTAACTTATCTGACATACCCACAATAAGGGATTTCTCTGAGGTATTTCCTAAGGAATTGCCTAGTTTACCACCAGAAAGGAAAGTTGAATTTGCTATTGAGATTATGCCGGGTACAGCTCCCATTTCAATTACTCCGTATAGGATGGCACCTGCTGAATTGAAAGAGTTAAAAATCCAGCTGCAAGAATTACTAGACAAGGGGTTCATACGCCCTAGTGTGTCACCTTGGGGAGCTCCGGTACTGTTTGTAAAGAAGAAAGATGGGACACTGAGGTTATGTGTTGACTACCGACAGTTAAACAGAGTAACAGTGAAGAACAAGTATCCATTGCCTAGAATTGACGATCTGTTTGATCAGTTGAAGGGAGTCAGTGTGTTTTCTAAGATTGATCTCAGATCAAGGTATCATTAGCTAAGGCTTAAGGATGCAGATGTGCCTAAGACTGCATTTAGAACCCGGTATGGGCATTATGAATTCCTGGTGATGCCATTTGGGTTAACAAACGCTCCAACAGCATTCATGGACCTTATGAACCGTATCTTCCATCCATACTTAGATCGGTTCGTAGTGATCTTCATTGATGACATCCTGGTGTATTCCAAGGATAAAGCAGAACAAGATGAGCATTTGAGAATTGTTCTGCAGACTCTAAACGAGAAGAAATTGTATGCTAAATTGTCCAAGTGTGAGTTCTGGTTGAATGAGATTGCATTCCTTGGACATGTAGTATCAGCTGAAGGGATTAGAGTGGATCCCAAGAAGATTGAAGCAGTGATGGAATGGAAGCCTCCCAGAAATACAACTGAGATCAGAAGTTTCTTGGGGTTAGCTGGATATTATAGAAGATTTGTAAAGGGATTTTCCCTGATAGCTGCTCCAATGACCAAATTACTACACAAGAATATGAAATTTGATTGGAATGACAAGTGTCAAGCCAGTTTTGAGAGGCTAAAGGCTATGTTGACAGAGGCACCAGTGTTAACACAGCCAATGTCTGGAAAAGACTTTGTAGTCTATAATGATGCCTCTCACAATGGGTTAGGGTGTGTACTCATGCAAGAAGGAAAAGTGGTCGCATATGCTTCCAGGCAGTTAAGGCCACATGAAAAGAATTACCCTACTCATGATTTGGAGTTAGCAGCAATTATCTTCGCATTGAAGATATGGGGGCATTACTTGTATGGAGAAAAATGCTACATATACATAGACCATAAGAGTCTGAAGTATCTGCCAACCCAGAAGGAACTTAATTTGAGACAGAGGCGATGGACTGAATTCCTGAAAGATTATGATTGTATGATTGACTATCACCCTGGGAAGGCAAATGTAGTCGCTGATGCTTTAAGCAGAAAATCTATTGTAGCATTAAGATCTCTGAATGCCCAACTATCCTTAACTCATGATGGAGTTATTTTGGCTGAGTTGCAAGTGAAGCCGAATCTGTTACAACAGATACAGGATGGGCAGAAGACAGATGGGAAATTAATGGCTGTTATGGGCAAAATCACTGAGGGGAAGGAAACTGAATATGAAGTGAAAGAAAATGGGTGCCTGTACTATAAAGAAAGAGTGTGTGTTCCAGATGATAAAGAATTGAAAACCAGCATTCTAAAAGAAGCACATAACAGTGTGTATGCTATGCACCCAGGAAGCACAAAAATGTACCATGACCTGAAACTCCGATATTGGTGGCCAGGTATGAAGAAGGACATAGTTGACTATGTAACTAGATGCTTGACATGTCAGTAAGTCAAAGCAGAACATCAAGTTCCATCAGGTTTGTTACAGCCCATAAACATACCTGAATGGAAATGGGACCGAGTCACTATGGACTTTGTCAGTGGTCTACCTCTCACTCAGAAGAAGCATGATGCAGCATGGATGATTGTGGATAGGTTAACCAAATCAGCACATTTTCTGCCAGTTAGAACTGACTACTCACTAGAAAAGCTAGCAGAATTGTACATCAGTGAGATAGTTAGAATACATGGAATTCCACTTTCCATTATATCTGATAGAGACCCGAGGTTTACATCTAGATTTTGGAAGAAATTACAAGAATCCTTGGGCACACAACTCCATTTTAGTACGGCTTTTCATCCTCAGACGGATGGACAGTCAGAAAGAATAATCCAGGTAAATTTTGAAACTCATTGAGTTATTGTAAACAATAATTGAATTGATAATGATAATAATAACCGAACATATGTGATAGGTCCTCGAGGATATGCTGAGAAGTTGTGTTATTGAGTTTGAAGAAAGTTGGGACAGATACCTTCCACTGGCAGAATTTGCATATAATAATAGCTATCAAGCTAGCATACCAATGGCACCCTATGAAGCACTGTATGGGAGAAAATGTAGAACACCTGTATGTTGGACTGAATTGGGTGAAGATAAGCTAGTGGGGCCAGACCTGATAAAACAGACAGAGGAAAAGGTGAAACTGATAAAGGCCAATTTGAAAGTTGCCTGCATCGGCTGTAAATCTTATGCTGACTTGAGGAGAAAGGACATTGAGTATGAAGTTGGCGAGAAAGTATTTCTCAGAGTATCACCGTGGAAGAAAGTGTTGAGATTCGGGAAAAAGGGAAAATTAAGCCCTAGGTTTATTGGCCCATATGAAGTTATTGAACGTGTGGGACCAGTAGCCTACAGATTAGCCTTACCACCTGAGCTGGACAAGATACATAATGTATTCCATGTCTTGATGCTCAGAAGATACAGATCAGATCCTTCACATGTCATCTCAGCAAAAGAAATTATGGTACGACCTGATGTGACATATGAAGAAGAACCAATTAAAATCTTGGCACGAGAGGTAAAAGAGCTCAGAAATAAGACAATTCCACTAGTGAAAATCCTATGGAGACACCATAACACGGAAGAGGCAATATGGGAGAGCGAGGAGACAATGAGACAACAGTTCCCTCCGCTCTTCACATCAGGTAAATTTCGAGGACGAAATTTTTATTTAGAGGGGAAGAGTTGTAACATCCTCCCTATACATGTTCTATACGTTCTATTACTCCAGTAGTCAAATAACAGTCCAGGCAAGTCAGGATGTCTAGAACTACACTTCGGTGATAGTGAACAGACATATAACGATGAAATAAATAAAAAGAAAATACAAGAAAAATCAAACAAAAATGAAAGAGAGAAAATGATGCTAAGTTAAACGAGCCGGCACCGCAGCGATGGGTGACTGCACTGGGAAGGCCGTTGCCGACCCCAGGACCGTGGGGAACCCTCTGAATTTAATTTTGAGACATAAATAAAGGTTTATTGAAATGTAATTGACACTAGAAATATCAAAGAAAAATTAATAGATTAGTACAAAGAAAAATGAAAAATCGAAAAACAAACAAAAATCAGTGTTACCGAAAAATCGAGAATATAACCCGAAGTGGGGTATTTTGATCATTTGACACCTAGTGTTGCCTTTTGACCTCAATGTCCATTAAAAATAAATGATATTACACTTTAGAAATGACATGAAAAATTAAATTGTAATACATTATGTAAATTGTGAAAGAAAAGAGGTAAATGTGTAAATAAAGGAAACTTAATATAATTAAACATTAAACAACTCATTAGTGCTCCACTAACTATATTATAAACTACATAAAATAAACCTTAGTGGGCAGAATTGGGTCATCTTCAACCTTGGGAGAAGCTTGCCGAATTGATCCTCTCAAAGTCCTCCATGGCCACCATGCATGAAGCTTTCTCTCTCCATCATCAAGCCCTCATTTTCACTTGCTTCCTTCATTAAAGCTTGCCTATTCACCTTGGGGAAGATATTGGCAACAAGAAAAACCAGATTTGGTGAAGTTTTGATAAGCTCCAAAAGTTGTAAGTGTCCAAAATCTCTCCCTTGCTTTAGTAAACCTTGTGTTTATGTTGAGGTGAGTATTTTGGTGAAGAGAAATGAAAGAAATAGTGAGAAATAGACTTGTCCATTTTTGGCAGCCATGAACCCTTGTTGAGCTTGAGTTATTTTTACTTCTAATGAATGAAAATGAAGGTTGATTAATTCAAATGAAAATTGTAGTAAGTTTGTATTTAAGTATGTGCATGTAGTGTTTAGATTAAAGGTGTGAAATGGAACCTTGATGCCTTGAGCAAACTGCCATGTTTGGCAGCCTCTAATAGCATGAATTTGTGTGTGAACATGTGGCTATTAATAATATATGTTAATGTTAAATTGTGGATAGCAAGTGTAAGTGATATTGAAGTATGAATATGTTGGAGTATATGTGCAATATTAGCATTTAAGTATGTTGAATTTTGGTGGAAGTGAATATTGAACTTAATAATGAATTGTGTGCATTGAGCACTTGAACATTCTGCCCAGAATTGTTACTGAAATTGTGTACAATATATGTATGGAAGTGTTGTTGATTGAATATTGTAGTAATGAGGAGGAGAAGGAACATTAAATTGGGAGTGTATGAGCTTTGTGCAGGTTGTGTATTGAATGCAGCACCTAAATTAAGCCATAAGTACCAAACTGTGAACCCAATTGGTATGAGACCAATTGGGGGTGAAACTAGACACCAAATAGGCCAACTTTCATGTGGAAAGGTTGCCAAAATTCTGCCTAGGAACTGACCTTAAAAATGACCAAATCCGGATTAGTGCATTTAAGGCCTGAAAACTGACCATTTGGGCAGCAGTTAGTGTTTAGGCCATAACTCACTCAAAACAGGTCCAATTGACCTAAACTTTTGACCATGAATAGTTAAGACCTATATCTACAAGTATTATGAAGAAACCCAAGCCCAGAAATGGCCAGAACCAAGTCAAATGGCTTGCACAAGTTCGGGTACAAAATCTGCCGAACCAAAAGTGACCTTAAAATTGACCAAATTTTGCACTAAAAGTGCAATCTGTCCAGCTTTAGCAAATTGACCATATCTTGGTCTACACAACTCGGAATGACCTAAAATTTTGCCCCGCGTACAATAAGACATAGAGCTACAATTTTTCTTCTTTGACCAGAAGCTAAAAACCAAGAGAAATAGGACTTTAAGCTAGACCAATCTAGCACACAAAAATTAAGAATTTAACATCTTACATACAAAGATGCTTGAATCATTTTGGCAATGAATGCCAACTTGTAAAAATGGTAAATTGCACTATATTGACAGCATATTGAGATTTAAATTGTGACATATTGATGCTAGAAACAACTTATCCATATTACCTCAAAAAGTCAACACATGCATTGATTTGTGAATTATATAATAGTTAGTAAACTCAAAAAAATTGAAGGATTAAACAATTAATTTATAATGTGCCCTAGTTTGCCTAGTTGACTAGTATGGATAGGTTGGCATGCCAATAGGATTCTGACAGCTATTCTGTAAATGGCTTCATGCCATACTGTGTTTTTACGGCTTATTGTGCCGCACTGTGACTTTAATAGCCTACGGCTATACATATTGTGTATTTATTCTTGGCTTATCGCCAGATTGATTATATGGCTTCTTAGCCACACTGTTTGCACACCAGGAGACACTTTTTGACCGATGATGTGACGGCCCGAGGTACTAGGTACCCAGTGCCAGTATATCCGTTTATCCAGTCTGGTCAGTATATAGGCTACACGGGCAGTAATTCAAGTACTACTAAATTCAAATAAGTAAATTCAGTCTTCTGACATGCAACACTACCAAAATTAGCAGATATTGAAATTTTAGCAAATAAAGGTAGAATCAACAATTGTGAAGAACTCCGATGCCATAAATTTATTTACTTTATTTTAGTGTATATTTCTTTATATTTGGCACCACTAAGCAAAATTGCTTAGCGCGTTGCTTTTGTAACGCGTAGGTATAGGAGATACAGCTGGGGAGCCCAGCAGACCTACGACCGGGTGAGACATCAAATCTGCACAGGAGTCCAGAGTCATCTGCACTGCATTGCATACATGGTAGGACTTAGGATATCTTGTATTTTGTACTTTTGTTGTATATTTGAAATTCAGCCTTGTATTTTGTAATGTTATGAAAGCTCTAAAGTTTGTAATATTTTGTACATATTAAATAACATGGAGATTTTCTGTATATATTTAAATTATTATGGACTGTATTATGGAACTGTTTAATGACTGTAAAAGTCTATTGACTTTACTGAGAAATAGAGACTGTGAAATATTTGAGATTTTGATATCATCATATTAAACTGTTTTCAACAGGTTTGGAAGGACAGTTTGTCCTACATATAGATGGCATCTTGCCAAATTTTTATTACCAGTCTTGAAACACTGATTTTATCAAAGTATGAAAATAGTATCAGCATGATATGAATATTACATAAAAGACTTCTTAAAATCAAATTGAGTTCAGTAAATGAAATAATCACAGACTAGGTGTTCCGGCATGCCTTGTAGCATGCCTTGCTCGGCTATTCTGTAGACGGGTGAGGGGTGTTGCACCTACCCATTGCCTATCTCATATCCGCTCTTAAGCATCACCTTTGCAACCATAGTTGTAGCCCCTTCATCCCTCTAGATAGTTTCTTGCAATTCTAGAGCCTGGAAAGAACTTTCCAACGACTTTTCAGCTGCTTCCACATAAGGAAGTGATTACGGCTTAGTGACCAACATGGCTTTTTCCCCCTTTACAGTGATGATTCTGCCGTCCATGATGTATTTAATTTTATGATGCAAGGTCAAAGGTACGGCATTTGCATGAATGGATCCAAGGCCTCCCTAGCAGCATGGTGTATGCAGGTTCAATTTCCATCACTTGGAATGTGACGTTAAAAGTGCATGCCCCGATTTGAAGCAGCAGGTCAATGTCTCCCAGTACTTCCCTCCTTGTGCCGTCAAAGGCTCTTACTACCATGGCACTTTGATGTATGTTTGATCGGTCAACAGGTAGCCTTGCCAAGGTGGCATTAGGCAAGACGTTAAGCATAGATTCGTTGTCAATGAGGACCTTAGCAACTATGCTGCCTTTGCATTTTACCGTCACATGTAAAGCCTTGGTGTGCTTTAAGCCAACCAGGTCTATCACCTCTTCCGAGAAAGTGACAAAACTGGATGCCTGAATTTGTCCCACTATCTTCTTGAATTGCCCCAGTGTGATATCAGGGTTTACAAAGGCCTGATCCAGAATCTTCTGCAGGGCTTGGCGATGGACCTCTGAGCTGAAGATCAATGACAACAACGAAATCTGGGCAGGCATCTTCCTTAGTTGCTCAACAACGTCATATTCACTTTGCTTCATTATTTGAAGCAACAATTCCTCTTCCCCACTTAATCCAGCAGGTTCTCCTCTCTCAACTTTCTCAACCTCCTCTTTCGTGTTCTTTTGTAGCTCTCCCATTTTTACTTTCCCTCTTTTCTTTTCCTTCTCGCCATTCCCGTAACATCTCCCACTTCGGGTTATAAATTCTATCTCTTGCTCAGGTGGGTAAGAGCTACTGGTTGTGACAGGTTTGGGGTTTGGTTGGGGAGTAGCATTGCCAGAGGGTCCGGTGTAAGTCATTCTGAAGTGCTCGTGGAGGGCAAAGCACGGTTTAGGGGGTGTCAAGGGTAGAGTATAGGCAAGGTTAGGAGTTTAGGTACTGCTGGACGCTTCTTGAGTAAAGACTTGGAAATTGTAGTTCCAAGGCACAACATGAGTGTTTGTGATTGGGAGCTGAGGCAGGGTTCGAATGACTATTACTGGTGGTGGTGGTGGTGGTGATGTTGGTGCATTAGGGGCAGAGAAGGTTAGTCTAGGATTGGAGGTGGAGGCATTCTGGCTGAATCTGGCTGCATTTATTTCGCCTTCCACTTTCAACCTCATTTGGCATCTCAAAATTTTAAGGGACAACAAGTTCTGGACCTCTTGTCAGAATCCCTTACAGTTGCGCAGCTCATGATCAGCTGCTCCTCCATGTTAAGGACATCCCGTACCCCTTTTTGATCCTAATGCCTGAGGGCAAAGGTAGCCTTCCCTCATTACCATAACAAAAATTTCCTCAAAGTGAGGAACTAGTCGATCCATCTCCATGGTTGACTTTTCATCCCCGGATTCTATCATGTTCACACCACTGCTTGTACCATGATTGGGCAGAGGGTTTGAAGTGATGTTGGAGAGAGAGCCATTCCCTTCAATCTTCAACCACCCATTTCTGATCAGTGCCTGCACTCTTCCCCGAAAGGCCCCACAGTTGTCAGTTGAGTGCCCGAGTGCCCCTCCATGATACTCACATCGGGCACTGGCATCATACCACCTGGGGTATGGTGGCTGAATTGGATCAAGAGGGATTGGCACTATTTAATTTATACCGACGAGGTATTGATATATTTCGCTGAGTGGGAGGGGAAGAGGTGGATCAGGGTTTCTCTATGGTCTAGGATTATTTTGGGGTGGTCTTGATTGAATAGGTTGAGGAGGTGGTCGGGATTGGTAAGCTGTTTGTGGTGGATACTATGGGCATGGATGAGGATAACTTGGAAAAGGAGGTGGAATGTTTGCTATTGTCAGTCCATGAACAGGAGGATATGGTCGAAAATTATTCTGAGGGAATGGAGATTGGTTTTGTCCAGTGATGGAGTGTACATCACCTTCTTTCTTTTTGCCAAAACTGGCAATTTTCTTTGCAGGATTCTCAATCAACTCCTGCAATCGTCCTAACCTGAGGTTAGCTTCAATCCTCTCGCCAGCTTGAATGATGTCCGAGAAGCTGTTAGAGGTATTTTCAATCATGAGGTTGAAATATGGAGCCTTCAATGTCTCAATGAACAAAGAGCAGAGTTCATTGTCAGTAACCGGAGGATACACCTCTGCCGCTTTCTCTCTCCACCTCTGGGCACACTCCTTAAAGCTTTCTCTTTCTCTCTGTATCAGATTTTGGAGGTCACTCCTTGTGGGGGTGACGTCACAGTTAAATTTGAACTGTTTTAGAAAGGCGTCAACCAAATCTTTCCAGGAGCGCAATTTACTCCTGTCTAACTGAATACACCATCTCAGGGCTGCCCCAGAGAGACTCTCATGGAAGAAGTGGACTAGGAGTCTATCATCATCCGTCAAGGCAGACATCTTGGCAATGTAAGTAGCCAGGAGAATGTGAGGGTCTGAGTTCCCAGTGTATTTGTCGAAGTCTGGAATCTTAAACTTGGGTGGTACTACCACATCTGGTACCAGTCTCAGTGATGATACATCTACTGAGCCGTACATATTCAGTCCCTCTATTGCTTTTAATCTCTCTTCTAGAGCAGATAACTTCTTATTCTCTCTTATTCTACTTTCTCCTCCTACTGCATGAGCTATTTCCCCAGTTCGGAAATAAAGGGCAGGGTGAACCGAAGGGATCGGGATTGAAGGGTGTGGCTCGGTATTTGAGACAGTCAGGTAGTAGGGGAAGGGTAGGTCATTATTCAGGGGAATCAGATTGACAGTGATTGTCGGATCCGGAATAGGTGGTTGAAAAGTAAAAGAGGTTGAAGCTTGGTGAGAATCAACCGTTGTAGGAGGTGGGGGAGGTAGTGGCAAGTTTGGCTCTGATGCAGGTTTATTTTGGGATATTTCTCTCATCAGTTTCATAAGCTCTGAGACTTGGTCTCTTAATTCAGAAACTTGTCCCTGTAGGTTCTGGACTTGTTCCTGGTCTTCCATTAGCTTCTTCGTTCATGATCTTATTAAGTACACTCGTCTTGGTTGGACTGCTTGTTTGGTCAGGCTTGCTTTGCTCGAAGCAATGTTGATTTCCTGTGTGAGAAAAAAAGTCTTTAAATGAATGTCAAATTTCGTTAAAATTTAAAGGTCCTTATTTAGACAAAGGATACGGTGGCATCTGAAAGTTAGGAATGAGATCTGTAGAAGGGTAATTGCATCAACTTTATCATGGCATCGCTCGATAATCTGACGGTGAATGACTGGATTGAATGCGTGTCTATGATACTTGTCCATGTGGCGCATTCAACTTTTCGCATAACCCTAGCGAGGATAGTTTCTAAAGGGAGTCATACTATTCATTCACAATTTTGCTAAACAATGGGCCAAAGTTATTTCATTAATCGAATAGTTCATACATAGCACTCTTTACATTGGCCTAGGCTCAGGGAGACTCTTTATAATGTAATGAAATCTTTTGAGATACTCATAAAGCCTTTCTTCTTGTCTAGTGGGGTTGAATATCCTCAGGGCATACTCGGATTCTGGCAAGAGCTCTTATTTCCCCTGTGCTATCATTCTCTCTAGCTAGTCAACATTTTCTCTTAGCTCTTGATGGAGAGTAGCTTGTCTTTCTTTTTCCTTTCTTTCTTTAGCACACTCCTTCAGAATATCATTGATAACCTGCGTTTGCTCCTTCAGTTTGAGCTTCTTTTTTTACCTTCTTATTTATACTCTTCCATGAGTATCTCTTGGTACTTCATTTTCTCTTGCAATTCATTATTCTGAGCTCCTGCTTCCTTTATTGCGTTTTGGAGAAAGATCTTTTCCCTTTTCGATTGCACTTCTTGTTCCTCAAACTCTGCTTTTTCGGTTATTGCCTCTCTCTTGAGCCTTTTTAACTCTCTTTTGAGGACCTGCTGTTGATCCTCCAACTGCCTTATCCGTTCTCGTAACTGCTGGTTCTCGGTATCTGCTTTTTATAGAGAATCGACCAAATGAGCATTAGCTTCTTCTGAAAAAATGTTCCGATGGGGGAAGTTACCTTCGAGTTCCATTGGCTCGGTAGCTGGGCATCCTTGATCCCTACTGGTCCTCCATTTAAGATAATCTTCCGTGGTACCCGAACCTTTAGGCGATCTTTCCCTCATAGTGATACTCTCCCAGGATTTGCGGGCTACTTTCAATCCCTCCTCACTACCGAGCTCATGGTAGAAGTGACCTTAATGGTATTCTTCAATACTGAGTGCGGACTGAGTTGAGCTGAACTACCTCTTTACCAATGCTAGGACATAACTCGTATATCCGGTTACTCCGATTAAAGATACTGAACAATTGCTCTCCGTGCTGAACAAAATAGGTAGACCTAGCGCCCATAATTTCCTTCAGTAGTAGTTGTGACTGTTGAAGCTCAAAATCCGCTCTTGCCACTCCAGCTCGTCCTTTGGGCTGATTACTAATCTAGTCATTTTCTCAATAGGAGGTTGGTCTGGGTACCAAGTTAACCCCTTTGTCTCTATAAGGCACATGTGACTGATGATCCAGAGGTGCAACAATTGAGAATAGCACTTAATGGATCCCCTGCCTTGTTGTCTACAGTAAGTAAGAGTCAACAGAGTCTCTGCAAGGATTGCTAGTATTGGGTTGACCTTCTGCTTTTCTACTGCCCAGAAGATCTTCATGACACTGCAAGTTATAATTCCCGAAGGCCCGGGGAATAAGATTAGGCCAAGATCCCCAAAGCTAGTGCTAATGAAGCTTGCTCCCATTATTCATCTCGGATGTACAGGTCCAACTGCTTCTTGAGACAGGTCCAATACCACCCGTGTGTGTTTCCTTTGATAGTTTCTGTAACACCCCTCACCCGTCTACAGTGTAGCCGAGCAAGGCGTGCAACACTGCGTGCCAGAGCACTTAGTCTGTGATTATCTCTTTTCCTTAGCTCAATTTGATTCTTAGAAGTCTTTATGTGCTATTCATAGCATACTGGTTCTATTTTCACACTTTAATAAAGTCAGTGTTTTAAAATAGTAATAAAAATTTGGCAAGGTGCCGTCTGTATTTTGGACAAACTATCCTTCCAAACCTGTTGAAAACATTTCAATATGATAATATCAAAATCTCAAATATTTCACAGTAAAGTCAATAGACTTTTACAGTCATTAAACAGTTCCATAATACAGTCCATAATAATTTAAATATATACAGAAAATTTCCATGTTATTTAATATGTGCAAAATATTACAAACTTTAGAGCTTTCATAACATTACAAAATACAAGACGGAATTTCAAATATACAACAAAAGTACAAAATATAAGATATCCTAAGTCCTACCATGTATGCAATGCAGTGCAGATGACTCTGGACTCCTGTAAAGATCTGATGTCTCACCCGGTGGTAGGCCTGCTTGGCTCCCCAGCTGTATCTCCAATACCTACGCGTTACAAAAGCAACGCGCTAAGCAATTTTTCTTAGTGGTGCCAAATATGAAGAAATATACACTAAAATAAAGTAAATAAAGTGTTTACGAATTTTTGGTGGTGCTGTATGTCAGTAGACTGGATTTAGCTATTTGAATTTAATAATACTTGAATTACTGCCCATGTAGCCTATATACTGACCAGACTGGATAAACGGATATACTAGCACTGGGTACCTAGTACCTCGGGCCGTCACACCATCGGTCACAAAGTGTCTCCCGGTGTGCAAGTAGTGCGGCTAAGAAGCCATATAGTCAATCTGGCGATAAGCCAAAAATAACTACATAATATGTATAGCCGTAGGCTATTAAAGTCATAGTGCGGCATAATAAGCCGTAAAAACACAGTATGGCATGAAGCCATTTACAGAACAGCTGTCAGAATCCTATTGGCATGCCAAACTATCCATACTAGTCAACTAGGCAAACTAGGGCACATTATAAATTAATTGTTTAATTCTTCAATCTTTGGAGTTTACTAACTATTGTATAATTCACAAGTCAATGCATATATTGACCTTTTTTAGGTAATATGGACAAGTTGTTTCTAGCATCAATATGTCACAATTTATATCTCAATATGCTGCCAATATAGTGCAATTTACCATTTTTATAAGTTGGCATTCATTGCCAAAATGCTTCAAGCATCATTGTATGCAAAATGTCAAATTCTCAATTTTTGTGTGCTAGATTGGTCTAGCTTATAGTCCTATTTCCCTTGGTTTTTAGCTTTTGGTCAAAGAAGCAAAATTGTAGCTCTATATCTTATTGCACGCGGGGCAAAATTTCAGGTCATTCCGAGTTGTGTAGACCAAGATATGGTCAATTTGCTAAAGCTGGACAGATTGCACTTTTAGTGCACAATTTGGTCAATTTTTAGGTCACTTTTGGTTCGGCAGTTTTTGTGCCCGAACTTGTGCAAGCCATTTGACTTGGTTCTGGTCATTTATGGGCTTTAGTGTCTTCATAAGACTTGTAGATATAGGTCTTAACTATGCATGGTCAAAATTTCAGGTCAATTGGACCTATTTTGAGTGAGTTATGGCCTAAACACTAACTGCTGCCCAAATGGTCAGTTTTCAGGCCTCAAATGCACTAATCCGGATTTGGTCACTTTTTAAGGTCAGTTTCTAGGCAGAATTTTGGCAACCTTTCTACATGAAAGTTGGCCTATTTGGTGTCTAGTTTCAACCCATATTGGCCTCATACCAATTGGGTTCATAGTTTGGCACTTATGGCCTCATTTAGGTGTTGCCTTCAATACACAACCTGCACAAAGCTCATACACTTCCAATTTAATGTTCCTCCTCCTCCTCATTACTACAATATTCAATCAACAACACATCTATACATATATTGTACACAATTTCAGCAACAATTCTGGGCAGAATGTTCAAGTGCTCAATGTACACAATCCATCATTAAGTTCAACATTCACTTCCACCAAAATTCAACATACTTCAATGTTAATATTACACATATACTTTAACATATTCATACCTCAACATCACTTACACTTGCTGCCCACAAATTGACATTAACATATATCATTAATAACCATATATGCACACACAAATTCATGCTATTAGGGGCTGCCAAACATGGCAGTTTGCTCAAGGCTTCAAGGTTCCATTTCACACCTTTAATCTAAACACTACATGTACATACTTGTGCACAAACTTACTCTAACTTTCATTTGAATCAATCAACCTTCATTTTCATTCATTAGAAGTAAAAATAACTCAAGCTCAACAAGGGTTCATGGCTTCCAAAAATGGACAAATTCATTTCTCACTATTTCTTTCATTTCTCTTCACCAAAACACTCACCTCAACCTAAACACAAGCTTTACCAAAGCAAGGGAGAGATTTTGGACACTTACCACTTGAAAGCTTCCTTCAAACCTCACCAAATCTTGTTTTTCTTGCTGCCAATATCTTCCCCAAGGTGAGTATGCAAACTTTAATGAAGGAAGCAAGTGAAAATGAGGGCTTGATCAATGGTGCATGTTGATGGAGGAAGTTTGGCCATGGTGGACTTCCATGGAGGTTTTGTTTCGGCTGGTTTGTGTTTTGGTGAAGAAGAAGTGGTTTCTGCCCACTAATGTCTTAGATAATGTCCCAAGGATTGAGTTAGTGGAGCACTAACTCTAAACTAATTGTTTAATTAGTTAAACTTTCATTATTTGCACCTTTAGCTCAATTATTTCACTATTTACATAATGTGTCACCATTTAATTTTTCATGACATTTATAAAGTGTAATATCATTTATTTTTAATGGAAATTGAGGTCAAAAGGCAACATTAGGTGTCAAATGACCAAAATACCCCACTTCGGGTTACATTCTCGATTTTTCGGTAACACCGATTTTTGTCTGTTTCTCGATTTTTCGTTTTTATTTACACTAATTTATTAATTTTTCTTTGATATTTCTAGTGTCAATTACATTTCAATAAACCTTTATCTGTGTCTCAAAATTAAATTCAAAGGGTTCCCCGAGGTCCTGGGGTCGGTAACGGCCTTCCCGGTGTGATCACCCATTGCTACGGTGCCGGCTCGTTTAACTTAGCTTCATTTTCTCTCTTTCATTTTTGTTTGATTTTTCTTGTATTTTCTTTTTATTTATTTCATCATTATATGTCTGTTCACTATCACCGAAGTGTAGTTCCAGACATACTGACTTGCCTGGACTGTTATTTGACTACTAGAGCAATTGAACGTACAGAACACGTACAGCGGGGATGTTACGGTTTCTCTTGCCTTTGCTTCTTCCGGGGGAATCCCCAACATATGTGCGAACCGTTTCCAGGTCTGCCTATGCTCGAGGTGTAAGTAGATCCAATTCTGTGCCATGTAAGGAATTTCCAACAGCGCCTGATATTCTTCCATAGTGGGGGTCGTATCGATTCGTTGAAGGAGAACACTCCATACCTAGGGTTCCAAACTGACAGCATGGCTTTTAGCGCTGGAATTTGAACATTGACCCATATCAAGGCCGCGATCCTTCCATATTTTTCCTCAAACTTTGCCTTGACGTGATCGGGAAGCGACCTCCAACTACTAGATAGACCCTCGAGACCGGTCATTCTGGCTTCGACTTTGCTTAGGTCTAATGGAGGTAACAAGCTAGTATCTGCCCTGGTGACATCACTTTGCGGGGGCACTGAACTATGAGGCGGTCCGAACCATAGTTTAGCATTCTGTTCTGGTCTAGGAACTTCTTCCACCGACTGACTCGAGGATGCCATATTAAAATTGATGCTTATTCTTTTACAGACCTTAATTTTGTGATGCCTGTGGAGAAAACTTGTTAGCAGGATAAATTCAGGCAATTTTGAATTACACTGTTGGTGGGGTGATACCTACACGTTTGTCAAAGTAGGAAAATGTCCAGATCCTCCTAACGGTATGATTCAAAATTGCCCTTAAACATAAAAAAAAAAAAAACACAAACAAAGTAGGGTGAGAGCAAGTATGTCCCTTTTGTCCTAAAATAGGGAAAAATCCTAGTACCGGATAAGTGTCATCTAATCGAATAGTTCTATTTATGAGGTAGATTGCTATGGCTTCCAGCTATTGTGATAGTTTAGCTCAAGGTCTAATTTTCTAAAAGCCGTAGGTTCCCAAATTGCCCCTACTGTAAATAGTAGAGCCCCATTCCATCACCATATACTAACGGGAGAGTTCCACGGGTATCACAGTAAATAGAATGAGTTTCAATCTGAGCAGAAGCCTTCACGGATACTGACGGGATAAAACCCACGGGTACCGTTACATGACTCCCTCCTACTTTCCTAAAGGGTAAGAAAGCCCGGGTATAGGGCTGAAGTGTGTGAGGACATTATGTAAGTACTCAGTGTGTGAAAGGGACATATTTACCTCTTCCCTTCGTGGGGGATTTTTATATTTTTTCTTTTTTTGACGAAAGTTGTTGTGGGAAATAAGACAAGCAAAAATGGTTAGAACAATAATAAATCAACATATCGAGATTTTCGAATTTTGCGAATAAAAACCCCCCCTAATTATGATTTCAATTTTTAAGAGTATAAAACTAGATCTATTCTTGGACCTCTAAATGATGAGTTAAAAAAAAAACAGTCCCCAGTGGAGTCGCTAAGCTGTCGCAATGGTATTTTGTGGTCGCCTGGATGAAAGCTCTTCATCGAAGTGGGAAAGAGTGAGGAGTCGCCACTTTAATTTTGAGGAAAATTAAAGAAAACCATTCATGAAAATAAATTTAAAAGAAACCACTTCGAAAACAGAGATTCTAGGTTCGGGGTCCATATACAGGCGGGGAAGGTGTTAGGCACCCCGCCTCGTCCCTCAATGAAGGTAAATAGATTTAATGTTATACTCTTTTATAAATCAAAAGGGTAATTAGGGGGTTGGGATAGTGATAATGTTAATTGTGACACCCCTTACCCGTCTACAGTATAGCCTAGTAAGATATGTCACACAGTGTACCGGAACACCCTATTTTATTTCAATCATTTTTATCCTTCCTAATTTATTTTTTTTTTTCAAAGTTATGAAGTACAATTTGTGAAATATAATTCATTTAAGTAATTTATTAAAATTATAATTTATTTGAGATTCCGCAAATTTTATAGAAAATTCGGCAGAGTGCCGGCTAAAAATGGAGAAAACAGTTCTTCGGAACCTGTGAAAAACACTTCCAATAATCATTTCCAATCATTCTCAAACTCCAATAACCATCAACATGGTCTCAATATTTTTCAACAATATTTCCATTTCTCATTCATTCATTTCACATAATATTCATATACAAGTCATAAATAAATATTCAATGTTCCATTCATAAACACAATTTTCACTATTTACATTAACATCAAAATACATTACATAAGTCTCAATTACACATGAGAAAATAAAAGTTAGTTACAAAATACTAAAATGAAACCTAGTGTCCTACCAATGCACTGAAGATGGTGAGGTGACACGGATACTATGCAGAGCTACAGGAGGTTTCACCCAGTCTGTGGTCTACTGGGCTCTCGGTCAGTATCTCCAGAACCTACGCGTGGCAAAAGCAACGCACTAAGCAATAATGCTTAGTGGTGCCAATAATGAAATAAAAAGAAATAACAGGAAGTAAATATGCAGTGCATGTTTTGATGTTTTATGCAGACGATTTTTTTTTTTTATCATTATTGGTAATCTTATTTATTATGTACTTGTTCTTTTCATTATTTTATTAAATTTGTTCACTTTCAGTTTTGGGTGCCCAAGTAACCTATACTGGATGACTGGACTGGATAAACGGGCAAACTGGCACTGGGTATCAAGTACCTCGGGTCGTCATACCATCGGTCACATATGTGTCTCTCGGTGTGCAACAGAACAGCTAATAAGCTGTAATAACATTAGGCACAAGGCCAAGTATCAACATAATGTCAGAATGGCTAAAAGCCATGAAATCACAGAATGACATAATGCTATGTGCAATACTTCTAATTGAACCCTATTGGCATGCCAAGCTATCCAAACCAATCTTGTTAGGTATACTAGGGCATTTCACACTTTTAAGTTTCGCAATTTTTGGAATTTAAGTTTTAGTGTTACTATTACATTCATTGGTCAACAAAAATGTTGACTTTTGCATAGGCAATAGGTACATTGGTTTTTATATCATCAACATACCACATTTTGCATTCAAAATTTGTTGGTATTGGTTGCCAATACCATTTCTAAGCTTAATGTTAGTTGGGTAGAATTTTCACTTTTTATGCCTTGTATTTACTATTCCATTGGTCAATTTTGTGGTGGGAATTTGGCAAACTGATCAACATGAAAGTTGTTCCTTATTTTGTCTAGTTGCATTTCCTTTTTTGAATCACTCCATTTGGAGTTTTGTAGCTCAAGTTATTGTCCAAAAACTAAAACTGGCCAGATTGAAATTTTTCTGGACTGACCATATCTGATCACGATGAGCGATGGATGCAACTCACTTGTTGGATAGGTTCTGGTCATAATTTGGGTTAGGTTTCTTCATGAAAGTTGTTGGTATATATCTCCATTTGTTGCTGGTAAAATTTCAGGTCAATTAAACCATTCTACACTGAGTTATGGCCAAATGACCAAACACTGTTCATTTGGTCATTCTGCAGAAACAGACTGCAGGTCACCCGGATTAGGGCAAGCTTTTGGTCCACTTGGTTTGGTTTTATGGGCATGGTTTCTTCACTAAAGTTGTGCCCTTATGTGTCTAGTTTCAGGTCCAATTAGCGTTGCACCAATTGAACCTGTAAAATTCAAGTTATGGCTACCCAAACCTGCTAGACTCATGTCCAATTCTGCAGGTCACCATGGGCAGCCACGCCAACTGCAATTCCCACTAATCAAACCACCTCATTTCTTGTTTACACATAACCAAATGGTCACTAATTGACCATTAAAAATCACTTTCATCATTACATGATCAAAGTCTCCATTTCATGCTCAAACCCTAACTCCAATTTCCAATTCATGGCATACACACACCAAACTCATACCAAATCACTTTATCCATCATCTATACTCATCAATAACATAATTAAGCCACTTAATTTCATCAAAAACCAACAATCCTTAAACTTTCTCATGGCTGCCAAATTTAGAGATTTCATTTACTCAAGTTTTTCTTTTAATTTCACACAATTTCTACTTAATTTAGCATGCTTACAAGATTAAAGAAAGAAAAGAAATTGTTTAGTGCACTAACCTTTTTGAGCTTCACTTAACCTTGATTAAACCTCCCTAATCTCTTCTTCTTTTTCTGCCAATAGCTTTTTCTAGGTGAATGATCAAATTTTTGTGAAGGGACTTGGTAATTTTGGTGAACAAATGGAGAGGAAATTCAAGCTTTTAAGCTTGAAAATGGTGGAATCTCTTCTCTCTCTCTCTCTCTCAATGTTTTTGGCTGCCCAAAGATTGAAGATGCAAATTGGTTTTTCAATTTTTTGGTCTCTTTTATTTCTTTTAATGAGTTTAACAAATTGTGATTAGTGCAGGAAATTTAAATGACATCATATGATGTCATAATTAGTATTTTCTTTCATTTTCTTTTCTTCTCTTCTCTACTCATTTTCAATTTAATTTTTAGCAATATTTATTCATATTTTAGATCATAATAATTATTTGCTTAACTGAACAAGTCGGCCAAAAATCATCTCTGAAGACGAAATGACCAAAATGCCCTCCGTTTGGCTTAACGGGCCAAAATTGTCTATACCGATTGAAAAATTTTTCTAAGCATTTTCTTGTCATTCTAATGCCATAAGAACCTCAATGAACCTTCTCTGGAGTCTCAAAAATTATTTTATAATTTTTCCTCTAGGTCTAGGGCTCCTAGTTGCGAGAACCGCAACTTCTCACTAGGTTACCCATCGTTAGGGCACCGTCTCATTTAACTTGGTTGTATTTTATTTCTAAAATTTTTCCTAAATTTTTCTTATTAATATTTAAGTTAATTATGGTTCCTCATTTTAGTTTAAATATTTTTCCAGACGTTCTAGCTATCCAGACCGACACTGGTCACCGGAATAGTAGAATGCACGGAGTTGTTACAGGGATGGTGTTACATTAATCCTTTGTGAAAAATAAAGGAATGTTTGATATTTCACTTATTTTGGGTTACCCAAGAACACGAGTTCTTGAGATGGCCCTTTAGTGAATGAAGTTATCTTGCATATTGGAGTTGTGTTATTTTAATTTTGATTTCGTTAAGAGAGCTCCGATAAGAAGTTTCTACCAATCTCTAGATATGTTTTATTAAGAGTTTTAAGCGGGAGATTTCGGATAAGAACTCTCCTCCGATCTCCACATATTTTATAGAGGTTTTGATTGAGAAACGGGTAAGAACTCTCCCCCGATCTCTTAAAGTATTCGGTTTAAAATTTAAATGAAGGATCCCTGATAAGAACTCTCCTCCGATCTTCGTGTTTTATTTGAATGAGAATCGAGTAAGAACTCTCCCCCAATCTGTTAGAGTGTTCGGTTTAAAAATTTAAATAAAGAATCTCAAATAAGAACTCTCTTCCGATCTCCGTGTTTTATTTGAATGAGAATCGAGTAAGAACTCTCCCCCGATCTCTTAGAGTATTCGATTTAAAATTTTAAATGAAGGATCTCGGATAAGAACTCTCCTCCGATCTCCATATTTTAATTAAATGAGAATCAGGTAAGAACTCTCCCCCGATCTCTTAGAGTGTTCGATTTAAAATTTTAAATGAAGGATCTCGGATAAGAACTCTCCTTCGATCTCCGTGTTTTATTTGAATGAGAATCGGGTAAGAACTCTCCCCCGATCTCTTAGAGTGTTCAGTTTAAAATTTTAAATGAAGGATCTCGAATAAAAACTCTCCTCCGATCTCCGTGTTTTTTTTGAATGAGAATCGGGTAAGAACTCTCTCCGATCTCTTAGAACGTTTGTGATATAAGATTGAACTTTTCACCAATCTCCTAAGTGATTACCTTGTCCGAACTCTTTGGCTAGCTATATCCGATCTCTTTTGGTTACTAGTCTGGGATCCGATCTTATCTCGATTCCTGCTCTATTATGCTATCTCCTGGACTCGTTTAGTAGCCCGACCTCATAACTTTTTCCTCTAACCTACTACTCAACCTTTGGTTATTTTTATTTGTTCGAAAAAAACTTTCATTTTAAGATACTTCTACCAATATTGTATTAAGTTACCTACAAGTTGCTCACGACCAGAACACCTATTTTCGAAGGAAATGAAAACTAAGGAGAAATAAATAGAGTTTACAGACGAATATAAGAAGTAAACATCGGGAAATAACTATCGGTCTGAATAATCTACATTGGGATTTTAGTGCAACTGAACTTGATGGAAATTTGAAAAATAAGAATAGATAAAATGAAACACGAGCATCCAGCGAAATAATAGTCTAAACACTTACCTGTGGGAGATTGAGGATCTTGAGCTAACTCTAGTGTCCACAAATCTTTTAGAGGTGGAAGCTGATGGTCCAGGGACTGATGCTTACTTCAAAATAATGAGAACCAGGTCAGAATGCAGTTGAGCCGAAGCGACGGCAACCGGGTTGGAATAAGATCAAGCTTGGAGATTAATATGCTAGTATTGGAGTGATGAAGACAAAACTGAATAAAAAAATGGTATCGTAGAGTACCGCTTTTGACCTTTTTCTGACTGTTCTCTTTGCTCCCTGACTGAAAATTTATGATCCCGGTGATCGGAGAATCATGAGAACCATATTTGATGACAGTGAGAGAACTGGACGAATTTACGATCAAGATCGAAAATGTCGATCGTATTGATCTCGAATCAGTCTACCGATATAATCGGTGAACTGATTTCGGGCGAGAGGACTGCTAATTTCCCTTTCAATATCGGTGACCGCCTCTTGAAGTTAATTTGGCTCCTCACCACATTAGGCATCCCGACTGCAGCTCAGTTCTAGTCGATGACATCGACGATGACTTGGCTTACCATCATGAGAGTCATAGTCACTCCATCTGAGCTGCACATCTATCCGGTGCTTATGGCTGGCTTTCTGATCAAAAACATCTTTTGATTCAGCCATAAGACTAGGCTTTGACATAGGTCCTTACTAGGTAGGATGTAGTGCCGATCTTTAGAGATCGCTCAAATGATGTAATCTGACCTTTAAAGGTTCTTAATGATGTAATCCGATCTCTTGAGATCGCCCAAATGATGTAATATGACCTTTTGGAAATGAAATGAAATTTTATTTGACAGTTATCATTTAATTATTGCCTTGATTAATTTTCGATCTCTAATGTGCATATCCGATCTAGTTCCTAACTAAATCACCCTTAGCCGATCTATAACTCTGAACATCCGCCTTAATCCGACGATCTTAGCCAGCCGATCTCTTTTTATTTTATTTATGGTGTTTCTAGCTCCTTCCTGCAATGTGTCAGGAAAGCGGGTGGATTCCGCTAACCGATGCGTCGCTTGGGACACAGTGAGCATTGAATGCTCAGATGGGTATAATAGGGGAAGGGTCAGTCAGTTGCTCCCTTATGTTATTTTCAGCACTTTGTGAGCGATTCCAAAATTCTCTCGTTTCTTCAAGTTTTTTCGACACCGATCACATTTCGGTAAGGGTTTTGATCTTTCTCTTAGTTAAACTTCTTTCATTTCTTTGAAAATGAGTGGCACCGAGGGTCAGAGAGCGGCGAGCCCTCCTTTCATCCATGTATCGTGGTTATAGGATGAAGTTGAGGTGATTAGGTCGAGTGGGTGCCCTGAGCCTCCTACAACCTCTGTTTCAACCCGTGGTTAAACGGCACAATTGAGACGAACACATTCCTCTGAGAGAGAAAATCTTCCTGTGGATGAGTTGCTGTCGATCCTCCGAGAAACCGATCTGCAGTCGATCAGTCAAGAGTACAACCTTCGGACCGACTCATACGAGCTTATCAGATGCCATGGCGATCTCCGAGCCAATCACTTCTTTGAAGAAAATGATGCGATCATGATATATGAAGAGCAATTAAAAGCCGAGCTCCGGTTTCCTCTTGACAACTTCTACAAGGACGTTCTGAAGTTCCACCATGTATGTATAGCCCAAGTACATCCAAACTCATGGCGAATTCTGGTGGCTTTTAGAGGCTTATGCTGAGCCAAGAAGCTCGAGCCTACAACGAAGGTTTTTGCCGAGCTGCATAGACTTACTCATCGAAAGGACGATGAGTATTGGTTCTTCCAAGCTAAACCGCACTGTGGGCTTTTTACCGATCTCCCCTCTTCACTGAAGAATTGGAAGAATCGCTTCTTTATGTTGAGGAGCAAGATTCCAAATGATTTTGAAGGTTTCCCACGTAGCTGGCAGTATCTAGGCCCATCAATTCCAAAGAAGATCGCCTTGAGTAGGGATGAGGGTGCCATGGTAATGGAATTAAAGGATCAGGCGGCCACTCAAAAGTATTCGTGCCTATATGCTGTTATGGCTGAACTGAGATGGTGGCTGATGCGGATGATCGCCAATAAAAACTATGAACTGTAGCTCTCTGACCTCAGACCCGGGACCGATATAACCTAAATCTTTAGTCTCCCGATTTAGGTAATCTCACTAACTGTTTTTCTGTGCAGAAATGGTTGGAGGCAAAGGAGCAAAGGAGAGCCGCAAGCAGAATAGAGAAGTCTCCCAAAAGGTACGAGAAATGAAGATCGTCGCGGCATCAAAAACGCCAAGGCGGGATTCGGGAGAAGTGCCAGGAGACTCGTCCTGACCTTTGGTACAACCGATCCCTGAAGTAGAAGTAGCTCCTTCTCCCCCTTGACAAGAAGAGCTACCACCTCCACCTATTCCTTCGAGTGCTAAAGGGGGGTCTTCCCAACCTACCGTGAGGACCCTTTCTCGCGGTGCCCAAGTCCTCATTCATTCTCTGGAGGACCGGAATAGGCTAACCTCGGGTAGCACTGATGATCTCCTGGCTCAGACGATGAGTTTAAGCGTAGAGAGCCTGGTGAATCAGCACATAATCAGGGAAAAGGCTCATCTTCTGAGGCAGAAGATTCTGAAAGTAGTCCAGGACGCGGCTTCCACCCGAGCCCAACTTTCATCCACCCAAGACTACACTGCTGAAATCGAAGGTCGGATGAAATCCTACGAGGATAAGCTGGCCGAGCAGGCTCGTGAACTTGGGGAAGTTCGGTCGCTCCGAACTGCCGACTTCGCCCGCCTTACTGAGGAGCTCAAAGCAAAGGAAGAAAAGGCTGTGATGAGGGAAGCTAGTGCTTATGTGAATGCACACAGTGATCTTTTGGCCAAGCTCGAGAGGCGTTATCCCAGGGAAGACTTTTCCTGGATGGTGGATCTTGCTCCTAGAGACGAAGAGGAGAGCGAGGAGGAAACCGAGAGAGAGAGAGGGAAACTGAGCGAAATGTCAATGTAGAACAGGCTGGGGTTGACTCTCCAGCCGAATGACTTGTAACCTTTATTTTGAGATGAAATGAAATTCCTTTTGTTTAATTTCTTGATGAGATCGAAAAGTATCCAAATTGTATGAGTGTTTGATTGTTTGAACATATTAGGACATCAAACTTAACAGCGATTATTAATCTAAGTATAAGAGGTTGGAAGAACATTGTAACCATGAGATCAGCCTAAGCCGAGACTAAACACCGGATAGAACTTTAGATCATTAAAATTGGAAACTTGATTTGAACACTTAAGATCGGAAACACCATTAAGTCAGACTGAAACCACAATATTTATAAAGGAGAGATCAGAAATAAGACTAGATGGCACAGAGACCCGACATTAGTTTGATCTCCTTTGACGAGAGATCGGAAATGAGGTTGGACGGCATAGAGACTTGATATTGGTGTGATCTCCTTTGTTGGGAGATCGGAAAGCATTCGACTAGATGCGGCATCGGTTTATTTCCTAATCAAGTTACTTGTAACCGAAGAATGTTAGTTGGGGGACGATTTGCAAATTTCATTGACTTCGGTGAACGGCCAAAATATGGTGTCAACAGTCATTTCTCAAGTCACTTTCTGGATAGAATTTAGGTAAGCTTTCTTCATGAAAGTTGGCACATTTTATGCCCAGTTTCACCCCCAATTGGCCTCATTCCAATTGGAGTCACACACTTAGGGTTATAGGCTCATTTGCACACTGCCCTCTACATGCCTTTCAAGCACCAAACCAAACACACATTTACCAACTACATCTTCATTTCTCCATACCATTCTGCATTTGGCACTAACCATAACCATTCAATTCTTTACATTATAAGTCAACTTGGACAGAATATAACAACTTCAAAATACACCAAATGCAGTCACAATTCACAAAGTTCAAACCCAATAATATATATACATAATTACTTCCAATTATCACACATACTTCCATCATCAAATTACATACCTATCACTACTATTCCACACACATAGGCTGCCATTTTTTTATACAATACATCAACAACATTTCATGAACTTGAACATTATCAATTTCCATTATGAGGCTGCCATAGTAACATCCCTACATATCAACTTCCATTTTTACTTTTCAAGCTCACCATTCAAACTTTACACTGGGAATCAACTTCAATACATATAAGCACTTAATTTAACATCCCAAACTACCATTTACATGCAAAAATAAGCTGTACATGGTGAACTCCCATGGCTGCCGAAATGGAGTAGCATCTTAACTCATCAAAACTCAAAACTTCTTCCATAAATTAAACAACCACAACCTTAGTTACAATATTAATGAAACAAGAAATGAAAACACCCACTTACCTCCTTTGAAGCTTCTTAAAAACTTACCAAAACTTATCTTTCTTGCTCTTTAATTGCTGGCCAAGGTGTGTAGGCTAAGTTTAATGAAGAGACTTAAGGTTTTTTATGGCTAAATCATTGTGGACGGCAATGGAGGATTTCCATAGAGCATGGAATTCGGCCAAGTGAAGGTGATGAGGAAGAAGAAGGTAAATGGTCCTACACCTGTCCCACTTTAGTTTTTAGGTGTCCCAAATGAAATTTTAGTGGAGCACTAATTAACTTAATATAGTTGTTTATTTAAAGTTTTCAAAATTTGCAATTTGGCCACCATACTTTTACTAATTATATTAGATACCACTCTTTTAATTTTCATGACATTTTCAAAGTTTAATATCATTTATTTTTAATAGAAATTTAGTTCAAAAGACAACTCGGGGTGTCAATTTACCAAAATGCCCTTATTCGGGTTGTATTCTCGATTTTTTGATAACACCGGTTTTTGTCGGTTTCTCGATTTCTCATTTTTCTTTGTACTAATCAATTATTATTTTTTTTTTATATTTCTAATGACATTTATACTTCAATAAGTCGTTAATTATGTCTCGAAACTAAATTCCGAGAGTTCCCTGTAGTCCTGCGGTCAGCTATTGCCTACGCCGTAACTTCCCCGTGCGGTCACCCATCGCTGCGGTGCTGGCTCATTTAACTTGGTTATATTTCATTGCTATTATTTTTTCTTTATTTTTCTTGTATTTTCCTTTCTTGTATTTCATTATTTTATGTCTCCTCACTAACATTTAAATGTAGTTCTAGGCATTCTAGCTGTCCGAACAGACACTGGTCGCCAGAACAGCAGAATGCACTACCGAACATAGGGGTGTTACAATTCTCCCCCCCTTAAAATAAATTTCGTTTCGAAATTTTACCTAGCATCAATCTCTAAACAGCTGTGGGTGCTGTCTCCTCATGTCCTCTTCACGTTCCCAAGCAGCTTCCTGGCCTAAATGATGGTTCCACAGCACTTTAACCTGGAGTATCTGTTTATTCCTCAACTGCTTCACCTCATAGGCCAGAATTTCTATGGGTTCTTCCTCATATGAGAGGTCTGGATTTACCTCAATCTCTTCAACTGATAGTACATGAGATGGATCAGATCTGTACCTCCTTAACATGGACATATGGAAGACACTATGTATGCTTTCTAGCTTTGAAGGTAATGCCAACCAATATGCCAAAGGAACCACTCTTTCCAGAACCTCATATGGTCCAATGAAACGAGGACTCAATTTCCCCTTTCTGCCAAATTTCATAATCCTCTTCCAAGGAGAAACTTTGAGGAATACCTTATCACCCACTGCATATTCAATATCTCTTCTCTTCAGATCAACATAAGACTTCTGACAATCTGATGCAGCCTTGAGTCGATATCTGATCAATATGATCTTTTCCTCTGTCTGCTGAACAATTTCTAACCCAATCATCTTCCTTTCACCTACTTCATCCCAACATAGGGCAGTTTTGCGCTTTCTGCCATATAAAGCTTCATATGGAGGCATCCCAATGCATGATTGATAGCTATTGTTATAAGCAAACTCAATCAAAGGAAAGTGTGTATCCCAACTACCTTCAAACTCAATCACACAAGCTCGTAGCATATCTTCCAATATCTGAATTACCCTCTTAGATTGGCCATCTGTCTGTGGGTGGAATGTCGTGCTGAAGTTCAATCTAGTTCCTAGGGCTCTTTGAAGACTACCCTAGAATCTAGAAGTGAATCTAGGATCTCTATCTGATACAATCGATATTGGCACTCCATGCAGTTTTACAATCTCATTTATGTACAATCTGGCCAATCTCTCCAAACTATAGTCCATCCGGACTGGCAAAAAGTGAGAAGACTTGATCAGTCTATCAACTATAACCCATACTATATCATGACTATTCTGTGTCCTCAGAAGTCCCATCACAAAATCCATAGTTATTCGTTCCCATTTCCACTCTGGTACTGGCAATGGATGTAACAAACCTGTGGGAACTTGATGTTCTGCCTTCACTTGCTGATAAGTTAGGCATTTAGAAACAAAATTAGCTACATCCCTCTTTATACCCATCCACCAGTAATGCTCTTTCAACCCTCTATACATTTTAGTTCCACCAGGGTGTATAGCAAAAGGAGACTCATGTGCTTCTTTCATAATGATCTGTCCCAATTCCACATCACTAGGAACACACATTCTACCCTGATGTAGTAGTAAACCATCATCTCTCATAGAAAATTCAGGTTTCTTGCCCTGCTGGACTTCTTTCAGTAGCTTCTGATATTTTTCATCACTTTGAGCAGCCATTCTGATCTGATCAATCAACACTGGCTGTACATGCCATACAACTACTGTCTGTCCCTCATCCTCAATCTCCAAACTGGCATGCTGTGTTTTTAACTCATGTACCATGGACAAAGGAGAAACTCTGAGACTTGCAATAGTCTTGTGACTTAATGCGTCAACCACCACATTTGCTTTCCCTGGCTGATAGTCAATTAAGCAATCATAGTCTTTAATCAGTTCTAACCATCTCCTCTGCCTCAAATTCAATTCCTTATGGATGCCCAGGTACTTTAAGCTCTTGTGATCTGTGTAAATGTAGTATTTCTCCCCATACAAATAGTGTCTCCAGATCTTCAGAGAAAAAACAATAGCTGCAAGCTCCAAATCATGTGTTGGGTAGTTCCTCTCATGCAGTTTTAGCTGGCATGATGCATAAGCAATGACATTCCGATCTTGCATCAGTACACAGCCTAACCCATTGTGAGAAGTATCACTATAAACTGTGTATTCTTTACCCAGGGTAGGTAAAGTAAGTACTGGAGCTTCTGTTAAACACCTCTTCAACTCATCAAAACTCTGCTAGCATTTATCTGTCCACTGAAATTTTACATCTTTCCGAAGCAGCTTAGTCAGTGGAGAAGCTAACATAGAAAACCCTTTTACAAATCGGCGGTAATATCCAGCTAAACCTAGAAAACTGTGAATTTCTGTGATATTCCTTAGTGGTTTCCAATTAAGGATAGCTTCTACCTTACTGGAATCCACCTTGATCCCTTTAGCTGACACAACATGTCCTAAGAATGAGATTTCTTTCAGCCAAATTCACATTTTGATAATTTGGCGCATAGCTATTTCTCCCTTAAGGTCTGTAGTATAATTCGCAGATGTCTGTCATGCTCCTCTGCATTCCTTGAATATATCAAAATATCATCAATAAACACCACCACAAACTGGTGGAGATATGGTCTGAAGATAGTGTTTATCAGATCCATAAAAGCAGCTGGAGCATTAGTTAACCCGAATGGCATTACTAGAAACTCATAGTGGCCATATCGAGTTCTAAAAGTAGTTTTTGGAATACTCAGCTCTTGCACTTTCAACTGATAATAACTAAATAGCAAATCAATTTTGGAGAATACGGCTGCACCCTTCAACTGATCAAATAGATCATCAATGCGAGGCAATGGATATTTGTTCTTTATTGTCACTTTATTCAACTGCCGGTAGTCAATATATAAGCGGAGAGTGCCATCTTTCTTCTTAACAAACAATACTGGTGCTCCCCAAGGTGACACACTATGGCGGATGAAGCCCTTTTCAAGTAGTTCTTGCAACTATACCTTCAACTCATTCAACTCTGCTGGTGCCATTCTGTATGGTGTTATGGAGATTGGATCCACACTAGGCATAACATTAATCTCAAACTGCACTTCTCTTTCTGGAGGTAATCCTGGCAATTCATCAGGAAACACATCTGGAAAGTCATATACTGTAGGATGTCCCTCAATGCTGGACTTCCCACTTGTGTGTCTACCACATGTGCCAGTATGCTTCATAACCCTTTCTGATCATTTTTTTTTGCTAGTGCAGCCGAAATGATGTTTGATGGCAATAGCTGCCTCTCCCCATGTATTACCACATCACTGTAATGAGGGAGACCAAAAGTGATTGTCTTCAGTCTACAGTCAATCATGGCGTGATGCCTGGCTAACCAATCCATGCCCAAGATGATATCATAATCTCTGAAGGGCATTTCAATGGGCTCAGATAGAAAAGTGTGTCCTTAGATCACTGATGGACAATCCCTATACATTTTATTGACCCTGACCTCTTGTCCTAGCGAACTTGTTACTAGCACCTCAAAGTCCATTTTCCCACACGGAACAGCAATGCAATCAATGATGCTAGTACTCACATAGGAATGGGTAGAACCCGTATCAAATAACACAAACACATCTTGATTAAAAGTTGAGAAGATATCAGCCACAATGTCAGATGTCTCAGCCTCTTCTCTCTATCTCATTGCGTAGACTCTGACTGGAGCACTGCCTTGCTCTGATTGATTCACTATGCCTTGGCCGCCTGCTGGACTACCTCTACCCCTGCCTCTACCTCTGCTAGGTGGTTGTGAACCTCTAGTGGCAAGATTCTGAACTGACCCTTCTACAGTAGTAGGAGGTGGCCCAACTCTACGGGCACTGGTGTAATCTTTGGCAAAGTGTCATGTGCTTCCACAGTTATGACAAGCTCCTGTGGCCTTATAGCATACCCCACCATGATTTCTTCCACAAGTTTCACATTGGCGGGGAGGGTAGGAACTTTGGGTAGTTTGCTGACCAAATGGGGGAGATCTCTGTCCTAAAAATCTTCCCCTATCGGACTTTTTACCACCCCTGCTGTGTTCCTCAAAGTTCTTTCTTTTTCCAGTAGGACCACTGGAACTCTGCTCTACTAACTTCCCCTCTTTCTCTTTTTCTTTCTTCTCTGATTTCTTTTTCTCTGGGGCTGCTTCTAACTCAATTCTTTCTAATTCCAGTGCTTGAGAAATGAGCTCAGAGAAGTTAGTATGTTTGAATCCGACCACTTGTAGTCTAAGACTGGGCTTCAAGTCGGTTTCAAACCTCTTACATCTTTCCCTACTGATAGAAAGAAGATTTCCTGCATAGTGGCTTAGGTGGGATAATTCCCTTTCATATTCTGCCACTAATCTACTTCCCTGTTTCAGACTTAAGAGCTCCTGTAACTTCTGGTCCACATATGCATCTGGGATATATTTTTGTCTGAACTCCTGAAGAAAGTCATCCCAGGTTAGTATTGGAGGTTCCACCAAACAATAAGGAATGGTTTTCCACTAGTCATATGCATCTCCCTGTAGTAGTGACACTGAATACTCAAATCTCAGCTCCTCTGTACAGTGTAATTTCTTGAACACCCTATCCATTCTCTCTAACCATTGTTCTGCCTCTAGTGGATCTACTGTCCCCTTGAACTCAGTAGTCCCATATTTAATTAGCTTGTCATACTACCTAGCTGAAGACTGTGGTTGAACCACTAGTGTCTGTAGTGGGACTTGAGTAGGCATATTACCAGCCATCTGTTGGAACATTACAGCCATCTGCTGAACAAACTGAGCAGGAAACTGCAGTACTGAGGGGACTAGTGCAGCTGATCCACTCACATTGTGAAGGGATGAGGCTTCCCCTTGCACCTCAGCCTCTATTGATTGATCGACTGAATGGTCCCTTTCTTCCATAGTCAATTAGAGGATATTACACCTCCTGGACAAATAACACAAAGAGATTTCCTCCCGTTAGTGCATATTTATAATGTAATGTACTGTATGTATCAAACAATAACATTGAGCAGTTGTACTATGAAGAAAGAGTATTCAAATTACAAGTCAAAACAGAATTTAAAAACTAGCTCTGTTATCACTAATACATGACACACCCTACCCCTCTGTAAGGCATAACATGATCACGTAGTATACCTAATGAATTACCAAACTTCATCTACTGATAACCTATTAAATACACTACAAGGGATTTTGAACATTTTCTTATTTCTTTTTACAGTGATGAGCACTTTTGACAAGTGTTAAAATTTTTTTTTTTTTCTGAAGTGAAACCAAATAACAAATTTGAGTATCAATAATTTTTGCAAAAATTTTAGTAGAGTGCCATCTGTATTTTGAATAAAAAAGTTCTCCAAAAACCTGTAAAAAGCACTTTCAATATATATTTCTTCAATCCCAAGCTCCAATAATAGTTCAACACAATAAATTTCTCAACTCAATTCAACATCAATTTTCCAGTGTTTCCAAAAGCTGAGATAAAAGAAATATGTTACGATATTTTTACACGCCAAAATAATTTACAATTTTAGTTTACAACTGCTCAAGACCAAGTACAATATATACATACAGAGCACATACATTATAACAAAAACTACAAAATATGGTATACTCAATATACCCGGCGAAATCTCAAAATGTAGCACAAGCAGCCTACTCTGCTTCTCTGTCTGTCTGTCTATCTGTGACAGCAATGAAAAAGCTATCGCTGAGCTAATGTCTTAGTGGTGCACAACATTAAGAAAATACAATTTAAAACCATAAACCATATGAATCGTGGATACTTAAAATTGTAGTTGAATTCAAAAGACAGTGAATGTCATAAAGAATTAAACTCCATTTCACAATATCACAATAAATATCAATAAATCACACACACAGCTTAATCATGATTCCATAGTCCAATTCGTCCCAAAAGCCGATGGCTAGTGAGGAATAACATAGCTAGCTAGCAAATAAATGAGTACTCATCCTATTCGTCCTCAACAGGCACACACCTCAACACTTCAACTAGAGAGGGAATTCAAAGTCAATTCATCCCACTAGACAAGCTACCGAGGAATTCAATCAAATATACATGATAGCTGTGGTTTCAAACCATTTGCAATATTTTTCAAGCAATAAGTATCCATCAAATTTCCATTCAAATAATTTTCCACAATTTAAAGCAATAACATAAAAATTGTCATAATTTATTTCAATTGAAAATTCAAAAGAAATACTGTTCTGCACAAACCTCTGAAGTGTAACCTCTTGGCCCTGACTCAGTGTTTTCTTCCCCTTCCCTTAGTCTTTCCTAACTGAAACACACAATTTGAAGTGTTTCAGTACTCATTTAAACTGTCTCTAACAATAAGGTTCAATAATTAATTTATTTAATTCTATTGTTTTCCTTAGTCAACCTATAATGTTGACCCTTGATGCACTCTAGGTGAATAAATTTTAATGTTACTAATATGTCACATTTTTCATTTCAATATGCTACCAATATAGTGTCAATTTACTATTTTTACAAGTTGGCATTCATTGCCAAATTATTTCAAGCATATTGTATGTAAATGTCAAGTTCCCAATTTTTGTGTGCTAGAATGGTCTAGCTTAAAGTCCTATTTCACTTGGTTTTTAGCTTCTAGTCAAAGAAACAAAATTGTAACTCTATATCTTATTGCACTCTGGGCAAAATTCCAGGTCATTCTAAGTTGTATAGCCCAAGATATAGTCAATTTACTAAAGCTTGACAGATTGCACCTTTAGTGCAAAAATTTGATCAATTTTAGGTCACTTTTAGTTCTGGCAGTTTTAGTACCCGAACTTGTGCAAGCTATTTGACTTGCTTATGGTCATTTCTGGGTTTTTGTGTCTTCATAAGAGTTGTAGCTTTATGTTTACTCTATTCATGGTAAAAATTTCAGGTCATTTGGACCTGTTTTGAGTGAGTTATGGCCAAAACACTAACTGCTGCCCAAATTGTCAATTTTCAGGCTTTCAAGTCACTAATCCGGATTTGGTCATTTCTCAAGTCACTTTCTGGATAGAATTTAGATAAGCTTTCTCCATGAAAGTTGGCACATTTTGTGTCACACCTTACCCCTCTATAAGGCATAACATGATCCCGTAGTATACCTAATGAATCAACAACTCCGTCTACTGATAACCCATTAAATACACTACAAGGGATTTTAAAAACTTTTCTTACTTCTTTTACAGTGGTGAGCACTATTTACAGGTGTTAAAAACCTTTTTGAACTGAAGTGATAGAACTAACACATTTGAATTATTTGGAATTTCTGTAAAAATTTTGGCAGAGTGCCATCTGTATTTTGGATAAAACAGTTCTTTAGAAAACCTGTAAAAAGCACTTCAATAGATTTCCAAATCTCAACTCCAACATATTTCTCAACACAACACATTTCTCAACTCAAATCCACAGCAATTTTTCAAAGACTGAGATAAAAGAAATATAATACAATTTTTATAAGCCAAAATAACTCATAATTATTTTACAACTTCAAGGTACAATTTGAATTTACAACTGCTCAAAACCAAAAACAATATATACATACAGTGGTCATACATTACAGTACAAAATGCAAAATGTTGGTATACTCATTATACCCGGTAGTCTCTCGCTGGAGGTACTAGCAGCCTAGTATCTTGCCACATGCTCTGTCTACCTGCGACAGCAATAAAAAGCTATCGCTGAGACAATGTCTCAGTGGTGCACAACATTAACCAAATACAATTTAAATCACAATTCATAAATCATATAAATAGTGGATACTTAAAACCATAGTTAATTTCAAGACAGTAATTGTCAACAAGAATTTAAACTCCATTTCTCAATATCACAATAATTTCAATAAGTCAGATCATGGTTGATTTCAAAAGACATTATATGTCAATAAGAGTTTAAATTCATTTCACAATCTCACAATATATATCAATAAATCACACACAGCTTAATCATGTTCCAAGGTTCAATTCGTCCCAAAAGCCGATGGCTAATGAGGTATTCAATTCATCCCAAAAGTCGATGACTAATGAGGAATAACATAGCTAGCTAGCAAAAATATGAGTACTCATCCAATTCGTCCTCAACAGGCACACACCTCAACACTTCAGCCAGAGGGGGAATTCAATTCGTCCCACTAGACAAGCTAGCAAGGAATACAATCAATATACATGATAACTGTGGTTTCAAACCCTTTCCAATGCTTTTCAATCAATAAGTATCCATCAATATCATTCAAACAATTTCTCACAATTTCAAACCATTTACAATGCTTTTCAAGCAATAAATATCCACTCAAACACATTTCCACAATTTAAAACAATAATGTACAAATAGTCATAATTCGTTTCAATTGAAAAATTCAAATGAAATAGTTGTTGTGCACAAACCTCTGATAATTGTCTCCTGGTCTGGACTCAGTGTTTCCTTCCCTTTTCCTGAGTCTTTACTAACTGAGAGACATAATTTGAAGTGTTTCAGTACTAAATTAAACTGTTTCTATTAATAATGTTTGACAAATAATTCACTGAAAGCTATTATTTGCTTAATCACCTAATATACCGACCCTCGATGCGTTCTAGGTAATTTAGGTTTTAGTGTCACTAATATGTCACATTCGATAGTGTTTTAGGGTTGGTACTCGTTACCAATTTCATTTCCTTGTCTAGTGCATTTTATTGCAAATTGTTGGATTCCGGGATACTAGTTTGACCTAGCCGGACGACCTAGTTCCTTCGGTTTTCGGGTTTTGGTCAAAACTACAAACTTGTAGATCTATGTCTTATGGAACGCGGGGCAAAATTTTAGGTCATTCTGAGTTATGTAGACCAAGTTATGGTCATTTTACTATTGCTGGTCAAATGGCATCAAATTTGGTCATTTTAGGTCAATTTTGGTCAACTTTGGTTCGGCCAGTTTTTGGACCCGAACTTGTGCAAGCTGTTTGACTTGCTTATGATCATTTCTGGGCTTTGGTGTCTTCATAAGACTTGTAGGTATGGGTCTTAACTATTCATGGTTAAAATTTCAGGTTAATTGGACCTGTTTTGAGGGAGTTATGGCCTAAACACAAACTGCTGCCCAAATGGTCAGTTTTTAGGCCTCATTTGCACTTAATCCGAATTGGTCATTTTTCATGCTACCTTGCAAGCAGAATTTTGGTATGCTTTCTCAATGAAAGTTGGCACATTTTGTGCCTAGTTTCACCTCCAATTGGTCTCATACCAATTGGAGTTACACATTTAAAGTTATGGGCTAAAATGTAGGCTGTCCTTAATTACATTGCATAAACATGTATCAATTACACATTTACCTTACTCTAAGTCCACTTCCCTCACCAATTCTGATTTGGTACATTACCAAAACCATATACCACTTCACTTTAAAGTCACTTTGGGCAGAATACAAACATCTTCAATACACCAAATAAAACTCTAATTCATAAAGTCCAATTACAACCATAAATACACATAACACTACTCATCATTTCATACAATTCCCACCACTAATTTATATACATATCCATCAATCCTCAATGTCATAATTCTGCCAATATCTTCATGAATTCATACATTCATCATGGAGTCCCAAGGCTGCCGAATTGTTCCACAATGCCAAAGTTTCACATACTTTCTTCAACTTCAATTTCAAATGCATAATCACCATTACATATGGAAATAACTTACTAGGACATCAAATCACCCTAATCAACATAATTTCTCATCAAATATATGTATGAATATTTCATTAAACATACAACCCCATGGCTGTCCAAAATTGATATATCAAGAACTCCTCAAAACTTAAAATTTCCTTCACAAAGCAAACACCCATAACATGTATACAAACTTTAACAAAGCAATATTCAAAAATACAAACTTATCTTTGGTTGGGACTTGTTAAACCTTGACTAAACTTCTTGATTTTAGTATCAAACTCTTCCTTGTGATGTGGAGGCAATCTTTAATGAAGAAACCTAAGTGATTGGAAGTGAAATGAAGGAGTGGAGGAAGCTTTAAGTGAAACGGCAAATGGAGGTTTCTTTTCTTCTCAATTCGGCATGGATGAAGAACTTAGAGGAAATGAATTTGCAGATTGCATATTCAGTGTACACCTGCCCCTTTTTGTTCTTAATTTATTCAATAGTGGCCCACTCACTCAATTTAATCATATAATAAGCTTAACTCCCATTTATTCCACATTAAACCCTTAATTTTTGTTATTTACTTTAGGTACCACCAATTTAATTTTTCATTATATTTTCCAAGTGTAATATTATTTATTTTTAATGGAAATTTAGGTCAAAAGACAATTCGGGATGTCAAATGACCATAATGCCCCTGTTCGGGTTGCATTCCCGATTTTTCGGTAACATCGGGTTTTGTCTGTTTTTCGATTTCTCACTTTTCTTTGTACTAATTATTTAATTTTTCTTTGATATTTCTAATGATATTTATACTTTAATTGATGTCTCTTTAAGTCCTAAAAATATTTTCTAGGGTTCCCATGATCGAGGGCGATCAACGGTCCACGTAGTGACTTCAGGTCTGATCACCATCGCTAGGGTTCTCGGCTCCCTTAACTTGGTTACATTTCTTTGCTATTATTTTTCCTTTGTTTTTCTTGTGTTTTCTCTTCTTGTATTTCATTATTTTATGTCTCCTCACTCATAACGAAGTGTAGTTCTAGGCATCCTAGCTGTCCGGACAGCACTGGTCACCGGAACAGTAGAACGTACTACCGAACTTAGGGGTGTTACAATTCTCCCCCCCTTAAAATAAATTTCGTCTCGAAATTTTACCTGGCATTAGTCTCTGAACAGCTGTGGGTGCTGTCTCCTCATATCCTCTTCACGTTCCCAAGTAGCTTCTTGACCTGAATGATGGTTCCACAGCACTTTAACCAGGTGTATCTATTTATTCCTCAGCTGCTTCACCTCATAAGCCAGAATTTTTATGGGTTCTTCCTCATATGAGAGGTCTGGATTTACCTCAATCTCTTCAACTGATAGTACATGAGATGGATCAGATCTGTACCTCCTTAACATGGACACATGGAAGACACTGTGTATCCTTGCTAGCTCTGGAGGTAATGCCAATCGATATGCCAACGGACCCACTCTTTCCAGAACCTCATATGGTCCGATGAAACGAGGACTCTGTTTCCCCTTTCTGCCAAATCTCATAATCCTCTTCCAAGGAGAAACTTTGAGGAATACCTTATCACCCACTGCATATTCAATATCACTTCTTTTCAAATCAACATAGGACATCTGACGGTCTGATGCAGCCTTGAGTCTGTCTCTGATCAATCTAATCTTCTCCTCTGTCTGCTGAACAATTTCTAGCCCAATCATCTTCCTTTCACCTACTTCATCCCAACATAAGGGAGTTCTGCACTTTCTACCATACAAAGCTTCATATGGAGGCATCCCAATGCTTGATTGGTAGCTGTTGTTATAAGCAAACTCAATCAAAGGCAAGTGTGTATCCCAACTACCTTCAAATTCAATCACACAAGCCCGTAGCATATCCTCCAATATCTGAATAACCCTCTCGGTGGCCATGCATGCATGGGTGAAATCTTTGTCTTGAAGCTCAATCTAGTTCCTAGGGCTCTCTGAAGACTACCCCAGAATCTAGAAGTGAACCTAGGATCTCTGTCAGACACAATTGATACTGGCACTCCATGCAATTTTATAATCTCATATATGTACAATCTGGCCAATCTTTCCAGGCTATAGTCCATCCGAGCGGCAAAAGTGAGCGGACTTGGTCGATCATCAACTATAACCCATATTGTATCATGACTACTCTGTGTCCTTGGAAGTCCTGTAACAAAATCCATAGTTATTCGTTCCCATTTCCACTCTGGTACTGACAAAGGATGTAACAAACCAGCTGGAACTTGATGTTCTGCCTTTACTTGCTGGCAAGTTAGGCATTTGGAAACAAATTCTACTATATCCCTCTTCATGCCCATCCACCAGTAATGCTCTTTCAACCCTCTGTACATTTTAGTTCCACCAGGGTGCATAGCAAATGGAGACTCATGTGCTTCCTTCATAATGATCTGTCTCAATTCAGCATCATTAGGAACGCACATTCTGCCTTGATGTAGCAATAAACCATCATCTTTTACAGAAAATTCAGGTTTCTTGCCTTACTGGACTTCTTTCAGTAACCGATATTTTCATCACTCTGGCGACCATTACGATCGATCAATCAACACCTGTACATGCCAAGCAACTCTTTGTCATCCCTCATCATCAATCTCTAAAGCGGCATCTTTGTGCTTTCAATTCACATACCATGGACAAAGGAGAAACTCTGAGATTTGCCATAGTCTTGCGACTTAAGGCGTCAGCCACCATATTTGCTTTCCCTGGCTGATAGTCTATTAAGCAATCATAATCTTTGATGAGTTCTAACCATCTCCTTTGCCTCAAATTTAATTCCTTCTGGGTGCCTAAGTACTTCAAGCTCTTGTGATCTGTGTAAATGTAGCATTTCTCCCCATACAAATAGTGTCTCGGATCTTGAGCAAAAACAATAGCTGCTAGCTCGGATCATGTGTTGGGTAGTTCCTCTCATGCGGTTTGGTGGCGTGATGCATAAGCAATGACATTCGATCTTACATCGATTACAGCCCTAGCCCATTGTGAGAAGCATCACTATAAACTGTGTATTCTTTACCCGGAGTAGGTAAAGTGAGAACTGGAGCTTCAGTCAAACACCTCTTCAACTCATCAAAACTTTGCTGGCATTTATCAGTCCACTGAAATTTTACATCTTTCCGAAGCAGTTTGGTCAGTGGAGAAGATAACATAGAAAACCCCTTCACAAACCGACGGTAATATCCAGCTAAACCCAGAAAACTGCGAATTTCTGTGATGTTCCTGGGCGGCTTCCAATTAAGGATAGCTTCTACCTTGGAATCTACCTTGATCCCTTGGTGACACAACATGTCCCAAAAAGGAGATTTCTTTCAGCCAAAATTCACATTTCAACAATTTGGCGTATAGCTGTTTTTCCCTTAAAGTCTGCAGTACAATCCGCAGATGTCTATCATGCTCTTCTGCATTCCTCGAGTATATCAAAATGTCATCAATAAACACCACCACAAATTGATCAAGATATGGTCTGAAGATAGTGTTCATCAGATCCATAAAAGCAGCTGGAGCATTTGTTAACCCGAATGGCATTACTAGAAACTCATAGTGGCCATACCGAGTTCTGAAAGCAGTTTTTAGAATACTCTGCTCTTGCACCTTCAACTGATAATAACCAGATCGTAAATCAATTTTGGAGAATACAGCTGCACCCTTCAACTGATCAAACAGATCATCAATGCGAGGCAATGGATATCTGTTCTTTATTGTCACCTTATTCAACTGCCGGTAGTCAATGCATAAGCGGAGAGTACCATCCTTTTTCTTAACAAACAACACTGGTGCTCCCCAAGGTGACACACTAGGGCGGATGAAGCCCTTTTCAAGTAGTTCTTGCAACTGTATCTTCAACTCCTTCAACTCTGCTGGTGCCATTCTGTATGGTGTTATGGAGATTGGATCCACACCGTGCATAACATTAATTTCAAATCGCACTTCTCTTCCGAGGTAATCACGGCAATTCATCGGAAACACATCCGGAAAGTCATGTCTGTAGGGATGTCCTTCAATCTTTGGACTCCCCACTTGGGTGTCTACCACATGTGCCAAGTAGGCTTCACACCCCTTTCTGATCATTTTTCTAGCTAGTGCAGCCGAAATGATGTTTGATGGCAATAACTGCCTTTCCCCATGTATTACCACATCACTGTACTGAGAAAGGCCAAAAGTGACTGTCTTCAGCCTACAGTCAATCATGGCATGATGCCTAGCTAACCAATCCATGCCCAAGATGATATCATAATCTCTGAAGGGCATTTCAATGAGATCAGATAGGAAAGTGTGTCCTTGGATCACCAAAGGACAATCTCTATACATTCTATTAACCCTAACTTCCTGTCCTAGTGGACTTGTTACTAGCACCTCAAAGTCCATTTTTGTACATGGAACAGCAATGCAATCAATGATGCTAGCACTCACATAAGAATGGGTAGAACCTGGATCAACTAACACAAACACATCTTGGTTAAAAGTTAAGAAGGTACCAGCCACAACATCAGATGTCTCGGCCTCTTCCCTCTGTCTCATTGCATACATTCTGATTGGAGCACTGTCTTGCTCTGATTGTTTCACTGTGCCTTGGTACTCTTGGGCTACCTCTACCCCTGCCTCTACCTCTGCTGGGTGGTTGTGAACTTCTAGTGACAGGGCTCTGAACTGACCCTTTTGCAGTAGTAGGAGGTGGTCCAACTTTGCGACTACTGGTGCAGTCCTTGGCAAAGTGTCCTGTGCCTCCACAGTTATAACAGGCTCCAATAGCCTTGTAACATATCCCACCATGATTTCTTCCACAAGTTTCACATTGGCGGGGAGGGTAGGAACCTCTGGTACTCTGCTGACCAGATAGGGGAGGCTTCTGTCCTGAATATCTTCCCCTACCAGATTTCTTGCCAGCTCTGCTGTGTCCCCCATAGTTCTTCCTCTTTCCAGTAGGACCACTGGAACTCTATTCTACAGATTTTCCCTCTTTCTCTGTCTTCTCTTATTTCTTTTTCTTAGGAGCAGCTTCAGACTCAATTCTTTCTAGCTCTAGAGCTTGAGAAATAAGTTCAGAGAAGTTAGTGTGTTTGAATCCGACTACTTGTAGTCTGATACTGGGCTTTAAGCCGATTTCAAACCTCTTGCATCTCTCCCTACTGCAAGCAAGTAAACTCACTGCATAGTGGCTCAGGCGAGAAAATTCTCTTTCATACCCAGCCACTGATCTGTTCCCCTGTTTTAAACTTAGAAATTCTTGTAACTTCTGGTCTACACAAGCATCAGGGATATATTTCTGTCTGAATTCCCTAAGAAAGTCATTCCATGTTAGCACTACAGGTTCTACCAGACTGTGGGGAATGGTTTTCCACCAGTCATAAGCATCCCCCTGTAACAAAGATACAGAGTATTCGAATCTGAGCTCCTCTGTGCAATGCAGTTTCTTGAATACCCTATCCATCCTCTCTAACTATTGTTCAGCCTCTAGAGGATCTACTGTCTCCTTGAACTCTGTAGCCCCATACTTCATCAATTTATCATACTGCCTAGTAGGAGACTGTGGTTGTACCACTGGTGTCTATATTGGGACTTGAGTAGGCACATTACCAGCCATTTGTTGGAACATTGCAGCCATCTGCTGAGCGAACTAAGCAGGAAACTGCGGTACTGCAGGGGCTGGTGTTGCTGAACCACTGACATTATGTAGGCCTGGGGCATCCCCTTGCACCTCAGCCTCAATAGATTGATCGACTGAATGATCACCCTCTTCCATAGTCAATGCGAGGATTTTAGATCTCCTGAACAAATAACATAAGGAGATTTCCTCCCGTTAGTGCATATTTATAATGTAATGTACTGTATGTATCAAACAATGATGTTGAGCAGTTGTACTATGAAGAAAGAATATTCAAATAACAAGTGAAAATAGAATTTAAAAACTTTGCTCTGATACCACTAAAACATGTCACACCCTACCCCTCTGTAAGGCATAACATGATCCCGTAGTATACCTAATGAATCACCAACTCCGTCTACTGATAACCCATTAAATACACTACAAGGGATTTTAAAAACTTTTCTTACTTCTTTTACAGTGGTGAGCACTATTTACAGGTGTTAAAACCTTTTTGAACTGAAGTGATAGAACTAACACATTTGAATTATTTGGAATTTCTGTAAAAATTTTGGCAGAGTGCCATCTGTATTTTGGATAAAACGGTTCTTCAGAAAACCTGTAAAAAGCACTTCAATAGATTTCCAAATCTCAACTCCAACATATTTCTCAACACAACACATTTCTCAACTCAAATCCACAACAATTTTTCAAAGACTGAGATAAAAGAAATATAATACAATTTTTACAAGCCAAAATAACTCATAATTATTTTACAATTTCAAGGTACAATTTGAATTTACAACTGCTCAAAACCAAAAATAAAATATACATACAGTAGTCATACATTACAGTACAAAATGCAAAATGTTGGTATACTCATTATACCCGGTAGTCTCTCGCTGGAGGTACTAGCAGCCTAGTCTGCTGCCTTGTTCTACCTGCGACAGCAATAAAAAGCTATCGCTGAGACAATGTCTCAGTGGTGCACAACATTAACCAAATACAATTTAAATCACAATTCATAAATCATATAAATAGTGGATACTTAAAACCATAGTTAATTTCATGACAGTAATTGTCAATAAGAATTTAAACTCCATTTCTCAATATCACAATAATTTCAATAAATCAGATCATGGTTGATTTCAAAAGTCATTATATGTCAATAAGAGTTTAAATTCATTTCACAATCTCACAATATATATCAATAAATCACACACAGCTTAATCATGTTCCAAGGTTCAATTCGTCCCAAAAGCCGATGGCTAATGAGGTATTCAATTCGTCCCAAAAGTCGATGACTAATGAGGAATAACATAGCTAGCTAGCAAAAATATGAGTACTCATCCAATTCGTCCTCAACAGGCACACACCTCAACACTTCAGCCAGAGAGGGAATTCAATTCGCCCCACTAGACAAGCTAGCGAGGAATACAATCAATATACATGATAGCTGTGGTTTCAAACCCTTTCCAATGCTTTTCAATCAATAAGTATCCATCAATATCATTCCAACAATTTCTCATAATTTCAAACCATTTACAATGCTTTTCAAGCAATAAATATCCATTCAAACACATTTCCACAATTTAAAACAATAATGTACAAATAGTCATAATTCATTTCAATTGAAAAATTCAAATGAAATAGTTGTTGTGCACAAACCTCTGATAATTGTCTCCTGGTCAAGACTCAGTGTTTCCTTCCCTTTCCCTGAGTCTTTACTAACTGAGAAACACAATTTGAAGTGTTTCAGTACTAAATTAAACTGTTTTTATCGATAATGTTTGACAAATAATTCACTGAAAGCTATTATTTGCTTAATCACCTAATATACCGACCCTCGATGTGTTCTAGGTAATTTAGGTTTTAGTGTCACTAATATGTCACATTCGATAGTGTTTTAGGGTTGGTACTCGTTACCAATTTCATTTCCTTGTTTAGTGCATTTTATTGCAAATTGCTGGATTCCGGGATACTAGTTTGACCTAGCCGGACGACCTAGTTCCCTCGGTTTTCAGGTTTTGGTCAAAACTACAAACTTGTAGATCTATGTCTTATGGAACGTGGGGCAAAATTTTAGGTCATTCTGAGTTATGTAGACCAAGTTATGGTCATTTTACTATTGCTGGTCAAATGGCATCAAATTTGGTCATTTTAGGTCAATTTTGTTCAACTTTGGTTCGGCCAGTTTTTGGACCCGAACTTGTGCAAGCTGTTTGACTTGCTTATGGTCATTTCTGGGCTTTAGTGTCTTCATAAGACTTGTAGGTATGGGTCTTAACTATTCATGGTTAAAATTTCAGGTCAATTGGACCTGTTTTGAGGGAGTTATGGCCTAAACACTAACTGCTGCCCAAATGGTCAGTTTTTAGGCCTCATTTGCCCTTAATCCGAATTGGTCATTTTTCATGCTACCTTGCAAGCAGAATTTTGGTATGCTTTCTCAATGAAAGTTGGCACATTTTGTGCCTAGTTTCACCTCCAATTGGTCTCATACCAATTGGAGTTACACATTTAAAGTTATGGGCTAAAATGTAGGCTGTCCTTAATTACATTGCATAAACATGTATCAATTACACATTTACCTTACTCTAAGTCCACTTCCCTTACCAATTCTGATTTGGTACATTACCAAAACCATATACCACTTCACTTTAAAGTCACTTTGGGCAGAATACAAACATCTTCAATACACCAAATAAAACTCTAATTCATAAAGTCCAATTACAACCATAAATACACATAACACTACTCATCATTTCATACAATTCCCACCACTAATTTATATACATATCCATCAATCCTCAATGTCATAATTCTACCAATATCTTCATGAATTCATACATTCATCATGGAGTCCCAAGGCTGCCGAATTGTTCCAAAATGCCAAAGTTTCACATACTTTCTTCAACTTCAATTTCATATGCATAATCACCATTACATATGGAAATAACTTACTAGGACATCAAATCACCCTAATCAACATAATTTCTCATCAAATATATGTATGAATATTTCATTAAACATACAATCCCATGGCTGTCCAAAATTGATATATCAAGAACTCCTCAAAACTTAAAATTTCCTTCACAAAGCAAACACCCATAACATGTATACAAACTTTAACAAAGCAATATTCAAAAATACAAACTTACCTTTGGTTGGGACTTGTTAAACCTTGACTAAACTTCTTGACTTTAGTATCAAACTCTTCCTTGTGATGTGGAGGCAATCTTTAATGAAGAAACCTAAGTGATTGGAAGTGAAATGAAGGAGTGGAGGAAGCTTTAAGTGAAACGGCAAATGGAGGTTTCTTTTCTTCCCAATTCGGCATGGATGAAGAACTTAGAGGAAATGAATTTGCAGATTGCATATTAGGTGTACACCTGCCCCTTTTTGTTCTTAATTTATTCAATAGTGGCCCACTCACTCAATTTAATCATATAATAAGCTTAACTCCCATTTATTCCACATTAAACCCTTAATTTTTATTATTTACTTTAGGTACTTCCAATTTAATTTTTCATTATCTTTTCCAAGTGTAATACTATTTATTTTTAATGGACATTTAGGTCAAAAGACAATTCGGGATGTCAACTGACCATAATGCCCCTGTTCAGATTGCATTCCTGATTTTTCGGTAACACCGGGTTTTGTCTGTTTTTCGATTTCTCACTTTTCTTTGTACTAATTATTTAATTTTTCTTTGATATTTCTAATGATATTTATACTTTAATTGATGTCTCTTTAAGTCCTAAAAATATTTTCCAGGGTTCCCATGATACCGATCAACGGTCCAACCCGTGACTTCCCGGTGCGGTCACCCATCGCTAGGGTTCTCGGCTCCCTTAACTTGGTTACATTTCTTTGCTATTATTTTCCCTTTGTTTTTCTTGTGTTTTCTCTTCTTGTATTTCATTATTTTATGTCTCCTCACTCATAACGAAGTGTAGTTCTAGCCATCCTAGCTGTCCGGACAGCACTGATCACCGGAATAGTAGAACGCACTACCGAACTTAGGGGTGTTACATTTTATGCCTAGTTTCACCTCCAATTGGCCTCATACCAATTGGAGTCATGCACTTATGGTTATAGGCTCATTTGCACACTGCCCTCTACATGCCTTTCAAGCACCAAACCAAACACACATTTACCAACTACATCTTCATTTCTCTATACCATTCTACATTTGGCACTAACCATAACCATACAATTCTTTACATTATAGGTCAACTTGGACAGAATATAACAACTTCAAAATACACCAAATGCAGTCACAATTCACAAAGTTCAAACCCAACAATATATACTCATAATTACTTCTAATTATCACACATACTTCCATCATCAAATTACATACCTATCACTACTATTCCACACACATAGGCTGCCATTTTTTTGTACAATACATCAACAACATTTCATGAACTTGAAAATTATTAATTTCCATTATGAGGCTGCCAAAGTAACATCCCTACATATCAACTTCCATTTTTATTTTTCAAGCTTACCATTCAAACTTTACACATGGGAATCAACTTTAATACATATAAGCACTTAATTTAACATCCCAAACTACCATTTACATACAAAAATAAGCTGTACATGGTGAACTCCCATGGCTACTGAAATGGAGTAGCACCTTAACTCATCAAAACTCAAAACTTCTTCTATAAATCAAACAACCACAACCTTAGTTACAATATTAATGAAACAAGAAATGAAAATACTCACTTACCTCTTTTGAAGCTTCTTAAAAACTCACCAAAACTTATCTTTCTTGCTCCCTAATTTCTGTCCAAGGTGTGTAGGCTAAGTTTAATGAAGAGACTTAGGGTTTTTTATGGCTAAATCATGGTGGACTTAAGCTTGATGGTGGACGGCAATGGAGGATTTCCATGGAGCATGGAATTCGGCCAAGTGAAGGTGATGAGGAAGAAGAAGGTAAATGGTCCTACACCTGTCCCTCTTTAGTTTTTAGGTGTCCCAAATGAAATTTTAGTGGAGCACTATTAACTTAATATAGTTGTTTATTTAAAGTTTCCAAAATTTGCAATTTGACCACCACAGTTTCACTAATTATATTAGGTACCACTCTTTTAATTTTCATGACATTTTCAAAGTTTAATATCATTTATTTTTAATGGGCATTTAGGTCAAAAAACAACTTGGGGTGTCAATTTACCAAAATGCCCCTATTCGGGTTGTATTCCCAATTTTTCGGTAACACCGGTTTTTGTCGGTTTCTCGATTTCTCGTTTTTCTTTGTACTAATCAATTAATTTTTCTTTGATATTTCTAATGACATTTATACTTCAATAAGTCTTTAATTATGTCTTCAAACTAAATTCTGAGGGTTCCCTGTAGTCTTGGGGTCAGCTATTGCCTGCGCCGTAACTTCCCCATGCGTTCACCCATCGCTGCGGTGCTGGCTCGTTTAACTTGGTTACATTTCATTGCTATTATTTTTCCTTTATTTTTCTTGTATTTTCCTTTCTTGTATTTCATTATTTTATGTCTCCTTACTAATATTTAAATGTAGTTCCAAGCATTCTAGCTATCCGGACAGACACTGGTCGCCGGAACAGTAGAACGCACTACTGAACATAGGGGTGTTATAAAGTTTCACATTGGCGGGGAGGATAGGAACTTCTGGTAGTCTGCTGACCAGGTGGAGGAGGTCTCTGTCTTGAAAATCTTCCCCTACCGGACTTTTTACCACCCCTGTTGTGTCCCCCAAAGTTCTTCCTCTTCCCAGTAGGACCATTGGAACTCTGATCTACTGACTTTCCCTCTTTTTCTTTTTCTGTCTTCTCTGATTTCTTTTTCTCTGGGGCCGCTTCTGACTCGATTCTTTCTAATTCCAGTGCTTGAGAAATGAGCTCAGAGAAGTTAGTATGTTTGAATCCGACCACTTGTAATCTGAGACTGGGCTTCAAGCCAGTTTCAAACCTTTTACATCTTTCCCTGCTGGTAGAAAGGAGACTTCCTATATAGTGGCTCAGGCGGGAAAACTCCCTTTCATATTCTGCCACTGATCTACTTCCCTATTTCAGACTTAAGAACTCATGTAGCTTCTGGTCCACATAGGCATCTGGGACATATTTTCGTCTGAACTCCCGCAGAAAGTCATCCCAGGTTAGTACTGGAGGTTCCACCAAACTATGAGGAATGGTTTTCCACCAATCATATGCATCTCCCTGTAGTAGTGACACTGAATACTCAAATCTGAGCTCCTCTGTGCAGTGTAGTTTCTTGAACACCCTATATATTCTCTCCAACCATTGTTCTACCTCTAGTGGATCTACTGTCCCCTTGAACTCAGTAGCCCCATATTTAATCAGCTTATCATATTGCCTAGCTAAAAACTGTGGTTGTACCACTGGTGTCTGCAGTGGGGCTTGGATAGGCATGTTACCAGCTATCTGTTGGAATATTGCAGCCATCTGCTGAGCAAACTGAGCAGGGAACTGCAGTACTGAGGGAACTGGTGCGGTTGATCCACTCACATTGTGAAGGGCTGGGGCTTCCCCTTGCACCTCAGCCTCTATTGATTGATCGACTGAATGATCCCCATCTTTCATAGTCAATTTGAGGATATTATACCTCCTGAATAAATAACACAAGGAGATTTCCTCCTGTTAATGCATATTTATAATGTAATGTACTGTATGTATCTAACAATGACATTGAGTAGTTGTACTATGAAGAAAGAACATTCAAATTACAGGTCAAAACAGAATTTTAAAACTAGCTCTAATACAACTAAAATATGTCACACCTTACCCCTCTGTAAGGCATAACATGAACCCGTAGTATACCTAATGAATTACCAAACTTCGTCTACTGATAACCCATTAAATATACTACAAGGGATTTTAAACCTTTTCTTATTTCTTTTTAAAGTGGTGAGCACTTTTGACAGGTGTTAAAATATTTTTAACTGAAGTAAAATCAAATAATAAATCTGAGTATCAATAATTTCTGTAAAAATTTTGGCAGAGTGCCAACTGTATTTTGAATAAAAATAGTTCTTCAAAAACCTGTAAAAAGTACTTCCAATATAACTCTTCAATCCCAAACTCCAATAATAGTTCAACACAATAAATTTCTCAACATTTGTCAACTCAATTCAACATCAATTTTCCAGTGTTTCCAAAAACTGAGATAAGAGAAATATATCATAATATTTTTATAGGCCAAAATAATTTACAATTTTAGTTTACAACTGCTCAAGACCAAGTACAATATATACATACAGTGCACATACATTACAATAAAAGCTATAAAAATATGGCATACTCAATATACCCAGCAGAATCCCAAAATGTAGCACAAGCAGCCTACTCTGCTGCTCTGTCTGTCTGTCTACCTGTGACAGCAATGAAAAAGCTATCGCTGAGCCAATGTCTCAGTGGTGCACAACATTAAGAAAATGTAATTTAAAACTATAGACCATAAATCATATAAACTGTGGATACTTAAAATTATAGTTGAATTCAAAAGACAGTGAATGTCATAAAGAATTAAACTCCATTTTACAATATCACAATAAATATCAATAAATCACACACATAGCTTAATCATGAATTCAAAGTCCAATTCGTCCCAAAATCCAATGGCTAATGAGGAATAACATAGCTAGCTAGCAATTATATGAGTACTCATCCTATTCGTCCTCAACTGGCATACACCTCAACACTTCAGCCATAGAGGGAATTCAAAGCCAATTCGTCCCACTAGACAAGCTAGCAAGGAATTCAATCAATGTACATGATAGCTGTGGTTTCAAACCATTTGCAATATTTTTCAAGCAATAAGTATCCATCAAATATCATTCAAACAAATTTTCCACAATTTAAGCAATAACCATACAATTGTCATAATTTATTTCAATTGAAAATTAAAAGAAATAACTGTTGTGCACAAACCTCTGAAGAGTAACTTCTTGGCCCTAACTCAGTGTTTCCTTCTCCTTCCCTGAGTCTTTGCTAACTAAAATACACAATTTAAAGTGTTTCAGTACTCATTTAAACTGTCTCTAACAATAAAGTTCAATAATTAAATTTATTTAATACTATTGCTTTCCTTAGTCAACCTATAATGTTGACCTTTGATGCACTCTAGGGGAATAAATTTTAATGTTACTAATATGTCACATTTTATAGTCCTTTAGTGTTGGTATATGTTACCAATTTCCTTTTTAAGTATATTGCATTTTATTGCAATTTATTGGATTTCGGTATGCTATTTTGACCTAGCCGGATGACCTAGTTCCCTCAGTTTTCGGTTTCTGGTCCAACTTACAAACTTGTAGGTCTATGTCTTAGTGAACTTTCACCTCAAATTTTAGGTCATTTGGAGTTTACTAGACCAAGTTATGGTCATTTTACTATTGCTGGACAGACTGCACTAAAATGGTAAACTTAAGTCATTTTTAGGTCATTTCCGGTTCTAACAGTTTTTATACCCGAAATTGTGCAAGCATTTTGACTTTCTTATGCTCATTTTTGGGTTTTTGTGTCTTCATAAGAGTTGTAGCTCTATGTCTAAGCTATCCATGGTATAAATTTCAGGTCAATTGGACCCGTTTTGAGTGAGTTATGGCCAAAACACTGACTGCTGTCCAAATGGTCAATTTTCAGGTTTGCAAAGTCACTAATCCGGATTTGGTCAATTCTCATGTCACTTTTTGGACAGAATTTAGGTAGGCTTTCTTCATGAAAGTTGGCACATTTTGTGCCTATTTTCACTTCCAATTGGCCTCATACCAATTAGAGTCACACACTTAGGGTTATAGGCTCATTTGCACACTGCCCTCTACATGCCTCCCAAACACCAAATCAAACACATATTTACCAACTACATCTTCACTTCCCCAAACCATTCTGCATTTGGCACTAACCATAAACATTCATTACTTTACATTATAGGTCAACTTGGACAGAATATAACAATTTCACAATGCACCAAATGCAATAATAATTCACAAAGTCCAAACGCAACAATATATACACAAAAACACTCCTAACCATAACATATAATTTCACTAATAAATTACATACATACTTAGCAACTTTAAAATCACATTTCATCAAATAATCTTCATAAATTCAAGCATTCCTTATGACCTTCTCAAGGCTACCAAAATGCTTCAATTTACCAAAGTTTCCCATACTTTCTTCAACTTCAAGATCAATTGCTCAATTACCACATACACTTAATACACATTGGCTACAATATCTTATAACATTAATCAACATACTTTCCCATCATTTACATGTAAAAACAAGCTAAATATTTTAACTTTCATGGCTGCCAAAATGGTACATCACTAATAATTCATCAAACCTCAAAACTTCTTCCATAAATCAACTCACCACAACATCAACTCAAAGTTTAACAAAGAAAGAATGAAAAAATGGCCACTTACCTCTTATGGACTTCCTCAAAACTCCACTAAATTCCTTCTTTCTTGTTCCCTAAGTGCTGCCCAAGGTGTGTAGACAACTTTTTAATGAAGGCACTTGATGTTTTTATGCTTTAATCATGGTGGATTAAAGCTTGGTGTGTGGACGGCAATGGAGGTTTTCATGGAGTATGAAATTCGGCCAAAGTGAAGGTGATGAGGAAGAAAAAGAGAAATGGTTCTACACCTATCCACTTTAGTTTTTAGGTGTCCCAAATGCAGTTTTAGTGGAGCACTAATTAAATTATAATAGTTATTTATTCAAAGTTTCCAAATTTTGCAAGTTGGCCACCACACTTTCACTAATTTTATTAGGTACCACACTTTTAATTTTCATGACATTTTCAAAGTTTGATATCATTTATTTTTAATGGACATTTAGGTCAAAAGACAACTCGGGGTGTCAATTGACCAAAATGCCCCTATTTGGGTTATATTTCGATTTTTCGGTAACACTGAGTTTTGTCAGTTTCTCGATTTCTCGTTTTTCTTTGTACTAATTACTTAATTTTTTTTTGACATTTCTAATGTCATTTATACTTCAATATATGTTTATTTAAGTCTTAAAAATATTTTCTAGGGCTCCCCACGGTCCAGGGCTAGTCAACGATCCACGCCGCAACTTTCCGGTGCAGTCACCCATCGCTATGGTTTTTGGCTCGTTTAACTTAGTTTCATTTTCTCTCATTTATTTTTCCTTAATTTTTCTTGAATTTTATTTTATTTTATTTCATTATTTTATGTCTCCCCACTAACATCTAAGTGTAGTTCCAGGCATCTTAGCTGTCTGGACAGACACTGGTCACCGAAACAGTAGAATGCACTACCGAATATAGGGGTGTTACACAATTATTTCAATTTTCATTTACACCTTTCTTTTATCTATCGATATTTTATAGCTTATTTTTCACTAGACTTTAGGTGAAAATTTCATAACAATACCAAAATAATTATAACCCCCATATACTAGATCAAATGACCTTGCCTTATCAATGTTATCTTTAATTTATGACTATATCGAAATCATTAGTCTTATAACAATTCCTAACGTATCATAGTTCGGGTTAGATAACTGAGTCAATGACTCTAGCTATCTTATAACTATAACTGTAACACCCTCCCGACAACCACTCCGTACATTCTACTGTTCCGGTGACCGGTGTCGGTCCGGACAGCTAGAACGTCCGGAAAAATATTAAAATTAAAGTCGGGAACCATAATTAACTCAAATATTAATAAGAAACACTTAGTAAAAATTTTAGAAATAAAATACAACCAAGCAAAACGAGCCGGTGCCCAAGCGATGGGTAACCAGAGGGAAGTTGCGGTTCTCGCAACGAGGAGCCCTAGACCCAGGGGAAAAATTATAAAATAATTTTTGGGACTCCAGAGAAGGGTAATTGAGGTTCCCATGGCATTAGAATGCCAAGAAAATACCTAGAAAAATTTTTCAATCGGTACAGACGATTTTGACCCGTTAAGCCAAACGGAGGGCATTTTGGTCATTTCGCCTTCCGAGGTGATTTTTGGCCGACTTGTCCAGTTGAGTAAATAATTAATATGACATAAAATATGAATTAATATTGATGAAAAATTTATTAAAAATGAGAAATGAAAATAAGAAAACAAAAGTAAGAAGAAAAGTAAGTAAATGGGAATTATGATGTCATTAAGAAAAACTATGACCAATCAAAATTTAGCCATTATTTGACTAACTAATAAAGAGATAAAAGAAGACCTAAACAATTAAAAAACCATCTGCTTTCTTCTTCTCCTTCTTCCTTAAAAACGTGATCCTCTCTTCTTCCTCCCTCCATGAAAATTTTCTTTCATTACCTCCATTTCCCATGAGTTTCCACCACTAAACCCTAACCCCTTTCATTAAACCTTGACCATATCACTTGGAGAAGCTTTTGGCAGCCAAGGAAAGGAAGAAAAGTGAGGTTTAGGGCTTTGGAAATTCTGCCCAAACAAGGTTAGTGCACTTATACCCATTAAACTCTTTAATTCCATGATTTTGGACTTGAACTTAGTAAGATTTGTAGTTTAAATGAACAAAAAACCTATGGGTATGAACACTTCAATTTTGGCAGCCCTAAGAAGAACCAATAAGGGAGTGTTTTGAATGTTTTTAATGGACTTAGCATGAGTTGGAGATTGTATTTAAGTTATATAATTACCTAGATGTTTAACTAGGGTGCTAAAGGAGGTTTATGGGTAAATTGCCTTGGACACTAGGGTTTTGAGGCATGAAAAAGTGACTTGGCTGACCAACCTATTAAAGAACACTCTAATGGTCAATAAGTGACCATTTTGGATATGTTGACCATAATTAGAACTGAAAAATGGTAGGGTAAAGTGAAAGTGAAATCTGCCCTAGGACAGCAGCATAGGGACTGAAAATTCAGTCCCTTTGCACAGCCATAACTTGGGCTGTGTTAGTCCAATTGGTGTTTGGCCAATTGGACATGAAACTAGGCTTATAATGGCACATTTTTGCTGAAGAAACCATGCCCAAAAGACCAAAGCAAAAGGGTCAAAACTCAGCCACAATCCGGATACCCTGCACTGAATTCTGCAGAATTTGCCAAATGAACAGTAACTGTTCATTTGGCTATAACTCACTGTAGATTTGGTCAATTGGCCTGAAATTTTTATAGAAACAAGTTAAGACATAGACAAACAACTTTCATGAAGGAACCTACCCCAAATTATGGCCAGAACCCATTCAACCAAGTGACTCAAGTTACAGTTTATGCACTGTAGATATGGTAAATTTCTGCAGAATGCATATCCGGACAGCTTGGGTTTTTGAGCCATATCTGGAGCTACAAAACTCCAAATGGAGTGATTCAAAAAAGGAAATTCAACTAGACAAAATAAGGAACAACTTTCATGTTTTACATTTCTTCAAATTCCAACAGTAACAGTGTCCAATGGAACAGTAAAGTTGACTCACCAAAACTGAAATTTTCTGCTTGTGTGGGTTACACTTTGAAATGGTATTAACACTTAATGCCAACAAGTTTTAAACACCAAATGTGGTATGTTGGGAGTGCCAAAGGCAATGTACACATTTTTATTCCAGAAGTCAACATTTTTGTTGACCAATGATGAATAGTGACACCAAAAAAGTTGAAATTCACAAATTGACAAATTTAAGAGTTTCAAATGGCCTAGTATACCTAACAAGATTGGTTTGGATAGTTTGGCATGCCAATAGGGTTCGTTAGCGATCGCACATGGCAAAAATGTCATTCGTGATTTCATGGCTTTTAGCCATTCGACTTTGTATTGAGACTTGGCCTTGTGCACGATATTATTTACTTGTTAGCATTATTTACACCGGAGATACATATGTGACCGAAGGTGTGACGGCCCGAGGTACTAGGTACCAAAGTGCGGTTTACTGTTATCGATCCGATCGCCTAGTGTAGGTTACTTGGGCAACCAAATGAATGAAATGAACCAAGTTACTGAATTAATGTATATATAACCATACCAAACAAATGAATCATACATATTCACTATATATTTGTTTTCTTGCTATTTTCTTTTATTTTATTATTGCACCACTAAGCATTATTGCTTAGCGCGTTGCTTTTGCCACGCGTAGGTACTGGAGATCCTAATTGTGAGCCCAGTAGACCTCAGACTGGGTGAGTCCATCTGGCAGTTCTGCTCAGTGTCCGTGTCACCTCGTTACCTGCAGTGCATTGGTAGGACACTAGATGTCATTTTGTCATTTTGTAATTAACTTTTTATTTTCTCATATGTATTTGGGATTTATGTAATGTATTTTGAGGTTCATGTAAATAATAAAGATTTATGGTCATGTATGGTATTAAATTGAGCATTTAATGGTTGTTTATATATGAGAACCCTGAGAAAGGGATGTTTTGAGAAATGAAAAGGTTGTTGAGACCTGAAATTGACAAATTATTGAGATATTGATATTGAGTTTTATTGATGATATTGGAGTTGAGAATGAATGAAATAGTATATTGGAAGTATTTTTAACAGGTTCTGAAGAACTGTTTTCTCCATTTTTAGCCGGTACTCCGCTGGATTTTCCTTAAAATCTTCGGAACCTCAAATGAATAATACTTTTGATAAATAGTTAAAATAAATCATATTTCATAAATTAACTTCAAAAGCATGACACAAATTAAGTAAGGTATATTAGAGTGTGCCAGTACACCGTGTGGCATTACTTACTCGGGTATACTGTACACGGGTAAGGGGTGTCACATTTAATGGTATCAGAGCACGGTTTAGGCGTTTCTGGGCCTAGATTGAGTCCGTACCATGCATTGCATTTGTAAGAGTCGAGGTGACACTAACGCAGATCTGTTTATCCTTCTTATTTTGAATAGGATATGGACCCTTCATCTCAGAGAGCCGTTGAGGAGGAAGTGGAGAGTCATGCTCCACTGCGGCGGTGAGGCTGGGGCATGAGAGAATCGCTCGCCACTCAAGCGAGAGCCTGCCACCTCCACAGAGCCATGTTCCAACAAATGGCCGACTTTTTAGACAAATGGCCGGGTAATGCCAAGACCACCACCACCACCACCGGCTCCACAGTAAATCACACCTGGAAAGACTAAGGAAGTTTGGAGCTGTGGACTTCTATGGTAAGAGAGAAGATGACTCTGTTGCAGCCGAGAATTGGTTGAACAGAACGGGCAGAGTCTTGAAACAACTCCACTGCACCTCTGAGCAAAATCTAGAAGCTGCTATCTCTTTACTGCAAGACGATGCATATGAGTGGTGGGACACTATGTCCAGTGAAGTGCAGCCAGAAGCTGTAACTTGGGATTTCTTTCTCTTTGAGTTCAAGAAGAAGTATGTGGGTACTGTATATCTGGAAGAGAGAAGAAGAGAATTTATTAACCTGAGGCAGAGATAATTGTCCGTGGCTGAATATGAGAAGGAATTTGTCCGATTGAGCCGATATGGAAGGGAGATAGTCCCTAATGAAGAAAGATGCAAGAGATTTGAAGAGGGACTGAATGACAACATCAAGATTCAGCTCACTGCCTTGGGAATCACAGAATTTACCAAGTTAGTGGAAGCTGCCATAAAGGTTGAAAAAGTGAGAATTAGTGAGTGGACTAGAAGAGAGAGACAGCAGAAGAGGGGACCGGGTCAGTCGAGTTCAGCTCCTGCATCAGGGAAGAAGTTCAAGGGTCCTCTGCACAAAGTTCACCACCACAGTGGTCGTGGTCACCTCGGGGGCCCAGCCACGATTCACCCCTAGGAGAGGTCACCCACACCATCGGTGGGCGCTCTCAGTGGATGGGGTTCAGGGACCAGCCCAAAGATCTTCTCGCATGTCCGCATTGCACGAAATGGCATAAGGGAGTGTTGGAGAGTGACTGGTGCTTGCTTGAGGTGTGGGTCAACAGAGCATCGATTAAGGAACGTCCATGCAGAACTACTCTGCCGCTCCAACACAAGCGCATGACCGCTCTGCGCCACTAAGGGGTAGAAGGTCTGGTAAATCCGAAGCTGTGGGACCATCTCAGTGGCCTACATCTGAGCCAGCAGAGAGGCCAGATAATAGACCACCTGCCAGAAATTATGCCCTGAGAGCTCAGGAGGAGCAAGATGCCCCAGACGTCATCAGGGGTACGTTCTCCCTCTACAATACTCCTGTGCATGCATTGGTGGATCCAGGATCCACACATTCCTACATTTGCATCAACTTACCCGTAGAAAGGGGGATACTAGTAGGGGAGAGTGACCAAGACATTCTGGTCACTAATCCATTGGGCCACAGTGTAGTGGTGAATAAGGTATACAAAGGTTGCCCGTTAAGGATTCAAGGGTATGAATTCTTGGCAGACTTGATTGAGTTGCCTTTCCATGAGTTTGACGTGATTTTGGGAATGGACTGGTTGTCACGTCATCAGGCAATAGTTGATTGCAAATTGAAGAGAATTTCTTTGAAAACCCCTGAGGGTAATGAGATCACGATTGTGGGGAAAGGATGATTTCTTGTCCAATGTCATCTCACCACGATTGCAAGAAGAATAATGAGAAAAGGTGTGAAGCCTACCTAGCACATGTGGTGGATACTAGGCGTGCTAAGCCAAACTTGAGTGACATACCCACGGTGAGAGACTTCCAAGTATTTCTGAAGAGTTGCACAGTTTGCCACGAGAAAGGGAAGTCGAATTTGCTATTGAGACACCGCTGGCACAAGACCCATTTCCATTGCTCCTTATAGGATGGCACCCATCGAATTGAGGGAGTTGAAAACTCGGTTGCAAGAGTTGCTTGATAAGGGTTTATACTCCCAGTGTGTCACCATGGGAAGCTCGGTCTTTGTTTGTAAAGAAGAGGAATGGGACTTTGAGGCTATGTATTGATTACCGGCAGTTGAATAAAGTGACTGTGAAGAACAAGTATCCGTTGCCTATAATTGATGATCTGTTTGATTAGTTGAAGGGAGCAGGAGCATTTTCTAAGATTGATCTCAGATCAGGATATCATCAGCTGAGGGTGAAAGATGTAGATGTGCCCAAGACTGCATTCAGGACCCGGTATGGGCATTATGAGTTTCTGGTGATGCCCTTTGGCCTAACAAATGCACGGCGGCGTTCATGGACCTTATGAACCGTATCTTCCATCCATACCTAGATCGGTTCGTAGTGGTTTTTATTGATGACATTCTGGTGTACTCCAAGACCAGGGAAGAACATGATGAACATTTGAGGATTGTTACGCAAACCTCGAGGAAAAGAAGTCGTATGCTAAGTTGTCCAAGTGTGACTTTTGGCTGAATGAGATTGCATTCCTTGGACACATAGTGTCGGTGATGGGATTAGGTGGATCCCAAGAAAATAGAAGCGTGATGGAATGGAAACCTCCCGAAACACAATCGAGGTCGAAGCTTCTTGGGGCTAGCTGGGTATTCTGAAGATTTGTGAAGGGATTTTCCTAATAGCTGCTCCAATGACCAAGTTGTTACACAAGAATGTCAGATTTGACTGGAATGACAAGTGTCAGACCAGTTTTGAGAAATTGAAGGCTATGTTGACAGAGGCACCAGTGTTAACACAGCCAGTGTCCGGAAAGGACTTTGTGGTCTATAGTGATGCCTCACATAATGGGTTAGGGTGTGTATTGATGCAAGAGGGAAAAGTGATCGCCTATGCTTCCAGACAGCTAAGGCCACATGAACAGAACTACCCTACCCATGATCTAGAGCTTGCAGCAATTATCTTCGCACTGAAGATATGGAGGCATTACTTGTATGGGGAAAAGTGCTACATTTACACAGACCACAAAAGCCTGAAATACTTGCCAACCCAGAAGGAGCTCAACCTTAGACAGAGGCGATGGATTGAGTTCCTAAAGGATTATGATTGTGTAATCGACTACCATCATGGGAAGGCAAATGTAGTTGCGGATGCTTTGAGCAGAAAATCCATGACAGCTTTGACATCATTGAATACCCGTCTAACTTTGATTCGAGATGGAGCTGTCTTGGCTGAGTTGCAAGTGAGGCCAAACCTACTACAGCAGATAAAGGCAGAAGGTAGATGAGAAGTTAATGGCTATTATGAGCAAAGTCTCAGAGGGAAAAGCAACTGATTATGTGATGAAAGCAGATGGGTGTCTGTATTACAAAGGAAGACTGTGTGTACCAGATGATGGGGAATTGAAAGCTAGTATTCTAAAAGAGGCACACACTAGTGTATATGCTATGCACCCAGGAAGTACAAAGATGTATCATGACCGAAGCTTGGTATTGGTGGCCTGGTATGAAGAAAGACATAGCTGACTATGTGACTAAATGCTTGACATGTCAGCAAGTCAAGGCAGAACATCAAGTTCCATCAGGTTTGCTACAGCCTATACGCATACCTGAATGGAAATGGGATCGGGTCACCATGGATTTTGTAAGTGGTCTACCTCTCACCCAGAAGAAATATGATGCAGCATGGGTAATAGTGGATAGACTGACGAAGTCAGCACACTTTCTACCAGTTAGGACTGACTACTCACTGGAGAGGTTAGCAGAATTGTATATCAGTGAGATAGTTAGACTGCATGGAATCCCACTTTCCATTATATCTGACCGAGACCCAAGGTTCACATCGAGATTTTGGAAGAAGTTGCATGAGTCCTTGGGTACACAACTCCACTTCAGCACAGCTTTCCATCCTCAGACGGATGGGCAATCCGAAAGAGTAATCCAGGTAAACAATTGAAACCCATGAAATTGATACAAATATTGAACTAAAATGATGACAATAACACGAAATATATGTCAGGTCCTTGAGGATATGCTGAGGAGTTGTGTCATTGAGTTTGAGGGAAGTTGGGATAGATATCTCCCACTGGCAGAATTCGCATACAACAATAGCTATCAAGCTAGCATCCAAATGGCCCCATATGAAGCACTGTATGGGAGAAAATGTAGAACTCCAGTGTGCTGGACTGAATTGGGCGAAGACAAACTGGTAGGGCCAGACCTGGTGAAACAGGCTGAGGAGAAGGTGAAATCAATCAAAGCCAACTTAAAGGTTGCCTCAGACAGACAGAAATCTTATGCCGACCTGAAGAGGAAAGAAATAGAATATGTGGTTGGCGACAAAGTGTTCCTCAAGGTGTCACCATGGAAGAAAGTGTTGAGGTTTGGAAGAAAAGGTAAGTTGAGCCCTAGGTTTATTGGCCCATATGAAGTTATTGAACGTGTGGGTCCAGTGGCCTATAGGCTAGCTTTACCTCCAGAGCTGGACAAGATCCACAATGTGTTCCATGTATCCATGCTCAGAAGATACCGCTCAGACCCTTCACATGTCATCTCCAGAGAAGAAATTGAAATACAACCGGATTTGACATATGAAGAAGAACCTCTACGGATCCTAGCTCGGGAAGTGAAAGAGTTGAGGAACAAACAGATTCCATTGATGAAAGTGCTTTGGAGGCACCACAACACCGAGGAAGCAACTTGGGAAAGTGAAGAGACGATCAGCAACAGATTCCCTCAACTGTTTGCATCGTGTAAATTTCGAGGACGAAATTTAAATTATAGGAAGAGTTGTAACACCCTCGGTAACCACTCAGTACATTCTCCATGCTCGTGATCGGTGTCGGTCGGACAGCTAGAACGTCGGAAAAATATTAAAATTAATGTCGGGAACCATAATTAACTCAAATATTAATAAGAAACACTTAGTAAAAATTTTAGAAATAAAATACAACCAAGCAAAACGAGTAGGTGCCCAAGCGATGGGTAAGGAGGGAAGTTGCGTTTCGCATAACGAGGAGCCCTAGACCCGGGGGAAAAATTATAAAATAATTTTTGGGACTCCAGAGAAGGGTAATTGAGGTTCCCATGGCATTAGAATGCCAAGAAAATACCTAGAAAAATTTTTCAATCGGTACAGACGATTTTGACCCGTTAAGCCAAACGGAGGGCATTTTGGTCATTTCGCCTTCCGAGGTGATTTTTGGCCGACTTGTCCAGTTGAGTAAATAATTAATATGACATAAAATATGAATTAATGTTGATGAAAAATTTATTAAAAATGAGAAATGAAAATAAGAAAACAAAAGTAAGAAGAAAAGTAAGTAAATGGGAATTATGATGTCATTAAGAAAAACTATGACCAATCAAAATTTAGCCATTATTTGACTAACTAATAAAGAGATAAAAGAAGACCTAAACAATTAAAAACCAGCTGCTTTCTTCTTCTCCTTCTTCCTTAAAAACGTGATCCTCTCTTCTTCCTCCCTCCATGAAAATTTTCTTTCATTACCTCCATTTCCCATGAGTTTCCACCACTAAACCCTAACCCCTTTCATTAAACCTTGACCATATCACTTGGAGAAGCTTTTGGCAGCCAAGGAAAGGAAGAAAAGTGAGGTTTAGGGCTTTGGAAATTCTGCCCAAACAAGGTTAGTGCACTTATACCCATTAAACTCTTTAATTCCATGATTTTGGACTTGAACTTAGTAAGATTTGTAGTTTAAATGAACAAAAACCTATGGGTATGAACACTTCAATTTCGCAGCCCTAAGAAGAACCAATAAGGGAGTGTTTTGAATGTTTTTAATGGACTTAGCATGAGTTGGAGATTGTATTTAAGTTATATAATTACCTAGATGTTTAACTAGGGTGCTAAAGGAGGTTTATGGGTAAATTGCCTTGGACACTAGGGTTTTGAGGCATGAAAAAGTGACTTGGCTGACCAACCTATTAAAGAACACTCTAATGGTCAATAAGTGACCATTTTGGATATGTTGACCATAATTAGAACTGAAAAATGGTAGGGTAAAGTGAAAGTGAAATCTGCCCTAGGACAGCATAGGGACTGAAAATTCAGTCCCTTTGCACAGCCATAACTTGGGCTGTGTTAGTCCAATTGGTGTTTGGCCAATTGGACATGAAACTAGGCTTATAATGGCACATTTTTGCTGAAGAAACCATGCCCAAAAGACCAAAGCAAAAGGGTCAAAACTCAGCCACAATCCGGATACCCTGCACTGAATTCTGCAGAATTTGCCAAATGAACAGTAACTGTTCATTTGGCCATAACTCACTGTAGATTTGGTCAATTGGCCTGAAATATTTACAGCAACAAGTTAAGACATAGACAAACAACTTTCATGAAGGAACCTACCCCAAATTATGGCCAGAACCCATTCAACCAAGTGACTCAAGTTACAGTTCATGCACTGTAGATATGGTAAATTTCTGCAGAATGCATATCCGGACAGCTTGGGTTTTTGAGCCATATCTGGAGCTACAAAACTCCAAATGGAGTGATTCAAAAAAGGAAATTCAACTAGACAAAATAAGGAATAACTTTCATGTTTTACATTTCTTCAAATTCCAACAGTAACAGTGTCCAATGGAACAGTAAAGTTGACTCACCAAAACTGAAATTTTCTGCTTGTGTGGGTTACACTTTGAAATGGTATTAACACTTAATGCCAATAAGTTTTAAACACCAAATGTGGTATGTTGGGAGTGCCAAAGGCAATGTACACATTTTTATTCCAGAAGTCAACATTTTTGTTGACCAATGATGAATAGTGACACCAAAAAAGTTGAAATTCACAAATTGACAAATTTAAGAGTTTCAAATGCTCTAGTATACCTAACAAGATTGGTTTGGATAGTTTGGCATGCCAATAGGGTTGATTAGCGATCTTGCACATGGCAAAAATGCCATTCAGTGATTTCATGGCTTTTAGCCATTCGACTTTGTATTGAGACTTGGCCTTGTGCACGATATTATTCTGACATTGTTGTTACATTTGCCTGCCGGGAGATACATATGTGACCGATGGTGTGACGGCCGAGTACTAGGTACCCGGTGCGGTTACCCGTTATCGATCCGATCGCCTAGTGTAGGTTACTTGGGCAACCAATGAATGAAATGAACCAAGTTCTTGAATTAATGTATATATAACCATACCAAACAAATGAATCATACACATTCACTATATATTTGTTTTCTTGCTATTTTCTTTTATTTTATTATTGCACCACTAAGCATTATTGCTTAGCGCGTTGCTTTTGCCACGCGTAGGTACTGAAGATCCTGATCGTGAGCCCAGTAGACCTCAGACTCGGTGAGTCCATCCGGCAGTTCTGCTCAGTGTCCGTGTCACCTCGTCACTGCGATTGCATTGGTAGGACACTAGATGTCATTTTGTCATTTTGTAATTAACTTTTTATTTTCTCATATGTATTTGGGATTTATGTAATGTATTTTGAGGTTCATGTAAATAATAAAGATTTATGGTCATGTATGGTATTAAATTGAGCATTGAATGGTTGTTTATATATGAGAACCCTGAGAAAGGGATGTTTTGAGAAATGAAAAGGTTGTTGAGACCTGAAATTGACAAATTATTGAGATATTGATATTGAGTTTTATTGATGATATTGGAGTTGAGAATGAATGAAATAGTATATTGGAAGTGTTTTTAACAGGTTCCGAAGAACTGTTTTCTCCATTTTTAGCCGGTACTCCGCCGGATTTTCCTTAAAATCTTCGGAACCTCAAATGAATAATACTTTTGATAAATAGTTAAAATAAATCATATTTCATAAATTAACTTCAAAAGCATGAAACAAATTAAGTAAGGTATATTAGAGTGTGCCAGTACACCGTGTGGCATTACTTACTCGGGTATACTGTACACGGGTAAGGGGTGTCACAATAACCTTTCGATATTCTAACTTTAGAGTTTTAAATCCCTACGTAGGAATTTCAAACTCATTTCCGATAATAAAATTCAGTCCTAGCAGAACTCTACCAAAATAGATGTTGTTTGCAATTATTCTAATCTTGATGTACTATCGAGTAGTACGTAGATCTACACAATAATCTCAAGTCAGTACTGTAATCTGCAGCTTACAGTACAAACATCAAGAATATTGTATAGTTACTACGATACATCCCAATAGACCAAACATCCCAATAGTACAATTTCTAGCAAAATGTCCAAGCTTTCCACAATTGTAGTAGGCTCTAGTGGCCTTACGACAAATACCCCTGTGTAACTTGCCACATACCTCATAGACATGAATAGGGAAAGAACTTTTGATTCTTTGCTTACTAGTTTTCGATTGCTTCTACCCTGAAGATCCGCCTCTATCATATCCATGAGTTCGGAGTTCCTTAAATACTTTTCTCTTTCCTACACCACTACTCAGACTCTGACCCATACGTTTCTCCCTCTTCTCTATTTCATGTTGCCCTTGTGGGGGTTGGGTCTATACTTGGGCTTAAGCTGACAGACTATCAGCCATTTATTGAAAGAAGGTGGCTAGTTGGTGGGCCATTTGTGAGGTAATTTGTATCTGTGGAATTGGTACAGTCAGGCCTTCGACACTTTGAGAAGCTGAGGCCTCCCCTTGTGCTTCAACTGTAACTGGTTGTTATACTATTTTATCTCCCTCTTCCATTTCTATTCACAAAATCTTCTTTTCCCGGGACAACCTACACAATGAGATTTCTCTCCATTAGTTCATATTTATTAATGTACTATATGTATCAAATATTTGAGCAGTTGTATTTACCGACAAAATATTTCAAATTCACAGTTCAAAATTTGCTTTAAAACCATTGCTCTGATACCACTAAACATGTCACACCCTACTCCTCCGTAAGGCATAACATGATCCCGTAGTAAACCTAATGAATTACCGTACTTTGCCTACCAGTAATCCATTAAATATACTACAAGGGATTTTAAAACAATTTCCATTCATTTTTAAGTTGGTGGGTAATTTTTATCAAGTATTAAAAACCTTTAATTCACACTAAGTCATAAATCAAATTCTCAATTAAAATCTGGTGTTGCAAAAATTTTTCCAAATTTCGGCAGAGTGTTGGCTGTATTTTGAGAAAATAGTTCTTCAAACCTGAAAGGAAAACATTCCAATATGTTTTCTCAACCACAACTCCAATACAAATCATTTTCATATCCCAATTCAACGCAATCAACTCAATTCAATTTTCAAGCCATACATGGGTTCAAAACTCAAGAGGAAATTTGAATATCATACTCATTAGGTTAATAAAATTAATATTACAACAATATACAAGTAAAGAAATTCTCAAATTAATATTACAATAATTTGATTTCATTACATACCAAAATAATATTGCAAGAGTTTTTGTACAACTGCTCAAATAATTTACATACATATAATTTACATGCATACATCAAACTCTAATGTACAAGGGTAAACCTCTAATATACTCGAAGCTAATCCCAATGAGTCTTCAAGGCGTAGCTATCGGAAATCTCACTCGACTGCTCTATCTTTACTTTCACCTGCGATAGCATATAAAGCTATCGCTGAGTGGTGAACTCAGTGGTGCATAACTATAATTTAAAATATAATATACAATACCTTGCCAAAATTTTAGCAAAGAATTTGGAAATCTTGAAATTCAATCAAAATTCCAAAAATCAAAATATTCGTTGCCAATAAAATAAATCATTTGTTAAAAATGCTCTGCTCAAGAATTTTAATTTATTAAATCATAACTAAATATTTAAAGTAATTCCGGTAATTTATGGAAGCAAATCTTAATTTTAATAAAATGAATTATGCATAACTCCCATTTGAAATAATAATTCTTACTATTCAAAACCCATTCTTTATCTCACTAACTATGCAAGACTAATCCGTAAAGGCCATCTTCGGGGTGATTCTAACTCCCTATGGTTGGGGAGATTGAATTGGGATTCTAACTCCCTATGGTCAGGGAGATCAAATTGGGATTCTAATTCCCTATGGTCGAGAAGGTCGAATCATCGTGCACAGTACACACCACAATAATGCAACTTCTGAAAGGGCCAATGAAAAACTTAGATTTAACCTCTAATAAGAGGAGAATCTAAGCCTGTGCACATACCATGGTAATCAAAACGAAACTAACTCCATTGTCTCCTCAACAAATGAAAGAGATGGGTAATAACCTAGTCAAGCATCTATAGTGAGATATAAAATAATATAATGAATCTCTTTGTCCTTTTTGTGAGCATAAATCACAACACTATTCAATTCAATGTCAATTCCAATATCCAATAATTTTTATGCCCATCACAATTCAAAAAATCAATTTGTATTTTTTTTCCATGCAAATCCCATTTCAATCACAAATTTCTGAAACTGGATTCATTCAATCCATATCAAAAATAAAATCATAACTTAATCATTTTCCCACAACTAAACTCATTTATACCATAACATATTTTAATAATCATTGAAATAAATTCAATAATTGGTAAACATAATACATAAAGAAACTAAAATCCTTTAACCTAATAAAATATGCAAAACTTTAACAATGCAAAACTAGTTGTGCACAAACCTCTCTGTTGACTAATTTACTCCACCTTTCATTTCTCCTTCGAAGATTCCCTTTTTAACTGAAACACATAAATTTAAAGTGCTTTAGTATCCATTTCTAATACTTAAATTCCAACAATTTCTTTGCAGACTTATCCTACCTATTACGATTTATAATTTCGAGTCCTTCACATTTTTGTGTATAGTGGTACTATTCATGGCACTATTTAAGTCAAAATGTTGACTTTTGCATACTTAATAGGTTTATTAATTCTAATTGCACTCATATACCACATTTTGGGTGTCAATTTTATTAGCATTGATTGCCAATTCAATTTTTAAGTCTCCTAAGAGAAATTGTAAATTTTCAGTTTTGGGTCACTGTTTTCTACTATTCTATTGGTCTGGTTACTGTAGAAATTTAGCTAAATGTCCTTCATTAAAGTTGTTCCTTATTGTCTTAGCTTTAATTTCCTTTTTGAATCACTCCATTTGGACTTTTGTAGCTCAAGTTATGCCTATTTTTCTAAGGCTGGCCGGATTGGTTCAAACCCAGAAATTCTGGGCAATTTCTGGTTCTGGCAGTTTTGGTGACCCAAATTTAGGTGACAATTCAACTTGGTTATGGGCAGAATTTGGGTTGGTGTTCTTCATAATAGTTGTAGTGTTATATTATATCTTTCAAATGCCATAAAAATCAGGTCATTTGGACCTTCCTAGACCAAGTTATGGCCACACTGTTCATTTGATCATTTTTGTACAGTGGCAGTGTACCGATTTCGGGTTTGACCTAATTGTCCACTAACTTAGAGTCACTTTCTAGGCATAGTTTCGATATGAAAAATGTGTCATTATGTGTCTATTTTTATCTTCAATTGGCCTCACACCAATTGGAGTGGCAGAATTATAGTTTTAGTCCCTTAAAGGGACCTAGGTCAGGCTGTCTAGTAGTGACCCCTCATCAATCCGAATTTGACTTAACTTCTCACCATTCAAACATATTCTAAATTACACCATTTAACCATTTTAAACCTCACTAACTACCTTAATTCAAAGATAATTTAACAAATCAAGGTAAAAAGAAAAACTTACTTGTGAGCAGAATTTTATCCCCTCTTTTCTTCAATTTCTTTCAATTCTTAACCTTCTAATCTCCATCTTGAGGTTCCATTTGAAGTTTCTATTGTTTTTCACCAAGAATTTATGGCTTAATTTGGGTTTAGAAAGCTTGGTAACAAGCTTCCATGGAGGAAATTAGAGAGAGAATTGGGAGAGGAGAGAGGGACGGCTAGGGAGGTTGAAGACAACATTTCATTTTTTTTTCTTTGTTTTTATGAGTATTTATCCTTAAAATTGACTTGGTCAAATTCTTAATCAAATGGGAAATTAATTTTGAGGTCATGTAGATGATGGCACCATGATATAATAATCCTATTTCTTTTTCTTTTTCTTTTCCTTTCTTTTTCTCCATACTTCTTAAATTTAATTCTATATTTCAAAATTTTCATTTCTCAGATTTTATTGGACAGTTAGGTCATGAGTAACCTCTAGGGGTGAATTGATCAATTTGCCCCTCACCGGTCTGATCCGGTTTGCTAATAATACTGTGTTTCTTCTGGAACTCTAATCTAATTATTTGATCTGGTTCTCTATCTTTTCCTGTGATTTTCACATTTCCCTTAGCTTCGCAATTTTTCTTAGGCCTGCAATGTCACAATACCCCATACGAATTTAGGGTTTTAACTGATCTCGCAGTCACTTCCTGGTGCGGTCACCCATCGCTGTGTCCCCCTGCTCATTTAACCTTTTATGTTCTATTTTTCTAATCTGTATTTAACCTTCTGATAATCACTACTAATTTTTGTTCAGGGCTTTTCTAAGTGACTTAAATATGATTCTAATCCTCTTAATTGTCTGGACCGACTCCGGTCAATGGAACAGTGATTTGCACAGAACTATGCATATAGGGGCGTTACACTCTCACTTACACTAGAGCCAATGATTGCAGTATAGAGTACTCATTTTCTAAAGATGATTGTATAACTATGGATAATCTATGGCTTAAGTGAAGGGATCAGCTGAATTATCAGCCAGCGTTATCCTTTGCATTATTTTCCAACTGATTTTCTAATTAAATAGTTTAGTTAATTTCTATTGTTCAGATTTTAGGTGAGACCTGGTCCCTCTGCCCAAACTAAGGCACTATTGTTATCACAGATAAAAAACTGATGAGACAATCAAAGGAACCTTGATGAGTTCTACTAAGAACTTCTAAATCCCAATAACCCTTTTGCAATATCGCATGTATCAAAATACTTAGCTTCTATAGCAGAATCCACAATGTTACCTTTATGAAACCTTTTCATTCAACTGTTCAACTACCATAGATAGACACAAAATCATAAATATAAATATGTAACCTTTACATAGCCTTATGTGACTATCACATTAGCTAATTCAACAATCACATGATCCTATGTAACTTCTACATATTTTTTTGTGATTATCATATTTCTCTATTTGAAACAGATTTTCTATCTTTACCATTTGACTATAAGTCTAAATTTGTAAACTCTATTAGTTGTAAATTATTTTCTCCTCTACACAAGATTTATATTTCAAATACTTGCAAACTATTTAGGAATAACCTCATCATATACTCAGCATTCCAAACCTGAGTTTGATTGGCATTTGCTAGTCACTAATAGTGTATGCAATATCCTGTTTTGTATACTGTGACACCCCTTACCCGTCTACAGTGTAGCCAAGCAAGTTATGCCACTCAGTGTGCCGGAGCACCAATTTATATTTCTATTAAAGTTTATCCCTTTATAATTCATTTATTTTCAATTTTGATAAATCTGAATTTATCCGCAAATTTTATAGAAAATCCGGCAAAGTGCCGACTGTAAATTGGAAAAACAGTTCTTCTGAACCTGTTTAAAAACACTTCCAAAATAATTTCAAAATCCAAACTCCATTATATATATTCAAGTCAATCTCAAAATCTCAATCTCAATCATGATACTATTTTCAAAACTTTTCTGTTCACTTCATCACTTGAAGCATATTCACAAATAATTTTCAACATTTCATTTATCAATATACATAATGCAGAAAATCTCAATAATAGGAAATTTCATATATTTACATTAATACATAATTACAGGAGTTTATAGTTACAATCCAAACTAATACAAAATGCAAAATACAAAAGGGCCACCTATAGTCCTAATGTCCTACCATATGCAGTGCAGATGTGAGGTGACTCTGGACTCCTGATGCAGCTCTGAAGACTCACCTCGTCTGATGTCTGCTGGGCTCCCCAGCTAGGTCTCCAGTACCTGTGCGTGGCAAAAGCAACACGCTAAGCAATTCTGCTTAGTGGTGACAATATAAAATAATATAAAATAACATAAAATGAAACAAATATGCAGAATGTGTGTTTACATTTTTGGTAGACTTAACTTCTGATATTAATTTCATTATTATTTGATTAAACTTTGGTAAGGTTTATTATCATTGCCCGAGTAACCCATACTAATTGACTGGACTGGATAAACAGGTAAACTGGCACTGGGTACTAAGTACCTCGGACCATCACACCATCGGTCACATTGTGTCTCCCGGTGTGCAACAAAACAGCTAATAAGCTGTAATAATTATCAGAGTCAAAACTCAAGTATATTAACTCAATAACATAGCCAAAGGCTATTATGTCACAGAATGGCATGGAAAAGCCATGAAACACAGAATGGCATAAAGCCATATGCAGTACTACTAACAGAACCCTATTGGCATGCCAAGCTATCCAAACCAATCTTGCTAGGTATACTAGGGCATATTACATTTTTAAGTTTTACAATTTTTGAATTTCAAGTTTTGGTGTTACTATTCACTTCATTAGTCAACCAAAATGTTGACTTTTGCATAGACAATAGGTACATTGGTTTTAATACTCTCAACATACCATATTTTGCATTCAAATTTTGTTGGTATTGGTTGCCAATACCATTTCTAAGCATAATGTTAAGTAAGCAGAATTTTCAGTTTTCATGCCTCATCTTTACTGTTTCATTAGTCATTTTTGCAGCGGGAATTTGGCAAAATGATCAACATGAAAGTTGTTCCTTATTTTGTCTAGTTGAATTTCCTTTTTTGAATCACTCCATTTGAAGTTTTTTAGCTCAAGTTATGGTCCAAAAACCACAACTGGCCGGATTGGAATTTTTCTGGACTGACCATATCTACATTACAGTGAACAGTGATTACAACTCCCTTGTTGGATAGGTTCTGGTCATAATTTGGGGTAGATTTCTTCATGAAAGTTGTTGGTATATATCTTATTTTGTTGCTGGTAAAATTTCAGGTCAATTGGACCTTTCTACATTGAGTTATGGCCACTGTTCATTTGGTCATTTTGCAAAATCAGACTGCAGGTCACCGACTGCAACTCACTTGTTGGATAGGTTCTGGTCATAATTTGGGGTAGGTTTCTTCATAAAAGTTGTTGTTCTATATCTTATCTTGTTACTGGTAAAATTTCAGGTCAATTGGACCTTTCGACATTGAGTTATGGCCAAATGAACAATCACTGTTTATTTGGTCATTCTGCAGAAATAGCCTGCAGGTCACCCAGATTTGAGCAAGCTTTTGGTCCACTTGGTTTGGCTTTATGGGCATGGTTTCTTCACCAAAGTTGTGCCATTATGTGTCTAGTTTCATGTCCAATTGGCCTTGCACCAATTGAACCTCTACAATTCAAGTTATGGCTGTCCAAACCTGCTGGACTCAAGTCCAAATTCTGCAGGTCACTCCATTCTGCAGGTCCCTTTCATGGCAGCCACACCAAACCCAATCCCATCACTCAACACACCTCATTTTTAATTTAAACAGAACTAAATGGTCACTAATTGACTATTAAAATCTATTTTCATCATCACATGGTCAAAATCCCATTTTTATACCCAAACCCTAACCCTAACTTCTCAAATCATGCATTTAACTTGCATTTCATCAATCCACTTAGTAAATACATGTTGTGGGCAGCCATAATAGTCTTTTAATTTCATTAAACTCAACCCAATCAAACCCTAACCATGGCTGCCCAAAATCTAGGGTTTCCATCCAAATGGTATTCAATAATTTTTCTTTGCAATTCACACTTATTCAAGTCCCTAAACATGTATTCAAAGTAAAAATTTAGGGTTAGGTCACTAACCTTAAAGGAGTGAGCTTTCCAATTTGCTAAAGTTCTTCCTTTCCTTTTCTTTTTGCTCCCAAAAGAATCTCCAAGATGCTAGAACAACTTTTTGTGTTGGGAAATTTAGGTTTTAATGGATAGAAACCCAAGAAATCAAGCTTGGGTAGAGCTTGGTTATGGAGGGAAAAGGGGGTGGCATGAAGAAGAAGGAGAGAGGAGCTTCACGAATTTTTGGGCTTCTTTTTCTTTCTTTTTCTGCTACTTAAGTCTTTTTAAATACCTTGGTAACATGTGTCAACACTTGATTGGGTTGGAGACTTTTAATGACATCCTTATGATGTCATAATTTCAATTTCTTTCATTTTTCCATCCTTTTCTTGTCCAATTAATTTCAATTAAATTTTTAACAACATTTAATCATATTTTATGTTATATAAATTATTTATTTAACTGGACAAGTTGGCCCAAAAATCATCTCTGAAGACGAAATGATCAAAATGCCCTCCGTTTGGCTTAACGAGCCAAAATTATCTGTACCGATTGAAAAATTTTTTCTAAGTATTTTCTTGGCATTCTAATGCCATAAGAACCTCAATGACCCTTCTCTAGGGTCCCAAGAATTATTTTATAATTTTTTCTAATTTTTTTTTATTAATTATTTGAGTTAATTTTTGGTTCCTCACTTTAGTTTAAATATTTTTCCGAATTCTAGCTGTCCGGACCGACACTGGTCACCGGAACAGTAGACTATACGGACTAGCTAAAATGAGGATGTTACATATACAACTTAGCATACTTAGCTTCTCTCTTTAAGAGTCTTAAAAGATTTCCCTTAAAATAGTTGGATATTTTGCTTCATAAGCAACAATCTTTTCTTTGGAGTAAAACATGTTGAACCCTTTCAACATCCTTTCCAAAACTAGACTTATGAAGAACCCTATTATTCTTATTTGCTGTATCTCTATAGATGCAAAACACAAGAACATAGGTTTCATTCCCTATGTCATAAATAGAGAAAAATATATTTCACTAAGCTTTACACTAGAATGCCAATTGTCATTTCCTATTAATAAATGTCATCCATACATAGGTTTAGGCATTAGTTGCTCCCACTCATATTCTTGTACATATGGAACTCCTTGAAGTTTTGCTTAAAACCATAAATAGATGTTTTAAGCTTATGCACTTTGGAGTCCTTCTAAAATTATGTCTTCCTTTATGTGTCCATTAAGGAAGATAGTTTTGAAAATTATTTGTTAAAACACATAATCATAGTGCATTATTTTGCCACCTAAATCTCAATGAATTCAAGCATAGCCTTATGTAAGGAGGTTTCCTCATAGTCAACCCCTTTCCTTTATGTGAAACACCTTTCACAATCACCTTTGCTTTATAGGTCTCTACCTATTCATTTAGAACTTGTTTAGTTCTTAAAAAAAAAAAAACCTTTTATCTCCCACTAGGAACCATACCCATAGGAAAGTTTACAAGAACATAAATACAGTTCTTATGATTAAATCCATTTTGGATCTTATGACTTTTACCATTAATGAAACAAAATTATATCAAATATAATTTTTTTTATTAATTATATGATCATCTCTATGACCAATTTCTACATAAATGGACAACTTTTGTATATTAATATGTTGAATTCTATATCTCTTCAAATATGAGACATAGAAATTAACTTCAAGGTAATGTAATGGTGACATCACTAATAGGTATAACCTTATTACTGGAAGGATTTACATCCATTTAATTTGTTGTTGGATGACTCTTCATCCTATTTCATCTTTCATTCTTTGTCATTCTCTTATAGAAATTCTTTTCTTTAGAGAATGACTCCGCTTATAACAACTCTTTGTTTAGTAAGTAGATAAAATTATATCCTAAACCTTCTTTAGGATATCCAACAAATTTATCCTTTTATCTAATTTCTCTTTTAAACAACTTTAATGTTAACAACCTTAAGATTTAGTGTTTAACCATAATATATCCTATGTGATGTGATGGAAAGTGATATAGATCATAATCTATATTGAAGATTTAAAGCTGTTAATAATGCTAATCCCTGCAATAAGGTTAGCAATTTCTTATAGTTCATCATATTTTGTACTGTGTCAAACATTAGTACAATTTTTCCTTTTAGATATTTCATACAATTATGATATTCTAAGAGGATTAAATTGAAATACAATATTCTATTCTTATAGGAACTCATCGAATTTAGTACTTGAGTATACTTGGCCTTTGATTAGATAAAGGACCTTAATACCCTTTCCATATATTTCTCTTCTTTAGGTTTGAATTCTTTAAACTATTCAAAGATTTCAAGTTTGCATTTCTCAAATGTAAAAATCCTTAAAGTATTGAGAAAAACCTTTTCTAACCATTTCCATATGGACCACATGCATCTCTATGTATTGGTTTTAAAATTCCTTCAGCTCTTTTGATTTTGTCACATTGCCTTGAGAATAAGACTCATTAGTTAGATTAATGAGCACTCAGTTCCCATTTCACTAACTCGGTGATCCTATCCTCTACAATTGTACTTAGTCACAAAAGCCAAATTTATTTTAGATTAGATTTGGTTTCGATTATATAAATCTCAATTTAATTGCTTAGAATTGTTTTGTTAATATTATCAGTATAATAAAGACAATTACTCAAGTAACCCATGCTAACATTACATTTCAAAAATAAAATGTACACATCATTCATGAATCTTTATTCATGTCCATTACAAGTCAAACTTGAGACAGAAATGATGTCTTAAAACATTAGGTATATACAAACATTGTCCAAAATAAATATACAAAGATAAACACTATGTACTTAGTAGCAACCTTTGCTCCATCGCCAAAATGCTATCTATCTTCATATCCTTACCAAGCTTTATCATTTGCTAGTTCCTGTATGTCATAACATTTATGAGAATTGGTTCCAGCAATATAACGAACTATGAGCACTTTAGAATATTTAGAAACAAGATAAAGATATAACTTCTCAAGGCTTATCATTCTTGTTCTTCCTATACTCCTAGTACTTTGGGCAATTCTTTTTCTAGTGCCCAACCTTTTGACAATGGAAACAATTTCCTTTGTGTATAGCTTTAATCTTCTTTTCTTTGAATTGACTTTTGGAATCAAACTCTTTTTCTTAGAATCATATGTCATCCTTTAATTCCAATTCTTGATTAATGAGACTTTCCTGTCAGAAACTTTATTCTGACTAAGTCTATCTGTCCTGGCTAGGAACTTAAATTCATTAAGAAAAATTAAATAGACATAGGATTTTATCCCTATTTACTTAGGGTAATAGATCCCATCTTGACTAACATCTATCTACATATATAACTAGTCGAAGCCAACACATGCCCATATACCCATACATAGTACATGTATAAAAGCAATATCAAACTCAAATCACCTATATACAAGATAACTGTGTTATTTCAAGTTAAGGGATTATATGCACTATTATGATCTAGATGACTTTGAATTGATAAGAGTAAACTCCATGTATAAGCTATCTTGTGTCACTGGTTTGACCTACTTATCTTATAATGCCCACCATGTTTGTTATATGGCCTGAGACTCACCATTCCATCTCATTAGTGTCTTATACTAATCATGGAAACAAACATAAGTGACAATCTTTCTAGATAAGTCATGCCCAATGAAGTATCCTAGATTGTGAACCAAATTCATAATACTTGTACTAGAATATTCTGTCACTCATATTCTTAACAACTTAAGAATCGAACATCTAACTAGATATTAATGAATTTTTTCAATTATATTCAAACCATTCAAATATAAATGAAACAAATATTTACCATTAAATGGGAATGAATGTTTACAATGCACAACACAAAGGCATTGCTCTAGGGCATACTACTAACAAACATGTCTAGACAACAACAACCAATAGTACAGGTACCAACATGCAACAACTTATTATACAGGTACCTAACAACATACTTTAACAAATATAATGGTACTCAAGCAACATATAGGTATCTACAATTTTCTCAAAATCTAGTAAAATCACAAGACCCATACAATACCCAAGAAATTTATGGCCAAATTACTATAAAAAAAGTGGTGTATAGTTCAAGTAGTATCCAAGAATTGAGATTGATGGAAAAGTGTGTGGAATGGTGAGAAGGAGAACCACGAAGAGGGATTATCAAATCTTGGAGCATCAGCAAGGGACACTAGTAGGCGAGAAGTAGCATCGCTAGTGAAGGTGTGATGACAAGGTTGAAACACTGGGCAAACACAATGACAGTGGCAAGAAGGATTGCACAAGGAAGAATGCGCACCAAAGAAGAAAATTGAAAAGGACGAGAAAGGAAAAGGAGATAGAGAGGGAGAGAGAAAGAGAGAGAAAGAGAGAGAGAATAAGAATAGGTGGATTGGAGTGATTTCTTAATGGTGATTTTACAATGGAAGAACATGGATATGGGGAGTTGGTTTTGATGATTGTGATTGTTGGGAGGTTTTGAGAATGAATAAAGAGGATGAGATGGAGTGGTGAAGTAGAAAGTGAAAAAGTTCTTCTTTTAGATGCCATTGATGGCATGGGGAAATGAGATTGACAGTGATTTTAAGTTTATGGGGAATTGGAGAGTTATTAAGATAGAATTAGTTTAAATTTTAAATTCCCAAAAGGAGTATAGGAAATTTGGAGATCTTTTACGATTTTTGAACAGTAAGAAGATAAGCAAAATCCAGTATCTTGATTAATTGTCTACCTAGAATGGCTTTATTAGCTAGTCCAAGTGCGGGGGGCAATTGTTTGTCCTAAAATAACTAAATTTATTTGTTAATTATTTTTAGACCTAAGATTAATTAAATTAATTTTTTGTAAAATTAATTTGATTATTTTTTCATTAATTTGGTTAATTAAAGGCCTGAAGTAGTTAATAAATAAATGTCAAGGGAGTTATCAAGTGTATAGGTGGCTAGCTAGAAGAGAAGTTAACAAAGGTTTCTTGGCAGTTTTAAGAAGTTGTAAAGTAGAGGGCAAGTAACTACCAACACTAGCAGAGTGTGAAAGTGATCTCCAAACTCTTCCAAAGGCACATGCAAGAGATGTATAAATATTAGATAAACAGCAACGTTTGCACCCCCCCCCCCCCTGATAACTTAATCCAATAGCACAAATTAGACTCTAGAGTCTTTTATCTTTTATTTTATCAGCCTTTAATTTTCCAATTGTTGCATTTAATTTCTAAAGCCATGTATTTACTTTTCTTAAGCCTTATATTTACTGTTCAATCAATCAAATCAGTCTTCTTTTATTCAATTACCTATGAGATTAACGAAGCTGCATACAGCAAAGTCAATTCCTATGATCACTTTATTTTAGATGTCAAGGTGCAAATTAGGTGATATACCTGTATTTGGCACGCCCACAAACCATAAGCTGTAAGACAACCAAAGTTGTTTTTCAAAGAAACATAATTATTTGAATGTTTTCAATTAGACCTTTAACATGTAATTAGCCTTAGTAAAGAGGCATATAGGGAAACATGGTAATTAATGGGTCAAAATGCATAATCTAGAAACTATAGCATGCTTAGGTACCCTTTATGCACATAAGTGAACTGAAATGCCTTATTAAACTTTTCTTTCCATTCAACATGATTTGTTATAATATATATATATATATATATATATATATATATATATATATACACTATACATACATACATCTTTATATGTATATATATATACATGGTAATTAATGGGTCTAAATGCATAATCTAGAAACTATAGCATGCTTAGGTACCCTTTATGCACATAAGCAAACTGAAATGCCTTATTGAACTTTTCTTTCCATTCAACATGCTTTGTTATAATATATATATACATAACACTTGGTAATATATACATAACACTTGGTAATAACCTTTAAACTTAGAAACACAGCATGATTAGAAACTATGTGTGTGCGTTCTCTTGTGCTTGTATGGATAAAATTCATGTGTTATAATTAGTTTGCATAAATGTGTGTTGATTAATAAGAGAAATAATAAAATAGAATTTAAGAGTCAATAGTAGAGACTAGCCCTTGTTTTAAGGTAAGTCCAGGTGGAGAGGCATATATATATGTATATATATTCTTTCCATTCAACATGCTTTGTTATAATATATATATATATATATATATATATACATAACACTTGGTAATAACCTTTATACTTAGAAACACAGCATGATTAGAAACTATGTGTGTGCGTTCTCTTGTGCTTGTATGGATAAAATTCATGTGTTATAATTAGTTTGCATAAATGTGTGTTGATTAACAAGAGAAATAATAAAATAGAATTTAAGAGTCAATAGTAGAGACTAGCCCTTGTTTTAAGGTAAGTCCAGGTGGAGAGGCATATATATATATATATGTATACATATATATGTAGATGTATATATATCTACATATATATGTATACATCTACATATATATGTATACATCTATACATCTACATATATATACATACATCTATATATGTATATATATATACATGGTAATTAATGGCTCTAAATGCATAATCTAGAAACTATAGCATGCTTAGGCACCCTTTATGCACATAAGCGAACTGAATGTATACATATATATGTATATATATATATATATATATATATATATATATATATATATATATATATATATATATATATATACACTATACATACATACATCTATATATGTATATATATATACATGGTAATTAATGGGTCTAAATGCATAATCTAGAAACTATAGCATGCTTAGGTACCCTTTATGCACATAAGCGAACTGAATGTATACATATATATGTGTGTATATATATATATATATATATATATATATATATATATATATATATATATATATATATATATGTATGTATATGTACATACATACATACATACATACATACATATATGTATGTATATGTATATGTAGGGAAAGAAGATAACACTTGGTAATAACCTTTAAACTTTGAAACACAGCATGATTAGAACTATGTGCGTGCGTTCTTTTGTGCTTGTATGGATGAAATTCATGTGTTATAATTAGTTTATATAAATGTATGTTAATTAATAAGAGAAATAATAAAATAGACTTTAAGAGTCAATAGTAGATGCTAGCCCTTATTTTAAGGTAAGTCCAGGTGGAGAGGGTGCCTAACACCTTCCTTTTATTGCACCCACTATCCCGAACCCAGGCCATTGGGCTCATGGTAAAAGAAGGGTGGTGGACCTCTACAAGGGGGTAAGTTGCTATCCATATCCCTTCTTATGAATTTGTCTCGATTATTACTTGGGTGGCGACTCCTTTCCTCTACTTTTAAGGAGTTAATATCCAAACATCATGGTAGTGTTATGGGAAGATGATGCTAAACCAGGTTTGAGAATCCCACATAAATGAATGGCTGAAATTAAATTAAATGATTGATTAAGATTAAATAGTCTAAGTTAGTGAAAAAAAAAATGATAGTAAAGGAGTACAAGGCTTAAATGCAAGACCTAAAAGAAACAATTTTAATATAATAACCACTACACCACAAGTAGCAAGTATGCTAAATGAAGTCATTATTTTAAGGGGTAATATCCAAAAAGAATCTTGAACTTTGAGATTTTTAATAGTTCTATCCCAAACTTTTTTTTAACAAAAATACCCTAAATTTTTAGCTTTTTTACAATTGAACCTATCATCTATTCTGCCATTAAAGATAATGGACTTTTCTATGTCAACATAGAAAATGTCCAGAAAATCTCAAACTTTGCCTTTTTTTTTACAATTGTATCCTATCATCGATTCTACCATTAAAGATAATGGACTTTTCCATGTCAGCATAGAAAATATTCAAAAAAATCCTAAACTTTGCCTTTTTTTCACAATTGTACCTCAAACTATTTTTTTTTAACAAGTATACCTTGAACTTTTAACTTCACTATAATTGAACCCCCATTAGTTGCCCCTTTCAATTCTTACAAATGTGTCAGTCAGCACTTCTAATTCTCAAATTGATACTAATTAAACCTAATTTATAATAAATGGAAAAAAAAATAGAAAATTCATTTATAGCAAAACAAACGCTACTTTCACCACTTAATCATCTCGACAAGTTATCACGTCTATGACGCTCATCTCTACCCAAACCATCCTTATGAAGACTCAACCTCATTCTCCACTAACATCCCCTCTCAACAATTCAACTAGACCCACTTTAAGAGTCTCAAAATAGGACCCATTAATTTATGAATTATAGTTTATTTTATTATAAATTAGATTTAATTAGTTTCAATTTGGAGAACTAGAAGTGCTAACCTAGCACCTCTGTTAACATTTAATGGGCAACTAGCAATGGGGTTAAATTATAGTAAATTTCAAAGTTCATGGTATATTTATTAAAAAAAATAGTTTAGGGTGCAATTGTTAAAAAATGTAAAATTTGGGATTTTTTTTGAACATTTTCACTATTAAAAATAATGGTGGAATACCATAGAATATAATTATTAAAATGTTCAAAGTTTAGTGCATTTTTGTTAGCAAAAAAGTTTGAAATAAAATTGGTAAAAACCTCAAAGTTCAAGATTTTCTTTTTGTTGACATTATTCCTTATTTTTATTTTTATAGGTTTATTCAGTTTTATCAATTCTTTTTGACAAAGGTCGAACTTAATTGAAATAACTGAAAAATATATTAATTAATACCAAACTGAACCGATTAATTATAAAATCAAACAAAAAAAAACTGAAATTGATAAGTTCAATTAATTTTTTCAATTTAAATGAATATTTTTCATCCCTACTATAATTGTAAAGGCCCCTAACCCCCACTTAGCTAATCAATCAAACGATAAGGCAAATCAAATGATATTAATATCCTAAGTTTTTCAATTATAGTTCAAACTATTTTTCTTTTCCAGTCATCTGCATCCATTGTCAATATTGCATCCATTGTCAATATTTTCAATTCTAAATACTGTCTTTCAATTTCAAGTATTGCCTTTCAAATTTTATGCTATCTTTCAACTCCAAGTAATTTGCACACTCAGTACATACAATTTCCATTCACAAAGCTTTACTTTACATTAGCAATTTATTTTTTAACAATAGCAGAATAGCAAAGTCGCATTCAATCAATAATGTAGCGGATTTTCATTTTCGTTTTGATGTAAAAGTCAATTAATTCAATTGCATTTACAATTGATAAATTTATATATCCCGCGTTGGATCAAAATTCAAATCGTTAGTCAATCAAATTATTTTTTCAAGAAAAACTAAAAATGGAGTAGCAATTCGATGCACAGTACAAAAGCTACTCCACCCATAGACTCAGGGTAACCAGCATCTAAGTAAGATGAAGTGGTCATGCTTATGCAAGGTGCGGCTCTATTCAATCGTTAAAAAATAAAATAAAATAAAATAAAATAAAAAAGGTAAAAACCCACATGCATACACCATATAAAAGAAGTCATGGTTTATTGTAAATTGAAATTATAATTTACGTTCTATATTTTTAAAATTAAATAATTTAATTTTTAATGTTTTAATAAATTTATCAATTAATATTAATTTTTAAAATTTTAGTTAAATTATGATTAATTTTAATAAAATGATTAAAATATTCTTAACATTATTTTTAATTCGTAAATAATTTAATCCTTGAGGTTTTATTTTATAGATAATCCTTGAGATTTGTTTAAATTTACAACTTGTTGATCCTATGAGTTCAAAGAAGCATGAATTTTGATAATAGCAAAACTTAACTAGAATCAAACTAATCTTGCTTTAGGCATTGTGTTGTATTTTTCTAAGAATAAAGTAAAAGATTCATAAAGTTCATGGACTTGTGCTTTAAAGAAAAGATGACATTCTAAGATAACACAAGATGAATCAAAGACAATTAAGACAAAGAAAGAAAATGCTACCTTCCAAGCTACATTAAAGATCAAATTGAAGGTACATATAGTTTGAGTATAGTTTAAGAATTTTAGGAATATTTGTAAGAAGAATTGAGGAGTAAAGCCAATGAAATCATATTTTTATTTCCTCAAATTTTCATCCTAAGCTTTTAGAACTTGTTTTTAATCATTGAATGGCCTAAAAGTATTTTATTTTGGTTTGGCGCAAAGTTTTAATTTTTCAAAGTTAAGCATAAAAGTTTTCCTGATATGCAAACTGGTTTGCTGTAACACCCCTCACCCGACTACAGTGTAGCAGAATAAGGCGTGCTACATTCGGCGCCGGAGCATCCTATTTTATCTTACTTTATTCCTTTAAAAATTTTATTCTTATTATATTTTAATATCAATTATTTTTCTAATGAGAAACTAGCGGAGTTTCCCCTGTTTCTATTACCAATTAGCGTATTTCACTATTCACCTACTTGAAATTCAACAATATTTTCACAATAAAATCTTATCCATACTAATCATAATTATCTCATCAAACATTCTCATAATCATCTCATATTTCAAATCTCATCCATATATTTCAATTTCATAATCATTTCCATACATTTCCATTCATACTCAATTCATATGTAAAAATTCTCAAACTTCAAAATTTACCTGATTTACAAGCTAATTTCATAAATTCACAATTTACATGATGTACAAATTAATTACAATACCATAATTTACATTACAATTAAGAACTAATTATAAATACATAAAATAACTTTTGTGAGCTCTATCTACATGCATTGCTGAGGAGGTGACAACTTGAACACTTATGAGACTTCTGCAGATCTGGACTCCAAAAATCCTAATCAAATATCCACTGGGTTTTAGCTTCAGTACCTGCGCAAAGGAAATAATCCATCGCGCTAAGCATTGCTGCTTAGTGATGCAATAATATAACAAGAAAATAATATATACAAATAAAGAAAGAAATGAATTATACTTTGGATACTCTGGAATTTAATCTAATTTAATATAATACTTCTAGTATTAACTATCTTTCGTTCTAATTTATTTTAGGTCGTCTTACTCATTTATTTAATTTCTAATATTTTTAATTACTAATATTCTTAACTTGTTTTAATAAATTTCACTGCCCAAGTAACTTATGACAGGCTGACTAAACTGGATAAGCGGGTCGTTGGCACTGGACACCGTGGTGCCTCTGTAACACCCCTATTTGCATAGCCTGGTACATTTTACTGTTCTGGTGACCGGTATCGATCCGGACAATTAAGGGAAATAGAATCACATCTAAGACACCTAGATAAGCCCTGAACGTAAATAATTAGTAATTGCCAAATAGTTAAGTATAAAAAAGAAAAACAAAGCATAAAATGTTAAATGAGCTGGGAGTCACAGCAATGGGTGACCTTCCCGGGAAATGACTGTGAGGTCAGTCTTAACTCAAATTTCAAACTGAAAAATGTGACGCCGCGGTCCTTAGGACTATTGAGAACATAGTGGAAAAGAGAAAATCATGAAAAAGAGTTGTTAAGCAAGTCAAATAATTAAGTTAGGAATCCGGAAGAAATATCGAATAACTTGTAAATCGAATTAAACCAGCGAGGGGCAATTTGATCAATTCACCCCTAGAGCTGACTCTTGACCTATCTGTCCAATAAAATTGGAGAAAAAAAAATTTCAGAATCAAGAATTAAATTAAAGAACTAATGGAAAAAGAAATGCAAAAGAAAAAGAAAATTTAAAAAGTTTATTACATCATTGGATGACATCATGAATGATGTCCAAAAACAATTTTATTTTCCCCACCATAATTGACGAAGTCAATTAAGTAAAAATACACATAAAATACCTAAAAAAAGAAAAGAAAAACTATTTCTTATCTTCTCCCCAAGTGTGCCAGCTTGCTTCCCTCTCTCACCACTATTGAAGAACCACCATGAAAGCTTGAATCAAAGCTTGATTCCAACCACTTAACCCTACTTTGACCCCAAATTATTCCATTAAAGCTTGTTATCTCAACTTAAGAAGGAGATTGAAGAAGAAAGAAAGAAGAAAGAGAGAAGAAATTGGTTGAGTGAACTCCAAAGTTGAGGTAAGAATTTAAATTAAAATTTTTAGTTTAAAACATATGTTTTGAGTTAATTTAACTTAGATTTTAACTTAAATTCTAAAAAAAACAATTGTTGGGGGATTAGTTATGATTTTCTGCCAGCTTATGTTAGGGTTTGAAATGAATAATTTTGATGCAATTAAATGGTTGTTTAAGGTGAAGTGGTGTATAGACATTAGATGTACACTTTGATTGTATTGAATTACACAAATGTGTAACTAGGGTTTTTAGCATTTTGAAAAATTGGAGAAAAAATTGAGAATTGGTCAATTAATGCAATTGACCTTACTTGAGTTGAAAAATGGTCAATTGTGACCATTTGTGGTGTGTGTGAATTGTTAGAACCAAGTTTCAATTCGGATTGGTTAAGGTCAGTATGCTGATAGCTTGACCTAGGTCTCTTTCAGGGACCAAAAATGAAAATTTACCAACCCAATTGGTGTGAGTCCAATTGGGAATGAAACTAGACACAAAATGGACCATTTTTCATTTAGGAATCATGCCTATAAAATGACCATAACTTAGTGACTAATTAGGCCAAATCCGGATTTGGGCAAACTGCCTTATACAAAAATGACCAAATGAACAGTAGTTACTTAAATGACCATAACTTGGTCTAGGAAGGTCCAAATGACCTGAATCTTACACCGATAGAAAGCTGAGACATAGCCCTACAACTTTCATGAAGAAAACAAACCCAAATTTTGACTATAACCTATCAAAAAAGTCACCTACAATCAGCACACCAAAACTGCCAGTATCCAAAAAATGCCTAGAATTCTGAGTAACACCAAATCCGGCCAGCCCCATTCAAATAGTCATATCTTGGGCTACAAAACTCCAAATGGAGTGATTCAAAAAGGAAAATAAATTTAAGACAATAAGGAACAATTTCTGTGACGAAAACTTAGCCAAATTTCAACAACAACTTGACTAATGGAATAGTGAAAAACAGGACACCAAATCTGAAATTTGGAAATTTCACCTAAGAGACTTGAAATTTGAGGAAACAACCAAAACCAACAAATTAGGTAAACAAAATGTGGTATGTGGGTGAAATTAAAATTCTCATACCCATTAAGGATGAGAAAGTCAACAATTTGACTTGAATAGTATCGTGAATAGTAACCCCAAAATACAAATTTTAAAGAACGTCAAGTTAAGTATATTAAAGCTAGAAATAAATAGATTTGAAATTGTTTTTGGATTTATGATAAATTGTGATACTGAAACACTGTAAAATTGTGTGTTTCAATCGAAAGGAATACTGGAAAAGAACCCGAGACATTGAGTCAAGGCCTAGAGGCGACTTGCACGAGATTTGTGCACAACATAAAATATTCTTTAAAATTTCCTTTGTAAAGTGCATGAAATGAATTGTGATTTATTTATATTGCAAAATGGTGATTGAAATGTATATTATGCTATTGATTTAAATTGTTGAAAATTTAATTGCATGTGTGTTAATTGTCAGTAAATGTTTAGAAAATTATTGAGATAATTTTGAAACCACAGTGTCATGACCATATATTTGAATGCCTCACTAGCATGACTAGTGGGAGGAATTAGTTTTAAATTTTGATTCTCTCTCTGGCTGAAGTATTGAGGTGTGTACCAGTAGAGGAAGAAATTGAATGGGTACCCATAGATTGAGCTAGCTAGCCTTGTGATTCCTTATAAGCCTTCGGCTATTGAGATGAACATTGTTCTGATGGCATGATATAACTGTGTATTTTTATGAAATATGTTTTGAGACTTCTAAAATGAGACTGTTTGACTAAAATTGTAAATTGTGTTTTGTATATGTTTTTCATGTTCAGTACCATATTTGAATAAATGTGATTTGAATTATGCATAAAATGTTATTTTAGTATGTTGTGTACCACTGAGTCATAGTACTTAGCGATGGCTGTTTATTGCTGTCGCAGATAGAGAGAGTAGTGGAGCAGCAGAGTAAGCTGCTGAGGAACTTAGAGCTACATCCTTGAGATTTTGTCGGGTATAATTTTATACCCTGATTGTAATGTTTATTTTAGTGTATGTAACTGTATGTACATGTATAAACTGGTCTTGAGCAGTTGTATAGATTTTGTAATAATATTATTTTGGATTTTCTAATGTAAATTTTGGGATGATGAATGTAAATTGTTTTTTCTTTAATGGAATATGAATGAAGTTATTTAGTATTATTTTTGAAGACAATTGAATTGAGAATTATTTTGAATTATAGAGTTGGGAGAAATGATGTTGATTTGTGTTGTGGTAGTGGTTGATTTTGATGAAATGAATTATTGGAAGTGTTTTTACAGGTATTTGAAGAACTGTTTTTCCCAAATATAGATGGCATTTTACCGAAATTTTTTCAAATTTTGCGTAAAAATAAAAATAGACAAAAATTTTAACTAGTTTTTAAACTTCAATTAAATATTTTTAATACCTGTTATAGAAGCTCACCACTTTCAAAAAGTAAGAAATTGTTTTAAAATCCTTTGTAGTGTATTTAATGGGTTATCGGTAAACGGAGTCAGTAATTCATTAGGTATGCTACGGGATCATGCTATGCCTTACAGAGGAGTAAGGTGTGACATATTTTAGTGGTATCAGAGCGAATTTTTGAAGTATGTTTTGACTTGTGAATTTGTGTCTTTTCTTTGATAAGTACAACTGCTCAATATCCTTATTTGTTACATACAGTGCATTACATCATAAATATGAACTAACGAAGAAAAATCTCCTTGTGTTATTTGTTCAAGAGATATCCTAACTCCAAATTGAAATGGAAGAAGGGGTCGCTCTATTGAGCAGTCGGTAGAGGCTGAAGCCCAAGGGGAAGCCCCAGCTCTCCAAAATATTAGTGGGTCAGTGGCACTAGCCCCACAAATGCCACAGTTTCCTACATAGTTTGCCCAGCAAATGGCTGCAATGTTTCAACAGATGGCTGGGGGTATGCCTGCTCAAGCTCCACCCCAGACTCCTGTGGTGCAACCTCAGGCTCCAATCAGACAGTGTGATAAATTGTTGAAATATGGGGGGACAGAATTCAAGGGTACAGTAGACCCTCTAGAGGCAGAATAGTGGCTGGAGAGAATAGACCGAGTGTTCAAGAAACTGCACTGCCTAGATGAACTGAAATTTGAATATTTCGTGTCATTACTTCAAGGGAATGCGTATGATTGGTGGAAGACTATCCCCCATAGCTTGGCAGAACCACCAGTATTGACCTGGGACAACTTCATTAGAGAGTTCAGACAAAAATATGTCCCAGATGCATATGTGGATCAGAAATTACAAGAATTTTTGAAGGCAACAGATCAGTGGCAGAGTATGAGAGGGAGTTCTCCCGCTTAAGCCACTATGCTGGGAGTCTCCTGTCTACCAACAGAGAAAGGTGCAAGAGGTTTAAAACCGGCCTGAAGCCTAGTTTAAGAGTACAAGTGGTCGCCTTTAAATACAATAACTTCTCTGAACTAATGTCTCAAGCACTGGAAGTAGAAAGAATTGAATTAGAAGCGACACCAGTGAAAGAGAAATTTGAGAAGATTGAGAAATCAAAGAAAGATAAAGGTGAAAATCAGTTGAGCAAAGTTCCAGTGGCAATACTGGAAAAAGAAAGAAATTTAGGGGATCAGGCAGAGGTGGAAGGTTCGAAAGGGGCAAATTCTCTGGACAGAGACCCCCTAGGTCTGGTCAGCAGTCGACCAGGGGTTCATATCCTCCCCGCCCCTATGAGACATGTGGCAAGACTCATAGGGGAGAATGCTATTAGGCTACAGGAGCTTGCTTTAACTGTAGAGGCATGGGCCATCTCGCTAAGGACTACACCAGTGCCCGTAGATTTGAGCCAGCTCCCACCACTGCTGAGGGATCCATTCAGAGTTCTGCTACCAAAGGTTCTGTAACACCCCTAAGTTCGGTAGTGCGTTCTACTGTTCCGGTGACCAGTGCTGTCCGGACAGCTAGGATGCCTATAACTACACTTCGATATGTGTGAGGAGACATAAAATAATGAAATACAAGAAAAGAAAATACAAGAAAAATAAAGGAAAAATAATAGCAAAGAAATGTAACCAAGTTAAGCGAGCCGAGAACCCTAGCGATGGGTGACCGCACCGGGAAGTCACGGCATGGACCGTTGACTAGCGTTGGACTGCGGGGAACCCTGGAAAATATTTTTAGGACTTAAAGAGACATCAATTGAAGTATAAATATCATTAGAAATATCAAAGAAAAATTAATTAATTAGTACAAAGAAAAGTGAGAAATCGAAAAACGGACAAAACCCGGTGTTACCGAAAAATCGGGAATGCAACCCGAACAGGGGCATTGTGGTCATTTGAAATCCCGAGTTGTCTTTTGACCTAAATTTACATTAAAAATAAATAATATTACACTTAGAAAATAAAATGAAAAATTAATTTGGTGGTACCTAATGTAAATAGCCAAAAGTGGAGTGAAAGTGTGTAATTAACACATTTAACATATTATATGATTTAAATTTGGTGAGTGGACCACTAGGGATTTAATTAAGGACTAAAGGGGCATGTGTACACCCATTATACAATCTACCATTTCATCTTCAAGCTTGGGAACTTACCATGGCCGAATGAATTTCTCCAAAAACCTCCATGGCCGCAAATTGAAAAAGCTCCATTAACCTCCTTCATTTTACTTCCAATCACCTAGATTTCTTCATTAAAGATTGTCTACACATCATAAGGAAGAGTTTGATACCAAAATCAAGAAGTTTAATCAAGGTTTGGCAACTTCCAACCATAAGGTAAGTTTGTATTTTGGAAGATTGCTTTGTTAAACTTTGTGTTCATGTTATGGGTGTTGGTTTTGTGAAGAAAATTTTCAAGTTTGAAGAGTTATTGAGATGTCCATTTTGGACAGCCATGGAGTTATGTATTTGATGAAATATTTGTGCATATATTTGATGAGAAATTATGTTGGTTATGGTGATTTAATGTCCTAGTAAATTATTCCATATGTATATGGTGAATTTTGCACTTGGGATGGAAATTGATGAATTGTATGATACTTTGGTATTGAGGAACATTTTCGGCAGCCTTGGGACTCTTGGATAAATGTATGTGTTCATGAAGGTATTGGCAGAATATTGACATTAAGGATTGATGGATATGTATATAGATTGATTGTGTAAAGTGTATGTAAGAATGAGTAATGTTTGGGTGTATATGTGATTGTACTTAGACTTTGTAAATTTGAGTTTTAATTGGTGTATTAAGGATAATTGTAATCTGCCCAAAGTGATATTAAAGTGAAGTGGAATATGGTTTTGGTAATGTACCAAAACAGAATTGGTAAGGGAAGTGAACATATAGTAAGGTAAGGGTGTAATTGATGTATGTTTAAGCAATGTGATTAAGGCGGTATGCATTTTAGCCTATAACTTTAAATGTGTAACCTCAATTGGTATGAGACCAATTGGAGGTGAAACTAGGCACAAAATTTGCCAACTTTCATTGAGAAAGCATACCAAAATTCTACTTGCAAGGTGACATAAAAAAATGACCAATTCGGATTAGGTGCAATTGAAACTTGAAAACTGACCAATTGGGCAGCAGTTAGTGTTTAGGCCATAACTCACTCAAAACAGGTCCAATTGACCTGAAATTTTAACCATGAATAGTTAAGATCCATACCTACAAGTCTTATGAAGACACCAAAGCCTAGAAATGACCATAAGTAAGTCAAACAGCTTGCACAAGTTCGGGTCCAAAAACTGGCCGAACCAAAGTTGACCAAATTGACCTAAAATGACCAAATTTGATGCCATTTGACCAGCAACAGTAAAATGACCATAACTTGGTCTACATAACTCGGATTGACCTAAAATTTTGCCCTGCGTTCCGTAAGACATAGATCTACAAGTTTTTAGTTTTGACCGAAACCTGAAAACCGAGGGAATTAGGCCGTCCAGCTAGGTCAAACTAGTATACCGAAATCCAGCAAGTTGCATTAAAATGCACTAAACAAGGAAATGAGTTTGGTAAAACGTACCCACCCTAAAACCCTATCGAATGTGACATATTAATGACACTAAAACCTAAATTACCTATAACACATTGAGGGTCGATATATTAGGTGATTAAGCAAATAATAAATTTCAGTGAACTACTTATCAAGCATTATCGATAGAGACAATTTAATTTAGTACTGAAACACTTTAAATTGTGTTTCTCAGTTAGTAAAGACTCAGGGAAAGGGAAGGAAACACTGAGTCCAGACCAGGAGACACTCATCAGAGGTTTGTGCACAACTAGTTTTTAACTGATTTTATTTGAATATTTCGTATGATTAAATGACATACTTTTCTTATGTATTATGTTTAACAAGCATTGGATTTAATTCAATGATTATTGAAAATTGTTATAGTATGTGTGAATTTAGCTTTGTGAAATGGTATTTCCACAAGTATTAAGCATTGTTATGGATTGAATAAATTATGTTTTAGAAAATTGTGATAGAAAATGTTTTGAATTGTGATGGTAATTTTTATGGAAAAATGCAAATTTATGATTTGAATTGTGATGAGCATAAAAATTATTGGATACTGGAATTGAATTTGAATCGAATTATATTGTGATTTATACTCACTAAAAGGATTGTAATATTGTTTTATATCTCACTATAGATGCTTGACTAGGTCATTACCCGTCTCTCTCATTTGTTGAGAAGACAATGGAGTTAGTTGTGTTTTGATTACCATGGTACGTGCACAGGCTTAGATTTTCCTCTGATTTAAGGTTAGATCTAAGTTTATTTTATCGTTATGGCCCTTGCGGAAGATTCATTATTGTGATGGTACTGTGCATGATGATTCGACCTCCCCGACCATAGGGAGTTAGAATCACATCGAAGATGGCCCTATCGGATTAGTCTTGCATAGTTAGTGAGATAAAGAATGATTTGTGAGATACATAATGGTTTTTGAGCTACAACGTGGTTTTTGAGATACAACATGGTTTTGAGATAAAGATTGATTTTTGAGATACAGAATAGCTTTTGAATGGTAAAGAATTGTGATTTCAATTATGGTTTATGTATAATTGATTTTGTTGGAATTACTTAAATGGTTAGTCATGATTTGATAAATTGAATTTTGTGATCAAAGTCATTTATACAAATGATTTACATTATTGGCAATGAATATTTTGAGTTTTGGAATTTGATGAGTATTCAGATTTCCAAATTATTTACTGTAAATTTTGTCAATGTATATTGTACTGTGTTTTAAATTATAGCTGTGCACCACTGAGTTCACCACTCAGCGATAGCTTTGTATGCTGTCGCAGGTAAGAAGAGTATAGAGCAGTGAGTAAGTTTCTTTGAAGACACTTTCAAACCAGCTCCAGGTATATTATAGGTATACCCATGTACATAGGTCTGATGTATGCATGTAATAATATGTATGTAAATTATTTGAGCAGTTGTAAATTAAAATTGTACATTGAAGTTGTAAAGTAAATTATGAATTATTTTGACTTGTAAAATTCGTATTATATTTCTTTTATCTCATCCTTTGAAAATACTGAAAAATTGTTGTGGATTGAGTTGAGAAAAATATTGTGTTGAATTTTGTTGGAGTTGAGATTTGGAAAAATATTGAAGTGCTTTTTACAGGTTTTCTGAAAAACTGTTTTATCCAAAATACAGATGGCACTCTGCCAAAATTTTTACAGAAATTCCAAATAAGTCAAATGTGTTAGTTCTATCACTTCAGTTCACAAAAGTTTTTAACACCTGTAAATAGTGCTCACCACTGTGAAAGAAGTAAGAAAAATTTTTAAAATCCCTTGTAGTGTATTTAATGGGTTATCAGTAGACGGAGTTGATAATTCATTAGGTATACTACGGGATCATGTCAGACCTTACAGAGGGGTAGGGTGTGACAGGTTCACAACCGGTTAGCAGAGGAAGAGGCAGAGGTAGAGGCAATGCTTCTGGTAGTCAGGGTACCATTAACCAATCAGCACAAGGGAGTGCTCCGGCCAGAGTTTACACTATGAGACAGCGGAAAGAGGCTGAGACTTCCGATATTGTAACTGGTACTTTCTCTACCTCTGATCAGGATGTCTTTGTGTTGTTTGATCCGGGTTCAACCCATTCGTATGTTAGTGCTAGCATAGTTAGTTCTCTTGCTGTTCCCTGTGTCAAGATGAGTTTTGAAGTGCTAGTAACTAGTCCGTTAGGACAAGAAGTTCGGGTTAACAGAATGTATAGAGATTGTCCTTTGGTGATCCAAGGTATATTTTTCTATCAGATTTGATTGAAATGCCCTTCAGAGATTATGATATCATCTTGGGCATGGATTGGTTAGCCAGGCATCACGCCATGATTGACTGTAGATTGAAGACAGTCACTTTTGATCTCCGTCTGTATGGTGATGTGGTAATACATGGGGAGAGGTAGTTACTGCCATCAAACATCATTTCGGCTGTACTAGCTAGAAGGATGATCAGAAAGGGGTGTGAAGCATACTTGGCACATGTGATAGACACCCAAATGGGGAGTCTAGTATTGAGAGACATCCCTACTGTATATGACGTTCTAGATGTGTTCCCTGATGAGTTGCCAGGATTACCTCCAGAAAGAGAAGTGCAGTTTGAGATTGATGTTATGTCTGGTGTAGATCCAATCTCCATAACACCATATAGAATGGCACCAGCAAAATTGAAAGAATTGAAGATACAGTTGCAAGAGCTGCTTGATAAGGGCTTTATCCACCCTAGTGTGTCACCTTGGGGAGTGCCAGTGTTGTTTGTTAAGAAGAAAGATGGCACTCTCCGCTTATGTATTAACTATTGGCAGTTGAATAAGGTGACAATAAAGAATAGATATCCCTCATCCTGCATTGATGATTTATTTGATCAGTTGAGGGGTGCAGCTGTATTCTCCAAAATTGACCTGAGGTCCGGTTATTATCAGCTGAAGGTATAAGAGCAGAGTATCCCTAAAACTGCCTTTAGAACCCGTTATGGCCATTATGAGTTCTTGGTCATGCCATTCGGGTTAACTAATGCTCCGGCTGCTTTTATGGATCTGATGAACACTATCTTTAGACCATACCTTGACCAGTTTGTGGTGGTGTTCATAGATGACATATTGGTTTATTCGAGGAGCGCAGAGGAGCATGATAGACATCTACGGATTGTACTGCAGACTTTGAGGGAGAAATAGTTATACGCTAAATTGTCGAAGTGTGAATTTTGGCTGAAAGAAATATCCTTCTTGGGGCACATAGTATCAGCAGAGGGCATCAAGGTAGATCCAAGTAAGATAGAAGCTGTCTTTAATTGGAAGCCACCCAGAAATATCGCGAAGATTCACAGTTTTCTGGGTTTAGCTGGATACTACCGCCGATTTATGAAGGGGTTCTCCATGTTGGCATCTCCATTGACTAAGCTACTTCAAAAAGATGTGAAATTTTAGTGGACGGATAAATGCCAACAGAGTTTTGTTGAGTTGAAGAAATGTTTAACTGAAGCTCCAGTCCTTACTTTACCTACTCCAGGTAAAGAATACACAGTTTATAGTGATGCTTCTCACAATAGGTTAAACTGTGTACTGATGCAAGAGCGGAATATCATTGCCTATGCATCACGCCAGCTGAAACCGCATGAGAGGAATTATCCAACACATTACTTAAAGCTAACAGTTATTGTATTTGCTCTTAAGATCTGGAGACGCTATTTGTATGAAGAGAAGTGCTACATCTATAGAAATCATAAGAGTTTGAAGTATCTGGGCACTCAGAAGGAGTTGAATTTGAGACAGAAGAGATGGTTAGAGTTGATAAAAGACTATAATTGTCTAATAGACTATGAGCTAGGGAAAGCTAATGTGGTAGCTGATGCCTTAAGTCGTAAGACTATGGCAAGTCTATGGGTTTCTCCTTTGTCTATGGTATATGAGTTGAGAGTATTGCATGCCAGCTTAGAGATTAATGATGAGGGGCAGACAGCAGTTGCATGGCATGTACAGCCAGTGTTGATTGATCAGATCAGAATGGCTGCTCAGAATGATCAGAAGTATCAGTTATGGTAAAAATGTCATAACTTAAGCTACTAAACTCCAAATAGAGTGATTCAAAAAGAGAATTAAATTAGATACATTAAGGAACAACATTGATGAAGAAAGTTTAGCCAAATTTTCACTGTAGATTGGTTCAATAGAACAGTAAACATAAGAGACCAAAACTGAAATTTTGAAATTTCACTTAATAGGCCTTAAATTGTATTTGACAACCAATGCCAACAAAATTGAAACTCAAAATGTGGTAGACCATGTGTTTAGAAATGGTATACCTATTAATTATAAAAATGTCAACATTTTACCTAACTAGTAATATAAATAGTAATACCATAACATTAAGTATGAGGCACTCAACTTAAGAAACTTTATAAGTGAATTTAAAATGCAAAGTTCAATTATTGGAATTATTGTTAAAAATAATTTGAATGGATATTGAAACACTGTAATTATGTATTTCAGTAGAAAAGGAGCCCTCCAAGGAAGGAGGAAAAATTGGACCAAGTCAAGACTAGTTAAGAGGTTTATGCACAACAACTAACTCCTTTTTGACTTTCAAATTGAATTTTGAATTGAATGAGTTGTAAATTTAATTTATGGCCTTATTAATATTGAATACTTTGATTGACAAAAATTATGTGTTGTTAGCCCAATTTTGAGAAATTATTTGAAATCAAATAAGAATGTAAATTTATGAATATTTTTTATGCTTAAAAAATTATTGAAATTGTTTGAAACCACAGTGTCATGACTATATGTTTGAATTCCTCACTAGCTTGCCTAGTGGGAAGAATTAGATTTATATTTCCTCTATGGCTGAAGTATTGAAGTGTGTGCCAATTGAGAACGAATTGAATGAGTACTCATAAATTTGTGCTAGCTAGCCTTTGTATTCTCCATTAGCCTTTGGTTATTGAGACGAATTGGATGTTTGTGTCGTGATCAAGCTGTGTGACTTTTCAAAATTTTGTTTTATGATTTGTAGAATGAAATTTGATTTATTTAAGGAATTTTCTGGCTTTAGAGATAAAGCATAATTTTTTTGTGTTAATAATTCAATTGATTTAATTTGAAAATTTGTGATTATGTTAGTGTGTAAATTATTATTTTCTTAAGTTGTGTACCACTAAGTCTTTGGCTTAGCGATAGCTTTTATTTACTGTCGCAGGTAAAGAGATAGATAAAGCAATAGAGTAGGCTGCTGGTGACGAGAAGTAATCATTATTTTGAAAACATTATCGGGTATATAGATTATACCCTTGTGAATATTTCTTTTAATGTATATGTATCTGTGTGTATGTACATACTAGACTTGAGCAGTTGTATAAAAATTTTAGAATTTTATTTTGATCAGTGTAAATATTTATAATGTAAGCCAGTTATTTCTTATTAATGAAATCTTTGAGTTTCTTTTGAATTTTTTTTATAATGAATTGCTTGAAATTGTGTTGATTGAGAATCGATTGTGATGAGTTGTAAATGGAGTTGTGGTTTAAATGTATATTGGGAGTATTTTTCACAGATTTTTAAGAACTGTTTTCTCCATTTACAAATGGAACTCTGTCAAAATTTTCATAAAAATTCTAGAAATTCTAAAAAGATTAAAATTCATTGTTATGATATAAACCCTAAATAAAAGTTCTTTAATGATAATTACCTTCTCTTTTCACCTTGAAAGAAATTGAAATTGTACAAAATCCCTTGTAATATATTTAATGGACTATTGATAGGCAAAGTTCGGTAATTCATTTGATATATTATGAGATCATGTCATGCCTTATGTAAGGATAGGGTGTGACAATTTCATTCATTCATTCATAGTTAATCCATACACTTATACCACACACATGTCTATGCCTATACACTTACACTTGCATATAGGTTTTATATAGGTTACACTTAGTTTTAATTTGATTTATGCATTCATTTTAGGATCATGCATATCATAAAAATAAATTTTTACCTTGTCCTTAGAGGATTGAGAATTACTTTTAAGAGCAATTGAGCTTACTTTTAGAAGGGTTTGATGGATTGAAAGTTCTGGATAAGTGCAAAGTTATTAGATTCTTGCCTTAGTTTATATCCTTTTAGCCAAGGGCCACCCAATCAATTGCATTGAGTTTGAGTGCCTAGAGAAAACTCTAAGGTAAGAAGTAGCTAATTGATGTCTCACCAATCCTAGAACAATCCTCCTAAACCTTTCAAGGTGAAATCATAGCATGCACTTAAGAAAGAAATGATCTAGACATTCTTTGAATTTTAAACTTATATTTTAGCCTTAGCCAACCTCACTTTAAAATTTCCCTTTGGAACCAATTTGAGCCTACATTTATCCCTTTTATTTCTTGGGAACCCACATTAATGCCTAGCCATAAACCCAAACACTTACCTACCATTCATGAGAATAATTCTTTGAGTGATAGATACACTAAAGAGAGAGAGAGAGAGAGAGAGAGAGAGAGAGAGAGAAAGAGAGAAAAGAAAAAGAAAAAAGAAAAAATATATATAATAATTAGTTGAGAGAAATGACTAAAGTAAAAATGCGAGCAAATTCAATTATGGTATGTAAAGTAATCCACCACCCAAGTATACAAAGAAATGAGTTTGAGGGTGAATTAAAGGGGATAATTATAATTCAAAGTCAATGTTATTTATGTAGTCCCTCCAAAAGCTTTAAAATTATATGCTAGCATTTGTGAATAGTTATAAAGTTCCTTCTCCCATTTTATTCTTAAAAAAAAAAGAAATAAAAAAAAAATTGTGTCTTGATCTTTTAATAATTTGATTATTCTCATGTTTTGTTATCTTTATCCTTTCCTTATTAGCTACATTATCATCCCCTTAGCCCCATTACAACCCTTGAAAGTCCTTTTGATCTTTTGATAGCGTTTTGCTATATTAGTGGAGATTGGAATAGGACAATTGCTTATAGGATTGGGATATCATTCATCCATTCATTTACTTCCATCATTATTTGAGACACTTTAGTTTATGGATTGCTCTAGAGTCTATTTAGACATTATTATTCTTTGTGATTGATTGGTTTGGGCTTGATGACATGAATAATTGACCCAAGGCTAAGCAGTGATAACTTTGGTAAGGATTAAATTCTTCATCCCTTAAAAGTGGGTATATAATTTGTTGGTGGCTAAAGGTAAGTTTGAGAGCTTGGATAAGTAGTTCTCATGAATTTAAGGGAAGGTACCCTGAATTGCATTAATTATTTTTAATTTGCTTGAGGACAAGCAAAGGTTTGAGTTTGGAGGAATTTGTTGTACTCATTTTATATAGACAATTTGTCACACCCTACTCCCCCGTAAAATGTAACATGATCCCGTAGTACACCTAATGAATTACCGTACTTCGCCTACCGATAACCCATTAGATATACTACAAGGGATTTTACAACAATTTTTGTGAAATTTACATCATCAATTAAAATCTGATGTTATAAAATTTCAAAATTTCGGCAAGGTGCCGGCTGTATTTTGAGAAAACAGTTCTTCAAACCTGAAAAGGAAAACACTCCCAATATGTTTTCTCAAATACAACTTCAATAAACTTCATTTCATCTCAATAATCAAATCATTTCATTTTCTAACCAACCTCATCATAAAAGAAATATTTCATTGATTACAAGACTCAAAAATTAATATTACAAAACTATTCAGGTAAATGAAATCTCAAATTTACATTTATAATAATTTACATTTAATTGCATACCAAAATATTTTACAAGAGTTTTTATACAACTACTCAAATAATTTACATACATATTATTACATGCATACATTAAAACCTGTGTACATGGGTATACCTATGATAAATCTAGAGCTGATCTGAATGTGTCTTCAAAGAAGCTTACTCAACTGCTCTATGCTCTTTTCACCTGCGGCAACATACAAAGCTATCGCTGAGTGGTGAACTCAGTGGTACACAACTATAATTTAAAATATAGTACGATATACATTGACAAAATTTACAGCAAATAATTTGGAAATCTGAATACTCATCAAATTTCAAAACTCAAAATATTCATTGCCAATAATATAAATCATTTATATAAAATGACTTTGATCACGAAATTCAATTTATCAAATCATAACTAAGCATTTAAGGTAATTCCAACAAAATCAATTATATATAAATCATAATTGAAATCACAATTCTTTACTATTCAAAAACCATTCTTTATCTCACTAACTATGCAAGACTAATCGGAAAGAGCCATTTTCTGGGTGATTCTAACTCCCTATGGTCAGGGAGGTCGAATCGAATTCTAACTCCCTATGGTCGGAATCATCGTGCACCGTACACATCACAATAATGAATCTTTCGAAAGGGCCATAACATAAAACTTAGTTCTAACTTCTAATAAGAAGAGAATCTAAGCCTGTGCACGTACCATGGTAATCAAAACACAACTAACTCCATTGTCTTCTCAACGAATGAGAGAGACGGGTGATAACCTAGTCAAGCATCTATAGTAAAATATAAAATAATATCACAATCCTTTTAGTGAGCATAAATCACAATACAATTCGGTTCAAAGTCAATTCCAATATCCAATAATTTTTATGCTCATCACAATGCAAATCATAAATTTGCATTTTTCCATGCAAATTGCCCATCATAATTCAAAACATGTTCTATCACAATTTTCCAAAACATAATTTATTCAATTCACAACAATGCTTAATACTTGTGGAAATACCATTTCACAAAGCCAAATTTATACATACTATAACAATTTCAATAATCATTGAATTAAATCCAATGCTTGTTAAACATAATACATAAGAAAAATATGTCATTTAATCATATAAATATTAAGAACAAAATCAGTTAAAAACTAGTTGTGCACAAACTTGATTTGAGTCGCTCCTAGGCCTTGACTCAATGTTCCTTATGCTTCCCAATATCCTTTTCAACTGAAACACATAATTTAAAGTGTTTCAGTACTCAATGAATTTGTTTCCAACCATAAAATCCAATATCTAAATTTTCTTGGTACTATTCCCTTTAATTCATTTCATTAGTCAACCTATAATGTTGACCCTTGATGCACTCTAAGTGAGTCAATTCTAATGTTACCAATATGTCACATTTTATAGCCCTTTAGTGTTGGTATATATTACCAATTTCATTTTCAAGTATATTGCATTTTATTGCAATTTATTGAATTTCGATGTACTATTTTGACTTAGCTGGATGACCTATGTCCCTCAGTTTTCGGGTTCTAGTCCAAACTACAAACTTGTAGGTCTATGTCTTATTGCACGCAGGGCAAATTTCAAGTTATTCTGAGTTGTGTAGACCAAGATATAGTCAATTTACCAATGCTGGACATAATACACTATAATGGTAGGCTTAGGTCATTTTTGGTTCGGCCAGTTTTGGTACCTAAACTTGTGCAAGCTATTTGGCTTGATTCTGGCAATTTCTGGGCTTTGGTGTCTTCATAAGAATTGTAGATCTATATCTAAACTATTCATGGTAAAAATTTCAGGTCATTTGGACCTGTTTTGAGTAATTTATGGTTAAAATACTAACTGCTGCCCAAATGGTCAATTTTCAGGCTTTCAAGTCATTAATCTGGATTTGGTCATTTTTCAAGTCACCTTCTAAGCAGAATTTAGGTAAGCTTCCTTCATGAAAGTTGGCACATTTTGTGCCTAGTTTCACCTCCAATTGGTCATACCAATTAGAGCCACACACTTAGGGTTATAGGTCTATTTGCACACTGCCCTCTACATGTTTTTCAAACACCAAACCAAACACATGTTTACCAATTACATTTTCACTTCCCATACCATTCTGCATTTGGCACTAACTAAAACCATTCCATTCTCTACATTATAGGTCAACTTGGACAGAATATAACCACTTCAAATACACCAAATGCAGTCACCATTCAAAATGTTTAATCCCAACAATATATACACATAAATACTTCTAATTATCACTCAAACTTCCATCATCAAATTACATACCTATCACTACTATTCCACACACATATATGCTACCATTCTTTTGTACAATATTTCAACAACATTTCATGAATTTGAACCTTACCAATTTCCATTTTGAGGCTGCCCAAAAATTATACATACACATCAACTTCCATTTTCACTTTTCAAGCTTACAAATCAAACTTTATACATGGAATTCAACTTCAATACAATTAAATATTTAAATCAGCACCCCAAATCACCAATTACATGAAGAAAACAAGTTACATATTAAACTTCCACGGCTGCTGAAATGGAGCAGCACCCTAACTTACCAAACTTCAACTTTTCTTCTATATATCAACTTATCTCAACACCCACACAAACTTTAACAAAGAAAAGTTGAAGAAATGGATACTTACCCCTTGCGAGCTTGACCAAACTTCACCTATTCCTCTTCAAAATACTATCAAATTCTTGCTTGCAAGATGGTGATAAACTTTAATGAAGACAAGTTGTGGAAACCATGGCTTGATCATGGAGATTTGAGCTTGGGAAATGGGTGGCCATGGATGAAAGCTTGGGAGGATTTTCAGCTGGTTTGTTTGGGAGGTTGAAGATGACAGATTTTCTGTCCCAATATACTATATTATATGTCCATTAACTTCACTTAGTGGAGCACTAAGTATGGTTAAAGCATTAATTAATCCAAAGTTTCCAATTTCTCACATTTTCCTCATATCTTTTACTATTTAGATTATGTACCACCGTTTTAATTTTTCATGACATTTTCCAAGTGTAATATCATTTATTTTTAATGGACATTTAGGTCAAAAGGCAACACGGGATGTCAAATGACCACAATGCCCCTATTCGGGTTGCATTCCCGATTTTTCGATAACACCGAGTTTTGTCGTTTTCTCGATTTCTCGTTTTTCTTTGTACTAATTAATTAATTTTTCTTTGATATTTCTAATGATATTTATACTTCAATAAGTCTTTAATTATGTCTTGAAACTAAATTTCGAGGGTTCCCTGCAGTCCTAGGGTCGGCTATTGCCTGTATCGTAACTTTCCCATGTGGTCACCCATCGCTGCGTTGCTGGCTCGTTTAACTTAGTTTCATTTCATTGCTATTAGTTTTCCTTTGTTTTTCTTATATTTTATTTTCTTGTATTTCATTATTTTATGTCTCCTTACTAACAATTAAATGTAGTTCTAGGCATCCTAACTGTCCGGACCGACACTGGTCACCGAAACAGTAGAACGCACTACCGAACATAGAGGTGTTACACATTTTAAAATAGTTTTGCATCCATTTTGCTCTTATATTTTAGTATATTTTATGTTTTTAGCTTTATTTTAGCTTATTTGTTAACTATAGGTACTTTATATTTGATTTTTATAATTTTGTTATTTTTAATAGGTTTTTGTGGCAAATTGAGGGTCAATGAGTACATTAAGAAGTTATTTGAAGAAATTTGGATTCTCTTAAACATGGAGGAAAGTTGAAGAAATCAAGCCTTGGAAGATTAAGTTTGCTGAAATTTGCTTAAGACTTTGCTTATGATGTTGCTCAGAGTATGCCAAATTTACTTATGCTTAAGCCTGGGTCAAGTCGCAAGTCAAGCACAATTTAAATACTACACATTCAAGCTTTTTGTCACACCTTACCCCTCTGTAAGCCATAACATGATCCCGTAGAATACCTAATGAACTACCGAACTTCACCTACCGATAACTCATTAAGTACTCTACAAGGGATTTTAAAACAATTTTCTTACTTTCATAAGTGGTGAACATTTTCTACTAGGTATTAAAACATTTAATTAGAGTTTGAAAACTAGTTAAAATTTTTGTCCCATTTTATTTTTTCGCAAATTTTATAAAAATTTTGGCAGAGTGCCGTCTGTATTTTGAGAAAACAGTTCTTCAAATACCTGTAAAAAGCACTTTCAAAGATTTATCTCAACAACTTCATCATTTCAACATCCATCCCAATCAATTTCAACATTATTTCTCAATTTTCAAAATTCAATATCATCAAAATACTAAAATTCAATTTCATTCAAATTAAAACAAAATATTTCTATTCATATTTCAATAAAGATAAAACAATTTATATACTTCATTACAAAAATTTACATTAAGAAAAATCCAAACTAAAATTTATTACAAGCTTTATACAACTACTTATGACCATTTCCTACATTTACATACATTACATACGTCAAAATAATTTTTACAATCAGGGTATAAAATATACCAGATAAACTTCAGAGTAGGTAGCTCCTCAATCCTCAGTAGCTCACTTTGCTGCTCCTCTAGTCTCTATATCTGCAACAACAATAATAGCCATCGCTGAGTACTAGGACTCAGTGGTGCACAACATACTAAAAATAATATTTATGCGAAATTTAAATCATATTTATTCAAAAATTAAACTGAACATAAATATAAATTCAAAACATGATTTATAAGATTTTAATCTAAACAATTTCATTTTAAAAGTCTCAAAACAAATTTCATAAAAACACACAGTTATATCATTCCATTCGAAACAAATATCATCTCAGTAGCCAGAAGCTAAGGAGAAGTCACAACACAAGGCTAGCTAGCTCAAATATATGAGAACCCATTCTTTTTCTTCTTCTACTGGCACACACCTCAAAACTTCAGCCAAAGAAGGAATCAAAATTCGAAACTGATTTCCCCTCACTAGTCATGCTAGTGAGGTATTCAAATATATGGTCATGACACTGTGATTTCAAAACTATCTTAACAATTTACTAAACATTTATTTCTATTTCAAACACAAACAATTAATCTTTCAATAATTTAAATCAGAAGCATAGTAAACATTTCAAGACAATGGTGTCACAATTCAATATTTCAATTTATTCAAAACAATATGCAAAAGAAAATTTACAAAAATTCTATGTTGTGCACAAACCTTATACGAGTCGCCTCTTGGCCTTGATTCGACACCTCGAGTTCTTTCCCGATATTCCTTTCTACTGAAACACACAGTTTCATAGTGTTTCAGTATCACAATTTATCATAATTCCAAAAATAAATTCAAATTTACTTATACCTAGCTTTAATATGCTAAACTTGACGTTCTTTAAAATTTATATTTCGGGGTTACTATTCACGACACTATTCAAGTCAATTTGTTGACTTTCTAATGTTTAATAGGTATGGGAATTCTAATTTCACTCACATATTACATTTTGGTTACTTAATTTGTTGGTTTTGGTTGTTTTCTTAAAACTTAAGTCTTTTAGGCAAAATTTCAAATTTTCAGTTTTGGTGTCCTATGTTGCACTGTTCCATTGGTCATGTTGCTGTTAGAATTTGGCTAAGTTTTCTTTATAGAAATTGTTCCTTATTGTCTTAAATTTATTCTCCTTTTTGAATCACTCCAATTTGAGTTTTGTAGCTCAAGTTATAGCCATTTGAATCATGGCTGCCGGATTGGTTTAACCCAGATTTTCTAGGCAAATTTCTGGATTCTGGCAGTTTTAGGTCACCAATTTTGGGTGACTAAATGACTTGGTTAAGTGTATAATTTGGGTTTATGTTCTTCATGAAAGTTTTAGGTCTATATCTCAGCTTTCTACTGGTAAAATTTCGGGTCATTTAGACCGCCTAGCCCAAGTTATGGCCAAATGAACAAACACTATTCATTTGGTCATTTTTGTACAGGGCAGAATACCTAAGTCCTGATTTGGTCAATTTGTGCACTAGGTTTTAGTCACTTTTTGGGCATTATTCCTAAATGAAAAATGTGTCATTTTATGTCTAGTTTCATTTTCAATTGGTCTCACACCAATTGGTTTAGTAAATTTTTAGTTTTGGTCCCTGAAAGGGACCTTGGTCCTGCTGCCTGCATAATGGCCCTAAGTAATCTGAATTTCCATTTAATTCCAACACTTCCAACATACCACAATAAGTCACAAATGACCATTTTTCAGCTCAAACAAGGTCAAACACACCATTTGACCAATTCTCCAATTTTTGGCTTCCAAAACCCTAACTTCCATGTTTGGCTCATTTATTAAATTCTAATTGCATATTTAGGATTTATACATTCAATCACACTTAACTACTTCATAATTTGCATCAAAATCACTCATTTCAACCTAGATTTACTACTGGCCGAATTCACATATGGTCCCTCAACAATAATTTTCTTTTCATTTTAAATTAAAATTCAAAGCTAAAGTAACTCAAATCATGTATTTTTAAACATTAAATTTTAATCTAATGCTTACCTAAACTTGGAGTTTCCTCTTCCTCAATTCCTTCCTTTTCCTCTTTTCTTTCCTTGCTCAAACTTCTTTTCAAGTTACCTAAACAAAATTTAGTTATGGTAGGTAAACTTTCTATGGTGGAATTTGGTGTTCTTCAAGCTCAAAATTGAGCTTTCATGGTGGTTTTGGAGAGGGAAAGAAGAGAGAGATGGGAGACGACTTGTTTTGGGAAGAAGAAGACTTTTGCTTTTTTTTTTTTTTTCTTTCTTTTATGTTTTTAATCCTTATGGAAGGCTAATAATTATCCAAAATTTAATTTTTTAATTATAATGTTTATTGCATCATGCATGATGCCATGCATGATGTCATCATTTTTTCAATTTTTCTTTTTCTTTTTTTTTCTATTTATTTTTTTATTAGTTCTTTAATTTAATTCTTGATCTCAAATTTTTCTTTTCTCTGATTTTATTTGACAGTTAGGTCAGGAGTCAGCTCCAGGGGTCAATTGACTAAATTGCCCCTCGCCGGTTCGACCCGGTTTGCAAATAATTCAATATTTCTTTCGGATCTCTGACTTAATTATTTGACTGGCTTAACAATTCTTTTTTGTGATTTTCTCTTTTCCACTGTGTTCGCAATAGTCCTAAGGACCGCGGCATCACATTTTATGATTCGAAATTTGAGTTTAAATCGACCTCGCAGTCCTTCCCGAGAAGGTCACCCATCGCTGTGACTCTCGGCTCATTTAACTTCTGGTGTTCTGTTTTTCTTATTTATACTTAACTAATTGACAATTACTAATTATTTATGTTTAGGGCGTATCTAGTTGTCTTAAGTGTGGTTCTAATCCTCTAAATTATCCGAACCGACACCGGTCACCGGAATAGTGAAATATACAGGTTATACAAATAGGGGTGTTACAATTCTCCCCCCTTTAAAATAAATTTCATCTCAAAATTTTACCTGGTATCAGTCTTTAAACAACTGTGGATGCTGTCTCCTCATGTCCTCCTCTCGTTTCCAAGTAGCTTCTTTGTCACACCCCACCCCTCTGTAAGGCATAACATGATCCCATAGTATACCTAATGAATTACCAACTCTGTCTACTGATAACCCATTAAATATACTACAAGGGATTTTAAAAACTTTTCTTACTTCTTTTACAGTGGTGAGCACTATTTACAGGTGTTAAAAACTTTTGTGAACTGAAGTGATAGAACTAACATATTTGACTTATTTGGAATTTCCGTAAAAATTTTGGCAGAGTGCCATCTGTATTTTGGATAAAACTGTTCTTCAGAAAACCTGTAAAAAGCACTTCAATATATATTTCCAAATCTCAACTCCAACAAATTTCAACACAATATTTTTCTCAACTCAATCCACAACAATTTTTCAGTATTTTCAAAGGATGAGATAAAAGAAATATAATACGAATTTTACAAGTCAAAATAACTCATAATTCACTTTACAACTTCAATGTACAATTTTAATTTACAACTGCTCAAATAATTTATATACATATTATTACATGCATACATCAGACCTATGTACATGGGTATACCTATAATATACCTGGAGCTGGTCTGAAAGTGTCTTCAAAGAAACTTACTCACTGCTCTATGCTCTTCTTACCTGCGACAGCATACAAAGCTATCGCTGAGTGGTGAACTCAGTGGTGCACAACTATAATTTAAAACATAGTACAATATACATTGACAAAATTCTGATAATTAATTTGGAAATCTGAATACTCATCAAATTCCAAAACTCAAAATATTCATTGCCAATAATGTAAATCATTTGTATAAATGACTTTGATCACAAAATTCAATTTATCAAATCATGACTAACCATTTAAGTAATTCCAACAAAATCAATTATACATAAACCATAATTGAAATCACAATTCTTTACCATTCAAAAGCCATTCTGTATCTCAAAAATCATTATGTATCTCAAAAATCAATCTTTATCTCAAAACCATGTTGTATCTCAAAAACCATGCTGTAGCTCAAAAACCATGCTGTATCTCACAAATCATTCTTTATCTCAAAACCATGTTGTATCTCAAAAACCATGCTGTAGCTCAAAAACCATGCTGTATCTCACAAATCATTCTTTATCTCACTAACTATGCAAGACTAATCCGATAGGGCCATCTTCGATGTGATTCTAACTCCCTATGGTCGGGGAGGTCGAATCAGATTCTAACTCCCTATGGTCGGGGAGGTCGAATCATCGTGCACAGTACCATCACAATAATGAATCTTCCGCAAGGGCCATAACGATAAAATAAACTTAGATCTAACCTCAAATCAGAGGAAAATCTAAGCCTGTGCACGTACCATGGTAATCAAAACACAACTAACTCCATTGTCTTCTCAACAAATGAGAGAGACGGGTGATAACCTAGTCAAGCATCTATAGTGAGATATAAAACGATATCACAATCCTTTTAGTGAGCATAAATCACAATATAATTCGATTCAAATTCAATTCCAATATCCAATAATTTTTATGCTCATCACAATTCAAATCATAAATTTGCATTTTTCCATGAAAATTACCATCACAATTCAAAACATGTTCTATCACAATTTTCTAAAACATAATTTATTCAATCCATAACAATGCTTAATACTTGTGGAAATACCATTTCACAAAGCTAAATTCATACATACTATAACAATTTTAATAATCATTGAATTAAATCCAATGCTTATTAAACATAATACATAAGAAAAGTATGTCATTTAATCATATAAAATATTCAAACAAAATCAGTTAAAAACTAGTTGTGCACAAACCTCTGATGACTGTCTCCTGGTCTGGACTCAGTGTTTCCTTCCCTTTCCCTGAGTCTTTACTAACTGAGAAACACAATTTGAAGTGTTTCAGTACTAAATTAAACTGTCTCTATCGATAATGTTTGACAAATAATTCACTGAAAGCTATTATTTGCTTAATCACCTAATATACCGACCCTCGATGTGTTTTAGGTAATTTAGGGTCTTAATATGTCACATTCGATAGGGTTTTAGGGTTGGTACGTTTTACCAAACTCATTTCCTTGTTTAGTGCATTTTAATGCAACTTGTTGGATTTCGATATACTAGTTTAACCTAGCCGGACGACCTAGTTCCCTCGGTTTTCGGGTTTCGGTCAAAACTAAAAACTTGTAGATCTATGTCTTACGGAACGCGAGGCAAAATTTTAGGTCAATCCGAGTTATGTAGACCAAGTTATAGTCATTTTACTGTCGCTGGTCAAATGGCATCAAATTTGGTCATTTTAGGTCAATTTGGTCAACTTTGGTTCGGCCAGTTTTTGGACCCGAACTTGTGCAAGCTGTTTGACTTGCTTATGGTCATTTCTGGGCTTTGTTGTCTTCATAAGACTTGTAGGTATGGATCTTAACTATTCATGGTTAAAATTTCATGTCAATTGGACCTGTTTTGAGTGAGTTATGGCCTAAACACTAACTGCTGTCCAATTGGTCAATTTTCAGGTCTCAATTGCACCTAATCCGAATTGGTCATTTTTCATATCACCTTGAAAGCAGAATTTTGGTATGCTTTCTAAATGAAAGTTGGCACATTTTGTGCCTAGTTCTACCTCCAATTGGTCTCATACCAATTGAGGTTACACATTTAAAGTTATAGGTTAAAATGCATACTGCCCTTAATTACCTTGCTTAAACATACATCAATGACACATTTACCTTACTATATGTTCACTTCCCTTACCAATTCTATTTTGGTACATTACCAAAACCATATACCACTTCACTTTAAAGTCACTTTGGGCAGATTACAATTATCCTCAATACACCAATTAAAACTCAAATTTACAAAGTCTAAGTACAATCACATATAAACCTAAACATTACTAATTCTTACATACACTTTACACAATCACTCTATATATATATCCATCAATCCTCAATGTCAATATTCTGCCAATACCTTCATAAACACATACATTTATCCAAGAGTCCCAAGGCTGCCGAAAATCTTCACCATGCCAAAGTGTCCTACAATTCATCAATTTCCATTCCAAGTGCACAATCACCATATACATGTGGAATAATTTACTAGGATATTAAATCACCCTAATCAACATCATTTCTCATCAAATATATGTATAAATATTTCCTTAAATACATAACTCCATGGCTGTCCAAAATGAACATATCAATAACTCCTCAAACTTGAAAATTTTCTTCACAAATCCAACACCCATAACATGTACACAAAGTTTAACAAAACAATATTCAAAAAATGTAAACTTACCTATGGTTGGAACTTGCTAAACCTTGATTAAACTTCTTGATTTTGGTATCAAGCTCTCCCTTATGATGTTTAGACCATTTTTTTATGAAGCCATCTAAGTGATTGGAGTTGAAATGGAGGAGTGTATCAAGCTCATGCAAAAACGGCAATGGTGGTTTTCATTTCCTTCAATTTGGCTAGGTTAAGGGAAATGGAGAAGATGAAGTATTCAGCTGGTATAGTGGACTTACATCTGCCCCATTTTATGTTTAGTTTATTCATTAGTGGCCCACTCACACAAATAATCATATTATAAGTTAAATTCCCACTTATTCCACATTAAACCCTTAATTCTTGTTATTTACTTTAGGTACCACCAAATTAATTTTTCATTTTATTTTTTAAGTGTAATATTATTTATTTTTAATGGAAATTTAGGTCAAAAGACAATTCGGGATGTCAAATGACCATAATGCCCCTGTTCGGGTTACATTCCCAATTTTTCGGTAACACCGGGTTTTGTCTGTTTTTCGATTTCTCACTTTTCTTTGTACTAATTATTTAATTTTTCTTTGATCTTTCTAATGAGATTTATTCTTCAATAAGGGTCTATTTAAGTCCTAAAAATATTTTCCAGGGTTCCTCATGATCCGGGCGATCCAACGGTCCACGCCGTGACTTCCGGTCATGATCACCATCGCTAGGGTTCTCGGCTCGCTTAACTTGGTTACATTTCTTTGCTATTATTTTTCCTTTATTTTTCTTGTTTTTTCTTTTCTTGTATTTCATTATTTTATGTCTCCTCACTCATATTGAAGTGTAGTTCTAGGCATCCTAGCTGTCCGGACAACACTGGTCACCGGAACAGTAGAACGCACTACCGAACTTAGGGGTGTTACATTCTTGGCCCTTATGATGGTTCCACAGCACTTTCACTAATGGTATCTGCTTGTTCCGTAGCTACTTCACCTCATAAGCCAGAATCTCTATGGGTTCTTCTTCATATGTGAGGTCTGAATTTACTTCAATTTCTTCGACTGGTAGTACATGAGATGGGTCTAATCGATACCTCCTCAACATGGACACATGGAAGACATTATGTATCTTCTCTAACTCTGGAAGTAGTGCCAAACGATATGCCAAAGGACCCACTCTTTCCAGAACCTCATATGGCCCGATGAAATGAGGACTCAGTTTCCCCTTTCTGCTGAATCTCATAATCCTCTTCCAAAGGGAAACCTTGAGGAATACTTTCTTACCCACTGCATACTCAATATCCCTTCTCTTTAAATCAATATAGGACTTCTGACGGTCTGATGCAGTCTTAAGTCGATCTCTAATCACTCTGATCTTTTCTTCAGTTTGCTGAACAATTTCAGGCCCAATCATCTTCCTTTTACCTACTTCATCCCAACATAGGGGAATTCTGCACTTTCTGCCATACAAAGCTTCATATGGAGGCATCCCAATGCTTGATTGGTAGCTATTGTTGTAAGCAAACTCAATCAAAGGCAAGTGTGTGTCCCAACTACCCTCAAACTCAATCACACAAGCCCGTAGCATGTCCTCCAATATCTGAATTACCCTCTCAGACTGGCCATCTGTCTGTGGGTAGAATGTCGTACTGAAGTTCAATCTAGTTCCCAGGGCTCCCTGAAGACTACCCCAAAATCTAGAAGTGAACCTAGGATCTCTGTCAGATACGATGGATACTGGCACTCCATGTAGTCTTACTATCTCATCAATGCATAACTTGACCAATCTTTCTAAACTGTAGTCCATCCGAACTGGCAGAAAATGAGCAGACTTGGTTAGTCTGTCAACAATGACCCAAACTGCATCATGACTCTTTTGTGTCCTTGGAAGTCCCATCACAAAATCCATGGTTATTCTCTCCCATTTCCATTCTGGCACTGGTAGTGGATGTAACAACCCTGCGGGTATTTGATGCTCTGCCTTCACTTGCTGACAAGTTAGGCATTTGGAAACAAACTCTGCCACATCTCTTTTCATACCCATCCACCAGTAATGCTCCTTTCGCCCTCTATACATTTTTGTGCCACCAGGGTGCATGGCAAAAGGAGACTCATGTGCTTCCTTCAAAATGATCTTCCTCAAATTAACATCATTAGGAATACACATTCTGCCCTGGTGTAACAGTAGGCCATCATCTCTTATTGAGAATTCTGGTTTCTTGCCCTGTCTGACTTCTTCCAAAAACTTCTGATACTTTTCATCATTCTGAGCAGCCATTTTCATATGATCAATCAACACTGGCTGTACATGCCATGCAACTACTGTCTGCCCCTCATCATTAATCTCTAACCTGGCATGTAATGATCTCAACTCATGTACCATAGACAAAAGAGTAACCCATAGACTTGCGATAGTCTTGCGACTTAAGGTGTCAGCCACCACATTAGCGTTCCCTAGCTGATAGTCTATCAGACAATCATAGTCTTTTATCAACTCTAACCATCTCCTCTGTCTCAAATTCAACTCTTTTTTAGTGTTCAAATACTTCAAACTCTTATGATCTGTGTAAATGTAGCACTTCTTCCCATACAAATAGTGTCTCTAGATCTTAAGAGCGAACATAATAGTTGCAACCTCCAAGTCATGTGTCGGATAATTCCTCTCATGCAGTTTTAGCTGGCGTGATGCATAGGCAATGACATTTCAATCTTGCATCAATACACAGCCTAACCCATTGTGAGAAGCATCACTGTAAACTGTGTATTCTTCCGAAGTAGGGAAAGTTAGGACTGGAGCCTTAGTCAAACATTTCTTAATTCATCAAAACTCTACTGGCATTTGTCCGTCCACTGAAATTTCACATCTTTTCAAAGTAGCTTGGTCAATGGAGATGCCAACATGGAGAATCCCTTCACAAATCGACGGTAGTATCCAGCTAAACCCAGAAAACTGCAAATCTCTGTGATATTCCTGGGTGGCCTCCAATTAAGGACAGCTTCTATCTTACTTGGATCTACCTTGATGCCCTCTACTGATACTACATGCCCTAAGAAAGATACTTCCTACAGCCAAAATTCACACTTCAACAATTTGGCATATAGTTGTTTCTCTCTCAAAGTTTGCAGTACAATCCGCAGATGTCTATCATGCTCTTCTGCACTCCTCGAATAGACCAATATATCATCTATGAATACCACAACAAACTGGTCGAGGTATGCTCTGAAGATAGTGTTTATCAGATCCATAAAAGCAGCCGGAGCATTAGTCAACCCGAATGGCATGACCAAGAACTCATAATGGCCATAGCGGGTTCTAAAGGCAGTTTTAGGAATACTCTGCTCTTGTACTTTCAGCTAATAATAACCTGATCTCAGGTCAATTTTGGAGAATACAGCTGCACCCCTCAACTGATCAAACAAGTCATCAATGCGGGATAATGGATATCTATTCTTTATTGTCACCTTATTCAACTGCCGATAGTCAATACATAAGCGGAGAGTGCCATCTTTCTTCTTAACAAACAACACTAGTGCTCCCCAAGGTGACACACTAGGGCGGATAAAGCCCTTGTCAAGCAGTTCTTGCAACTGCACTTTCAACTCTTTCAATTCTGCTGGAGCCATTCTATATGGTGTTATGGAGATTGGGTCCACACCAGGCATAACATCAATCTCAAACTGCAACTCTTTTTCTGGAGGTAATCCTGGCAATTCACTAGGAAACACATCCGGAAAGTCACATACTGTAGGGATGTCCCTCAGTGCTGGACTCCCCACTTGGGTGTCTATCACATGTATCAAGTATGCTTCACACCCTTTTCTGATCATCCTTTTGGCTAATGCAGTCGAAATGATGTTTGATGGCAGTAACTGCCTCTCCCCATGTATTACCACATCACCGTACAGAGGGAGACCAAAAGTGACTATCTTCAGTCTACAGTCAATCATGGCATGATGCCTAGCTAACCAATCCATGCCCAAGATAATATCATAATCTCTGAAGGGCATTTAAATCAAATCTGATAGAAAAACATGTCCTTGGTTTACCAAAGGACAGTCTCTATAGATTCTATTGACTCAAACCTCTTGTCCTAACGAATTAGTTACTAGCACTTCAAAACCCATTTTGACACACAGAATAGCAAGTGAACTGACTATGCTAGCACTAACATATGAGTGGGTTGAACCCTGATCAAATAAGATAAATACTTCTTGATCAAAGATAGAGAATGTACCGGCCACAATGTCAGAAGTCTCAGCCTTTTCTCGCTGTCTCATCGCATAAACCCTGGCTGAAGCACTTCCTTGTGCTGACTAACCAACAGTACCCTGACTGCCCGAAGCATGGCCTCTACCTCTGCCTCTTCCTCTACCAACTGGTTGTGAACCTCAGGGAGCAGGACTCTGAATAGATCCTTTTGCTGTCGTAGGAGCTGGACAGAATCTAGGAGCACTAGTGCAGTCATTTACAATATGGCCCTTGCCTCCAAAGTTAAAGCAGGCTCCTGTTGCCCAATAGCATTCTCCCTCATGAATCTTGCCACAAGTCTCATAGGGGCGGGGAGGTTGTGAACCCCTACTCGATTGTTGACCAGACCTAGGGGGTCTTTGTCCAGAGAATCTGCCCCTTCCAAACCTTCCACCTCGACCTCTGCTAGGTCCACCAAATTACTTCTTCTTTCCAGAGGTACCACTAGGACTTGGCTCTACTGACTTTTCCCCTTATCTTTCTCTGATTTCTTAGCTTTCTCTAATTTTTCTTTTGCTAGGGTCGCTTCTGATTCAATTCTTTCCAACTCAAGTGCTTGAGAAATGAGCTCTGAGAAATTACTGTGTCTGAATCCCACTACTTGCATCCATAAGCTGGGCTTCAAATCCGTCTCAAATCTCTTGCACCTTTCCTTGTTGGTAGACAGGAGACTCCCAGCATAGTGGCTTAAGTGGGAGAACTCCCTCTCATATTCTGCCACTGTTCTATTGCCTTGTTTCAAACTTAGAAATTCTTGTAGTTTCTGATCCACATATGCATCTAGGACGTATTTCTGTCTGAATTCTCTGATGAAATCTTCCCAGGTCAGTACTGGTGGTTCAGCCAAGTTGTGGGAGATGGTCTTCCACCAATCATACGCATCCCCTTGCAATAGTAACACAGAGTATTCAAATTTCAATTCATCTAGGTAGTGCAGCTTCTTGAATACTCTGTCTATTTTCTCTAGCCACTGCTCTGCCTCTAAAGGGTCTACTGTACCCTTAAATTCTGTAGTCCCATACTTTAACAGCTTATCATACTGTCTGGCTGGAGCTTGAGGTTGCACCATAGTAGTCTGGGGTGGAGCTTGAGCAGGCATACCCCCAACCATTTGTTGAAACATTGCCGCCATCTGCTGTGCGAACTGTGCAGGAAACTGCGGCATTTGTGGGGCTGGTGCCACTGACCCACTAACATTCTATAGAGTTAGGGCTTCCCCTTGTGCTTCAGCTTCAACAGATTACTCAACTGAGCGATCCCCTTCTTCCATATCAATCTGAAGTAGGATATCTCCTGAACAAATAAAACAAGGAGATTTTCCTCTGTTAGTTCATATTTATGATGTAATGTACTGTATGTAACAAATAAGGACATTGAGTAGTTGTACTTAACAAAGAAAAGACACAAATTCACAAGTTAAAAATACTTCAAAAAATTTGCTCTAATACCACTAAAACATGTCACACCTTACCCCTCTATAAGACATAACATGATCCCGTAGAATACCTAATGAACTACCGAACTTCACCCACTGATAACTCATTAAGTACCCTACAAGGGATTTTAAAATAATTTTCTTACTTTCATAAGTGGTGAGCATTTTCTACTAGGTATTAGAACATTTAATTAGAGTTTGAAAACTAGTTAAAATTTTTGTCCCATTTTATTTTTTCGCAAATTTTATAAAAATTTCAGCAGAGTGCCGTCTGTATTTTGAGAAAACAGTTCTTCAAATACCTGTAAAAAGCACTTTCTAAGATTTATCTCAACAACTTCATCATTTCAACATCCATCCCAACCAATTTCAACATCATTTCTCAATTTCCAAAATTCAATATCATCAAAATACTATAATTCAATTTCATTCAAATTAAAACAAAATATTTCCATTCATATTTCAATAAAGATAAAACAATTTATATACATCATTACAAAAATTTACATTAAGAAAAATCCAAACTAAAATTTATTACAAGCCTTATACAACTGCTCATGACCATTTCCTACATTTACATATATTACATACAACAAAATAATTTTTACAATTAGGGTATAAAATATTCCCGATAAATTTCAGAGTAGGTAGCTCCTCAATCCTCAGTAGCTTACTCTGCTGCTCCTCTAGTATTTATATCTGCGACAGCAATAACAACCATCGCTGAGTACTAGGACTCAGTGGTGCACAACATACTAAAAATAATCTTTATGCGGAATTTAAATCATATTTATTCAAAAATTAAACTGAACATGAAATATAAATTCAAAACATGATTTATAAGATTTTAATCTAAACAATTTCATTTCAAAAGTCTCAAAACAAATTTCATAAAAATACACAATTATATCATGCCATTCGAAACAAATATCATCTCATTAGCCAGAGGCTAAGGAGAAGTCACAACACAAGGCTAGCTAGCTCAAATATATGGGAACCCATTCTTTTTCTTCTTCTACTGGCACACACCTCAACACTTCAGCCAGAGAAGGAATCAAAATTCGAAACTGATTTCCCCTCACTAGTCATGCTAGTGAGGTATTCAAATATATGGTCATGACATTGTGGTTTCAAAACTATCTTAACAATTTACTAAACATTTATTTCCATTTCAAACACAAACAATTAATATTTTAACAATTTAAATCAGAAGCATAGTAAACATTTCAAGACAATGGTGTCACAATTCAATATTTCAATTTATTCAAAACAATGTGCAGAATAAAATTTACAAAAATTCTATGTTGTGCACAAACCTTATACGAGTCACCTCTTGACCTTAACTCGACACCTTGGGTTCTTTCTCGGTATTCCTTTCCACTGAAACACTACATTTTCATAGTGTTTCAGTATCACAATTTATCATAATTCAAAAAATAAATTCAAATTTACTTATACCTAGCTTTAATATGCTAAACTTGACGTTCTTTAAAATTTGTATTTTGGGGTTACTATTCACGATACTATTTAAGTCAATTTGTTGACTTTCTAATGCTTAATTGGTATGGGAATTCTAATTTCACTTACATACCACATTTTGGTTACCTAATTTGTTGGTTTTGGTTGTTTTCTCAAAACTTAAGTCTTTTAGGCAAAATTTCAAATTTTCAGTTTTGGTATCCTATGTTGCATTGTTCCATTGGTTATGTTGCTGTTAGAATTTGGCTAAGTTTTCTTCATGGAAATTGTTCCTTATTGTCTTCAATTTATTCTCCTTTTTGAATCACTCCAATTGGAGTTTTGTAGCTCAAGTTATAGCCATTTGAATCATGGCTACCGGATTAGTCTAACCCAGATTTTCTGGGCAAATTTTTGGGTTCTGGTAATTTTAGGTCACCAATTTTGGGTGACTAAATGACTTGGTTAAGGGTATAATTTGGGTTTGTATTCTTCATGAAAGTTTTAGATCTATATCTTAACTTTATCCTGGTAAAATTTGAGGTCATTTAGACCTGCCTAGCCCAAGTTATGGCCAAATGAACAAACACTGTTCATTTGGTCATTTTTGTACAGGGCAGAATACCTAAGTCCAGATTTGGTCAATTTGTTCACTAGGTTTTAGTCACTTTTTGGGCATTATTCCTAAATGCAAAATGTGTCATTTTGTGTCTAGTTTCATTCCCAATTGGTCTCACACCAATTGGGTTAGTAAATTTTCAGTTTTGGTCCCTGAAAGGGACCTTGGTCCCTGAAAGGGACCTTGGTCCTGCTGCCTGCATAATGGCCCTAAGCAATCCGAATTTCCATTCAATTCCAACACTTCCAACATACCACAATTGGTCACAAATGACCATTTTTCAGCTCAAACAAGGTCAAGCACACTATTTGACCAATTCTCCAATTTTTGGCTTCCAAAACCCTAACTTCCATGTTTAGCTCATTTATTAAATTCTAATTGCATATTTAGTATTTATATATTCAATCACACTTAACTACTTCATAATTTGCATCAAAATCACTCATTTCAACCTAGATTTACTGCTGGCTGAATTCACATATCTCCCTCAACAATAATTTTCTTTTCATTTTAAATTAAAATTCTAAGCTAAAGTAACTCAAATCTTGTATTTTTAAACATTAAATTTCAATCTAATGCTTACCTCAACTTAGAGTTTCCTCTTCCTCAATTCCTTCCTTTTCCTCTTTTCTTTCCTTGCTCAAACTTCTTTTCAAGTTGCCTAAACAAAATTTAGTTATGGTAGGTAAATTTTCTATGGTGGAATTTGGTGTTCTTAAAGCTCAAAAGTGAGCTTTCATGGTGGTTTTGGAGAGGGAAAGAAAAAAGAGATGGGAGACGACTTGTTTTAGGAAGAATAAGACTTTTGCTTTTTTTTTTCTTTCTTTCTTTTATGTTTTTAATCCTTATGGAAGACCAATAATTATCCAAAATTTAATTTTTTAATTACAATGTTTATTGCATCATGCATGATGTCATGCATGATGTCATCATTTTTTCACTTTTTCTTTTTCCTTTTTTTTTCTATTTATTTTTCCATTAGTTCTTTAATTTAATTCTTGATCTCAAAATTTTCTTTTCTCCGATTTTATTTGACAGTTAGGTCAGGAGTCAGCTCCAGGGGTCAATTGACCAAATTGCCCCTCGCCAGTTTGACCCGGTATGCAAATAATACAATATTTCTTCCGGATCCCTGACCTAATTATTTGACTGGCTTAACAATTCTTTTTTGTAATTCTCTCTTTTTCACTGTGTTCACAATAGTCCTAAGGACAGCGATGTCACATTTTACGATTCAAAATTTGAGTTTAAATCGACCTCGCAGTCCTTCCCGAGAAGGTCACCCATCGCTGTGACTCTCAGCTCATTTAACTTTTGGTGTTTTGTTTTTCTTATTTATACTTAACTAATTGACAATTACTAATTATTTGTGTTTAGGGCTTATCTAGTTGTCTTAAGTGTGGTTCTAATCCCCTAAATCATCCGAACCGATACCGGTCACCAGAATAGTAAAATATACCAGGCTATACAGATAGAGGTGTTACACTTTCATCCCATAACCTACCAAGAATTGTTTAAGATCCTGCTTGAGATCCTACTTAGGGTAAGTAGCAGTGCTTAAGGTGCAACACAGGTCAAGCTGAAAGTCAAACATGAGCAGAAAAACTCATTTTATTCCAAACCTGTCGAGATTTGCTGAGGGTCTGCTTAACCTTAAGCAGACAGTGCATGCAGAGGCTGAAAATTGCTGAAGAAGCTGCTTAGGGTACTGCTTACCCTAAGCAGACTGCCCAAAATGTGAATAACTCTACTAACTTAGATATTTCTACACCTCATTTCCTATCCACTCCTTGGCTCTTATCTATTTTTAAGGCAACTTTTGGGACCATATAAAACCATCATTTTCTAGTTTTTGCCACAAGAGAAAACAATAAGAAACAAAAAGGAAAGAAAATTACAAAAATAGAGAGGGAGGAGAACGCCATCATTTCTGAGGAAGAGGAGCTGCTGCAACCATCTTTGGAAGCTGCAGAAATCAGAGTTATGGGTTCTTCTACCTGAGTTTTTCTATTTTTAGTCCTCTTATCATGTTTTTCTTTATTTTTCCATTAAATTCTCTTGTAAATACCAACATGAGTGAGAAAACTCTCTGGATTTCAGAGTTGGAAAATATGTTTTAGACTAATTTGTGGATTTTGACTAGTTATTTCTATATTTTATATAAATATGAGTTTTGATTCGTTCCTTGTGTGCTTGATTTACTTGCCTAATGTTAGTACCCATTGGGTGTTGTGTTAATCTTTTATTGAAGGATCGAAAAGTGAAGGTCATTAATAGATAATCAAGGATTGGAACTTAAAATTACCTAGATTTAGAAATAAACTAGGGTTTTAAGAGGAATTAATAATTGGTTACAAAACTTAATGGGTTTTAAAGTAATCAAATATCATACGAAAGTAGGTTTGGTTATTTTAAAATACACTTTGGTTTGTTGGAAAAAAATATCAAAGGAATTTAGAATTAATCACCTTCAAACTCTATTTTCCCTTAAAATTGGAATACCAAAGACAAATCCCTATTAATTTATACATAAATCCCAACTCTGAAATCATTTTTATCATAATTAGACTTTGATTTAAATTACCCGTTATTAATTTAGTTCAATTGCATCTAGATTTAGAATTTATTTGCTTGCTCTTTACCCATTACAATTAGATTCATCAATTTACTTTGCTCATTTACATTTACCATTTATTCATCAATCATTAGCCCAAATAATCACTTCATTCATAGTTTGAAACTCAAACGGCAAATCCTCGTGGAAACAATACTTTGCTTATTACTCCATTATTTGATACGACCAGTATACTTGCGGATACACACATCAAAAAGCAAAATCAACTAGAAAGGAATAGAGAAATAAGGCAAAAGAAAAAACTAGTAAACCATCTAGTACTAAGGCTAAAACTGGCAGAAAGCATATTGTAGAATCTTCTGCTATTCCACCAACAACTGAATTGGCTCCCAGCACCATTGTTCCTTTAACACCTAAGTAATGAGCCTGACAAACTCAAAAGGAAGAAAATAGCTGCTAACAGTGTAACGATCGGGCTCCAACCACTAGAGGAATTGTCCGCTTTGACCATAAGCCTCACGGTTTTATCCCAAAGTGGAATGGAGAACTTCCCAGGAGGTCACCCATCCTAGGATTTCTCTGAAGCGAGCAAGCTTAACCCTAGAATTCTTCCAACTCTCCAGGCCATTCCACTAAAAGGCGCCTCTAGTAATTAGTTTCACCATTTTATATATCATTACTTTTTGAACCCAATACCAACTCCGTGCTTTACCGATGTGGGATTTGCCTAAGGGATCATTCCCCCCCCCCCCCCCCACCTTTTGGGACTCAAGGTCTTCTGTGAGGTTTGCCCCACCATTGCCCAAGAGGACACGCGAGCGACTCTGATACCAATTGTAACGATCGTTACAAACAGACTTAAGCCAACCAAAAGAAGTTCTAGGCTGAAGGGCTAGGATTGATCTGCTGAGATATTTGCTAACTTCATTTTATTCTGTCTGACAGTCTTTTTTAGTCTGCTACTCTATTTACTAATTTTAGTATTTGCGCTTTACTTAGTTTACTATTCTATTTATTTTCGGTAACTGCACTTGAATAGAATTTTAGTCTATTCTTATTTATATGGATCTTTTCTCCCACATTGCTTTGATGCTGACAAAAAGGGGGAAAAGTGGATGAATTTGTCTATTTAATGGGAGAAGTGGTTGTTATTGACTTTTTGATGGATATTTTGTGGATTATGATATTTGGATGAATATGCTTATTTGAAAAGTTGATATTTTATGTGTCACACCTTACCCCTCTGTAAGGCATAACATGATCCCGTAGAATACCTAATGAATTACCGAACTTCACCTATCGATAACTCATTAAGTACCCTACAAAGGATTTTAAATCAATTTTCTTACTTTTGTTAAGTGGTGAGCATTGTCTAATAGGCATTTAAAACATTTAGTTAAAATTAAAACTAGTTAATATTTTTGGTCCATTTTAGTTTTTCGCAAATTCTATAAAAATTTTGACAGAGTTTTCTCTGTATTTTGAGAAAACTGTTCTTCAAATACCTATAAAAAGCACTTCTAAAAGTTTTTCTCAACCACTACTTCGGTTTCACAATCAAACTCAATCAATTTCACAATCATTTCAATAAATTTCTCAAGTCAAAATTCAATAGTCCTCAATGTATAGGCAATCAATTTCATACATTCATATATATATATATATATATATATATATATATATATATATATATATATATATATATTTTTTTTTTTTTTTTTTTTTTTTAAGACAAACAATTTATGTATTCATCATACAAAAATTTACATTAAGAAAATCCAAACTAAAATTTATTACAAATTTTATACAGATTTTGTACAAGCTGCTCAAAACCCATCTTCACATGTCCATACATTTCTGTGCATTACATACATCAAAATAATATTTACGATCAGGGTATAAACTATACCCGATAGCTTCAAAGCAGAACGATCCTCAATCCTCAGCAGCTCAGTCTGCTGCTCCTCTAGTCTCTCAGATTCATGACAAAGAATAGAAGCTATCGCTGAGTACTAGGACTCAGTGGTGCACAACATACTAAAATAATCTTTATGTAAAACTTAAATCACATTTATTCAAAATTTTGGCTAAACATGCGCATTAAACACAAAACATAAATCATGAGATTTCAATACGAACCAAGTTCATTTCAAAGTATCAAAACACATTTCGTAAAACCCACAGTTAGATCATGCCATTCGAAACAAATAGAATCTCAATAGCCAGAGGCTAAAGAGAAATCACATGAATCTCGATAGCCAAAGGCTAAAGAGAAATCACATCACAAGGCTAGCTAGCTCAAATATATGGATATCCATTCACATCCTCTTCTACTGGCACACCTCAACACTTCTCCAGAGAAGGAATCAAAATTCGAAACTAATTACCCCCACTAGTCGTGCTAGTGAGGTGTTCAAATATATGGTCATGACACTGTGGTTTCAAAACTTATCTTAACAATTTGCTAAACATTGCCATTTCAAATATACACAATACTTCCAACAATTTAAGTCAAAACATCATAACTATTGTCACAAATAAATTCTCAATAACTCAAAGCAAATGTAAAATACATATTTCATTCACTTTATCAACACATTTTAAAGCATAGTGATGTTGTGCACAAACCTCAAACGAGTCGTCCCTTAGCCTTGACTCGGTTCCTCGGGTTCCTTCCCGATATTCTTTTCAACTGAAACACACAATTTTACAATGTTTCAGTACTAGAACTTAACACAGATCCAAAATAAATTTAGCTTCACAATAGGTTAAACATGCCATTTATGCATTTCTCCAAATTTTGGTTCATAAACCCTAGCATTGAAAACCCTAACTCATCATTTTCATGCCTTTAACTACTTATAATGGTTTAATTGTTAATCATTTAACTATGTAAAGTTTCTAAACTCATTCAATTGCATCATATTCATGCAAACCATACTCCTCCCAACCAGGCCAAATTTCAGCAATGGTCATTCTCACATGTTTGTTTCATTTAATCAAGTTCTAAGCTCACTTTCAACCATCACATATGCATTTAAATGGATAAATAAAGAGTTTAGCATACTAACCTTTGTGTAGCAATTTTCTTCCTCCTTTCCTTCAAATTTTACTTCTTTCTTTCTTGCTCAATCCTCTTCTCAAGTTGCCTAGATAAGCTTTAACTATGGTGGCTAATTTTTCTATGGTGAAATCTTATGATTTTCAAGCTCAAAATTGAGCTTTAATGGAGTTTGTGGAGAGGGAGAGGGTGAGGGAGAGAGAGTGACATTTTGGAAGAAGAATATTTGTGTTTTAATTTTTTTTTCTTTTCTTTTCTTTAATCTTATCCCCTTTTTGAAGACCAAAAATCTCCAAATTAATAAAATAAATCAATTAAGCCTTTATGACATCATACATGATGTCATCACTTTGACTTTTCCATCTTCTTTCTTTTTTTCTTTTTTTTTTCTTTTTTTTTCTATTAGTTCTTTAATTTAATTCTTAATTCTAAAATTTTCTTTTCTCCAATTTTATTTGACAGTTAGGTCAGGAGTCAGCTCTCGGGGTCAATTGACCAAATCGCCCCTCACCGGTTCATCCCGGTTTGCAAATAATTCCATATTTCTTCCGGCTCCCTGACCTAATTATTTGACTGGCTTAACAGTTCTTTTTCATGATTTTCTTTTTTCCACTGTGTTCATAAGGGTCCTAAGGACCGCAGCGTCACTTTTTACGATTCAAAATTTGAGTTTAAAATGACTTGTGATCGTTCAGGAGGTCACTCATCGCTGTGACTCTCGGCTCGTTTAACCTCTTATGTTCTGTTTTTCTTATTTATAGTTAACTAATTAAACATTACTAATTATTTGTGTTTATGGCTTCTCAAGTTGTCTTAAATGTGGCTCTAATCTCCTTAATTGTCCGGACCAACACCGGTCACCGAAACAGTGAAATCTACCAGGCTATGCAACCGGGGGTGTTACAATTCTCCCCCCCTTAAATAAATTTCGTCTCGAAATTTTACCTGGTATCAATCTCTGAACAGCTGTGGGTGTTGTCTCTTCATGTCCTCCTCTCGTTCCCAAGTAGCTTCTTGGCCCGAATGATGGTTCCACAGCACTTTTACCAATGGTATCTGCTTGTTCCGTAGCTGCTTCACCTCATAAGCCAAAATCTTTATGGGTTCTTCTTCATATGTGAGGTCTGGATTCACTTCAATTTCCTCTACTGGTAGTACATGAGATGGGTCTGATCGATACCTCCTCAACATAGACACATGGAAAACATTAAGTATCTTCTCCAACTCTGGAGGTAGTGCCAACCGATATGCCAAAGGACCCACTCTTTCCAGAACCTCATATGGCCCGATAAAACGAGGACTTAGTTTCCCCTTCCTGCCGAATCTCATAATCCTCTTCCAAGGAGAAACTTTGAGGAAAACTCGTCACCCCATCGATAATCGAACATCTCTTCTCTTGAGATCAATGTAGGACTTCGACGGTGCGATGCGGTCTTAAGTCGACCTCGATCACCCCGATCTTCTCCTCGCCATCTTGAACAATTTCAGTCTAATCATCTTTCTTTCACCCACGTCATCCCAACACAACGGGTTCTACATTTTCGCCATACAAAGCTTCATATGGAGGCATCCCAATGCTTGATTGGTAGCCGTTGTTGTAAGCAAACTCAATCAAAGGCAAGTGTGTATCCCAACCGCCTCAAACTCAATCACACAAGCCCGTAGCATGTCCTCTAAGATCTGAATTACCCTCTCGATCGCCATCCGTCTGCGGGAGGAATGTCGCATTGAAGTTCAATCTAGTTCCTAGGGCTCTCTGAAGACTACCCTAATCTAGAAGTAAACCTAGGATCTCTGTCGACACGATGGATACCGGCACTCCATGCGATCTCACAATCTCATCGATGTATAACTTGGCTAATCTTTCTAAATCGTAGTCCATCCGATCGGCGTAAAATGAGCAGATATAGTAACAATGTCAACAATGACCCAAACTGCATCATGACTCTTATGTGTCCGCGGAAGTCCCATTACAAAATCCATTGTTATTCTTTCCCATTTCCATTCAAGACCTTGGTAGTGGATGTAACAACCAGTGGGTACTTGATGCTCGCTTTACTTGGCGACAAGTTAGGCATTTGGATACAAACTCGCCACGTCTCTTTTAAACCCATCCACCAAGAATGCTCCTTTAGCCCTCTATACATTTTTGTACCACTGTGGTGCATGGCAAAGGAGACTCATGTGCTTCCTTCAAAATGATTTGCTTCAAATCCACATTATTAGGAACACATATTCTACCTTGGTGTAGCAAGAGACCATCATCTCGATTGAGAATTCGTTTCTTGCCCCGTAGGACTTCTTCTAATGACTTTTGATACCTTTCATCATTACGAGCACCATTACGATCGATCAATTAACACCGGCTGTACATGCCATGCAACCGCTGTCCGCCTCATCATTAATCTCTAAACTGGCATGTAATGATCTCAACTCATGTACAAAAGAAAAAGGAGTAACTCTAAGACTTGCCATAGTCTTGCGACTTAAAGCGTCAGCCACAACATTAGCTTTCCTGGTGATAGTCTATCGGACAATCGTAGTCTTTATCAACTCTAACGATGTCCTGTGTCTCAAATTGAGCTCTTTCTGGGTGCCCAAATACTTCAAACTCTTATGATCTGTGTAGATGTAACACTTTTCCCCATATAAATAGTGTCTCCAGATCTTAAGAGCAAACACGATAGCTGCAAGCTCCAAATCATGTGTCGGATAATTCCTCTCATGCGGTTTTAGCTGGCGTGATGCATAGGCAATGACATTTCGATCTTGCATCAACACACAACCTAACCCGTTGTGAGAAGCATCGTCAGAATCGTATATTCTTTACCGGTGTGGGTAAAGTCGATCAAGCCTCACAAACATCTCTTCAATTCATCAAAACTCTATTGGCATTTATCCGTCCACTGAAATTTTACATCTTTTCTAAGCAGCTTGGTCAATAGAGATGCCAACATGGAGAATCCCTTCACAAATCTACGGTAGTATCCAGCTAAACCCAGAAAACTGCGAATCTCTGTCACATTTCTGGGTGGCCTCCAATTAAGGACAGCTTCAATCTTACTTGGATCTACCTTAATGCCCTCTTCTGACACTACATGCCCCAAAAGGATATCTCCTTCAGCCAAAATTCACACTTCGATAATTTGGCATATAGTTGTTTTTCCCTCAAAGTCTGCAGTACAATTCGCAGATGTCTATCATGCTCTTCTATATTCCTTGAATAGACCAATATATCATCAATGAATACCACAACAAACTGGTCGAGGTATGGTCTGAAGATAGTGTTCATCAGATCCATAAAAGCAGCCGGAGCATTAGTTAACCCGAATGGCATAACCAAAAACTCATAATGGCCATAGCGGGTGTAGACCCTTATTTTGTGATGAGTATGTGCATTGAGGCCGTGGGAAACCCGATGATGAAAAATTATATGACTGTAAGATGTAATTGGAGGCATGAAGCTGAATTATTAATTCCGTGGCATGATCTTGAAAAAATAAAAATAATAATAAAGTTTTGGGGAAATTAATTTAAATAAAATTTTATTTTGTTTAAATTTAATATGGGTAGTTCTTAAATGGATCTAATTAAGTTTAATTAGGCTTTATGGGCCTAAGAAAGCCTAGTTAGGAATTTTAAATGGGACCCATTTAATTATTTTCTAAAAATTAAAATAACAAAATATCTCTCTCCTCCTTGGCCCCACTCTCTTCCTCACTCCCTATTGGTGCCTTCCATTTTTTCTTGTCTTCCTATTGGTTGAAACACCTCACCCATATCCCAATCTTATTCGAATTCTGCAATCGTAGTTGTTTAAGTCATTTAAACTTTATCACCCTAAGACTCCAAATCCTACCACACCTCTTCCTCATTCCCTATTGGTGCCTTCCATTTTTTCCTGTCTTCCTATTGGTTGAAACACCTCACCCATATCCCAGTCTTATTCGAACTCTGCAATTGTAGTTGTTTAAGTCATCTAAACTTTATCATCCTAAGACTCCAAACCCTATCACACCTCTCTCCCAAAACCCTATAAATACCCTACTAGAGAAGAGAAGAGGGGAGGATGAAAGGAAAGAGGAAGAAAAAATTCAGAGCTACAGAAAATTTGGAGATATTCAAGACTCTTTGAGTTTTTCCTTATTTTTTCTTTTCTTCAAGAAGATTTTCATACAAGATTTCTGGAAGGTCAGTTTTTGTTGTTTTCTTTTCAAGATTCAAGATCTATGCCATACAATATTTTAATTCTATGCTCTTTGTCTTCAATTTATTTTATATGTTCATATAGATCATGTAATCATGTTTAATTTGAGGGGATACACAACTCTGCACATGTTTAGTTTCTGTCTCTCGTATTTTTATTATTTTTCTTTATTTTCTGAATCTGTAAAAAAATTGTAAAAATTATATTCATATTCTACACGAAATTCCATTAATTTTAGGCTCAAGAATCACTAAAAAAGCTTTAATATTTTGTAAGTTATGGCTGTTTGAAGTTAGGGTTCCTGTAAAATCTGATTTGCAGGATATCCGACTTATGGAGCCCATATCTCCCTTATTCCTTAATATTTTTGTGCAAATCTAGTGTCTAAAATTAACTTCAGAATCTTATGAATCTTTTCCAATTGGTTTTGCATTCATATCTTTTGTGGTTAATGAGTTATGAATTTTACAAAAAAGTAGTACGATTCTGTCACTTAGAAGAGTTACGATTTATGTAGATCATTCGGCTAGGGTTTTGTTTGATTTATAAATTTTATGTTATTGTATGATATGTAGGCTATCTTCTGTAATTTTTTTATGATTTTTAGGCATGTTTAACTATTTTTAAAAAATCAAATTTCTTGCTACTGTTAATCTGCCAGAATTTGAAAATTGTATATTTATGCATGTTCTTGTATTTTCTTAGGTTTTAATTGATATTTGATCTATTTTCTGTATTCTTTTAATTCAAGAAGTGTTATAAAGTGTTTGGATCATGTTAGAAGACTTAGACCATTAGGTAGTTGTAACTAATTAGGAATCTTAACCCTTTAGAAGACTAGAGTTAGAATCTAATGTAAATTGTTATTAATGTTTTCTTTATTTTTTTATTTTCTTTAGTTTCTTTATTTTTTATTACAAACAAAATTGGTAAGTAGCCCTAAGGTAAGTACTAAAGAGGGCATTTGCGTGGAGCTTATATGGAGCTAAACGAGTAAGCTGTGGATATCATTGCCATACTAGAAGAGAAGACCCTTTTTTAAGGGTAGCTTGCCCCAATGGCAACTGCATTTACCAACAGGTAAGTAGCTCTAAACTTCTCGAATAACCATTGGTATGAAATTGTAGTAATAATAGAACTTTTATTTGATAAATTAAAATTAACTTTGTTTTTAATTTAACTGACTTTTGCATGTAATTAATTTAAATAAATACTTTGTAAATTAAAATTAATCTTGTTTGTAAATTAAACTAACATTGGCATGTAAAATAAATTTAATTTAATACTTGGTAATTGTAAAATAAATTTGCATGTTAGAAATCTTTTTTAGGTTGTGATTGTTTGGGACTTATGTGATATTAGAATAAATTACACATGTACATAATTAACTTAGTTTAATTATCCTTAGGGTAACTTGGTGAAAATTAATTAATTAGGTTAAATAGAAACGTAGGGTTATTTGAAATTGAATTTGTTTGTAAATTAAATTCTCAATAATAAATTAATTTTAGTCATCTGGTAAATATCATTTAAATAATTAGCAACCCCATAGATAGGAATTACTTGTTCATGAAAATTGTGTGTAAACAACAACCCTTTTTGTGAATTACTTGCGTGTGTAGGATTAGAATTGCATTTTTAGGATAAAGTTTAATAAAGGAATAATAAACAAGACTTCTAGAAACATTAGTAGAGGACTGGCACTCGAATTAACGAGGTTAGACCAGGCGTAAGGGGTGCCTAACACCTTCCCCTTACGTACCCACTATCCCGAACCTAGACATTGGGCTATGGTAATGACGATTGTGGAAACTCTGCAAGGAGTAAGTTGCCATCCATGACCCTCGGAAGAAACACTGAATATGTCCCGGCTATTACCCGGGTGGCGACTCCTGTCTATCTATGCCTTTGTGGCATAAATCCTTAGTACCGTGGTAGTGTTATGGGAAGACGGTACTTACCAGTGGTTTGATTCTATTAGGATTGTATGAAGTGCATGTCTAGGAAATATTGTCTAAGGAGGTGGTACTTAAGTGAGACCATTGTGACTCCACCATCTTTCCTGGGCATTACCTGGTGCATTTTATATAATTCTAATGGATGATATTTCGCCTCACGCCCCACCCCCACAGTTTGGCGACTCCACTGGGGACTAAATGGATAGTTACTCCAACATGTTTCTATTAGTCTAATATTATTCCTCTGTTAAACTTTTTGCATTGCACTACACTATCACACGGATCACCCTTACCCTTTTAGCCTCGTTAGTACTAGCTAAGGAGACCATGGTTCTACTCGAGCTATGACGAATTGGTGAATGCTAGCACCCCATGCTCGTACCTTCGAGTATATAAAAGAGCCACACTCACTACAGCTTAATGGACAAGCTCTCGCATGGGTGACCCTTTTCCTACCCAATAAAGCCCATGAGCCATAGATTTCAACCCTAGGTACCCCGTAGATTTTTGTTGTGCTGGATTCGTATCCATACTGTTCAAACCATAAGTTCTAGTGGTAGTTGAGATGAACCTAGGCCTATGCATAAACCCAATGTGTGTATAGGCCCAAGTCCATTTTAAAACCCATGTTAAGCAAGAGGATGCTTACTTATGGTTAAACTTTAAGGATATAAATCCTTTGTTTGTGAGGGAAGGATCGTCCTGGACCACCCCCTGTTGGTGTGTCCAGTGTACCATAGCCTAGGATAAAATTTTTTTTCTTATCCTGCACGTGAGAGTTGAAGGTATAAGGGGGCGAAGATTCAGTTCTGGAGATTTTTTTTTGGTTTTGAGTCAATCTTTGGTCCGATTTTAGTTCAGTTTATATGGTCTGATTTTGGTTTAGTTTTCGTTCTATTGGTATGGTTCAGTTTTCATTTTGTAAAAGTAAAGGAAAAAAAAAAGAAAAAAAAAAGAAAAAAATGGTCCATTCATGCATTGCATTCATGTACATAGCATGCTTAGGTTAACCCTTAAATCCTATTTTTTTGAGCAAATATAGCCTCAAAATACACTAAAAAGACTTCCAATCAAGTCACTTGGGTTAGAAAAGGGAAGAGACTAGTAAGGATTTCACCTGCACTACTTAGGATGGAAGAAATTATGGCCGTACTTGATGAAATATTGAATGCCAAGATGTTTGAGCTAGAAGAGACAATTGTGGTCAACTTTAGAAAGAGGCCCCAAAGTAGGCCAATTAAGTGGCATTAAAGTTATTGAGGTTCAAATTGTGTCTCAAACCCCAAGAAGATTTTTTCAATTTAGCCAACCCTTATCCAAAGTTTTGGAGCGTCTCAAAGCTCAAGACCTCCTATAGCTCTTAGCACCCGGACCACTACCAAATCCACTCCCACCTAGCTATGATATCAACCAATGTTATCGGTCCTACCAAGCCCACAGTCATGACACCGATTGATGCTTTTAACTTAAGCATGATATCTAAGACCTAATTGATGCCAAAAGGATGATTGACCCAGAAAATCAACCCAAAAGCCCCATGCCTAGCCAAAATTTCTACCTACGCCAAGTCTCTACATGATCTCCATCACCCCAACTAACCCTAAGCTTATTATTGACTTTATCCAACACATCCAAAAGCCCAATGAACTTATCCAACCCATCCAAAAGCCCAGTGAACCTATCCAACCAATCCAAAAGCCCAATGAACCTCAGTCTATAATGGTTGTTGACATTTGTGATAATTCTAGCTATGATGAGGGTCCTTTGGATGTCTGGACTGATTCTGATGAGGAGATAGTTGCATTACAACTAGATGGTTCAATTCTACTAGTGTCTGATTTTCAAGTTGTTGGGATCTATAAAAACTAGATGGATCTAAAAGTGGCTACTATGAAGAAAGGCTGAGTTTTTTCTTAGCACAGGCTTAGAAGAAAGTATAGATGGTCTGGTGACTTTTCTTGAGATGATGGGGCAGATCACGAGTCATGGTTTAGGCTATGAGCTAACAGAAGAGGAAGAAGAGCTAAAACCTCCTAAGTTCTTGAAAGATGGGGCAATTACCTTGACATATGATTAGGGGTTACCACATGTGAAATAGCTAAAGCAGAAAATCAGCACCATTGATCTGAGGACTGCATGAAAAGCCAAACACCTAAAGCTACGCCCCTATGTTTGAGTCTATCTTTTGTAATGCTCACAGTAGTGATATTGATGTTTCCAATTCTGATGTACTTGATAAAGATTTCGAGGCCAAGATCAATAACATTCCCAGTCCTTCTGCTTACTTGTTTGATGTTTATTCTAATGGGCATATGCGTGGCATTCATAATCATTTAGAATCTATTTTTGTTAATGCATCAAAATCGATCTCTATTAATTTCGGTACACCAAATAATCCTAAAGACATTAAGTTAGCTGAAGATTTAATCTAAGAAGAAAGAGATAAATTTATAGCCTTGTTAACAAAGTACCAAGAAGCACATGCCTCGAGCTTAAAATCAGATGGCCAATTCCCAAGCTACGCTGGTGTCGCTATAGGAAAAGAGTGATCAAAAGTTGACTTAGCCAGTTATCCTAATGAGGAGTAAAATTTTATGCTATGAAGGATTAGTAGTAGCACATGTGGACCTAGAGGGAGAAGGAAAATGATATGAAGACATAAGGAGGTCTCTGGAAGTGAGAGAATACTCACAATAAGCCTACAAAAGAGATAGAGCAACAATTCATGGATTAGCCACTCAACTTACTTTAGCTGGGGGGCAATTCTACAAACTCTTATGTGTGATAGAAAAACAGGCTGAGCAAATAATGAAAGAAATACTTGCAGAAAATTTGTGGTCCCCATATGAATGGAAATGTTCTAGTTGGGAAAAAATGTTCGAAACATATAAGGATTGGCCTGAAAAACTCCCTTATGTTCTTTAAGATTATCGTAGTATTACAAGGACATTCACGAGGGCAACCCCATTCTCTTTAGTGTATGGGATTAAAGTAGTGCTATCCATTAAGCAAGAGGTCAAATCCTTAAGAGTGATGCTAGAAGCTAAGATCCTAGAAAATGAGTGGGCCTAGAAGAGATATGAAGAACTAGCTTTGATTGATGAAAAGAAAATGTGAGCCTTGTATCATATGCAGGCTTATCAGAGGAAGATAGCTAGGGCCTTTAATAAGAAGGTGAAGCCAAGAAAGATCAAAGAGGGAGACATGGTTTTGAAACAAGCTTAGCCCGTCCCTTTTGATTTAAGAAGAAAGTTTAACCCAAGCTAGGATGGTCCATACATAGTCAAAAAGATCTTGCTATTGTAAGAATATCAGACTTGGGTGGGAATGAATTTCAAGAACTAGTCAATTTAGACAGGCTCAAATGGTACTTTGTGTGAGATAGGCTCACTAGGCTGAAAACCTACAAAAGGCGGTCTAGGCAAAAGTAAGGGTCAAACAAAAAAGAACGAAAAAAAAAAGAAAAAGAAAAAAGAAAAGAAAAGAAAAGAAAAGAAAAAAATGCTAGATTGAAAACCTACAAAAGGCAGTCTAGGCAAAAGGAGAGATGAGAGAAGATCTGGATGGAAAACCTGAAAAGGCCATTCGGCAGGTTATAAAGCTTATTTCTAACTTTGGAAGGTTAGAAATTTAGCAAAACTAAATGTAAAAGGGAGTAATGGTATACCTGAATAAATAAAGAAGTTTTTATTGCATTAACCAGGAATAGGTTTTATTGAATTATGATTGTGAATGTTTTGTGTCTTGAGGGATATATCAAAAGATTAAGTAATTGAACTGCATTGTTTTGATTTAACCTATTGTCTTGTGAACATGATAGAATAGGTGCTTGATATGAATATCTTGGTGATTGTCTAATTTCAAAAAAAGAGAAAAAGAACAAGAAAAAGAAAAGAAAAAAAAAGAGCTCGCTAAGTGGAAAACCTGAAAGGTAGGCAAAAGTTAGAGCAAGCCCGCTGAGATGAAAACCCAAAAGGGCATTTCAGGCAAAACTTAGGGCACAGAGAATGAAGTTCATGGAAGAGAAATGAGTCAAGGCAGAAATCATGGGGAGAGAGAAGAAAAAGAAAAATCAGAGAGAAATTATATTGTGACCTTAAGGAAGTCTTTTTTGGTGAATAATTTTTCTCAAAAAAAATTTGAGGTTATAAGAAAGTTTTTGCAAAAAGAGGTCCCCCAGAGGACTAAGTTTTTTTTAGAATCTCTAGCAAAATCAGCATGCCCATGATAGGAAGTAGCATACAGGAAGCATAAAAATTAGAGAGAATTTTGAGACCCAGTCATCCTAATTTTTTTCAAATCATGAATTAGATATTTTTTGGTAAGTCCTTAGACATTGTTTAAGGCGCATGACATAGTTGTGTAAGGCATAGAAGAACATGCATCAACATGTCACCTGTGGGTGTGTAAGGCGTAGAAGAACATGCATCACCACAGTTTCAAGTGTCGAACTACGAGGGGGTCTGATTCTTCCTCAGGATAGCGAGGGAGATACGTAGGTAGTTTAGGACTACGGTCCTAAATACGAACCCACAACATTTCATGACAAATGTTTTTTGGTAAGTCCTTAGACGTTGTTTAGGGCGCATGACATAGTTGTGTAAGGCATAGAAGAACATGCATCAACATGTCACCTGTAGGTGTGTAAGGCGTAGAAGAACATGCATCACCACAGTTTCAAGTGTCGAACTACGAGTGGGTCTGATTCTTCCTCAGGATAGCGAGGGAGATACGTAGGTAGTTTAGGATCGTGGTCCTAAATACGAACCCACAACATTTCATGATAGATGTTTTTTGGTAAGTCCTTAGACGTTGTTTAGGGCACATGGCATAGTTGTGTAAGGCGTAGAAGAACACGCATCAACATGTCACCTGTAGGTGTGTAAGGCGTAGAAGAACATGCATCACCACAGTTTCAAGTGTCGAACTATGAGGTGGTCCGATTCTTCCTCAGGATAGCGAGGGGGATACGTAGGTAGTTTAGGACTGCGGTCCTAAATACGAACCCACAACATTTCATGACAAATGTTTTTTGGTAAGTCCTTAGACGTTGTTTAGGGCACATGACATAGTTGTGTAAGGCGTAGAAGAACACGCATCAACATGTCACCTGTAGGTGTGTAAGGCGTAGAAGAACATGCATCACCACAGTTTCAAGTGTCGAACTACGAGTGGGTCTGATTCTTCCTTAGGATAATGAGGGGGATACGTAGGTAGTTTAGGACTGCGGTCCTAAATACGAATCCACAACATTTCAAATCACACAGTTGCCATTGTCATGAGACCGTAGCTAGTCTCATGACACAGAGTGTATCGACAGAGCAAGATGCACTCAATTTTCACATGACACAGTTATCACTGTTATGAGACCGTAGCTAGTCTCATGACACAGAGTGTATCGACAGAGCAAGATGCACTCAATTTTCACATGACACAGTTATCACTGTTATGAGACCGTAGCTAGTCTCATGACGCAGAGTGTATTGACAGAGCAAGATACACTCATTTTTCACATGACACAGTTATTACTGTTATGAGACTGTAGCTAGTCTCATAACATAGAGTATGTCGATCGAGCAAGATATACTTGATTCTCATAGCCAATGTTTCATAGTTATTAGAAATTTGAGTTTCACTTTGACGAAACTTGAGCAATGCTTTCGCATTGATTTCAACTTTCGCCAAAGTGGGGGGCAAACTGTAGACCCTTATTTTGTGATGAGTATGTGCATTGAGGCCGTGGGAAACCCGATGATGAAAAATTATAAGACTGTAAGATGTAATTGGAGGCATGAAGCTGAATTATTAATTCCGTGGCATGATCTTGAAAAAATAAAAATAATAATAAAGTTTTGGGGAAATTAATTTAAATAAAATTTTATTTTGTTTAAATTTAATATGGGTAGTTCTTAAATGGATCTAATTAAGTTTAATTAGGCTTTATGGGCCTAAGAAAGCCTAGTTAGGAATTTTAAATGGGACCCATTTAATTATTTTCTAAAAATTAAAATAACAAAATATCTCTCTCCTCCTTGGCCCCACTCTCTTCCTCACTCCCTATTGGTGCCTTCCATTTTTTCTTGTCTTCCTATTGGTTGAAACACCTCACCCATATCCCAATCTTATTCGAATTCTGCAATTGTAGTTGTTTAAGTCATTTAAACTTTATCACCCTAAGACTCCAAATCCTACCACACCTCTTCCTCATTCCCTATTGGTGCCTTCCATTTTTTCCTGTCTTCCTATTGGTTGAAACACCTCACCCATATCCCAGTCTTATTCGAACTCTGCAATTGTAGTTGTTTAAGTCATCTAAACTTTATCATCCTAAGACTCCAAACCCTATCACACCTCTCTCCCAAAACCCTATAAATACCCTACTAGAGAAGAGAAGAGGGGAGGATGAAAGGAAAGAGGAAGAAAAAATTCAGAGCTACAGAAAATTTGGAGATATTCAAGACTCTTTGAGTTTTTCCTTATTTTTTCTTTTCTTCAAGAAGATTTTCATACAAGATTTCTGGAAGGTCAGTTTTTGTTGTTTTCTTTTCAAGATTCAAGATCTATGCCATACAATATTTTAATTCTATGCTCTTTGTCTTCAATTTATTTTATATGTTCATATAGATCATGTAATCATGTTTAATTTGAGGGGATACACAACTCTGCACATGTTTAGTTTCTGTCTCTCGTATTTTTATTATTTTTCTTTATTTTCTGAATCTGTAAGAAATTTGTAAAAATTATATTCATAATCTACACGAAATTCCATTAATTTTAGGCTCAAGAATCACTAAAAAAGCTTTAATATTTTGTAAGTTATGGCTGTTTGAAGTTAGGGTTCCTGTAAAATCTGATTTGCAGGATATCCGACTTATGGAGCCCATATCTCCCTTATTCCTTAATATTTTTGTGCAAATCTAGTGTCTAAAATTAACTTCAGAATCTTATGAATCTTTTCCAATTGGTTTTGCATTCATATCTTTTGTGGTTAATGAGTTATGAATTTTACAAAAAAGTAGTACGATTCTGTCACTTAGAAGAGTTACGATTTATGTAGATCATTCGGCTAGGGTTTTGTTTGATTTATAAATTTTATGTTATTGTATGATATGTAGGCTATCTTCTGTAATTTTTTTATGATTTTTAGGCATGTTTAACTATTTTTAAAAAATCAAATTTCTTGCTACTGTTAATCTGCCAGAATTTGAAAATTGTATATTTATGCATGTTCTTGTATTTTCTTAGGTTTTAATTGATATTTGATCTATTTTCTGTATTCTTTTAATTCAAGAAGTGTTATAAAGTGTTTGGATCATGTTAGAAGACTTAGACCATTAGGTAGTTGTAACTAATTAGGAATCTTAACCCTTTAGAAGACTAGAGTTAGAATCTAATGTAAATTGTTATTAATGTTTTCTTTATTTTTTTATTTTCTTTAGTTTCTTTATTTTTTATTACAAACAAAATTGGTAAGTAGCCCTAAGGTAAGTACTAAAGAGGGCATTTGCGTGGAGCTTATATGGAGCTAAACGGGAGTAAGCCAGGGATATCATTGCCATACTAGAAGAGAAGACCCTTTTTTAAGGGTAGCTTGCCCCAATGGCAACTGCATTTACCAACAGGTAAGTAGCTCTAAACTTCTCGAATAACCATTGGTATGAAATTGTAGTAATAATAGAACTTTTATTTGATAAATTAAAATTAACTTTGTTTTTAATTTAACTGACTTTTGCATGTAATTAATTTAAATAAATACTTTGTAAATTAAAATTAATCTTGTTTGTAAATTAAACTAACATTGGCATGTAAAATAAATTTAATTTAATACTTGGTAATTGTAAAATAAATTTGCATGTTAGAAATCTTTTTTAGGTTGTGATTGTTTGGGACTTATGTGATATTAGAATAAATTACACATGTACATAATTAACTTAGTTTAATTATCCTTAGGGTAACTTGGTGAAAATTAATTAATTAGGTTAAATAGAAACGTAGGGTTATTTGAAATTGAATTTGTTTGTAAATTAAATTCTCAATAATAAATTAATTTTAGTCATCTGGTAAATATCATTTAAATAATTAGCAACCCCATAGATAGGAATTACTTGTGCATGAAAATTGTGTGTAAACAACAACCCTTTTTGTGAATTACTTGCGTGTGTAGGATTAGAATTGCATTTTTAGGATAAAGTTTAATAAAGGAATAATAAACAAGACTTCTAGAAACATTAGTAGAGGACTGGCACTCGAATTAACGAGGTTAGACCAGGCGTAAGGGGTGCCTAACACCTTCCCCTTACGTACCCACTATCCCGAACCTAGACATTGGGCTATGGTAATGACGATTGTGGAAACTCTGCAAGGAGTAAGTTGCCATCCATGACCCTCGGAAGAAACACTGAATATGTCCCGGCTATTACCCGGGTGGCGACTCCTGTCTATCTATGCCTTTGTGGCATAAATCCTTAGTACCGTGGTAGTGTTATGGGAAGACGGTACTTACCAGTGGTTTGATTCTATTAGGATTGTATGAAGTGCATGTCTAGGAAATGCTGTCTAAGGAGGTGGTACTTAAGTGAGACCATTGTGACTCCACCATCTTTCCTGGGCATTACCTGGTGCATTTTATATAATTCTAATGGATGATATTTCGCCTCACGCCCCACCCCCACAGCGGGTTCTGAAGGCAGTTTTAGAAATACTCTGCTCTTGTACTTTCAGCTGATAATAACCTGATCTCAGGTCAATTTTGGAGAACACAGCTGCACCCCTCAACTGATCAAATAAGTCATCAATGCGGGGTAATGGATATCTATTCTTTATTGTCACCTTATTCAACTGCCGATAATCAATACACAAGCGGAGAGTGCCGTCTTTCTTCTTTACAAACAACACTGGCGCTCCCCAAGGTGACACACTAGGGCGGATAAAGCCCTTGTCAAGCAATTCTTGCAACTGCACTTTCAACTCTTTCAATTCTGCAGGTGCCATTCTATATGGCGTTATGGAGATTGGATCCACACCAGGCATAACATCAATTTCAAACTGCACCTCTCTTTCTGGAGGTAATCCTGGCAATTCATCAGGAAACACATCCGGAAAGTCACATACCGTAGGGATGTCCCTTAGTGCTGGACTCCCCACCTGGGTGTCTATCACATGTGCCAAGTATGCTTCACACCCCTTTCTGATCATCCTTCTGGCTAGTGCAGCCGAAATGATGTTTGATGGCAGTAAATGCCTCTCCCCGTGTATTACCACATCACCGTACAAAGGGAGACCAAAAGTGACTGTCTTCAGTCTACAGTCAATCATGGCGTGATGCCTGGCTAACCAATCCATGCCCAAAATGATATCATACTCTCTGAAGGGCATTTCAATCAAGTCTGACGGGAAAACATGTCCTTGGATCACCAAAGGACAGTCTCTATAAATTCTGTTGACCCGGACCTCTTGTCCTAACGGACTAGTTACTAGCACTTCAAAACCCATTTGCACACATGGAACAACAAGTGAACTGACTATGCTAGCACTAACATATGAATGGGTTGAACCCGGATCAAACAATACAAATACATCTTGACCAGAGATAGAGAATGTACCAGCTACCACATCAGAAGTCTCAACTTCTTCTCGCTGTTTCATTGCGTAGATTCTGGTTGAAGCACTTCCTTGTGCTAATTGACCAATCGTGCTCGATCGTCAAGTAGTGCCTCTACCTCTGCCTCTTCCTCTGCCAAATGACTGTGAACCTCTGGGAGCAGGACTCTGAATATATCCATCGGCAGTAGTAGGAGCTGGGCCATATCTCGGAGCACTAGTACAGTCTTTAGCTATATCTCCCTTGCCTCCATAGTTAAAACAGGCTCCAGTGGCCCAATAGCATTCCCCCCCCCCATGAATCTTGCCACAAGTCTCACAGGCGGCGAATGTGAACCCTCGCTGACTACCGACTGCACCTAGGGGTCTCTCACTGTAAAATCTACCTCTACCAAACCTTCCACCTTGACCCCTGCTGGGTCCACTAAACTTCTTTTTCTTTCCAGAGGTAGCACCAGAACTCTGTTCAACTGATTTTTCCCCCTTGTCTTTTTCTAATTTCTCGACTTTTTCCTTCACTGGGTTTGCTTCTGCTTCAACTCTCTCCAGTTCAAGTGCTTGAGACATAAGTTCTGAGAAGTTACTATGTCGAAATCCCACAACTTGCATCCTTATGCTGGGCTTCAAACCCGTCTCAAATCTCTTACATCTTGCTTTGCTGGTAGTAAGGAGACTCTCCGCATAGTGACTCAAAGTGAGAACTCCTCTCATACTCGCCATCGATCGATTTCCTTGTTTCAAACTCAAAAATTCTTGCAATTTCTGATCAACATATGCGTCTGGGATGTATTTCTGTCTGAACTCTCTGATGAAGTCATCCCAAGTTAGCATTGGTGGTTCTGCCAAGCTGTGGGGGACGGTCTTCCACCAATCAGATGCATCCCCTTGCAGTAGCGACACAGAATATTCGAACTTCAACTCATCTGGGCAGTGCAATTTCTTAAACACTCTGTCCATTCTTTCAAGCCATTGCTCTGCCTCTAAAGGGTCCACTGTACCCTTAAATTCTGCAGCCCCATACTTTAATAATTTATCATACTGTCTGGCTGGAGGCAGTGGTTGTGTCACAGGTGGTTGGGGTGGAGCTTGAGCAGGCATACCCCCAGCCATTTGTTGAAACATCGCAGCCATCTCACAGCGAATGCGGCAGAAATCGCGGCATTTGTGGGGCTAGCGCTGCTGACCCACTAACATTCGGTAAAGCTGGGGCTTCCCCTTGTGCCTCAACTTCAACAGACTGCTCAACTGAGCGATCCCCTTCTTCCATTTCAAGCTGAAATTAGGGTATCTCCTGAACAAGTAACACAAGGAGATTTCCCTCCGTTAGTTCATATTCATGATGTAATGCACTGTATGTAACAATTATGGACATTGAGCAGTTGTACTTATCAAGAAAGACACAAATTTATATGTTAAAACATACTTCAAAAATTTGCTCTGATACCACTAAAACATGTCACACCTTACCCCTCTGTAAGGCATAACATGATCCCGTAGAATACCTAATAAATTACCGAACTTCACCTACCGATAACTCATTAAGTACCCTACAAAGGATTTTAAATCAATTTTCTTACTTTTGTTAAGTGGTGAGCATTGTCTAATAGGCATTTAAAACATTTAGTTAAAATTAAAACTAGTTAATATTTTTGGTCCATTTTAGTTTTCCGCAAATTCTATAAAAATTTTGACAGAGTTTTCTCTGTATTTTGAGAAAACCGTTCTTCAAATACCTGTAAAAAGCACTTCTAAAAGTTTTTCTCAACCGCTACTTCGGTTTCACAATCAAACTCAATTAATTTTACAATCATTTCAATAAATTTCTCAAGTCAAAATTCAATAGTCCTCAATGTATAGGCAATCAATTTCATACATTCATATATATATATATATATATATATATATATATATATATATATTTTTTTTTTTTTTTTTTTTTTTTTTAAGACAAACAATTTATGTATTCATCATACAAAAATTTACATTAAGAAAATCCAAACTAAAATTTATTACAAATTTTATACAGATTTTGTACAAGCTGCTCAAAACCCATCTTCACATGTCCATACATTTCTGTGCATTACATACATCAAAATAATATTTACGATCAGGGTATAAACTATACCCGATAGCTTCAAAGCAGAACGATCCTCAATCCTCAAGACTTCGATCGCTTCCTCTAGTTTCTGTATCTGCGACAGCAATAGAAGCTATCGCTGAGTACTAGGACTCAGTGGTGCACAACATACTAAAATAATCTTTATGTAAAACTTAAATCACATTTATTCAAATTTTTGGCTAAACATGCGCATTAAACACAAAACATAAATCATGAGATTTCAATATGAACCAAGTTCATTTCAAAGTATCAAAACACATTTCGTAAAACCCACAGTTAGATCATGCCATTCGAAACAAATAGAATCTCAATAGCCAGAGGCTAAAGAGAAATCACATGAATCTCGATAGCCAAAGGCTAAAGAGAAATCACATCACAAGGCTAGCTAGCTCAAATATATGGATATCCATTCACATACTCTTCTACTGGCACACCTCAACACTTCTCCAGAGAAGGAATCAAAATTCGAAACTAATTACCCCCACTAGTCGTGCTAGTGAGGTGTTCAAATATATGGTCATGCACTGTGGTTTCAAAACTTATCTTAACAATTTGCTAAACATTGTCATTTCAAATATACACAATACTTCCAACAATTTAAGTCAAAACATCATAACTATTGTCACAAATAAATTCTCAATAACTCAAAGCAAATGTAAAATACATATTTCATTCACTTTATCAACACATTTTAAAGCATAGTGATGTTGTGCACAAACCTCAAACGAGTCGTCCCTTAGCCTCGACTCGGTTCCTCGGGTTCCTTCCCGATATTCTTTTCAACTGAAACACACAATTTTACAATGTTTCAGTACTAGAACTTAACACAGATCCAAAATAAATTTAGCTTCACAATAGGTCAAACATGCCATTTATGCATTTCTCCAAATTTTGGTTCATAAACCCTAGCATTGAAAACCCTAACTCATCATTTTCATGCCTTTAACTACTTCTAATGGTTTAATTGTTAATCATTTAACTATGTAAAGTTTCTAAACTCATTCAATTGCATCATATTCATGCAAACCATACTCCTCCCAACCAGGCCAAATTTCAGCAATGGTCATTCTCACATGTTTGTTTCATTTAATCAAGTTCTAAGCTCACTTTCAACCATCACATATGCATTTAAATGGATAAATAAAGAGTTTAGCATACTAACCATTGTGTAGCAATTTTCTTCCTCCTTTCCTTCAAATTTTCCTTCTTTCTTTCTTGCTCAATCCTCTTCTCAAGTTGCCTAGATAAGCTTTAACTATGGTGGCTAATTTTTCTATGGTGAAATCTTATGATTTTTAAGCTCAAAATTGAGCTTTAATGGAGTTTGTGGAGAGGGAGAGGGTGAGGGAGAGAGAGTGACGTTTTGGAAGAAGAAGATTTGTGTTTTAATTTTTTTTTTCTTTTCTTTTCTTTTCTTTAATCTTATCCCCTTTTTGAAGACCAAAAATCCTGAAATTAATAAAATAAATCAATTAAGCCTTTATGACATCATACATGATGTCATCACTTTGACTTTTCCATCTTCTTTCTTTTTTTTTATTTTTTTTCTATTTTTTTTCTCTTAGTTCTTTAATTTAATTCTTGATTCTAAAATTTTCTTTTCTCCAATTTTATTTGACAGTTAGGTCAGGAGTCAGCTCTCGGGGTCAATTGAGCAAATCGCCCCTCACCGGTTCATCCCGGTTTGCAAATAATTTCATATTTCTTCCGGCTCCCTGACCTAATTATTTGACTGGCTTAACAGTTCTTTTTCGTGATTTTCTTTTTTTCACTGTGTTCATAAGGGTCCTAAGGACCGCAACGTCACTTTTTACGGTTCGAAATTTGAGTTTAAAACAACTTCGCAGTCGTTCCCGAGGAGGTCACTCATCACTGTGACTCTCGGCTCGTTTAACCTCTTATGTTCTATTTTTCTTATTTATAGTTAACTAATTAAACATTACTAATTATTTGTGTTTATGGTTTCTCAAGTTGTCTTAAATGTGGTTCTAATCTCCTTAATTGTGCGGACCGACACTGGTCACCGAATAGTGAAATCTACTAGGCTATGCAACCGGGGGTGTTACATTATGGATATTTGGTTTACATTATAAATACTATTGTGAATATTATGTACATAAGTGTTGATGTTTTCGCTTGAAACCCCTTGTTGCTAAAGTGCTTATGAATATTTTATTAAGGGGGAGTTGTATATAATCATGCATATTTGTTAATATATGTTGATATAGGTTCATACACATAGGGGGAGTTATTCTCATATATACATACACTCGCACTTTTCAATTCTTATTTGGTGATTCAATTGAGTTTTGTCATCATCAAAAAGGGGGGAGATTGTTAACCCCATGAACTCAAAGCAGCATGAATTTTGATGCTAGCAAAACTCAACTAGAATCAAATTAACCTTACTTTAAGTGTTGTGTTGTATTGTTCTAAAGATAAAGTAAAAGATTTATGAAGTTGATGGACTTGTGCTTTAAAGAAAAGATGACATCTTAAGATAACACAAGACAAATCAAAGACAAGGAAGACAAAGAAAGAAAAGGCTACCTTCCAAGCTACATTGAAGATCAAATTGAAGGTATATATAGTTTGAGTATAGTTTAAGGATTTTAGGAATATTTGTAAAAATAATTGAGGAGTAGAGTCAATGAAATCATTTTTTTATTTCCTTAAATTTTTATCTTAAGTTTTGGAACTTGTTTTTAATCATTGAATGGCCCAAAAGTATTTTATTTAACCAGGTGCAAAGTTTTAATTTTTCAAAGTTAAGCAGAAAAGTTTTCTTAGTATGCTAACTAGTTTGCTACTGTTCCTGGTAAACAAACTGGTTTGCTAACTAACTCAACTATGCAACATCGCAGAAAATGACAAAATAACGGTTACTTTCTTAAAATTTGAAATTGTAACATTCAAATGAGTTCTCAAATGGTCAGAAATGATTTAAGGCTATAAATATACTTACTCTTGGCCATTTTGCACTTAATGAAAGTTGCTTTAGTGTTCCTAACTTCTTAAAGTCATTAAAGCTTTCATTCAAAGTGCCCCAATTATTTTTATTGCTCATCATTGGCATATCTACTCATCTTTTCTTTATAGATTCTATTATAATAAGTGAGAGTGAGTTTTAAACACCTTGTTAGCATTTATGAGAGTTCTTTCAAGCACTTATTGAAGCTTGATAGTGCAAAAGTGTTTGGAATAACACTTGGTGGAAGTTTAAAGCTACTTTGTAAAATGTTTAGTATGAAGATTTGTAAAGGGCTTTTATCTCTTGCCTTTAAAAGAAAAGAATAGTAGAGTGAAGACTCAAAGTGGGATATTTGAGAGAGTGAATGTAGGTTTGTTAAGCCAAACCACTATAAAAATTCAGTGTTCAATTTTCTCAACCCTTACTCTTTAAATTCATGCAATTTTATTTTCTAGTTGAGTTAACTTTGCTGTGCTAGAAACTGATACAGTTTACTGATTTATCTGCTGAATACTGATATAATCTGCTTACTGCTCTGTTTGCTGTGCTGTGACTTGAATCAGTTTACTGCTCTATTTACTGAGTTCTGATATATTCTGCATGATCAGTATACTGAATATACTTTGAGTTAAATGAGCATCAATAGTTTATTTGAGTTATTTTATTCATTCACTTCACACTAGAGTACTTTATTGAATCAACCCCCAATTTTTCAAAAAGGTTTTGAGCAAGAATCTAAAAATTGTTTTAGTCCAATTCATCCGCCCAACCACCCCACCCCCCCAATATTTGGGACATCGCAACTTAATCCCTATAGTTTTAAAACTAAACAATTTAATTTTTAACATTTTAATTGTCACGACCCAACCTATGGGCCGGACCGGCACTAGGACCTGGGCCAGCCTAAAGCCCCCGAGGCCCGTAGTAAGCCTAACTGTTCATTAACCCAACTCTAAGGCCCATTTGGGCCCAATATCAAGAAAACAAACGGACAGAGTCCGGCCATAAAATGGACTTTCCAACGGGGAGTTTTCGACTCACCCGACCTGTAAACATGATAAATACTCAATTGGGGAGCTCAGCTCACCCTCCACATACTCATATCCTCATAAAAATAAATGGGAGCTCAGCTCCCTCATCCAATCCATCAAACATGCATATCATTATACGTTTACAGGTCCAACATGATAATAATATTACAGACCATAATCAAATAAATACTTCTAACACATGCGGAAATTCTAGGAGTAAATAAAATTACACAAATATTGATAAACAACCTGCGAAGGAGAAAAGCAAGTTAACCAAAATAAAATCCTCCTGTAGCGTGAAAAAATATTGAACAGGAGTGAACGTTCGACTCAGAGAGTAAAATATCAATTTTAACCATAATCTCTATAACTATCTAAAACTAATGCACCCTGTAGAGTGAAATGCAACATCCTCATCATTTTCACATCATAACATCAAAAAGGTAATTTGGAGCACTCACGCACCCCGTAGCATCAATCATAACATATGGGAGCTGATCCCCTATACAGCTCTCTTAAATCCAACCTGGTGCCAGCGAAGAACTCAAGCCGGACTTTCGCTTAATAAACCAAATCGAGGGTCCTAGCGAAGAACTCAAGCCGTGACTACCCCTCGAAGGATCGGGTTCCCAGCGAAGAACTCAAGCCGTGACTACCCGTCCTATTCATAGTCCACACCACATCACACGCACACCAACGCACGCACACTGCTCCAAATTACCACAACAATATCATGGCACTTTAACAGTTATCAATGCATCATAAATCGTGCCTAGAGTTTAACTACATAAATATATGCATATAAGTGATGCATGGGCATGCTAAACATATAATAATATCGAAATTACAATTAAAATTAATATTTTACTCACAGACTTGACGACAATCACTGTGGCGGCTGGGCGGAGGAAGAAGGCTGTCCCGGCTTACCTGACAATTATATTACAATTATTTAATACAATCTGACTCAAAACAAACAAAGAAAAAGACCAATACGGCCTAAGTCGTGCCGAAAATCCGGCAGAGTCTCCCCTATACCTAGGACCTACCCAACCCGCAAAAGGGCTAAAAACGCACTTCTATATTCACAATCCATATATCAACAGTTCAATCATATCACACAGCCCCTCCTGGGCCCATCAAATCAATCACCCATCACAATACGCAAAATTTCAATTTAGTCCTTATTATTGATCATTTTTGCAAAAACTGCCCAAACAAGCTCTAAAAATTATAAAACTTTGCCCTGCGGTCCTTAGCAATATTACTAAGCTATTGCAAAAAGAATCGTAATTTTCTAAGCTACCACGAATATTTTATGGATTTTTAATCCTATTTAAGCACTAGAAAATTACGAAAAAACAAGGTTCGGGTTTACCTTTGCCGATTCTGACTTCGGGGACGCACTCGGGACGTCTGACAATGGGGGGGTAGCCAAAACCTCGGTCCAATTTGGAGACTTTTCTGGTATCGGGTCTGTCTGGCCGGAATTTCACAGACCCGGTCAACTGTCGAATTTTCGCGAGTCAAGGATACCTACACGAAGCCCATAACACGGGGGTTAGTACATAAATTTTTCAGAATTTTCTAAGCTCATTTAATGCTCGGAAAAACACTGCGAAGTTCCGTGAGACCCACCGAAAAACGGTATCGGAAAAATTCGAAATTTATGTCGCCGCGAAGCTCTCGACGAGTGGAGCGTGCTGGTAGCCTCGGTTTTCTCGTGGGATTCACGGTTTTCGAGAAATCTAGCCCAAAAGTCGAAATGGGCTAAAATCTTCCCGAGCAAAAATCGGACAAACCGCTCGATGGATTTCGGCGTTCTTGGTGTCTATGGAAAGCTCTCGCCGAGTAGATGATTTTCGATACAAGACCCGGTCCAATCCAGAGTCGGATCGGATTTGGCCGGGAAGTTGAAGCGCGCGCGCAAGGGGCGCGCTGCGCTTTTTCCGCCGTTTAGTACTGGCGGGTCAAGGCGTGGCGTCGTTGGGGCTGGTGGCTGGCCGGCGGCTGGGGGTGGGGAGGAGAGAGAAACGAGAGAGAAAAGGGAGAGGGCCATCGCGCGCGGGAGGGAGGAGAAAAAGAGAAGAAGACTGGTCCGATTCGACCGGTCCGATCCGGTCCAGTTCGATTCGAAATACAAAATTTTGAATTTTTACTCTGCCTCGGGACCTAAAACGAGGTCCAAAAATTCCGAAAAAATTTCATAAAACTCAAAAAAATACGCAGACTCCAAATATATTTTTAGTTTTGCCACGTGGTCTTTAAATTAATTTTTAAAAATCATCAAAGTTTATATTTTCGGAAAATCGAACCCGATTTTTAAAATCTGAAAAATCTCAAAAAAATTCCTAAAATTTAAATAAAATTAAAATACCAAAAATGCTCATAAATTTTAAAATTTTGGTGTGTTACATTCTTCCCCTTACGTAAAAATTCGTTTCGAATTTTACACAAGGCGAATAAAGCACATGATTATACATTGAGCAGATAAGGGTACTTGCTACGCATGTCCCGCTCGACTCCAGTGCACTCTTCCACCGATCGACTCCTCCACAAAACCTTAACCACAGTGGATCTGCTTTGATCTCACTGTCTCACTTGGTAGTCCACTATGGCTACAGTCGCTCCTCAAATGTCAAGTTCTCTTTAGCTCTATCACATCCACATAAAGTACATGAGAAGGATCGGAAATGTATTTCTGAGCATGGAGATGTGAAACACGGATGAACGTGAGAAAGGTTGGGTGGTAGCTCCAACCGTAGGCAATCGCTCCAACTCTATCAAGAACCTCAAAAGGTCCAATATACCGAGGTGCCAACTTGCCCTTCTTTCCAAATCTCATGACTCCTTCATTGGAGAAACCTTCAGAATACATAGTCGCCATCGCAAACTCCACATCCCTCCGTCTGGGTCCGCATAACTCTTACGCCTCGAAAGTTGTTTTCAATCGTTCGATTAAAGGAACTACCTCAAGTGTCTTGCACTAGGTCTACATCATGCACCTTCGCTTCCCCATTTCTGCCCAACACAGAGGAGACCTACACTTTCTCCCATATAATGCCACATAGGTGCCATCCCTATCTTTGGAGTGATAATCGTTGTTGTAGGCAAACTCCACCAAAGCTATTGCTCATCCCATTGACCTCCAAATCCAAGACACTCATGCGAAGCATGTCTTCGATGTTTGGATTGTCCTTTCTGATCCGCCCATCTGCGAGGTGGAAAGCGTCTTGAAGTTCAACTATGTGCCAAGTGCCTCCGCAACTTTCTCCAAAACCGAGAAGTGAATCGGGGCCCTCTGCCGATATTATGGGCGGAAACTCCATGCAATCTGACTATTTCTCGAATGTAGAGCCGGGCGTACTGTGCCACAGAATATGTAGTCTTCACAGGTAAGAAGTGAGCTGATTTGGTCAAGCGGTCTATAATTACCCATATCGAATCATATCCTCGCATGGTACGAGGCAACCGAGTCACAAAATCCATAGTAATCATTTCCCACTTCCATTCTGGGATAGGGAGCTCTTGCAGCTTCCCTGACGGTCTCTGGTGTTCAAACTTCACCTTCTGACAAGTCAAGCACTTAGACACAAAGTCTGCTATGTCTCTCTTCATGCCATTCCACCAGTAGCTATCTTTCACATCATGGTACATTTTAGTGGAACCTGGGTGGACACTGTACAGTGTGTAGTGTGCCTCTCGCATGATTTCATTCCTGAGGTTGTCTACATCAGGCACACATATCCTAGAACCTTGTACTAGGGCACCATCATTGGCAAATCCAAACTCACCACCTTCACCTTGCTGTACTCTTTCTATGATCTTCATCAGTTGTTGGTCTCTGTGCTGGGAAACTCTAACTCTGTCCCTCAAGTCGGCCTCCGAAAAGTGAGCCAACAATACCCCTCATCGAAAGATCCGATTAAACCTTGATCCATCAACTCATGTACCTCTGAATCGGTGGTCTCTTCTCTCGAAATGTGCGCAAAGCGCGGAAGATTTTTGCTCAAGGCATCTGCCACAACATTGGCCTTTCAGGTGGTGCTGGATGGTGCAATCATAGTCTTTCGAGCTCCATCCATCTCCTCTGTCTCAAGTTCAAGTCCCTCTGCTGGAAGATGTACTTCAAACTCTTATGGTCGGTGTATATCTCGCACACTTCACCATAAAGGTAGTGTCTCCAGATTTTTAGTGCAAAGACTACAGCCGCCATTTTCAAATCATGGGTGGGGTAGTTACGCTCATGCCTCTTGGTGCCTTGAAGCATAAGCCACTACCTTTCCATTACGCATCAAAACACACCCTGGGCCAACTCTGGAGGCGTCTGTCTGCGGTGTATCCTTCACCACTCACGGGTAGTGTCAACACGAGGCGGTGGTTAGACACTCCTTAAGCTTACGGAAACTCAACTCAGTCATCTGTCCAAATGAATGGAATATTCTTCTGGTCAACTTAGTTAGGGAGCGCTATCTGGAGAAATCTTGTACAAAACGCCTATAGTAGCGGCTAAACCAGAAAACTTCGCACCTCGGTGGATGTTGTAGGCCTAAGCCAATCGATTCTGACTTCAATTTTCTTGGGATCCACTTGAATACCGTCACTAGAAACCACGTGTCCCAAGAATGAGATGCTTTCTAGCCAAAATTCACATTTCGAAAACTTGGCATATAGCTGGTGCTCCCTCAAAGTCTGCAACACCATCCTCAAGTGCCACACGTGTTCTTCCTCGGTCCGAGAGTACACCAAAATGTCATCTATGAATACGATGACAAAACGGTCCAAAAATGGCTTGAACACCCTGTTCATCAAGTCCATGAAGGTCTTTGGTGCATTAGTGAGTCCAAAAGACATTACCAAGAACTCATAATAACCATATCTTGTCCTGAAAGCCGTTTTGGACACGTCCTCATTCCTGATTCTCAACTGATGGTAGCCTGATCGCAGGTCTATCTTGGAAAGAATCTAGCTCCTTGGAGCTGATCAAACAAATCATCGATCCAAGGAAGTGGATACTTGTTCTTCACAGTCACCTTGTTCAGCTGTCTGTAGTCGATACACAACCTCAATGACCCATCCTTCTTTCTCACAAATAGAACAAGAGCGCCCCAAGGTGAAGTGCTCGGACGTATAAAACCCTTGTCCAGCAGCTCCTGTAGTTGCTCCTTTAACTCTTTCAATTCTGCTGGGGCCATCCTGTAAGGTGGCATTGATATGGGGTTTGTACCCGGAACAACATCAATGCAGAACTCTATTCCCTTTACGGTGGCAACCTGAAGCTCCTGCGGGAAGACATCCATAAATTCTCGACAACAGGAACATTTTCCATGCTGACACCTTCTACAGATGTATCTCTCACCAATGCCAAATACCCTTGGCATCCACGCCTCAACATTTTTCTAGCACTAATTGCTGACACCAAATTATATGGAGCCACGCTCCTGTCACCATCAAAGCTAAATTCTTCCACACCAGGTATGTGAAAATACACCTTTTTGTTCCTGCAGTCTAAAGTGGCATAGTGAGTTGACAACCAATCCATCCCCAGGATTATATCAAAATCCATTACTGGCAGAGGAACCAAGTCTGCTGGGAGGATCTTTCCATCCACTACCACTGGGCTACCCGGAAAAACCATGTCTACATCTATGTTGTCACTAAGTGGGGTAGCTACCGACAAAGGACATTCTAAGGTTGTAGGGTTTCTACCCAATCTCATGGCAAACACAGGGGAGACAAATGAGTGCGTAGCACCCGGATCTATCAAAACACGAGCTTCATAGGAACAGACCAGAAGAATACCTGCCACAACTGCATTTGAAGCTTGAGCATCCTGGTGGGTCAGGGTGAAAACTCGAGCTTGACCCCTACCCTGAGTGGCAGAACCTTGATACTGACTTCTACCTCCTGATCTGCCTCCAAATCCACGTCCCCCTTGTCCTCGGCCCTGTTGGCCACTGAACTGACTGCCTGCCATGTTGGAAGCACCTAGATACAACTGGCAAGGAACATTTGCAACAGAACCCTGTGACCCCATCTGTGGCTCACTGAAAACGGGGCATTCTCTAGCAAAGTGACCTGGTTGGCTACACCTGAAGCATACTCCTAAACCCATCAAACAAGGTCCTGAATGTCCTCTTCCACACTGTGCACAAGGTGCCAAGGAGGATCCTGAACCAGACCCAGAACTGCTGTACCCTGAACTGTGACCACTGCTGGATCCGTACCCTGGTCTGATTCCTTGAGGTTTGTGTCTAAAACCACTCTTCTTGTTCCTGCTTTTTCCTCTGTAATTACTCGCCACCATGTCCAGGAGTACCCATGGAAGGACACACGAGAAACCCTCCGCTCTGTTTTTCTTTGCTCTTCATTGTCATCATGACATAGCTAATCTCTATCATGCAGCTCGATCAACCACCACATCAAAAGGCTGATTAGACATCATGGCGAGGTTCGCATACCTCTGTCAAGCCCCTTTAGGAATCTCTTCACCTTCATAGTTTACGTAGCTCTGCTGCAGGGCATATCTGCTCAATTCGAAGTGCAGTAGCATATTCATCTACAGACCTGCCATTCTGTCTTAAGGCCTCAAAAGCCCACTGTTTCTGATCTCTGAAACTTTCTGGCACAAACCGATTGATGAACAGTTCCACAAACTGAGCCCATGTCAAACCCTCCATCCAGGGTAACACGTAGTCATTCATCCATTGTCTAGGCATAGGCCCCATGACATGTTGCATACACTATATCAGTCTTCCATCGATCCAATTTGTAATTACATTTCTGCTGCTGCGAGAATCCAAAAACCGATATGCGTCGTCTGACACATCATAAGTACCAGGCACCAACTTTTTGAAATTTATGATCTGTTTGTAAGATTCCTCTCTTGGTGCGGTGGACTGCTGCTGCTGTGGAGGGTGGACCATATACTGCGCCATCATATCAATGGTCCTCTGCAACCCAGCTAGAGTAGCTGCCATGGGGTCCATGGGACCCTGTGCCATAAAGGGGCCCGATCTGTCTGGGGTGGCTGCTCCTCTTGAGGCGACTCTAGGCCTCCTACCCGCCTCCTCGGGGCGGGCGCCTCATCTGTCGACACCTCGTCGAGCACATGCAGTTACAGTGTAGTGGCAGCTCTCCTGCTTCTACGCATTTTCCTGAAATTCAGCAGCATTAGCCCACAAAAATTCAAAACTGCACATTATACAGCTCTATAGACTCATATTTATACATAACATATGGAGCAAAAACTAGAAGCAAAGATGACAATGCAAGACGAATATGGACCCTATATTTCCGCATGTGACTCCTAGTAGACTCTTCCCAACACTTTAGACAACATTCCCTAAGAATCTGGAGCCTAAGCTCTGATATCATATTTGTCACGACCCAACCTATGGGCCGGACCGGCACTAGGACCTGGGCCAGCCTAAAGCCCCCGAGGCCCGTAGTAAGCCTAACTGTTCATTAACCCAACTCTAAGGCCCATTTGGGCCCAATATCAAGAAAACAAACGGACAGAGTCCGGCCATAAAATGGACTTTCCAACGGGGAGTTTTCGACTCACCTGACCTGTAAACATGATAAATACTCAATTGGGGAGCTCAGCTCACCCTCCACATACTCATATCCTCATAAAAATAAATGGGAGCTCAGCTCCCTCATCCAATCCATCAAACATGCATATCATTATACGTTTACAGGTCCAACATGATAATAATATTACAGACCATAATCAAATAAATACTTCTAACACATGCGAAAATTCTAGGAGTAAATAAAATTACACAAATATTGATAAACAACCTGCGAAGGAGAAAAGCAGGTTAACCAAAATAAAATCCTCCTGCTTTGAAAAATATTGAGCAGAGTGGCGTTCGACTTCGAGAGAGTAAAATATCAATTTTAACCATAATCTCTATAACTATCTAAAACTAATGCACCCTGTAGAGTGAAATGCAACATCCTCATCATTTTCACATCATAACATCAAAAAGGTAATTTGGAGCACTCACGCACCCCGTAGCATCAATTATAACATATGGGAGCCGATCCCCTATACAGCTCTCTTAAATCCAACCTGGTGCCAGCGAAGAACTCAAGCCGGACTTTCGCTTAATAAACCAAATCGCGGGTCCCAGCGAAGAACTCAAGCCGTGACTACCCCTCGAAGGATTGGGTCCCAGCGAAGAACTCAAGCCGTGACTACCCGTCCTGTCCATAGTCCACACCACATCACACGCACACCAACGCACGCACACTGCTCCAAATTACCACAACAACATCATGGCACTTTAACAGTTATCAATGCATCATAAATCGTGCCTAGAGTTTAACTACATAAATATATGCATATAAGTGATGCATGGGCATGCTAAACATATAATAATATCGAAATTACAATTAAAATTAATATTTTACTCACAGACTTGACGACAATCACTGTGGCGGCTGGGCGGAGGAAGAAGGTCATCGGCTCACGACAATTATATTACAATTATTTAATACAATCTGACTCAATAGAATCATTGAAAAAGACCAATACGTCCTAAGTCGTGCGAAAATCGTGAGTCTCCCTATACCTAGGACCTACCCAACTTTGCAAAAGGGCTAAAAACGCACTTCTATATTCACAATCCATATATCAACGGTTCAATCATATCACACGGCCCCTCCCGGGCCCATCAAATCAATCACCCATCACAACGCAAAATTTCAATTTAGTCCTTATTATTGATCATTTTTGCAAAAAGCGCCCAAACAAGCTCTAAAAATTATAAAACTTTGCCCATTGTCCTTAGCAATATTACTAAGCTATTGCAAAAGAATCGTAATTTTCTAAGCTACCACGAATATTTTATGAATTTTTAATCCTATTTAAGCACTAGAAAATTACGAAAAAACAAGGTTCGGGTTTACCTTTGCCGATTCGACTTGGGGGCCTTTCGGGACGTCGACAATGGGGGTAGCCAAAACCTCGGTCCAATTTGGAGACTTTTCCGGTATCGGGTGCTGCAGTCGAATTTGAGACACAGTCAAGCTGTCAATTTCCGCGAATCGAGGATACTTACACGAAGCCCATAACACGGGGTTAGTACATAAATTTTCAGAATTTTCTAAGCTCATTTAATGCTCGGAAAAACAACTGCGAAGTTAGTGGGACCCACCAGCGGTGTCGGAAAAATTCTAAATTTATGTCGCCGCGAAGCTCTAGACGAGTGGAGCGTGCTGGTAGCCTCGGTTTTCTCGTGGGATTCACGGTTTTCGAGAAATCTAGCCCAAAAGTCGAAATGGGCTAAAATCTTCCCGAGCAAAAATCGGACAAACCGCTCGATGGATTTCGGCGTTCTTGGTGTCTATGGAAAACTCTCGCCGAGTAGATGATTTTCGACACAAGACCCGGTCCAATCGGTGGCCGGATCGGCCGGATTTGTCCGGAAGGCTGAAGCGGCCGCAGCGTTTTGCGCGTTTTCCGGCGATTTTAGGCTGGTGGCCCATTGTGTGGCGGCCAGCCGATCTTGAGGGGTGGTGGTGGCCGTGGTGGGGTGGGGAGGAGAGAGAAACGAGAGAGAAAAGGGAGAGGGCCATCGCGCGCGGGAGGGAGGAGAAAAAGAGAAGAAGACCGGTCCGATCCGATCCGGTTCGATTCGGCCGGTTTGATTCGAAATACAAAACTTTGAATTTTTACTCTGCCTCGGGACCGAAAACGAGGTCCAAAAATTTCGAAAAAATTTCATAAAACTCAGAAAAATACGTAGACTCCAAATATATTTTTAGTTTTGCCACGTGGTCTTTAAATTAATTTTTAAAAATCATCAAAGTTTATATTTTCGGAAAATCGAACCCGATTTTTAAAATCCGAAAAATCTCAAAAAAATTCCTAAAATTTAAATAAAATTAAAATACCAAAAATGCTCATAAATTTTAAAATTTTAGGGTGTTACATTAATAAACCTACAAGTTAGTATTTATAGTTAGAATCACCATTAATTCTTCATTAAATTTAGTAAAAATGATCAAAATGTCTTTAACTTTATTTTTAATCCAAAAATAATTTAGTCTTTGGTTTTTTTTAATTAACAATTTACATTCATATTTATATTTTATTTTTCCTTTTTTTTACATAAAATAATATATTATAATAAATGAAAATATATAAATTGATATATATATTTATAACTATTTATATATTATTAAAGTAATAATGACAAACAGAATTACACAATTATAAGAGCTTATTTGTAAATAATTATAATATTTAAGGATCAATTTGTAAAATATATGAATAATTTTGTAATTAATCAAAATTTTTAAGAATCTTAAAGTAATTAATCCATAGTTTCAATAATTATAATTTAAATTAAAAATTTTAATTTAATGATACCCACATTTTAATAATACAAAAACTAATATAAAAAAAAATTCTATGGACTGAGTTGTTGATAAAATAAAATATCAAATATTAAATTGTTTTAAAATTAAAAATAGAATTAAGAGTATTTTCATATTTTTAGCAAAATTAATAATAATTTAATTGAAGAGATTAATTTATAAATTTATTAAAATATCATAAATTAAATTATTTAATTTTAAAATTATAAAAACTAAATTATAAATTTTAACAAATCTAAAAATTAAATTATCGTTTATTCTACTGATATTTCGAATTTTACATTTGTCAAACAAGAATTGTAAATACCCTTTGAACTTTTGCATTTGCATATATATATATCTTTCAATTTGAAATTGTTAGAGATGAATCACTAGTTCGTTACGAATGTACATGAAGAAAAATATCTTAACGTAGAACGTATTTAATAGTATCTGACCTAGAAATGAGCTTGCTTGTTTTTTTTGAAACGAACGATCAGTTTATATTTTGAATAAATTATAATTTAATCTTTTAAATTTAATAAAATTTATAATATAATATTTATATTTTTAAAATTAAATAATTTAATTTTTAAAATTTAATAAAATTGACGACTTAATTTTTATCGTTAAAATTTTATTAAATTATAATTAATTTTAATAAAAATAATCAAATTGCCTTATCTTTATTTTTAATATGAAATAATATAATCCCTAAGATTTTGTTTACTTAATAATTTAATATCTGAAATTTTGTTTTATAATAATTATCTTTGTATTTTTAAAATGTGAATTTTATTAAATTAAAAAATTTAAAATTTCAAATATTAAAATATAAATTAATATTTTATATATTATATTATATTGCCAGGTATAAAAAAAATGTGAATATGAATATAAATTATTATTAAAATAAAACTTTACAGATTAAATTATTTTCAGATTAAAAATAAAGTTAAAAATATTTTATTATTTTTATTAAATTTAATTATGAATAATTATAATTTTAATAATAAAAATTAATATATAAATTTATTAAAATGTTAAGAATTAAATTATTTAATTTTAAAATTATAAAAATTAAATTATAAATTTAATAAAATCTCAAAAAATAAAATATTAATAAAGTAAAATTTTATATATTAAATTATTTTTAAATTAAAAATAAAATTAAAAATATTTTAATTATTTTTAATAAAATTAATGATAGTTTAATTAAGATTCAAATGGTAAAAAAATAAATCATAAATTTTATTTAATTTTTAAAAGTAGAGTGTAAATTATTGATTTTGTTAAATTTTAAACGTTATATATATATTTTTTTAGTTTTTTTAAGTATGAATAGGGAAACAAACCAAAGGATGGCAGATATTGATTACAAACAGACAAGCCGTCAACTTGGACCACGTTCAAATACTAGTTACCATGGCAATTATTATAATTGGCGGCCAACCTTGTCCATTCAACACAGGATAGGGGTGGCCATCAGCCGGCCTGAGTTGGTCTCAAATTTGAATCGATGATTTTGACTTAAAAGAATTAAGGTGAGAAATTAAATAGTATAGGATTTTCTTTAATTTAAATTTAATTTGACTTGATTTTAATTTTAATTTTTATTAAATTTAATAATTATTTTTTAAAAAAAAATTAAATGATAATTTTAATTTTAATTTTAATTTGAAAATAAATTAAAATGTATCTAATTGTAGTCTAGTCTATCGGGACAAGGCTTAATTATTAATAATTCATTTTGTTTGTGCGTTATACAAATTATCTATTATTTTATTTGATAATATAATTTAATATTTATTTTTTATATTTCTAAATTAGAATATAAAATTTTATTAATAATGAAAATTTTAATTAATAATGTTAAATATAATTTAAATATGTATTAAAATTTTAAATAATTATATATTTATTAAAATTAAATTAAAATTTATTTATTAAATGATTAATTATTTTTAAATATTCCTTTAATATATACTATTTTTATATATGATAAAAGAAATATACCATTTAGCTTTAAATTTTGATCTCATAATCACTTAGTATTTTTAAAACGGGTTTAATTAAAATGACTTTTAGATATTATATATAGTTAATATATTTAATGAAGAAAAATTTATATATATATTTATTATTAAAATAATTAAAAATAATATTAAATAGGATTTTAAAAATTGAATGAGAGCAATATCAAAACGTCCTTCACCATAATTTTTTCAACTTATAAACATAATTAATAAATTAAAAAATATTATAAATAAATAAATAAATTTTTTTTAAAGCTTATATATGATTCCATGATCTTGAAAGCTAAGGCGTAGACCTTTCAGATAAGGTGACTTTCAATATTTTTTAAGGTTTAGCTCTATATATGTATAAATAAAAATTTGATATAATTATGAGAAACAAAAGCATTTTAAGCTCTTTCGTCCTCTCACTTTGAAAAATAATAATTACAATTAGAAATAAAAACAGATTAGGTACGGATGACGATGGAATCTTGCCATTAAAGCAAAGGAGTAGATGTCTTATCCCTTGTGTAAAGAGCAGAGGGACAGAAACAGAGACAGAGAGGATTATTGATTCGATTGCGAAGCTGCTGCAACCTTCTTCAGTGTTGTGTTGTATCTACTTCATCTTTTTCTATCAACTTCACGCCTCTGGTGCTCCGAATGCTACTGCAGACCCAGATGAAGGTAGGTACCCTCTCGCACTCGATCTCTTCTCTCTAGTTTGCCAGTAATTTCAGAAAAGTTATTACATATGTGCCCAGCGCATGTGCGCCAGGTTTTTGCAAGGAGTAGATTTCAACGTGAATCTCACTACTTAAATCCACTTCCTATATTATATTGTTATAATTTCACATAATTTCAACTCTTTTTGATCGATTGAAGATGGGAAAACAAGAGCGAGTTCTGTTTTCTGTTATGTATTTTAATTTCTGGAGATATATTTGAAAACCCATAATCAAATGTTATAATTAGATTTAAGGTAGAACAATTTCATGTAGTATATATATATATATATATATATATATATATATATATATATATATATATATATATATATATATATATATATATATATATATATATAATTTTTTGAAAGCAGAGTAATTTATAATTTAGTATAAAAATCAACATTAATTTCTCTATTCTTATGTGTAATAAACTAATTTATAAAACTCGATTTATTTAATATTTTTAGTGTTTAAATATTTAAAAAATAAATTAATAAAAAATATTTTTCATTAAAAAAATAAAGTTAATTTTTTAAATTTTAATAATTTTATTAGAGTGATATAAAAATATCTAATTAATTTAATGTTAAAATTAAATAATAAAAAGTATTTTATAAAAAATATATTATAAAAAAATATTTTTTATATATAAATTATTTTTTTAATTAAATTAAAATTAAAATATATTCATATAAATAAATAGATATTTTATTAAAATTTATAAAAAAAATTATAATAATTTAATTTATCACCTTTAATTATTTTAAAATTTTAATAATTTCATTCTTATTATTATAATTTATTGTTTACTTGTGATTATTATAGATATTTTATTAAAATTTATAAAAAAAATTATAATAATTTAATTTATCACCTTTAATTATTTTAAAATTTTAATAATTTCATTCTTATTATTTTAATTTATTGTTTACTTGTGATTATTTTAATAAAAAAATTATTTATTAATAAAAATATATTATAAAATTAATTTATTTTTAAAAAATAAAAAATTAAATTATAAAAATACTCTATAAAATTCAAACTCTTTTTAAAATATGAGATTAAGATGATATTCATTAAGTTCCACCGACCCCCACTAGACCACGACATAGATATGCAATACAAAGTACATTATGACGTGCATATTCTCCTCTTTCTAATAATAATAATGCCACCTGTCTCAGAATAATAGTCATAATAATGCGACTTTTCAATTATTGTAGCGAAGGTCAGTAGGAATATCATAGAATTTGGTAGCTTTTCTTTTATTTTAAAGCAGAGGAGTAGATGTTTTGCTCCTTGTGTAAATAGCAGAGAGACAGAGACAGAGATGAGAGGATTATGGATTCGAGTGTGAAGCTGCTGCAACCTTCTTCAGTGGTCTTCTGTTGTATCTACTTCATCTTTTCCTCTCAACTTCACATTTCCGGTGCTCAAAATGCTACTACAGATCCAGATGAAGGTAAGTACTTTCTCGTACTCGATTTCTTCTCTCTAAGTTTGCCGAAAATTTCAGAAAATTTATTACATATGTGCCCAGCGCATGTGCGCCAAGCTTTCGCAAGGAGTAGATTTCACTGTGAATCTCACTCCTTGAGATCCACTTCCTTTATTATTATAATTTCTCATAATTTCATGTCTTTTTAATCGATTGAGGATGAGAAAATAAAAGTGAGTTCAGTTTTCTATTATGTATTTTAATTTCTGGAAATATATTTGAAAACCATAATCAAGTATTATAATTAGATTAAAGATAGAACAATTTCATGTAGAATAATAACAAAAGAATATATATATATATATATATATATATATATATATATATATATATATATATATATATATGATTTTTTGAAAGCAGAGTAATTTATATGAGAAATAAATTAATCAATAAACTCGATTTATTTAATATTTTTTAATATTTAAAATATTTAAAAAATTAATCCATGAAAAATTTTTTTAGAAAGAAAATTAAGTTTTTTTTTAATTTTTAATAATTTTATTAAAATATGATAAGACTTGTATATAAATATATAATTTTAATTTAATATTATAATTAAATAATAAAAAATATTTTTATAAAAATATATTTATTAAAATTAATTTTTATAAAAAATAATTTTTACATATAAATTTTTTAATATAAATTAAAATATATTTTTATTAATAAAAAGATTATTCTATTAACATTTTTAAAAAATATAATAATTTAATTTATCACCTTTAATTATTTTAATATTTATAATAATTTAATTCTTTCATTTGAATTGATTATTTTAATTTATTTTTTTTATATAATTATTTTAATAAAAATTATTTTATTAATAAAAATATATTTTAAAATTAATTTATTTTTAGAAAAATAAAAATTAAATTATAAAAATACTCTATAAAATTCAAACTCTTTTTAAAACATGAAATTAAGATGATAACATTAAATTCCACCTACCCCACTAGACCGCCACGTAAATATACAGTACAAAGTACATTATCACGTGCATATTCTCCTCTTTCCTTGCATGTTAATAACAATAATGGCACTTATCTCAAAATAATAATAATAATAATAATAATAATAATAATAATAATAATAGTAATAATAATGCGGCTTTTCAAATATGGTAGCCAAGGCCAGTGGAAATATCATAGAATTTGGTAGTTTTTCTTTTATTTTAATGGTCATTTCGAGAAAATGGTAATGTTGACACTGTTCAATTATTAAAATCGTTGGCTTAATTTCTCTCCAAAGGATCGTTGAATGTTTGAAACTTTAAATATTTGTTTGATTTAATAGGGATAAAATAGAGAAATATTACCAATAATTTTAAAAAATTATATGATAATTATTGTATTTTTATTATTTAATGAATAATTTAAATTATAAAATAATTATAAATTTAAATAAAGATTAATAATTCATGATGAAATAATTATTTTATTCCATTTCATTAACTTAAAGAAATCTAAATTATTCATATTGTTGGCTTGATTACAATAGTTCAATTAAAATTTTTAGTCAGTCGTTTCTTGATTGAATGTGTATATATGTATTGAATTTGCTTACTTTTTCATATAAAATAAAATTAATGGAAATTTAATTTAATTCATATTTATATGATAAAGTTTTAATTATCTTACTGACTCAAAATTTAGTTTGCATGTATAACTACAGTAAAAGTAATGGTTAATTTCTAAAAGTATTTTTTGAAACGAATCTTTCTAACAATAGAAAAATAAAAAATTCTATGAAAAATCATTTAACTTACAATAATAACATTACCAATTTAGTTTAAATTTGTTGGAATTAGCTATATAGATCTTACATGTGACCGCTCTCTACACGATGTAAATTCATCTCACCCTAAATTATATAATACCACATAAAACATTTCATGTAAAGCGCTAAATTCATCTTCTTAGTATGAGGAAAAGTAAGTCATTCATTCAATATACTACTAAGATTTCTTTACCCTATTCAACTAATATTTAATTTTGGGGCAGCAGGAATGTTATGTTTTCAGAATTTATATATTATATCTCTACTTTTTCATGTACATGATAAAATGCTTTAAAAGGTGGGAAAGTTGTTTAAAATTCGTATTGATGAGAGGTTTTAGATGATTAGTAGGTTATAAGAGATTTTAGGGCTCATGTGGTATAAAATAGTTTATTTTTAAGAAGTACATTTTTTAAAAAGTACATTTGTAGGTAAGTTATTTTTTGAGAAATATGGTTTGAATATAGTTGGTTGGTATGTTAAATTTCCAGAAAGTAAAAGTGTATTAGTGAGGAGTTCGAACTATTTTGAGTTATGGATTAATTTGAGTCTAATTTTTTTTAATGGGTTAAGTTGAGTATTTTCAACTGCTAGTTGATTTTGATTACTGATAAGTCCTTATGCATAAAGGATTTTGAGTCAATTTGTGAATGGTTAATTATTTTGGATCCAAATTTTAATTTTTTTCGAAAAATATTTTTATTCATTTAGTGTTTTAGTCAAATAATTTATATTTATATTCAAATTGATCAGTTTTAGAGTGAGTCGTAAAAATCATTAGATTGATTATTAACTGAATCTTCAATTTTATAAATTATTAGGTTCTTTTCATTTGTACGAATTAAAATGAGTCATTAATCGCTTTAATTCAAATAGGTTGAGGTGAAATTAATTGGTTGAAGATATTATGTTTACCATAAATATAATAAAATTTATTTAATATCAAAGTTGATGCTTATTTTGTGGGAGAAAAAAAATATTATTAAGAAAAATAGTTTGAAGATATTATTTAATTATTTTAAAATTTTTTAATAAGATATGAATTTAATTTTAAAATAATTTTAATATTTTTAATTGAAATATTTAAAGAAATAATTTTTAAATAATAATATTAAATAAATTTATAAAATGACTTAAAAAATTTTATAAAAAAATAAATAAATATGTTTTTTTTTTAAAATATAAATATATGTGTTTTAAAGTCTTTTGTTTGTATGTATATGGTGAGACAGTGAGGGCTCTAAACTCGATATTCCAGCAATGGGATACACAATCGGTGGCACTGTGGAATATAAGTGGAGAGCCATGCACTGGAACTGCCATTGACCAATCAGATTTTGAAGCTGTTGGCAACAATCCAGCCATCAAATGCGATTGCACCTACAATGATGGTACTACCTGCCACATCATTCGATTGTATGTCTCCTTTTCTGCTTTTTCCCTTTCTTATTGCTTTTTGTTTATTTTTTTATTTATTAATACATTCTAATCAAGATTTAAACTTAATCCTTGCAATCATAATTACGGTATCCATAATATCAAATTGAAATTTTTTGTTTCTTTTTTAATTACCTTTTCTTAATTGTAATTCATATCAGCAAAAAATTCATTTAAAATATTTGTCAATATTCGCCTAACTTGATTTGATTTAGTAGTCAAAGGTGTATCACTTATTTGATAAATGCTGAATTTAAGTATTCACTCTCTCAATTCTCCATATAAATTAAATATTAAATTATTTAAAAAATATTGAAATTTTATTTTTTAAATTTTGATCTATTTTGTTCTGGTTATTTTAATTTTTAACCTATTGTAAAATTTAATTCCTATTTTTTATTTTAAATTGTTTGGAAACTAGGAACGAACTCAAAAAAAAAAAGGAATTGCATTTGTGAAAATTCAATGTAATATATATATATATATATATATATATATATATATATGTTGTCAAAAATCACACTCACACAAAATAAAGAACACAAATTTTAACTTGGCTCGGTGTAAGCCTACTCTACCAAATAAATCCACAATCAAGGAAAAATAATTACAATTACTAATTATTTTTCTGACCCTCAAAATCACTCAAACAAAATTCATGGAATTCAACACATCTCTCCACTTTGTGGGCTCTCTACCATACCTTCCATATAATGGCCAATCAACTATTCATATATATAGGCCACTAAAATTTAGTCTTTTTAGTACTCTAATTATTAAACTTCATAATTTAAATTCTATTAAATTTCATAAACTAATTATACTTCCTAAATTAATTATACTTCCCAATTCCAATTGGACTTGGACTCTAACAATCTCCACCTCCAAGTCAAATGGAATTAGTCTTCACAATTTGTGCAAAAGTCAATTTTCTCTTGGGTACTTTCTTATACTCTTGATTGTTGATATTGCCTCTTGCTTCCACTTGTATTCTTCCAATCAATGTGCTTCCTTCCAATTTGTAGAGATTCTTTGTACCATTCTTCTCACTCTTTATGATCACAAGAGCATCTCGGCTAACTCTCATGATTCCATAATGAATTGAATACCCATAACCCAAAGAATCCAATTTACCCAAGGAAATTAATTTCCTTTCAAATTTAGAAACATATCTCACTTCATCGACACTTTTACTTGATCACCATGCAGCTTGATTTTCACTCTTCCAATACCTTCAATTTCTGTCTTGTTCTCATTGGCTAACTTCACTTTTTCTCCTTTCTTTTTTTTAATCACATCAAACCACTCATTTTTTAAGCAAATATGGAATGGGCAAGCAGAATTCATTAATCACTCATCTTTAATCACTCATCTTGTAATGAATCTTTTGCCTTTTTCTTATTATCATCCACATTCAAACATTCACTATCAATATCATCATCCATTGCAATTGCAGCAATTCCTTCTTTTTCTTTTCCGCGACTCCTTTTGAATTGTTTAAACTCTACAAGATCTTCCTTCATCTTCATACAATGGTATTGAATGTAGCCTTTCTCATGACAGTAGTAGCATTCTCTATCTTCATGGTCTACTCGTGTTTTCGAACTCAATCTACTATTCCTTCTCCAATTATTTCCACGTTAATTGCTTTTACCACGAGTGAAACTAGTAACAAAATCTCCACCTTCATCGCTACTACCTGTCTTCTTGAACTTCTCATCATCTAAGATAACTGCGGTAACTTCCTCCACCTTCAAAGTCTCCTTCCCAACTGTTAGAGTTGTCACCAAGCTTTTATAAGAGTGTGGGAGAGAGGTTAAAAGCAAGAAGGCTTTATCTTCTTCATCAACCTTCACACCAACACTAGCCAATTGGGTAATTAATTTATTAAAAATATTAATATGATCCCTCACATCAGTACTTTCATCCATTCTGAGTTGGTATAGCTCCTTCTTCAAGTACAAATGATTTGTGAGTGATTTTGACATATACAGACTCTCCAATTTCTTCCACAAAACAACAGGCAAGGTTTCTTTCAAGACATTGTATTTCACATCTGGGGGTAACGTCAATCTAATGGTACTCACAGCCTTTTGTTGAAGCTCCTCCCATTCATCATCTTTAATGATCGCTGGTTTCTTTTTATTGAATGCTTTAATTAATCCTTGTTGTATAAGGACATATTTCACAGTGTTTTTCCATAAACTGAAATTATTTTTTCCATTGAACGGTTCCACCTCAAATTTTGTGCTTGCCATCTTTGACATCTCGAACCTGGCTCTAATACCACTTGTTGTGAAAAATCACATTCACACAAAATAAAGAACACCGTGATTCGGCGTAAGCCTACTCCACTAAATAAATTCACTATCAAGGAAAAATAATTACAACCACTAATTATTTTTCTCACCTTCAAAATCACTCAAACAAAACTTACGAAATTCAACACGCCTCTCCACTTTGTGGGCTTTGCTATACCTTCGATATAATGTTCACATATATAGGTTACTAAAATCTTGTCCTTTTAGGACTCTAATTATCAAACTTCATAATTTAAACTCTACTAAATTTCCAAAACTAATTATACTTCCGAAATTAATTATACTTCCTAATTCCAATTGGACTTGGATTTATATATATATATATATATATATATATATATATATATATATATATATATAAGAGCCTAATTATCTAGTATTATATATGTGCTTCAATCAATCCCATGCCTATGTAGATTTCTTTCTTCTTTAATATATTATTCATTGGAAAGAATATTTATTTATTTATTTAATTTTACTTGAGATTTTAATTTAAAACTTTATAATTATAATGGGAATTTTAATAACCTTAAATTAATTGTTAAATGTGGGTAGAGTACTGATCAAATTATATTTTAATTCAGTATTAATATAAGTTTATAAATGATTAAGTGCCTGTTTGGTATTGAGGTTGGATGGTTAAAATTGTTTTTTTTTTTATAGAAAAAAGCCATTTTATATACTATTAAAAAATAGTTTACAAAAAATTATTTTATTATTTTAGTGTTCTTATGATTAAAACTTATCAAATTTAATTTTAAATGATTTTTTAATACTCTTTAACTAACATAATTAAAAAAAATATTTTTCTAAATAGCAGTTCTAACAACAATACCAAACAAAGTCAAAGTTGCTCATACATCAAAATAGCAAGTCGCTTTAATGTTGCAATTCAAACATTTATATTAACCCTCTCAATTTTATATTAATGCTCGGTAAAATTTTTTCTGATTAATTCTTTTATTTTTTTAACTATTTTTCAGGAGAGTGTATGATTTGAACAGACAAGGAGTGATTCCGGAAGAAATTCTAGTTTTGAAAAAACTAATTTTTCTGTAAGGAATTCTTTTTGCACTTCTCATTTTGTTTATGATTTTCACATTTAAGAATCTCAATTAAAAATAAATAAATTTTCTAGTAGGGGTTGGATAGGTTTAGTTAGTATTTTTTTTAGAATTATTTTGGGTGAAATCTTAGTTCCAAATTATACAGTGTGATCGAAAGAGTTAACCATTGAAATTTTATTTTAGGTCATTGAAATTACTAAGCTTATTTCATTTCTCTAAAAAAAAAATTATCAAGATTATTATTGTTCCACATTAGTGTAAAATAAGGTATTTTTGCTAAATATAATATTTATATAAACCTCATTTTTTTTAGTTAACTTTTGGAGTGGAGTTAAAATCAATACATTTTCTCACATGCTATCAGAGCTTATCTTACTTCAATGTTGAGTCATTTATCTAATACTATGTGAAGAAAATGAACCGAATTTAACTCTACCCCAAAAGCAAGCACATTTACTGGTTGGGCAACCTGAAGATGTGTTTGCTAACAAATTTCATGCTTTAAATGTTCATACCCGGGTATAAGGGACTGTGTTGTCTCACATATTTTAGATTAGGTATTTGCTAAATATAATATTTAAACAAACCTCTTCCAGTTATCTTTTGAGGTAAAATTATGTTCGGTCCATTTTCTTAACAGTTATTTCTATAATTTTTTTTAATAAATTTTCAACTCTTTGAAGTCATTTATAAATTCTCAATTTAATTAAATTATTTTGATCATAATTTCATTTTAAACTTAAATTTATGGGGTTTTGATAATATTCTTTCCATGAGGTTAAAAAATTAAATTTATTTTTATCTTATATTTGATAAATTTTGCAGGAAAATTGACAAAAATTATTTCACGGGTCCGTTGCCTGCATTTATTGGAAATTTAACTGCATTAAGGGGTTTGTAAGTACATCATTTCTTGCAAGAACATTATTTAAATATCTAGCTTTCCTTCATGATCTAGCAATCAAATTAAATGCCACTATGCAATTACATCAACTAAATGCTCTTAGTGCATATAATTAGAATTTTTTTAAAAAAGTATAAATGCCAGAATGAACTTTTCTATTCATATATTAACATTATTATTTTATTGCAATCTAATAATATGTAAAATAATGTAGCAATAATGTTTTAAGTAGTTGTTATAATCTAAAGTTTACACTTTTTCTTTTTAATTTATTATCATTAACTAGTTTTAGATGATTAGAAGGTGGTTTTAGTGTAACGGTAAAGTTACTGCATTTGTGACTTAAAGGTAAAGTTATGAAAATAGTCTCTAAAAAGTACCGGTAAGGCTATGTATATCAACCCTCCCTTAAACTCGTAAGTGTGAGATGCTTTTACACTGATGACCCTTATATTACTTTCAGATGAGTATTATAATTTGACTTGTCACAATAAAAAGACCTAAGCTATTTATCATGATTAATTATACTAAATATGTAAAAAAAAAAAAATGTTGATACGATTTTTGAATTAATAATAATTTTACTATTGTACTTGTGTATGGATAAATGTGGCTTTTTCTAAAAAAAAAAAAATTGTAACAAACGCTTGTTTGATGACTCTTTTCCCCTACCAAAATGTTGATGTGACTTTATATATTTATATAAGATGATTTTATTTTACACATGAATTTAATTTATTGATAAAATAATACGAACGGTAAAGTTTTAACACTATTTTAAAAATATGGATAAAATTGATAAAATTTAAAAATTGATAAAAGTTGGATTTTTTTTTTAATAATTGGTTGACATTATTTTGTTTCATATGTGACTAGGTCAATTGCTCACAATGCATTTTCTGGGACGATCCCGAAGGAACTTGGAAACTTGAAAGATCTAACTTTGCTGTAAGATTGAAATAAAAAATCGATTTCTTTTTTGTGAAAATATCATATCCATATCCATTTTCTTTCATGTTTGAGATTTGTCTTATTCATGAAATAAACAATAATAACAAGTAATTCTTAATTTTAAACTAATTGGATTTAGTTATATGAATATTTTTTTTTATTTAACTTTATTATTAATATTTAAAAATTGTAATTATTTTAAGTTTCTCTTTTTTTATTCTCACTTATTTTATCACTAATTTATTATTACACTTGTGTATCAGAAATTAATGTGTCAGTGGTCACTTCATATATAAGAATAAATAGAAACACGATGTTTTAACCCTCCCAATAAATTTTATAAATCTTTTCTACCTTTTATAAATATTTTCATAATTATTTGTTTTAAAGTATTTGTAGGAACTCTTTTAAATGGTGAGTTTAAAGCAATTTTGTAATAAGTTTAGAATTGCAATTTTTCTCCATATGAAAATGACAAGTTTTTAATGGATATTAAACTTGTAATATTTTCTACAGTGGCTTGATAGGAATATTTAAAAGTTTGGGAATGTTGTAAACATTGATATTATATGATTTATGGCATACATTGCTCTTTATGGCCTTTAATGGGCAATTGCAATTGCAATTTCCCTTTTCTTTTTTATGGTCTTTAATCAATTGGTTTTGGTTTGTTGCTATCAAATGTTGTGACCATGGCTTGTATCATTTTGTTTTCAAAGGTCATTCTCCCCATTTGGTGGTAAATTATTTGGCTACATAATTATGCTTGTTAGATGTTTGTAGTTTCGCCATAGAGGTTGTAGATATTGGAGTTACTGCTGCTCTTATTTTTGAAAAATCATTGCTTTCTTAGGCGTTTGCAACAATAGCTTGCTGTGTTACTGATTTGATTCCAAGAGATTACTGAACTTCTTGAATGCATACTTCATATATGTGCAGTATCTGTTATTAGTTTGAATAGTACTAAACTTGTCATTGTGTTCTTCTGTGGATATATGAGAAATAGGTCCCTTGGTGTAAACAATTTCTCTGGGACTCTACCTCCAGAAATCGGTAACTTAGTCAAACTTGAGCAGATGTAACTTCCAAATTCCAACTTCCTACCTTTGTTTTGCAACATATATCCATGTTAGCAAATCTTTCAGTATTTATATCATGTGAGATTAAGAAAATTTGATTTGTGAATTTTTACAGATATATTAATAGCTGTGGATTAAGTGGTGAAATTCCCTCAACATTTGCCAACCTCAGAAGGATGAGAATCTTGTAAGGAAAACTCATTCTTTATCTCTTTAATTTTTTTATTCTTTTATCTGCACGTACATGACTTTACCATGACTTGTCTGTATACAGGTGGGCATTTGATAATCCTTTCACTGGCAAGATACCAGACTTCATTGGGAATTGGACAGAGCTTACAACATTGTAAATTCTTATATATATGGTTTTTCAAACTTGGTTTATATTTTGAATAGCTAATAGTAGTTATATGCGTACAAGAAATAATGATTTTGTTCATTAGTTTCTAATTTTCCCTCAGGAGATTACAGGGGAATTCTTTTGAAGGTCCAATACCATCGAGCTTTTCTCAATTGGTCTCATTGACCACTTTGTGAGTAATTTATCTATGTTTCTCTCTCATACAAACATGCACACAAGTGCACATATTCTTATATGTCTACATCAAAAAGAAAGCCAGTTTCAGTAATATGAGCACAAAACCATGCAGAAGACTTGGTGATTTACATAATGTCAGCTCTACTCTTGATTTTGTGAAGAATTTGAAGAACTTAACTGACTTGTAAGTTAATAAGTTCCTGGTTCCTATAACCATCCCTTTACATCATCTTTATACTGATTGATCACTTTTTATCCGAAGGATTTTGAGGAATGCATTGATCACCGGTACTATTCCACTTAACATTGGAGAATACCAAACCTTAAAAATATTGTAAGTTAAATGACTTCCAAATTCAATCTTGAAGTTCCCATATGTCTTTAGTTGTTGTTATTGTTGTTGTTATTAATATTATTATTATTCGTCATATGCTTTGTAGGGATTTAAGCTTCAACAACTTGACAGGAGAAATTCCAAGCGCTTTGTTCAGTTTGAGTTCCCTTGAGTACTTGTAAATATCATATAACCTGTTGTCTTTATTGCTTTAAGATCATATGTTATAAATGTTAAGTTCTGTTATGTAGGTGTTTTATACTCTTACTATTCACTTCACATTGATTGGTTTTCATAGTGCTATCTTCCATGACATTATGATATCACCAGGTTTCTTGGAAACAATAGTCTATCTGGAACCATTCCGAACCAAAAAAGTGACTCTCTTCAAACTATGTAAGTTCTCATGCCTACGAAGATGCCATATTGAATGTATTTGCATTTCCTTAGTAATGACATCTAATGCAAATTATACCAACATGACCTCATTCCCTTCCCTCCCTCTCCTTCAATCTCTCTTTGTGTGGCTTGTTTGTTTGTGCTTTTTCTAGATCTTTATAAAATTTTCAATTAAATCTTTAAGGATCTCGACTTCAACATAAACTCCTAAATCTATCAGTTTGAATTATACAACTCCGGTTATATGTTTTGTCTATTTTAATTGTGGGTATATTATGTTGAGCAAGAGGGTGTTTCACAGCTTTAGAAACTTCTGCAAATATATTCTTTTTTTATTTACCTTTGAAGAAAGAGATGATTCTCCTTAATTTCAATTAATCTGTACATGGGTATATATATACACAATTGATTCTTATAATTGTGTTCTACTAATTAGGAAGAAATCCTAAATAGGAATACAAAATATACAGAGAAATAATATAGTGATTGACTTTCGATAACACTCCCCCTCAAGTTGGAGCATAGATGTTAATCATGCCCAACTTGTTACAAATTTAGTCAATCCTAGCTCCATTCAGAGCTTTTGTGAAAATATCTCCTAACTGCTCTTCAGTTTTGATGTGTCATATTGAGATGATTTGTTGTTGAATCTTTTCACGAACAAAGTGACAGTCAATCTCAATATATTTGGTCCACTCATGAAACACCGGATTAGAAGCAATATGGAGAGCAGCTTGATTATCACACCACAATTTCGCAGGCAGGGAGGTCTTAAAATCTGTCTCATCTAGTAATTGAAGTATCCACATTACCTCACGTACTAATTGTGCCATGGCTCTGTATTCCGATTCAGCACTAGATCAAGAAACTATACTCTGCTTCTTGCTTCTCCAAAACACCAAATTTCTTCCAACAAAAATGCAATATCCAGTAGTTGACCTCCTGTCAACCGTAGATCCAGCCCAGTTGGCATCTGAAAAACATTCAACATTCAAATGCCCATGATTACCATATAACAAACCTCTTCCTGGAGCGCCCTTCAGATAACACAAGATTTGTCCCAAGGCTTCCTAATGAGCAATAGTTGGGGAAGACATAAATTGACTTGCCACACTAACGGCATAAGTAATGTCAGGACGAGTGACTGTAAGGTAGTTCAATTTTCCTACCAATCTCCTGTGTCTCTCTGGATCTTCAAACAACTCACTATCCCCTGCTAACAGTTGTAAATTTGGAGTCATTGGTGCACTGCAAGGCTTAGCACCTAATTTTTCTGTCTCTATCAATAGATCGAGAACATATTTTCTTTGAGACAAGAAAATACCCTTCTTACTTCTTATAACTTTAATATCCAAGAAATACTTTAACAATCCCAAGTTTTTTGTCTGAAACTGGGTTTGGAGGAAGGTTTTAAGAGATGAAATACCTGCAGAGTCACTCCCAGTGATGACAATGTCATCCATATATACTACCAGGAGAATTAGACCAGCTTCAGATTGCCTATAAAATACTGAGTGATCACACTTACTCTTTTGCATACTAAATTCCTGTACTGCTTCACTGAATCTCCCAAACCAGGCCCTAGGACTTTGTTTCAAGCCATAAAGAGATTTCCGAAGCCTACAAACTTTACCCAACTCCCTCTGAGCAACAAACCCAGGTGGTTGCTCCATATACACCTCCTCTTAAAGATCACCATGAAGGAAAGCATTCTTGATATTCAATTGGTGCAGGGGCCAATCATATGTAAGAACAACAGAAGTAAGTTTAGCTACAGGAGAAAAAGTGTCAGAGTAATCAACCCCATATGTCTGAGCATATCCTTTTGCCACAAGGCGTGCTTTTAACCTAGCTACAGAACCATCAGGATTTACATTTACTGTAAATACCCATTTGCAACCAATAGCTTTCTTACTAGTGGGTAAAGGCAACAGTTCCCATGTACCATTAGCATCTAAAGCCTCCATTTCCTCTTTTATAGCAGCACACTAGCTAGGATGAGACAGTGCCTCACCAACATTATTAGGGATAGGAATAGAGTCTAAAGAAGTAATAAAACACCGAGAACAAGAAGACAATTGATTATAAGAAACAAAAGAATAGATAGGGTAAGTGCCTGAACGCTTATCTTTACGAAGAGCAATGGGTAAGTCTAGGTCAGAATCATGATTAGTATGAGGTACAGGATATTCCAACGAAGTAGCTGGTGGAGGATCTGAGTCAGGAATCTCCAATATCTTGGAATAAACATGAACAACGGGAGGTCAAGTAGGTCTAGAGACAGAAGAAACAGGTGTGGGAGAGGACTAGACATTGGTTGGACAGTATATATTAAGAGATCATCCTCTTACCCCTGACTCTCATACACAGATGATTAAGGAAAGAATGGAGTAAACTAAAAAAATGTGATATCTGCAGAAACAAGATAACGATTAAGAGTAGGAGAAAAACAACGGTACCCTTTTTGGAGTCGGGAATACCCAAGGAAGACACATTTGAGAGACTTCGGATCCAATTTAGTAACCTGTGGACGAACATTACGCACAAAACAGGTACAACAAAAAATACGGGGTTCAATAGGGAACAAAGATTTTGTAGGAAATAAAGCAGTATAAGAAATATCCCCATTAAGGACAGAAGAAGGCATATGATTGATCAAAAAACATGCCGTAGAAACTGCATCTGCCCAAAAGAGTTTAGAAACTTTCATATGAAAAAGAAGAGCACGAGCTACTTCAAGAAGATGCCGATTTTTTCTTTTGGCCACGCCATTTTGGGATGAGGTATAACACAGGAAGACTGATGAAGAATGCCATTTTGTGTTATATAAGACTGAAATAGTACTGAAAAATATTTTTTGGCATTGTCACTTCTTAATATGCGCACAACAATATTAAATTGAGTTTTGATTTCATTACAAAAGGCACAAAAGATAGAAAACAACTTAGAACGATTCTTCATTAAATATAACCATGTAACACGAGAGTAATTATCAATAAAACTAATAAAATAACGAAATTCAATTTTAGAAGTAACAGAACAAGGACCCCAAACATCAGAATGAACTAAGTCAAAAGGGGATGAAGCTCGTTTATTGACTCTAGACACAGAAGACAAACGATGATGTTTTGCAAACTGACACGACTCACATTCTAGTACTGATAAAGATTGAAATTGAGGACACAGCTTTTTCATGGTAGACAAAGAAGGATGGCCCAATCTACAATGAGCTTCAAGAGGTGTTAAGGTACTAGAGCAAACATGCGACCGCGGTACATGATTTTCCAGAATGTAGAGACCACCTGACTCACGTACTCTACCAATAATCTGCTTCGTCGTAAGATCTTGAAACAAACACTAGTCAGGAAAAAAGAAAACAGAACAATTTAAGGTATGAGTAAGTTTACTAACAGAAAAAATATTAAAAGAGAATTTTGGTAGACACAAAACAAATGACAAAGAAATTGACGAAGTCGGGTTCGCAGTTCCAGAACCCATGACACAAGAAGTAGAACCATTAGCTAAAGTAACAGTAGAGGAAGTGAGATTAGACTGAAAAGTAGATAGAAGACTAGAATTACCTATCATGTGATCTGTCACACTAGAATCAATAACCCATTTGGATGAGGAAGACACAAGGCATGTAGTGGATTTACCTGACTCAGCGATAGCAGTGACAGGGGAACTGATAGGCTTTAGAGATGCCTGATACTGGAAAAACTGTGCAAAATCCTTTGCAGATACCAAAATAGTTTTCTCAGAGGAAGATACTGTAGAATCCTCTGCTGCCATATTTGCCATCTGTGATCGCTGATTTTTCCTCTGAATTTGCGGACAATTATATTTTGTATGGCCAGGCTCATGGCAATAATAACAAATGACTCATCTTGAGTCCTGATTAGAACCAGCCTCCCCATTATGCTGATTACCTCTGTTGCCTGTAATTCCTCCTCTACTTCCTCTTCTATTATCCTGTTGTCCATTTGGATTGTGGCTAATAAGAGCACTACTGGCAGGCTGGGATGATTGAGTACTCTCTGTACGAAGGACCTGTGTTAACGTTTCATGCAAAGAGGAAATCTCACAACTGGAGAGAATATGAGATTTAGCAGTCTCATACTCTGAAGGAAAGCCTACAAGAAAACTCATAACAGCCAGTTGCTCCCGTTAGGCCTGTTGAACTTTCACATCAGGACTAAAAGGCAATAATACATTAAGTTTCTCATATACCTGTTTAAAATCCATAAAATAAGCCGTGAGAGACTTATCCTCTTTCTCAGCTCGGTAGAATGCCTTACAAACATCATAAATACGGGAGATATTCCCTTTACAAAATACAGAAAATCTAAGTAATCTATCAATTCCTTAACAAATTCACAGTGATTAATTAAACTAATTACCTCACTGTGAATCGAGTTCCGAAGCTGCAAAAACAATTGAGCATCCTCCCTTAGCCAAGTTTGCCGTGTATCATCAGTAGGTGGGTCTTTAGTAAGGTGATTATCCTTATCAATGCTACGCAAATAGACCCTAACAGTCTTACTCCACTCCAGGTAATTCAAACCATTAAGTTTGTGTTCCTTGATCTTAGTCATCACCGGAATCACATTAGAAATAACATTCTTATTGTCTGCCATTTGTTGAGACAAAGAAAACTAACCGAAACGCTAATCCAAAGTGCTTACAGCCGCAAAATAACCCAAAATCAAAAATCAAGCAAATACCGAAATAGGATCTAAGAGCCAAACCTCAGAAGTCCTTTAATGGTGTATTGGACCAGGCAACAACACACAGTGGTGGAATGAGGGGGTTGAGGTGACACCGGCAATGCTGATCAGAGTCGAAACGGCCGGCGGACGCTCCTCCACGCGCCGGTGAGTGAAGAAACGGCAAGAATCTGAGTTGGGCGCGTGAGCCTCATGCACTTGGATTTCAACGACCGGATCAGAGGGGACGGTCGGTCGGCGGCCAAGGACTCTCCTGAGCTGAGTGGTGAGAACAAATAGTCACTCTAGATAGATGACCTAGGGTAACAGTAGGTTTCAGTCCAGAAACAGATGGGAAAGAAATTTCAAATTTAGATTCCTTCTCTGATACCATGAAGAAAGAGATGATTCTTCTTAATTTCAATTAATCTGTACATGGGTATATATATACAATTGATTCCTATAATTGTATTCTATTAATTAAGAAGAAATCCTAAATAAGAATACAGAATATACAGATAAAATAATATAGTGATTGACTTTCAGTAACAATCTTGTATAAGTATCCATTCACCTCTTATTTTTCGCTAGCTATATTTCTTCTTCTGCAATTCTTGTATAATAAAAGAGAAAATTTTTACATATTGGTGTTGAGTTTATCACCTGAATTTAGAAGGAAAGGTTATTTACGGAGGACATGTCCTGAAGCCATTCATAATTTTTATATTCTCCTTTTGAAATCAAAATTAGTGGATATCTCATAATTAATTCATCAATTGCAAATGAGGGACTCTTTTTGAAAGAGGATAATCAATAATATTAGATATATTGTATACCTACTAATCCCGACTAATTTATTTTTTTTTTTGCAGAGATTTGTCTTACAATCACCTTACGGGAATTTTTCCTTCATGGGTAAACCCAAATATGCAATTGTATGTCTCACAAATCCTGCTGCTTTCTTATTAATCTTTATTTTGTAGACTTAACACTATCCTTTTGAGCTTTTATGAATTGTTATGACATTACATTCCTTGTTTGTCATTCCTATTATGGTGAATGATGCATTGTGAATTTCTCTACTAAGCCAAATAAAAATGATGCATTAGCATCATACATAAAAACCTTTTTGATGCGTAGTAGTTTTTATGTCAACCATGAAGTTGCATGAACACAGAAAAAATCAAAGAAGATGCATGTCATTGTTGAAACATAAACTTTGATAATTTTTCCTTGTTAAATAATGCAAGTAAATTTGCTTGTACAATATTATGGTAACCTGCTTGTAATTATTAACTTCTGTCTTGATGGTCTTGAACTCCCATCAAGACATGCATCATGAGTTATCATCTTTGTTATCTTTTCTATGTGTTACCATGGGCATGTATGAGTAATCACTTCATGGAGTTATGCAGGAACTTAATAGCCAACGACTTCGTGTTTGACAACTCAAACATAAGGTGAAATATTAATCTCCTGTTTAGTTAGCCTTTCATCATAACTAATATTGTGCATGGTATCTCCAAATCTTCTACAATATTATTTACATGCTTTAAAATACTCTTATTTATATTTTTCAATCTAAATAAGAAAATAATAATTTTTATGCAGTGTGATGCCAGGATTGAACTGTCTACAGAGAAATTTTCCTTGCAATAGGAATGCTCCACGTTGTAAGCTTCTTTATTCAATTATTTAGTTTCTAATAGAAATTTCTATTATTTAGTTCAATAGCACACACTCAATTATTTAGCTTCTAATAGAAATTATATAACGAAATAATACTCCCATGAACCCTTATTTTTGTACAAATTTTCAATTTTGTTCCTTTATAATTCTTAGCTAGCTAGCACTAAATTGACATACATGACTAAAAAATCTGATGTCTAAAATCTCATGAGGTGAGTTTAACTTTCTTTAACCCCCTTGTATCAGCATTATGTGTTCCCTTGTGTGTTGTGGATGGCTTCACCAATTGGGAGCTAAAACATTGCCATTGTTAAATGTTATAGATGCAAATTTTTCAATCAAATGTGGTGGCCCAGAGATGCGTTCTGGTGGCATATTGTATGAGGCTGAAAATTCATCCATGGGCCCAGCATCATTCCAAGTAATCACAAGTAAAAAATGGGCAGTCAGCATTGTGGGTTTGTTTGCTGATAGACAGGATCCATCATACATTGAAGATACCTTGTCACAAGTGGCCAGCACCAACACTCCAGAACTTTATCTGACTTCAAGGGTATCCCCTAGTTCAATTAGATACTATGGCCTAGGTCTTGAAAACGGGCTTTACAACATAAGCTTATTATTTGCGGAAACAGCACTTAAACATAGAAGCTCTCGAGTTTGGGAGAGCATTGGAAGGCGTGTTTTTGACATCTATATTCAGGTAGATTGATTTTAGACGACAAGTTAGAACTCTTGCAAGAAAAGAGTCCATGATTGACGATTTGGATATTCAGCTTATTTAATGACAATTCCATTCTTGTTTTTCTTCATTTATTTTCTAGGGAATTCGCCAGGACAAGGACTTTGACATATCAGAGGAAGTAGGTGGAGTTGAGAGAGCTATTACAAAGCATTTTATTGCTAATGTTTCTGGGAACCATCTTGAAATTCACTTGTTTTGGGCGGGTAAGGGGACCTGCTGCACACCCGTACAAGGCTATTATGGACCAATCATTTCAGCACTAAGTGTTGTTTCAGGTAATACAAACTCTTATCTAATACGTTTAAAATCAGCTTATATTTGCTCACTGCTAATGCTAATTGGATTCATTGCACAGGTTTTAGACCAACTGTTAGTGGAATACCGCCAGATATTCCAAAGAAGAAGAGCAGGCCGGGTTTGATTATTGGTATTTCTGTGTCTGCTGGAATCATGAGCTTTGTACTGATATTTGTATTTCTTTACATCAGGAGAAGACAAAGCAAGTTAGATGAGGAAGGTAGGATTTTTGAACGCACTTATGTCTTTGATTTGAGATGTGAGGATCCATGAAAATAGGTTATCATGGAAAGACAATTCATCACTTTGTATTGCCAAACCCTGAATTCCAATTAACATGTCACCCAGAAATGATTTTTTAGGAAAATTATGGTTTCCTGAGCTGATGAATTTTTTTTTTTTTTTTTTTTTTCATGCTTCAACTTGCAGTGCTTTCTGGAATAGGCCATAGACCTTATACATTTACTTACGCAGAGTTGAGAATGGCCACAAAAGATTTTAGTCCCTCAAATCAACTAGGAGAGGGGGGATATGGACCGGTATACAAGGTACTTTATATCTCAATATGGACCTGTATACAAGGTACTTTATATCTCAAAATTATTATATATGATGGAATGCTTGATCATTGCTTGACATTTAACAATTATAAGTTTTTTGATTCACTGAAGAGACATGCTTTGTGACTAAATTTTGGTACTTTATAGGGTACACTTTCTGATGGAAGGGAAGTAGCTGTGAAGCAACTCTCCCTAGCATCTAACCAGGGGAAGAATGAATTCATAGCTGAGATTGCTATCATATCTGCAGTTCAACATCGCAATCTTGTGAAACTGCATGGATGCTGCATTGAAGGAAATAGACGGCTCTTGGTTTATGAATATCTTGAAAACAAGAGTGTTGATCAAGCAATATTTGGTACGAAAATATTTTGATTGGACAATGATGTCTACTTTGCACACTTTATAACCATAGAAATGAGATCTTAACAATATCTAAAGGATTGAAATAAACAAAACTTTTTTTCAGTGTTTGCTTGCCTAAGCAATGGTATTAATGTACAGTGAGATTATATATTAAGATTGCAGCTACTTATGCAGGAAAAACTAGCTTGCATCTCGACTGGCCAACACGCTTTAATGTATGCTTAGGAACTGCTAGAGGGCTAGCTTACCTCCATGAGGAGTCAAGGCCAAGGATTGTACACAGAGATGTGAAAGCAAGTAACATTTTGCTTGATGCAGAACTTTGCCCCAAGATATCTGATTTTGGATTAGCAAAGTTGTATGATGACAAGAAAAGCCACATAAGCACTCGAGTCGCAGGAACCATGTAATCGGATTTTACCATTTCCTTGAATTATTCTTAATTGCTCTAATTAAATTTGTGCTACAATAATGTCTTTGGATAATATAAAACAAGCTGTGTATAAATACAACAAAGATTATAGTTGAATGGTTGATAATTTGTACACAATTGGAAGAAGTTTTCACAATAACATTAAGTTTAACGAGAAACTTTATTTTCTTGCAGTGGCTATTTGGCACCGGAGTATGCAATGCGTGGACATCTAACAGAAAAAGCTGATGTTTTTAGCTTTGGTGTTCTTGCTTTAGAGATCCTCAGCGGAATGCCAAACTGTGAACACAATTTGGTTGAGAATAGGATATATCTTCTTGGATGGGTAAAGAAAAACAAGTTTTCTTTCTTCTTCTCTCTTTCTACTTTTTTTTTTTTTTGGTGTAACCTTCTTTAAACTTGCTATGCTCCATATGTGTGTAGGCATGGACTCTGTATGAAAATAACCAAAGTTTGGCATTGGTGGATCCAAGTTTGATGGGTTTTGATGAAGATGAAGCTCTTCGAGTTATAGGAGTCGCTCTCTTATGTACTCAGGCATCACCAATAACGCGGCCAACAATGTCAAGAGTTGTGGCAATGCTTGCTGGAGACATTGAAGTGAGTCCTGTTACAGCAAAGCCAAGCTACTTGAGTGATTGGGATCTCAAGGATATAAACTCTGATACTAAAACATATACTGAATCTGAGATTAGCAGCAACAAGACACATGAAAGCCATTATAACAAGCCAATCAATCTTAATCTAGGGGTTGATCCAGCACACAGTCCACTAAATATCACAGAACCAAGGGTTAGTGACCTCGTTGGGGAGGGAAGGTAAGTGGTGTGTTCACGGCTAGAGATTATAGGCTATATACCATACAATTTTTTTTGGCCAGGATGCTTCATATTGGCCCCCCCCCCCCCCCCCCCCCCCCTTCTTTTTTTTTTTTCCTTTTGTTTAGAAGACCTGTACATCAGCTTCCCATCACTTCATATAATTCATATTGCCCTTGGCTAAATATTGAAGTACAAGGTCTAGTAAATTAGAAAAAGAAATGAGGATTTTTTTTTTTTTTAAGTTGGGAAATGAAAAGGAAGAGAGGGTATTTTCTTTCTTAAAAATTTGTATAACATTGTTTATTACAAAGTAAAGTTTACTTTGTGATACTCAACTCAACTCAACTAAGCCTTTATCCCAAAAATTTGAGGTCGGCTATATGGATTCGCTTTCTCCACTCTGAACGATTTTGGGTTAAATCCTCAGAAATGTGTAATGCTTCTAAATCATGTTGTACTACTCTCCTCCACATCAATTTAGGTCTACCCTTTTTTTTCTTTCTATCCTCTAACCTAATGTGCTCTACTTGTCTAACTGGAGCCTCCGTATGTCTATGCTTCACATGACCAAACCACCTCAATCTCCCTTCTCTCAACTTATCTTCAATTGGCACCACTTCTATCTTTTCTCTAATACTTTGTAATAATCATAGAAAACTTTTCTTAAGGTTTATTCTAATGGTGAAAAGGAGAAATTGAAAACAAAATAATCATAGAAAACTTTTGCCTTTTTTTTTTTCTTTATAGCAAGGAAGTGGATAAAAATTGTAAAGCGTAAATACACGATGCTACTTAATTAAAAGATTGTATCTTGCATTTAACATATCATTTATATTATACTTTTAATTAAATTAGTTATTAGCAATGACACTATATTATACTTTTAATTAAATTAGTTACTAACAATGACACTTACACTGGAAGGAAAATGATTTTTTTTCCCTTTTCATAAGGTTTGTTTTTTGACTTTTTTTTTTTAAATTACCATTCTAATTTCTAAACTAAAAAAAGAGAAAAAGGGTGAAAGTAAGTTTAATTTTAAAGGAAAAGAGGAGTTTTTTTTTCTCTATTTTTTAATTTCCTTGGCAAAAAAATGCAAGAGATTTACAGCACGCAAAAGGATGTAAGAAGCTCAAGAGGAAGCGAATTTGAAGTCTGATCTTTAATTGGATTTATTATTATTTTTGTCTATATGAAATTAGACAATTAAACTCTATTTTTAATGGCAGCAAAAAGAAAATTTATTACTCGAATTGTTAATTGATATGTTTTGAAATTTTAATTTACAATTTATCTAATTGAGCCATAACGCATAAGTCATTCGCAAGCAAATCGCTTGAGGCACTTGGATTATCCACAGCTTCATTTGCAAAGCAAGTTCTATGGAAGTGATTCTTGAATTCTGACCCGCAGTGATTTGACCAAGCGAGTGAATTTGACACTTCAAGGCAGGCGGGTTTGTTAGTCACAGTCATACTCTTTTATAGGACATTAGATTTTTACACTATGAACATGTTATCAGTGGAACATGTGTTGCTACTCTTCATGCTAGAAGTGTAGTCCTTACCTTCTTTCCAAATTACAATATGTCCTTACTTCCTATAGCATTGAAAGACAAAGTTCAACTTGTTAGTGCAGAGCAGACTGTGTCATCCATATCAATAACTCTCCATCACCAAATTATTTATAGGCTTCAAGATCACGCTATTGATCTTTCCCAACTTGGTATTTCTTCAGATGCTTTGTATATACTGACAGATACAAAGACCACTTCAATTATTGTGTAGATCCCTAGATAATTGTCTAGAGATGAATTAATAAAGCTTATTCCTAGAGAATGGCTTACTAATTATGAAAAGTTTCACAATAATTCTCATTCTACCCAAGCATGAGAACCAACTTTTCATAAGTAGGTCGATGGCATTGTTAAGACAGTGTTTAGAAGTCTTAAAGATCCTTCAAGTTCTTCAACAACTTTGACCATTTTTCATTCTTGTATGGCTCTCATTGAACCTACCAATTCTGAATGGGCTTGCTAGGTTTTTTATGTTAAGAAATGGTTAATGAAAATATGAGGAAAGAAAAGGCTTGTGATTGATTATAAGCCTTTAAACCATTTCTTGAGAGATGATAAATTTCCTTTACTTAAGATTAGTTCTTTGTTTACTCATCTCTAAGAAGCCCATAGTTTTTCAAAACTTGACTTAAAGGCGAGTTTTGGCAATTGGGAATTGATCTAGCAGATCGATACAAAACAACATTTTGCATCCCTAATGCTCAGATTAGTGGGCTATTATGTCATTTGGGCTTAAAGTAGTCCCATCTCTCTTCCTAAAGGTCATGGTTAGAATATTGGAGTCGATTCTTCATAATGCTCTCATCTACATATATTATATTCTACTATTTTCAAAAGATATTTCAGCCCATTAAGGAGCTTTAAAGGAGGCAGATTCTGTGCTATCTCTTTCAAATTTTTGACAGTTGTTGTTTGTTCAGAGCTCCAAGCATGAGGCTTTTTTTAAGCATCTTGGAAAGTAAATTGGTGTATTTAGAGACATGAGGATAGCAATACCAAGAAACTGTTGGTTTTGCTTAGTCGAAAGATCTTGATTTGGGAATCTAAAGAGTTCTTTAAAAATATGAGGCCTTGGTTGATATTTGCCATTTAGGAATTTCATACCAAGAAATTCAATATTAGATTGCTCCAGGTGACTTTCCTTTTGCATACCATTATTCCATACTTTTGAACTAGGGATTGGAATTGGCTAAAAGCTCCTTATAGGCTAAGACATCTTTTGAAAATAACAGAATATCATCTATGTAGATGCGAGTACTTTGAAGAATCGGCTACACAGTCACACAGTATAGAGAAGAGAAGAAGAATAACACAAGATTTATGAGATTCGATTGTAATGTTTACGTCCATGGATAAGACGAGAGAAGTTCCATTATGATGAAAAAAAAAACAATCACTTAGAACTCTAAAACCCTTATCCTATTATTTTTCGTGAATATCTCACAAATCTACTGCAAGTGGCAGAAAATACAATATTTATACTCTCAATCCTATTGGCCCATGCTTTTCGTTACCATCACAAATCTTACTTTTTATTCTAATTGGGTACAATGTGAAACTTTTGGGTTAGGACACCATTTGCATGACGTCCCTCACCCGTATACAGTGTAGCTGAGTAAAGTATGCCACATTCGATGCCGGAGCACCCTATCTTATCTTGTCCTGTCTATTGTTAATTTTAAACTTCATAGAAAACATGTGGTAATTTTTTTTTATCATAATTTATTTCTGTGGAGACCTGACAGAGCCTCCTCTGTTTTATTAGCATATGGTGGGTTCCAATATTTACCTGTCAACATAATCATATTCCATTCATATTTTTCCATATCATGTTATGTCATCAAACATTTATATAATTTACTCATAATCATTCATATAAAAGTTTATACACAATAATTTACAATTTCATTTACAATCTCAAAATGTAATTATATGATGTTTATGTACAATAAACCAAAATACAAAATCTAATACATGGGCCCTACCAACAAAATATAAACTGCTGAGGTGACTAGCAGACACTGGCAAATCTGGTCAATCTTGGTCAGGGTACTACTGCTGCGGCTGCTGCTGCAGCTGTGTCTGGTCTCTAATACCTACGCGATGGAAAACTAATGTGCTAAGCGAATTGCTTAGTGGTGCATAACTTTAAAGAAAAGTGACTAAATAAGTAAAATAATAATTCTAGGCAAATTTTATAAATTCTAAGTCTTTACAGGTTTATTTAACTTTGGAATCAATTTATTTATCAGGATCTTATCTGTGCACTTATTTCATTTTTAGTCTTTTTAAAATCATATTTGTGCCCAAGTAACCTATAACAGACTATAAAGGCTGGATACACGGGAGTATACTGATTAGACAACCATATGTCTACCCTGTAAACAATTGTCATGTCAGGCACAAGGCCAGTGGGCAACTTTTAAAGTCAGAAATGAAATTAGGCTCAATGGCCAATGGGCAGGCATATACCCTGTAGAACAATCATATCAGACATATTTTTATCAATCAATGATTATTCATTTAGGTAGTACTACTATCTGTAGTCCCTAATTGGTATACCAATCGATCCAAACTATATACATAAGCCCACATACCTATTTCATGTAATTTAGTGTTTAGAAAAATATTAGGGTTAAAACCCTACCATAAAATAATTTGTCTTATGAACCTTTCTTTAGGTTCAATTTTAATGTCTTAACTTTACCTATTAATTTGATCAAATTGTGATCACTGTTTGGCTATACTTCCTTCATGGACGTTGTTCCTCTATGTCTTGTCTTTGTTTTCCCTTTTTGAATTATGTCATTTGGATTTATAGAACTCACGTTATGGTCAAATAACCATAACTGGTTCATTTCTTAATTCTGGTTCCTTAACTAGGTAACTTTTGGACTTAGACTTCACCTAATTGATGGAACAAGTTGCAGCCACTTTTAGGCTTAGTGTTCTTCATAGAAATTATTGCCCTATGTCATATGGTCACTCAGAATTTTGGATTGCAATTTTTCAAGTTTTTTAGAATTAATTATAGCCAAATCACTAGCTTGGACTCATGTACCCTGTGCCAATAGAATTTCAGTTCAGGTCAGTGGATTTGACTCAACCTTTAGAGTTCTTACATTCATAATTTGAGAAAAGTGTCTAAAACAAGGTTGGAGCCCTGTTCCTTAGGTTTCTAGAACAATATGGCTCTTCCCAATTGGAGTTTCCTTGTCACACTCTACCCCTCTGTAAGGCATGATATGATCCCGTAGTATACCTAATGAATTACCAACTTCGTCTATTGATAACCCATTAAATACACTACAAGGGATTTTAAAACTTTTCTTACTTCTTTTTACAGTGGTGAGTACTATTTACAGGTGTTAAAAGCTTTTTTAAACTGAAGTGAAACAGCTAACACATTTGAATTATTAGTAATTTCTGTAAAAATTTTGGCGGAGTGCCATCTGTATTTTGAATAAAGCAGTTCTTCAAAAACCTGTAAAAAGCACTTCAAATATATTTCTCAATCTCAAACTCCAACATTTAATCAACATAATATGTTTCTCAACTCAAAATCACAATAATTTTTCAATATTTCCAAAGGCTGAGATAAAAGAAATATAGTATAAATTTTTTAAGCCAAAATAATTCACAATTTATTTTTATAACTTCAATGTACAATTTTAATTTACAACTGCTCAAAACCAAGAACACTATATACATACAGTGAACATACATTACAATACAAAATACAAAATATGGTATACTCAATATACTCGATGATCTCTCACTGAAGCACTAGCAACCTAATCTGCTGCCCTGTCAGTCTGTCTACCTGCGACAGCAATGAAAAGCTATCACTGAGTAAAATTTACTTGGTGGTGCACAATAACAGTTTAAAATGCAATATATAAATCTTTTATTGACAATTCACAAATCAAATAGTTCACAATTCCATTTCACAACTTATAAAGTTCATATAACACAAGTTTGATCAAACAACTGAATAATACAGTTTTGTCAATAAATAACACAATTTGATCAATTAACTGAAGAATACAGTGTTGCCAATCGATAACACAATTTAGGCCATGACACAATTTTTCCACACATGCCGTGTTGTACACCACGACAAGACACACTCACCCCAATAATCGAAATCAATGAGGGAGGAAGCTAGCTATATAATGAGTACTCATCCACACTCACCTCAGATTGACAAGTCAAAGAGGGAGGAATATAGTGTACTTATCAGAGCACTTGCAGGCGTTATGTATCGCCATCCCTGCAAGCTCCTGGGTTCACGCGTGAGAGTTCCCAAGAATCGTAGGCGTTACGTATCGCCGTCCCTACTTTGCTCCGATACCACTAAACACAATTTATATCAAAATTTCCATTTACAAAGTAAGCAACACAATAATTTCTAAATAATATTCCCAAAACCAAAACAATCAAAAGTTGTTCATAACTCATTTCTCCAAATAAATTTGCTAGTAAAAGTAGTGAATATAAAAGTATTATGCACGAACACAATTTAAAACTATAATGTTCAATTAAATTTTTACGTAGAAAATGAGAAGTCAAAATTATTGTGCACAAACACAATTTAAAACAATAACATACAAATAATCATAATATATTTCAATTGAAAAATTCAAAAGAAATAACTATTGTGCACAAACCTCTGATAACTGTCTCTTGCCTTTGACTCAGTGTTTCATTCCCTTTCCCTAAGTCTTTGCTAACTGAGAAACACAATTTGAAGTGTTTCAGTACTCATTTAAACTGTCTCTAAGAATAAGGTTCAATAATTAATTTATCGAATTCTATTATTTTCTTAGTCAACCTAAGATGTCGACCCTCGATGTAGTCTAGGTGAATTAGGTTTCAATGTTACCAATATGTCACATTTTATAGCCTTTTAGTGTTGGTACATGTTACCCAATTCATTTCCATGTATAGTGCACTTTAGTGCAATTTGTCAGATTCTGGTATACTAATTTGACCTAACCGGATGACCTAGTTCCCTCAGTTTTCGGGTTTCGGTCAAAACTACAAACTTGTAGATCTATGTCTTATTGCACGCAGGGCAAAATTTCAGGTCATTCTGAGTTTACTAGACCAAGTTATGGTCATTTTACTATTGCTGGTCAAAGTACATCAAAATTGGTCACTTTAGGTCATTTTAGGTTCGGCCAGTTTTTGGACCCGAAATTATGCAAGCTATTTGACTTGGTTATGGTCATTTCTGGGATTTGATGTCTTCATAAGACTTGTATATATATGTCTCAACTATTCATGGTAAAAATTTCAGGTCAATTGGACCTGTTTTGAGTGAGTTATGGCCAAAACACTAACTGCTGCCCAAATGGTCAATTTTCAGGCGTTAAATGCACTAATCCGGATTTGGTCATTTTTTAAGTTACCTTCAAAGCAGAATTTTGGTAAGCTTCCTTCATGAAAGTTGGCACTTTTTGTGCCTAGTTTCACCTCCAATTGGTCTCATACCAATTGGAGCCACACACTTAAGGTTCTAGGCCAAATTACACACTGTCCTATTGCACATTGTCCATCACTCAATCAAAGGACACATTTAACATTACCAAGTTACACATTCATGCCATTTCTGTTTTGTACCATAACCTAAACACATTTCACAACACATTTTTGGTCACTTTGGCAGCTTATAACCACACTCAATATCCACATTATAGTCCAGAATTTACCAAGTTCAATTTACACACAATTTAACTACACAACCAAGCTCATTTACATGTCCAAACTCAAACCCTCATACACATACATAAGCTGCCATAACAAGTATCACATTTCAACATTAATATTCCATAAACCAAACCATGAAATAACATTTTTTTGGTTCATCATGCAAGCTGTCGATTCATACATCTCTCTCCATTAATTTCCAAGCTTCCAAATTCAAGTATACATTCACATATACTTAGTATACATCACCCAATTTATTCCTACACACATAAACACATAATCAACCCTTTAATCTACCATTTACAAGCAAGGATAAACTGCTTTTAAAGAGTTTCCATGGCTGTCAAAAATACACATCTCCCTTTAAACATCAAACTCCAAAAATCTCTCCACAATTCAAGTACCCATAACATCCTCACAAACTTTAATGAAGCAATAATAAAAAACACATACTTACCACTTTGGAAACTCTTCAAAACCTCTCCAAAACTTGGTCTTCTTGTTGCCTATCTACTGCCCAAGGTGTATGGACAACTTTTAATGAAGGGAAGTGGAGAGAAAGAAGCTTGGATCACCCTTGCATGGAGCTCCAAAACCATGCGGCAATGGAGTTTTTCCTTTCTCCATTTTCGGCTAGTTCTCCAAGGTTTAAGAAGAAGATGAATCTGCTGTCCAAATGCAGATTAAGTGGTCCACTTTAGTGAGTTAGTGGAGCACTATTGCAAATTTAATGTTTATTTAATCATAACCTTTCTTATTCCCATATTAAGCTCCTAACTTTAGCTATTTACATTAGGTACCACTAATTTAATTTTTCATGATATTTTCCAAGTGTAATATCATTTATTTTTAATGGACATTTAGGTCAAAAGACAACTTGGGTGTCAAATGACCACAATGCCCCTGTCCGGGTTGCATTCCCGATTTTTCGGTAGCACCGATTTTTATCGTTTTCTCGATTTCTCACTTTTCTTTGTACTAATTAATTAATTTTTCTTTAATATTTCTAATAGTATTTATACTTCAATAGACATTTATTTAAGTCCTAAAAATATTTTCCATGGTTCCCCGCGGTCCAGGGCTAGTCAAGGGTCCACGCCGCGACTTCCCGGTGCGATCACCCATCGCTAGGGTTCTCGGCTCGTTTAACTTGGTTACATTTCATTGCTATTATTTTTCCTTTGTTTTTCTTGTATTTTCTTTTCTTGTATTCATTATTTTATGTCTCCTCATCAATATCTAAGTGTAGTTCTAGGCATCCTAGCTGTCCGGACAACACTAGTCACCGGAACAGTAGAACACACTACCGAACATAGGAGTGTTACAATTCTCCCCCCCTTAAAATAAATTTCATCCACGAAATTTTTACCCAATAGCCATCTTACAATAGTCATACGTTTATTTTCTCCTTTCTATATGATCGTATAATCTTCTTTCCCTCGAATTTGTATAAGACTTTTAACAATCTAATATAACATTTAATTTGTTTGTATAACACCAATTTTCTCTTACTATTGTGCTGTCTAATATTTTGATTCATGTTCCTTCTTGAATGACCCTTGAGGTCATGTTAGAATGATTTATCTAGTCATTGGTCCTCTAACCATTCTAGTCAATAGTCTTCCTCACATTCGTAACATTTCTTTGTTATATCTGAACCAACTGTTCAAATTTCTACTTCCACAACTCTTTTTATCTATTAATATTCTATAACTTACTTCCTTTTGTATTAAACTATAACCTTTTGATATTCTAACTTTTGAGTTTTAACTCCCTAAGTAGGCTTTTCAAACTTATTTCTAACAATTAAATTCTGTCCTAGCATAAATATACCAAAACAGATGCCGTTGGCAACTATTCTCATCTTGGTGTACTATCGAGTAGTACGTAGCTCTACACAATAATCTCAAGTCGATCAGTGTCTGCGTTTACAGTATAAACATCAAGAACATTGCATAGTTACTACGATACATCCCAATAGATCAAATTTTTTCGATATTTTATCCTTTTCAAATTTACTGATATTCGAATCTTATTCTAATTACAATATTCATTAACAATTACTAATAGTAACATCCTTGCCCTCATCTAGAGCAATTCTTCCCCTGTAACTTACTTTTACGTCCTCTTGCCTTACATTAACTAGGCTTGCCGTTTAGCTTTATAATTTATGGTGTGTTAGAAAATACTTTTCGCTGATAAACTCTTTCAAAACTAATTTCACTTATTATCACAATCCTTATCTTAAAGGACTAATCACTAATGCATCAAAATTTATTCCCCTGTAAAGGGATAACAACAGAACATATAGTTCTAACATTAACATAAAAGTATGCAGACTCTAGATTATTAATAAAAATAATTTTTTATATAGATTATTAATTAAATATATAAAATTAAACGGGTTCAGGTATTTTTCGGATAATAACAATCAGGTTTGGGACGAGTTCAGGTAGTTGAAAATAAATTTTAATCAGGTTTGGGACATATTCGGGTTTTAAAAATATTAATCAGGTTCGGGTTCGGGAAGGGTAATTTTCGCGAGTACCCTACCCGTTGTCATCGCTAGATAGTTCCTTTAATTTTATACCATCTATTTCATTTTTATTTTTATCTGTACCGATTAACTAAATTTTCTTGAATTTTCTTTGACATTTTTAATGTCATTTGTACTTCAGTAAACCTTTAATTAAGTCCTAAAAATTATTTCCTATGGTTCCTCGTGGGTTTGGGGTCGGCAACTGACTTCTGAGTTACTTCCCGGTACGGTTACCCATCACCGTGGTCCCAGCTCCTTTAACCTAGTTGCATTTTATTTCTTTTATATTTTCTTTATTTTTCTTGGTCTTTATTACATCAATTTATGTCTCCTTACCCTAGTTTAAGTGTAGTTCCAGACATTCTAGCTGTCCGAACAAACATTAGTCATCGAAACAGTAGGATATACGGACTACCTAAGGTGAGTGTGTTACAATTTTTTCCCTCTAAATAAAATTTCATCCTCAAAATTTACCTAGTGTAAATAATCAAGGAATCACTATCTCTTTGTCTCTCCGCTTTTTCGTGTTATAATACTTCACTTTTTCTTTAGTCTGTCTTACTAAACCTAGCTCTACAATTTTATCCTCATCTCGATTTACTATCAGAAATACGTAGCTTTACACAATAGTCCCAAGTTGGTACTGTAATTGCAGCTTACAGCACAAACATCGATAACATTGCGTAGTTACCATGGTATATCCCAATAGATCAGATTTTTCCTATACATATCCTCAATCAGTTATGCACCCATCTTCTTTCATCTCATATACAGTCTCCTTCTTATTTCCATCCATTATCTTTAATACGATCCTTTTCAGTTGATAATCTACCATCACTTTATGGCCTAAAGGGTTGATGACAAGTATGTCATCTTCTAACCCATCTATTGATATCCTCTTTCAATAGGAGGTATAATGCATATATAGGGGTGAATACAATTAGGGTCTATCAATATATATTTAAAGGTATCATAAATAGAAAATGTACCTCTGATAAAGTCTACCGGATCTGGCTCCTCCCGTGCCATAGCGTACACATGGGATGCTACTCCAGCCTCGGGCCGTTCTATAGTCTTAGAAGCCCTCTATGATGTACCAGTTGTCTCAGGCCTCACATGTCTTCCACCCCTCTACACTGTCAAGGCAAACCTCTTAGTCGGTGGTAGAGCAGTGGGAGCACTCCTCTGTGGACAATCTCGTAAGAAATTATCCTTAAATCCACATCTGAAACATTCCCTAGTGAATAGTCGACACTCCCCTCTGTGTCTCCTACCATAGTGGGTACATTCTGGCACTAGAATTGATTCCCTTGTTACTGTACCTGGGGAACTAGCTACAGATACTCCAGACTGGCCCCTCTGGCCTTGTGTGTCTGGCTCTGTGAACCCTTAGGCTTCTTACTACCAGTAGCTGGTGTACTAAACTGGCCTTGTCCAGGACCTCTCTTACACTGTCTGTCTCTCCTGGACTGCTCATCATCTTTAACTCTCTCCCCATCAAGAGCTGATGCTACCAACAAAGAGAAGTCTGTAAAGCGATGAGAAGTAACTATCAGTATGATGTTGTCATTCAGTCCATCCTCAAACCTCCTACATTTATCAACCTCTGTAGGCATTATCTCTAATGCATATCCACTAAGTTTCACGAATTCCTGCTCATATTCGGAGATTGATTGTAACACCCTTATACTAAGCAGACTATATATTCTACTGTTCCGGTAACTAATGTCTGCCCGGATAGTCAGAATGTCTAGAACTATATTGGTGACACCTAGAAAAGTCATAAATAAAAATTAATAGAAATTATATGAAGGTGAAATGGAAATAAAGAAAACAAAGCATAATGGGTTAAATGTGTAACACCCCTCACCCGTCTACAGTGTAACCGAGCAAGGTGTGTCACACAGAGTGCTGGAGCACCTGATCTTATCTGATTTCATTACAGTTCTTGATTTATTTATTCAAAAAACTTTATCTAAGGTTTAGGCTATTTTTACTTTTATCAAAATCTAACTAATTTGGAAATTTCAAAAATTTTAACGATAATCCGGCAGAGTGTCGGCTGTAATTTGGACTAACAGTTCTTCTGAACCTGCCAAAAACAATTTCAATATATACTCAAATTCATAACTTAGATTATCTCAAAGCATTCTCAACAGTTTCTCTGTCACACCCTACCCCTCCGTAAGATGTAACATGATCCCGTAGTACACCTAATGAATTACCGTACTTCGCCTACCAGTAACCCATTAAATATGCTACAAGGGATTTTAAAACAATTCTCATGAAATTTAAATCATCGATTAAAATCTGGTGTTATAAAAATTTTTCAAAATTTCGGTAGAGTGCTGGCTGTATTTTGAGAAAACAGTTCTTCAAACCTGAAAAGGAAAACACTCGCAATATGATTTCTTAAATACAACCCCAATAAACTTCATTTCATCTCACAATTCAAATCTCAATAATTAAATCAATTCATTTTCAAACCAACCTCATCATAAAAGAAACATTTTATTGATTACGAGACTCAAAAATTAATATTATAAAACTATACAGGTAAATGAAATCTCAAATTTACATTACAATAATTTACACTTAATTACATACCAAAATATTTTACAAGAGTTTTTATACAACTTCTCAAATAATTTACATACATATTATTACATGCATACATCAAAACCTATGTACATGGGTATACCTATGATATACCTGGAGCTAATTTGAATGTGTCTTCAAAGAAGCTTACTCAACTACTCTATGCTCTTTTCACCTGTGACAGCATACAAAACTATCGCTGAGTGGTGAACTCAGTGGTGCATAATTATAATTTAAAACATAGTACAATATACATTGACAAAATTATAACAATTAATTTGAAAGTCTCAAAATTCAATAAAATTTCAAAAGTCAAAATCTTTGTTGCCAATAATATAAATCATTAGTTAAAATGACTTTAAGCAAGAAATTCAATTTATCAAATCACAACTGGACATTTAAAGTAATTCCAGCAATCATGGAAATAAAGATTAATTCTAACAAAATCAATTATGCATAAATTCCATTTGAAATCGAAATTCTTTACTATTCAAAAACCATTCTTTATCTCACTAACTGTGCAAGACTAATTTGAACGGGCTATCTCTGGGGTGATTCTAACTCCCTATGGTCGGGGAGGTCGAATCGGATTCTAACTCCCTATGGTCGGGGAGGTCGAATCATCGTGCACAGTACACATCACAATAATGAAACTTCTGAAAGGGCCATAACAAATAAAAACTTAGATTTAACCTCTAATCAGAGGAGAATCTAAGCCTGTGTACGTACCATGGTAATCAAAACAAAGCTAACTCCATTGTCTCTTCAACAAATGAGAGAGACGGGTAATAACCTAGTCAAGTATCTATAGTGAGATATAAAACAATATCATAATCTCTTTGTCCTTTTTGTGAGCATAAATCACAACACAATTCAATTTAATGTCAATTCCAATATCTAATAATTTTATGCTCATCACAATTCAAAACATATTTTATCACAATTTTTCCAAAACTAATTTATTCAATCCATAACAATGCTCAATAATTATTAAAATACCATTTCACAAAGCTAAATTCATACATACTATAATAATTTCAACAATCATTGAATTAAATCCAATACTTGATAAACATAATACATAAGGAAAATAGCGTCTTTTAATCATATGAAATATTTAGAACAAAATCAATTAAAAACTAGTTGTGCACAAATCTCTGATGAGTCACCTCTTGGCCTTGACTCAGTGGGTCTTTTCCTTTCCCAGTGTCTTTTCTAACTGAAAAACACAATTTAAAGTGTTTCAATACTCATTTAAATTGTTTCTAATAATAAGGTTCAATAATTAAATTTTATTAATACTATTCCTTTCATTAGTCAACTTATAATGTTGACCTTTAATGCACACTAGGTGAATTATTTTTAATGTCACTAATATGTTCCATTTTTCATTCCTCACATGTTGACATAGGTTGCCAATTTTATTTCAAAGGTTATTGCATTTTATTGTAATTATTCAGATTTTATCGCCAATGTTTACTATCTATTGGACCAAGCTACAATGTAAATTGTTTCTCATTGTGTCTTCTTTAATTTTCTTTTTGAATCACTCCATTTGGAGTTGTATAGCTCAAGTTATGGTCAATAAACCATAACTAGGTTAAATCTAAATTTTAGTTTCCTTTTTAGGCATTTTCGGTTCTGACTTTACTAATTTATTTGGACTATTTGTAGTCACATTGAGGTCTAGCATTCTTCATAAGTATTGTTGCCCTATGTCTTAGGGACAACAAAAAATTTTGCTTACCATTTTTCAAGTCTTATAGAATTCTTTATAGATAAATTGTTAACTTGGACTTAAAGGTCCTATTTGGCATGGTCCTCAATTAGGTCAATGGCTTGACCTTAAATTCTGACCTTATATATTTATAATTTGAGAAAGTTGTCTAAAATAATGTTTTAGATCTCTTTCTTAGCTTTCCAGATTGGTATGACTCATTTAAATTAGACGCTTCTAGTAGAAGATATGCTTATTTGAATTTTCTGGATTTTATGGTCAATTGTGCTAATTTCAGATTTAGTGTACCAACTTAATCAAGTTAGTTGAACTAGTTCCCTTGATTTATGGGTTTTGGTCAAATTACCAATATTGTAGATCTATATCTTATTGAAATTTTGGGACTGATTTCATATCATTTGGAGTTCTATGGACCAAGTTATGATCATTTTATTATTGCTGGTCAAGTTGCACTTATATTGCAAAGTTTAGGTCATTTTTAGGTCAAAGTCAATTCGGCCAATATTTGTAACCCAACTTGTGCAAGCATTTTGAATTGGTTCTGGTCATTTCTGGGTTTTAGTGTCTTCATAAGAGTTGTATCTCTATGTCTAAGCTTTCCATGGTATAAATTTCAGGTCATTTGGACCTGTTTCGAGTGAGTTATAGCCAAAATACTGACTGCTGTTCAAATAGTCAATTTTCAGATTTACAAAGTCACCAATCCGGATTTAGTTAATCTTCATGTCACTTTCCGGATAGAATTTAGGTAGGCTTCCAACATAAAAGTTGGCACATGTTGTGCCTAGTTTCACCTTCAATTGGCCTCATACCAATTGGAGTCACACCAGTCCATTTATAGCCTAAAACACCTACTGCCCTTTTACATGTCTCTCAAACACTAATCCACATACACATTAACCTTGTTATAAGTCCACTTCTCTACCAAATTCTGAATTGGTACTAAACCATAACCACTCAACACATCACATTTAGGTCAACTTGGGCAGAATATAACAATTCACAATACATCAATTACAACTCAGAATTTTAAAGTTTAATTTCAATAATACCTCCATTAACACATATAATTTCCCACCAATATTTACATATACATTCTGCCATCCTTGGTATCATAATTCACTAAACTATTTCATGAATTTAAACACTCTACCATGCATCACAAGGTTACCTAATTTACACATATACTTCAATCTCCCATATTAACTTCCTAACCTCACTTTTAATGTACAATTCACACATACACATGGTAATCAAGCTCTTATACATTTAAGCACTTTAATTAACCTCATTACCCATCAATTTAGTATAAGAAAAACTCAACATCTTTGACTCTCATGGCTGCCAAAAATAGTACATAATAATAACTCATCAAAACCTCAAAATTTCTTCATCAATTTACTTATCTCAAGCTTCCCACAAACTTTACTTAAGAAGGAAAGGAATTTGAACACTTACCTATTGTTGGAGTTTGTTAAATCTTCACCAAATCCTCTCCTTCTTACTGCCTATCTCTTTTCCATGTTGTGTAGATAAACTTTAGTGAAGAAACGTAGAAGAAATGAGGGCTTGATGATGGTGGAGTGAAGCTTCATGCATGGGTGGCCATGGAGTTTTTAGGAGAGAAACTTAAATTCAGCAAAGTGAGAAAATGAGGTTGAAGATGAAGTTTTTAAGTGGAAAAATCTGTCTTTAGTAGCCCTTATATATCCACTAAATATCCCACTTATTGTTCCATTATCTTAATTTAATATAGTTTAGTTATTAAGTTTCAATTATCCCAATTTTCACCCCTTAATTTCTCTTAATTTCATTACATATTTAATTTCATTTTTCATGGGGTTTCTAAAATTTAATACTACTTATTTTTAATGGACATTTAGTTCAAAAGTCAACTCTAGGTGTTAATTGACCAAAATGCCCCTATTCGGGTTGTATTCTCGATTTTTCGGTAACACCGATTTTTGTCGGTTTCTTGATTTTTCTTTTTTCTTTGTACTAATTCATTAATTTTTTTTGACATTTCTAATGTTAATTACACCTCAATAGACCTTTAATTATGTCCCAAAAATTATTTCCGAGGGTTCCCTGCGGTCTTGGGGTCGGCAATTGCCTTCGCCGTAACTTTTCAATGTGGTCACCCATCGCTACGGTGTCGGCTTGTTTAACCTAGTTTCATTTCCTCTCTTTTATTTTTTCTTAATTTTTCTTGTATTTTCTTTTTATTTATTTCATCATTTTATGCCTGTTTATTATCACTGAAGTGTAGTTCCAGACATCCTGACTTGTCCGGACCGACATTAGGTCACCGGAGTAGTCGAATGTACGGACTACGTAAAATGAGGGCGTTACATTCTCAAACTCAAATTCACTCTCAAAATTTCTCAAACCCAATCTCATTCAGAATCATTATGATTAGATAATCAACTCAGATATCAAAATTCTTACATTTCATTAACTTATATAATTTGCCAATTAAGTAAATAAATTTATCAAGTACAGGATATACAAATGAAATTACAATTATTAATTCATATTACAATATAAGCAATAATTATAATGTATATATTAGAAAACATGCTTAAAATGAGCCCTATCTACATGCATTGCTGAGGAGGTGATAACCTTGAACTCTTCTGACACTTCTGTAGATCTGGACTCTAAAAATTTCTGTAACACCCCTATTTGCATAGCCTGGTTTATGTTACTATTCCAGTGATCGGTATCGGTCCGGACAATTAAGAGGATTAGAACTATGCTTAAGACACCTAGAAAAGTCCTGATCGAAAATAAATAGTGATTACCAGATAGAAAAGTAAAAATAAGAAAAACAGAGCATAAAAGGTTAAATGAGCCGGGAGTCACAGCAATGGGTGACCTTCTTGGGAAATGACTGTGAAATCAATCGTAACCCAAATTCTGAACCGAAAAATATGACGCTGTGGTCCTTAGGATTATTGTGAACATAGTGAAAAAGAGAAAATCATGTAAAAGAGTTGTTAAGCAGGTCAAATAATTTGGTCAGGGATCCGGAAGAAATATCGAATAACTTGCAAACCGAATTGAACCAGCGAGGGGCGATTTGGTCAATTCACCCCTAGAGCTGACTCCTGACCTAACTGTCAAATAAAATCAGAGAAAAGAAAATTTTAGGATAAAAAATTAAATTAAAGAACTAATGGAAAAAATAAATGCAAAAGAAAAAAAAGGGAAAAAGTTTATTTACATCATGCTTACCTCATTGGATGACATCATCATGATGTCAAAATCCATTTTAATTTTCCTACAAATATTGACTAAGTCAACTAAGACTAAAAGACTTAAAAATACCTAAAAAAAGAAAAGAAAAAACTATTTTTAGTCTTCATCTTCTTCTTTGCCCCCCCACCTCTCTCACTTATCACCATTGAAGAAAAACCATGGAAACTTGAATCCAAGCTTGATTCCCACCACTAAAACCTACTTTGACCCCAAACTAGTTCACAAAAATTTGTTAGTTCAACTTAAGAAAGAGATTTAGCAAGAAAGAAAGAAGAAAAGAGGAGAAAATTTGAAGATTGAACATCAAAGTTGAGGTAAGAATTTAAATTGAAAATTTTAATTTAAAACATATGTTTTGAGTTAATTTAACTTAGATTTTAACTTAAATTCAAAAGAAAACTATTATGGGGGACCAAAAAAAATTTCAGCCAGCTAGGATTAGGGTTTGAAATGAATGAGTTTGATGGTTTTGAATAATTATTTGAGATGAATTAAGTGTATAGATGTTGATTATGTACTTTAAATTCATTAATTGAATGAATTGTGTAAGTTAGGGTTCTTGGTACTTAGGGTTTGGGAGAAAAATTGTAGAAAATGGTCAATGGATGTAAATGACCTTATTTGAGTTGAGAAATGGTCAATTGTGACCATTTGTTGTAACACCCTCACCCGTCTATAGTGTAGTCAAGCAAGAAGTGCTACACGGCGTGCCGGAGCACTTGATCTTATCTGATTTCATTACAGTTCTTGATTTATTTATTCAAAAACTTTATTTAAGGTTTAGGCTATTTTTACTTTTATCAAAATCTAACTAATTTGGAAATTTCAAACATTTTAACAACAATCCGGCAGAGTGCCGGCTGTAATTTGGACTAACAGTTCTTCTGAACCTACCAAAAACAATTTCAATATATACTCAAATTCATAACTCAGATTATCTCAAAGCATTCTCAATAGTTTCTCAAATTCACATTCAGTCTCAAAATTTCTCAAACTCAATCTCATTCAGAATCATTATGATTACATAATCAACTCAGATATCAAAATTTTTATATTTCATTTGTAACACCCTCACTGTAGCAATTCCATACATTTTACTGTTCCGGTGACCGGTGTCGGTCCGGACAGCTAGAACGTCTGGAAAAATAATTAGACTAAAGTGAGGAACCATAAATAACTCAAATATTGATAAGAAAAATTTAGTAAAAATTTTAGAAATAAAATACAACCAAGTTAAATGAACCGGTGCCCTAGCGATGGGTAACCCAGCGGGAAGTTGCGGTTTTCGCAACTAGGAGCCCTAGACCTGGGGAAAAATTCATAAAATAATTTTTGGGACTCCAGAGAAGAGTCATTGAGGTTCCTATGGCATTAGAATGCCAAGAAAATATTTAGAAAAATTTTTCAATCGGTACAGACAATTTTGACCCGTTAAGCCAAATGGAGGGCATTTTGGTCATTTCGCCTTCAGAGGTGATTTTTGGCCGACTTATCCAGTTGAGTAAATAATTAATATGACATAAAATATGAATAAACATTACTAAAAATTGAATTGAAAATGAGTAGAGAAAAGAAGAAAAGAAAATGAAGGAAAATGCTTAATTATGACATATGATGATGTCATTTAAAAGCCCCCTCCAATCACCATTTGACAAACCAATAAAAAGAGATAAAAATGACTTAAAATGAGATAAAAAAACAAAGGAAACCAGCAGTTTCCTTCTTCATACGGGCTGGAATAAGAAAGAAAGAGAAAGAAAAAAAGAAAGAGACCTCCATTGAAGCTCTTGTCTCAAGCTTGATTCCCTTCACTCCCCACCATAAAATCCCTTCTTCTTTTCATTAAAACTTGTCCACTCATCTTGGGAAAGTGTTTGGCAGCCTAGAAAAGGAAAGAAAAAGAATGAGCTTGGGAAAATCTGCCCTACAAGAGGTTAGTGCACATATATACCTTAAACCCTTTATTTCTATGTTAGAAACTTGAAATATGTAAGAATTTGTGAATTAAATGAACCAAATATATGTGTATGTCCACCATGAATTTCGGCAGCCCTAAGGAAGGAACAATGATGGAGTGTTTTTGATGGTTTTAATGGACTTAAAAAGAATTAGAGATTATGTTTAAGGTGTATGTACACATATAGAAGGAATGAAAGTGCTTAACTAGGTGTATGGGTGAATTGAAAGGGAAAATTAGGGTTTTGGGAGTGAAAAATTGGACTTGGCTTATGAAATGATTAATGGACATTCTAATGGTCAATTAGTGACCATTTGAGGCAAGTTAATTATAATTTGAAGTGAACTAATGCATGGCAAAGTGAATGAGTATGCTGCCTAGTGAGTGCAGCAGGGTGGCTGAGATTTCAGCCCACTTAGACAGCCATAACTTTGGCTGTGTAGGTCCAATTGGTATTTGGCCAATTGGAAATGAAACTAGACTTATAATGGCACATTTTTGCTGAAGAAACCATGCCCAAAAGACCAAAGCAAGAGGACCAAAAGTTGGCCCCAATCCGGATACCCTGCACCCAGAAACTGCAAAATGACCAAATGAACAGTAACTGTTCATTTGGGCATAACTCACTGTAGAAATGGTCAATTGACCTGAAATTTTTACAGCAACAAGTTAAGATATATACAAACAACTTTTATGAAGAAACCTACCCCAAATTATGACTAGAACTTAATCAAAATGGCAGTCACAGTCACTGTTCATGGTACTGTAGATTTGGTAAATTCTGCAGAATTGAAATCCGGCCAGTTGTGGTTTTTGGACCATATCTGGAGCTAAAAAACTCCAAATGGAGTGATTCAAAAAAGGAAATTCAACTAGACAAAATAAGGAACAACTTTCATGTTTACCATTTCCTCAAATTTCCACTGTAACAGTCCCTAATAGAACAGTAAACTTATGGTACAAAAACTGAAAATTCTGCCACTTAGTGTTAGGCTTAGAAATGGTAATGGTGATCACTTCCAACAAGTTTTAAATGTAAAATGTGGTATGTTTGCAGTGTCAAAACCAATGTACCTATTTTCTATCCAAAAGTCAACATTTTTGTTGATCAATGAGGTGAATAGTGACACCAAAACTTGAAATTCAAATGTGAAATTAGAAATACATTTAGGGGACTTTAAATTGCAATTGGTAATTAATACTAGCAAATGTAAAACTCAAAATGTGGGATCTTGGTGTAATTAGAATTAATATATCCATTAAGTATAAAAAAGTCAACATTTTGGTTGACTAGTAAGGTGAATAGTAATCAAAATGATTAGTAAATTAAGATGAAGACCTAGAACCAATTCTAAGCTTAAATGCTTAGAATTGTATGACAAATGTGGACTATGCATCCTAGTCAAAATTGTTAAAAAGAAATTAAGGCCATAAATTTGAAATCCATGAAATATTTATGGATTACTTGAAACATGAAAAATAAGTCACCTAATTGATATGAATATATAGTTAGGGCTTATATGCCCATCACAAATGGAATTCATAAAATATTAATAACTCAACTTGAAATATAAAATTTGCAATTACATAAGTAGATTCTTGAATGTATAAATGAGAAAAGGAAAAATGTTTTGAATACAATGGTACATATGAACCATTGTTTAGAATTGTGATTAATATGAATAACATAAAGAATGAATAAATGAACCATATTAATGTATGAATGAGACATTAGTTCTCATTATTGTAGAAAGGAGAAGTATTTTGAGTACAATGGTATAAAAAGGATAATTGATGTGAATTGTGATCATATAAATGATCAAATGAATGTATGAATTATAATTGAAATTTATTATGAAATAATGAAGTCATAAAACACAATATATTAATGTTTAATGATATTATGTGCCCTTGTATTGCCTAGACATGTGTGTCAGATTGGATAGTTTGGCATGCGGTATTGTTTTAGCAGTACTGCGAAAGGCTTTATGCCTGTATTCATGGCTTTATGCCCGTATTCATGGCTTTATGCCCGCATTCATGGCTTTATGCCAACATTCATGGCTTCTACGCCCGATTATGTGTTATCATGGCTTTCTAGCCATACTGACTGCATACGTGGTTGACGTTCTGCGTCCCATGGTATGACGGCCCGAGGCACCAAGGTGTCCAATGCCAACGACCCGTTATCCAGTTTAGTCAGCCTGTCATAGGTTACTTGGGCAGTGAAATTTATTGAGATAAGTTAAGAATATTAGCAATTTAAAATATTAGAAATTAAATAAAATAAATGAGTAAGATGACCTAAAATAAATTAGAATAGTTATTTATTAGAAAGAATCGAAATGAACTGGACATATATTAAAATTTACTTATTATGAGATAATCTGAGACAACCTAGCAAGTATTGGGAAAATGCTAAAAGATTAGCAAAGAAAATTATAAAATAAATAAATATTGGAAATGAGACTTATATAATAATATAAGCATAAATTTATTATTTTCAGATCATTTTTTTTTCTTGTACATTATTACTGTACATTGGCGAAATAAACGCTTCCAAAGAAGACTAAATTAGGATAAAACATATTAAATTTTAGAAGCCACATGTGAAGTATAAATAGATCTTAATTATTTGAATGATGTTTTATTTCTATCTTTATTTGTATATTATTTCCTTGTTATATTATTGCACCACTAAGCAGCAATGCTTAGCGCGATGGAATTGTTTCCTCGCGCAGGTACTGAAGCTAGAACCCACTGGACGTTTGACTAGAAATTTTGAGAGTTCAGATCTGCAGAGTGTCAAAGGTTGTCACCTCCTCAGCAATGCATGTAGATAGGGCTCACATTAAGCATATCATGTATTTTGTGTATGTTAATTATTTCTTATATTGTAATATAAATTAGCAAATTGTAATTAATTTGTATATCATGTAAATTATGAAATTTTGTAATTATTTTGTAAATTATGTAAATTAAGGAAATTTGAAAATTTTGCTTATGTAAATTGAGAATGTTTACATATGAATTGAGTACGAATGGAAATGTATGGAAATGATTATGAAATTGAGTTATATGAATGAGATGTGAATTATGAGATGAATGATTGAGAAATGAAATTGAAAAATGTTGAGATTTGATATTGGAGTTTGAGAGTGATGAGATATAAATATTGGAAGTGTTTTTCACAGGTTCCGAAGAACTGTTTTCTCCATTTTTAGCCGGTACTCCGCCGGATTTTCTTTAAAATTTTCGGAACCTCAAATAAATAATAATTTTGATAAATGGCTTAAATAAATTATATTCCATAAACTATATTCAAAACTATGACAAAAAAATTAATTAAGGAAAAAAATAGAGTGTGCCGGTACACCGTGTGACATATCTTACCCGGATATACTGTAGACGGGTAAGGGGTGTCACATCATTAACGTATATAATTTGCCAATTAAGTACATAAATTTGTCAAGTACAGGATATACAAATGAAATTACAGTTACTAATTTACATTACAAATAAGCAGTAATTATAATGTACAGATTAGAAAACATGTTTAAAATGAGCCCTATCTACATGCATTGCTGAGGAGGTGATAATCTTGAACTCTTCTGACACTTCTGCAGATCTGGACTCCAAAAATCTCGATGATGATCATCTGGTTTTACCTTGAAGACTGAGCGAGGAAGCAATTCCATCGCGCTAAGCATTTTTGCTTAGTGGTGCAATAATATAATAAGAAATAATATACACAAATAAAGAAAGAAATAAATCATAATTCGGATATCCAGGAATCAATTATTATAACTGTATTGTATTTTAAGTCTTTATGGTTCTTCAAATCGTATCTTTGTTATGTTTCTATTGCTAATCTCTTTTACTCATTTCATTCAATGCTCAATTTAATTGTATTGAAATTTCTGTATACTTAACTGCCTGAATTGAATAATGTTTTAATTGACTGCCCATCTAGCCTATACACTGACCAGACTGGATAAACGGATATACTAGCACTGGGTACCTAGTACCTCGGGCCGTCACACCATCGATCACAAAGTGTCTCCCGGTGTGCAAACAGTGTGGCTAAAAAGCCATATAATCAATCAGGCATTAAGCCGAGTATAATAACACAATCTATATAGCCATAGGCTATTAAAATCATAGTATGGCATAATAAGCCATAAAACACAATAAGACGTAAAGTCATTTACAGAACAGCTGTCAGAATCCTATTGGCATGCCAACCTATCCAAACTAGTCAACTAGGCAAACTAGGGCATATTACAAGATTAAATATTTATTTCTTTATTTTTAGGGTTTACTGGTCATTATACAATTCATGTTAGTAGTATGCCCTAGAGCATATCATTTAGTATGTATCTTGTACATATTTTTAATAATAAAAGGCATTTCCACTTTTCCGTTTACATAATATATTTATGTGTAATAGAAAAGGTCCATTGATATTTTGTTAGAAATATTATTCTTAAGTTGTTAAGAATATGAGTGACAATATTTCTAGCACAAAGTATCATAAATAGGTTCACAATCGAGGATACTTCATAATAAGGACATGACTTATCCAGAAAGATTGTATTCATGTTTGTTCCCAAGTTATTTATATGAGATATAAATAAGATGGAATGGTGAGTCTCATGCCATATAACAAACATGATAGGCACTTATAAATGATAAGTAGGCCGAACCAGTGACACTTATGACAAGCACATGGAGTTTACTCTTGTCAATGTTTTGTCATAAATCATATCAGTGCATATAATCTTTAGACCTGAGATAGCACAGCTTATCTTGTATATAGGTAGTTTGAGTTTGATCTCGCTTTCATACTTGTACTATGTATGGGTATATGGGCATGTGTTGGCTCTCGCTAGTTATATATGGAGGTAGGTGTTGATCAAGAAGGAATCTGTTCTCTAAGTAAATAGAGATAAAATCCTATGTTCATTTAATTGTTCTTGATGTTTCAAGTTCCTGCCAGACAGATAGATTTATTCGTAAAAGAGTTTCGATGAGAAAATCTTTTAATCAAGAACTGGAATTAAAAGAGAACATAATATTCATAGCAAATGGAGTTTGACATAAACCATGACTCGGCTTGAGTTGGGATTTTGTAACAGAGATTCTAGTGCATGGTAACATATGATTATAGGTTCATTTAAGGTAAACCTTATTACTAATTGGGTGGCCATGGCATGCTATGCTAGGTGTTAACCATGGTCTATGAGGTTCATAAAATGATTTAGAGAAATCATTTATGGTAAGAAAGAGTTCTGATGATATTAAGAGTTGATATCATGTCTCATTGCCAATTAGTGATGAGCCTAGTAAGTCACACACATACACAAGTTATCACCTATTTAAATATGATTTAATTAATTAATTAAAGAGTTTAATTGATTAATTAAATAGATTTGGTTAGCAATAAAATTGCAAAGTCCCTAGCATGACTTGAAACCAAATCTAGATTATTGGATGTGTAGTATAAATTAAATTTATATTTAAAGTGTTTAAATATGAATTTAATTGATGAGAAATTAATTAATAGAGATTAATTAATTAATTTATATTTGATATAAATTAATTAGAAGAAGAAAATAATTATTTTGGGTTAAGAACTAAAAATTAAGACACAGGGGCATTTTGGTCATTTTGCAGTGTGACACGTGGCACCATGAGATGGTGACACATGGCATAACACATAAGCTTGCCAAATATTTTTAATCATGTAAGATGATTAAAATTAAGATTAAATATAGGTTTGACACTTGGCACAATGTGATTGGGTCACTTAAACCTAGAGCTAATCAAAAGGTGACATGTGGCTAGGGTTTAATGTGTTAACCTAGCTATTTAAGTGGGGTTATGAAAAGAAAACACAACCAGCAGCCTCTCCTCTCATATGTCACGCCACTTTGAGCCTCTCCAGCTATTTCTCTTCATCTTTCATCAATTCAAAGAGATTAGCCATCAATCTCTTGAATTAAGAACACTAGAAATTGTTTCTAGTGTCCTGTTTGCATCTTTAATCTCTTAAAAGGCAGAACTTGATTTTCTAATTAATAGAAAAAGCTTTAAAAGCTATTCAAGGGCTGCCATAGGTGTTCTTGGTGTGGACAAGCTAGAGGGACAACATCTGGTGTCCTGAAGACGAATCTCAAAGGCGCAGACGCAAAGACATCAAGAGGTTAGTGTAATCGTTCTTGATTTAATCTAGGGTTCTAAAATTAATCTGATTAATTTTAAAATCTTAAATGGCAAATACAGATCCAAAAACATATTAAAAGAGTTTTAATATGTTGTTTATCATTGAAATCAAATAGATAAAAATAAATCTTGCATGGTGCATGTAACCCTAGGTGAAAATTTTTGAATTCAATGGTATAATCTTGTGTTTTTCACGCTTCCGTTCCTTCAATTCACTAGTCAATGAAAATGTTGACCTTTTCATACATCATGCATAAGTTGATTCTAGTATCAACATGTCACAATTCACATTTCAATATGCTGCCAGTATAGTGCCATTTACAATTCTCACCAGTTGGCATTTATTGCCAATTTACTTCAAGGCTTCATTATATGTTAATGTCAAATTCTTAATTTTTGTATTCTAGATTGGTCTAGCTTAAAGTCCTATTTCTCTTGGTTTTTAGCTTCTGGTCAAAGAAGCAAAATTGTAGCTCTATGTCTTATTGCACTCTGGGCAAAATTTCAGGTCATTCTGAGTTGTATAGACCAAGATATGATCAATTTACTAAAGCTAGATAGATTACACCTTTAGTACAAAATTTAATCAATTTTAGGTCACATTTAGTTCTGGCAGTTTTGGTACCCAAACTTATGCAAGCTATTTGACTTGGTTCTGGCATTTTTAGGCTTTGGTATCTTTATAAGAATTGTAGCTCTATGTCTTATTGTACTCTGAGCAAAATTTCAGGTCATTCTGAGTTGTACAGACTAAGCTATGGTCAATTTACTAAAGCTGGACAGATTATGCCTTTAGTGCAAAATTTGGTCAATTTTAGGTCACATTTAGTTCTGGCAGTTTTGGTACCCGAACTTGTGTAAGCTATTTAACTTGGTTCTGGCCATTTCTAGGCTTTGGTGTCTTCATAAGAATTGTAGCTCTATGTCTAAGCTATCCATGGTAAAAATTTCGAGTCAATTGGACCTATTTTGAGTGAGTTATGGTCATCCTAATGACTACTATTCATATGGTAAAAAATCTGGGTTTGCAAGGTTGCCATTCTGGATTTGGTCATTTTTAAGGTTAGTTTCTAGGTAGAATTTTGGCAACATATCTGTATGAAAGTTGGCCTATTTGATGTCTAGTTTCACCCCCCATTGGCCTCATTCCAATTGAGTTCATTGTTTTGCACTTAGGACCTAATTTAGGTGCTGTCAACATACACAACCTGCATTTGAACATCACACTTCCAATTTTGTCAATCCTCCTCCTCCCAATACTTCAACATTTAATCATGACACTTCTATATATATTGTACACAATACCAGCAAGGTATTTTGAACAGAACACTCAAGTGTTCAATGCACACAATACACCATTCAAGTTCAACATTTACTTCCACCAAAATTCAACATACCTCAATATCAATCCTACACATACACTTCCATGGAAATTACACAAACTGCCCACCATTCAACACCATCATATTTCATTGATAAATTCCATAAACTCATACACAAATTCATGATATTTAAGGTTGCCCAACATGACAGTTTACTAAAGCATCAAAGTCCCACTATTAAACCCTTAATTCAAGCACTAACATACACATACTTGGATATTAACTTACTACAACTTCCATTTGAGTTAATCAACCTTAATTCCCATCCATTAAATATAAGAATAAGTCACTAACCATGCATTTTCATGGCTGCCAAAACTAAGGTTCACCAATACTCAATCATTTCCTCAATTTTTCTTAGCAATTCAACTTACCCAAAGCTCAACACAAGGATTAGTGAAGGAAAATGGAAAGATTAAGCACTAACCATTATTTGGAGCTTTCTAAACCTCACCAAAACTTCTTCTTTTTGCTTCCTACATGCTGCCCATGAGGTAAGGACAAGTTCTTGTGAAGGCACCTTGTGGTTTTATGTGGAAAAATGGTGAGGATTGAGAGCTTTGATTGAAATTTTGAGAGAATATATTTCGGCCATGGTTGTGCAAAATGAAGAAAATGAATGTTGAAGTGGTCATTACTGTCCACTTATGGGTATTTACACCCCCACTAAGGTCCACTAATTGTCCACTAATAATAATTAAACATTAGTTTAATCCAAGTTTTCAATATTTGCAAACTAATCCCCCATTTCTCTTTTAATTGCATTTCATTTTTAATTTTATTTTTCATGGAGTTCCAAAAATTTAATACCACTTATTTTTACTGGACATTTAGGTCAAAAGTGTAACACCCTTCACCCATCTACAGTGTAGTCAAGCAAGGCGTGTCACACGGAGTGCCGGAGCACCTAATCTTATCTGATTTCACTATAGTTCTTGATTTACTTGTTCAAAAACTTTATCTGAGGTTTAGGCTATTTTTACTGTTTATTAAAATCTGACTAATTTGGAAATTTCAAAAATTTTAATGATAATCCAGTAGAGTGTTGGCAGTAATTTGGACTAACAGTTCTTCTGAACCTGCCAGAAACAATTTCAATATATACTCAAATTCACAACTCAAAATCAGTCTCAAAATTTCTCATACTGAATCTCAATCAGAATCATCATGATCAGATACTTAACTCATATATCAGAATTCTTACATTTTATTATCTTGCATAATTTGCCAACTAATTACATAAATTTGTCCAGTACAGGATGTACAAATAATTTACAATATACTTATAATGAACAAAATACATAACATGTGTAAATATGAGCCCTATCTACATGCATTGCTGAGGAGCTAACAATCTTGAACTCTTCTGACACTTGTGCAGATCTGGACTCTAAAAATCTCAGTCAACAGTCTACTGTTTTTACCTTCAGTACCTACGCGAGGAAGCAATTCCATCGCGCTAAGCATTTCTGCTTAGTGGTGCAGTAGTATAACAAGAAATAATATATACAAATAAAGAAAGAAATAAATCATAATTCGGATACTCAGGAATTAATTTAATTTAGTATGGTATTTCTAGTATCAATGATCTTATATACTAGTTTGTTCCTCTTTGGAAGTGCTTAGTTTATAACTTTTCAGTAATACTACTCAGTATACAAATTATTCTAACTGTATTGTATTTCAAGTCTCTACGGTTCTGCAATTTATATTTTTGTTATGTTTCTTTTGCTAATCTCTTTTACTCATTCATTCAATACTTAATTTAATTGTACTGAAATTTCATTACACCTAACTTAACATAGCTGCCTGAATTGAATAATGTTTTAATTGACTGCCCATGTAGCCTATACACTGACCAGACTGGATAAACGGATATACTAGCATTGGGTACCTAGTACCTCGGGCCGTCACACCATCGGTCACAAAGTATCTCCCGGTGTGTAAACAGTGTGGCTAAAAAGCCATATAATCAATCAGGCATTAAGCAGAATATAATATCATAATCTGTATAGCCATAGGCTATTAAAATCATAGTATGGCATAATAAGCCATAAAACACAATATGACGTAAAGTCATTTACAGAATAGCTGTCAGAATCCTATTGGCATGCCAACCTATCCAAACTAGTCAACTAAGCAAACTAGGGCATATTACAAGATTAAATATTTATTTTTAGGGTTTACTGGTCATTATACAATTCACTGGTCAATGAAAATGTTGACCTTTTCATACATCATGCATAAGTTGATTCTAGTATCAACATGTCACAGTTTACAATTCAATATGCTGTCAATATAATGCAGTTTACCATTTTTACAAGTTGGCATTCATTGCCAAATTACTTCAAGCATCATTGTATGTAAATGTTAATTTCACAATTTTAGTGTGCTAGATTGGTCTAGCTTAAAGTCCTATTTCTCTTGGTTTTTAGCTTTTGGTCAAAGAAGCAAAATTGTAGCTCTATGTCTTATTGCACTCAGGGAAAAATTTCAGGTCATTCTGAGATGTATAGACCAAGATATGGTCAATTTACTAAAGCTAGACATATTACACCTTTAGTACAAAATTTGGTCAATTTTTAATCACTTTTAGTTCTGGCAGTTTTGGTACCTGAACTTGTGCAAGCTATTTGATTTGGTTCTGGCCATTTCTGGGCTTTGATATCTTAATAAGAATTGTATCTCTATGTCATATTGAACTCTTGGCAAAATTTCAGGTCATTCTGAGTTGTATAGACCAAGATATGGTCAATTTACTAAAGCTGGATAGATTGCATTTTTAGTGCAAAATTTGGTCAATTTTAGTTCTGGCAGTTTTGGTACCCGAAATTGTGCAAGCTATTTGACTTGGTTCTGGTAATTTTTGGGCTTTGGTGTCTTTATAATAATTGTAGCTCTATGTCTAAGGTAGCCATGGTAAAAATTTCAGGTTAATTGGCCCTGTTTTGAGTGAGTTATGGTCATCCAAATGATTACTGTTCATATGGTCAAAAATCTGGGTTGCAAGGTTGCCATTCCAGATTTGGTCATTTTTAAGGTCAGTTTCTAGGCAGAATTTTGGCAACATTTCTACATGAAAGTTGGCCTATTTGGTGTCTAGTTTCATCCCCCATTGGCCTCATGCCAATTGGTTTCACAGTTTTGCACTTATGACCTAATTTAGGTGCTTCCAACATACATAACCTGCATTTGAACATTACACTTCCAATTTTGACAATCCTCCTCCTCCCAATACTTCAACATTTAATCATGGTACTTCTATATATATTGTACACAATTCTAGCAAGCATTTTAGGTAGAACACTCAAGTGCTCAATGCACACAATGCACCATTCAAGTTCAATATTCACTTCCACCAAAATTCAACATACCTCAATATCAATATTACACATACACTTCCATATACTCATACCTCAATATCAACTACACATGCTGCCCACAATTTAACACTATCATATTTCATTAATAAACTCAATATTCACACACACAAATTTATGAAATTATAGGCTACCAAATATGGCAGTTTGCCAAAGCATCAAGGTCCCATTTCAAACCCTTAATTCAAGCACTAACATGCACATACTTGAACATTAACCTACTACAACTTCTATTTGAGTTAATCAACCTTAATTCCCATCAAATACATATAAGAATAAGTCACTAACCATGCATTTTCGTGGCTACCAAAACTAAGGTTCACCAATACTCATCATTTCCTCAATTTTTCTTAGCAATTCAACTTACCTAAAGCTCAACACAAGGATTAGTGAAGGAAAATGGAAAGATTAAGCACTAACCTTTATTTGGAGTTTGCTAAACCTCACCAAAACTTCTTCTTTTTGCTGCCTATGTGTTGCCCATGATGTGTAGACAAACTTTAATGAAGAACTCTTGAAGAAATTAGGGCTTGATCATGGAGGATTGGAGCTTCATGCATGAATGGCCACAAGGGCAACATGAAATAGGGAAGAGGGAGAAACCTATGGGTCAGAGCTCAAGCAGTAATTTGAGAAAGAGAAAAGAAATTGAGGAGCCCCGAGCTCAGGGATATAACAGAGGTGGATCATCAAGGCAGAGACCACCAAGGTCCAGTCGTCGAACAACTAGAAGTTCCTACCCTTCTCGTCATGGTGGGATATGCTATAAGGCTATTGGAGCCTGTTATAACTGTGGAGGCACAGGACACTTTGCCAAGGACTGCACCAGTAGTCGCAGAGTTGGACCACCTCCTACTACTGCAGAAGGGTCAGTTCAGAGCCCTGTCACTAGAAGTTCACAACCACCTAGCAGAGGTAGAGGCAGGGGTAGAGGTAGCTCAGCAGGCAGCCAAGGCATAGTGAAACATTCAGAGCAAGACAGTGCTCCGGTCAGAGTCTATGCAATGAGACAGAGGGAAGAGGCTGAGACATCTGATGTTGTGGCTGGTACCTTCTCAACTTTTAACCAAGATGTGTTTGTGTTATTTGATCCGGGTTCTACCCATTCTTATGTGAGTGCTAGCATCATTGATTGTATTGCTGTTCCATGTACAAAAATGGACTTTGAGGTGCTAGTAACAAGTCCGTTAGGATAGGAAGTCAGGGTTAATAGAATGTATAGAGATTGTCCTTTGGTGATCCAAGGACACACTTTTCTGTCTGATTTCATTGAAAAGTCCTTCAGAGATTATGATATCATCTTGGGCATGGATTGGTTAGCTAGGCATCATGCCATGATTGACTGTAGGCTGAAGACAGTCACTTTTGGTCTCCCTCAGTATAGTGATGTGGTAATACATGGGAAGAGGCAGCTATTGCCATCAAACATTATTTCGACTGCACTAGCCAGAAAATGATCAGCAAGGGGTGTGAAGCATACTTGGCACATGTGGTAGACACCCAAGTGGGGAGTCCAGCATTGAGGGACATCCCTATAGTATATGACTTTCCAGACGTGTTTCCTGATGAATTGCCAGGATTATCTCCGGAAAGAGAGGTGTAGTTTGAAATTAATGTTATGTCTGGTGTGGATCCAATCTCCATAACACCATATAGAATGGCACCAGCAGAGTTGAAGGAGTTGAAAGTACAATTGCAAGAACTACTTGAAAAGGGCTTCATCCGCCCTAGTGTGTCACCATGGGGAGCGCCAGTATTATTTGTTAAGAAGAAGAATGGCACTCTTCGTTTATGTATTGTTTGACCTGGAGTCTGAATACTTTTATGTTAGTGTTAGAATTATATGTTTTGTTGTTATTCCTTTACAGGGGAATAAATTTCGATGCATTAGTGATTAGTCCTTTAAGATAAGGATTGTGATAATAAGTGAAATTAGTTTTGGAAGAGTTTATCGGCGAAAAGTATTTTCTGACACACCATAAATTATAAAGCTAATTGGCGAGCCTACTTAATGTAAGGCAAGAGGACGCAAAAGTAAGATGCAGTAATGGAATTGCTCTAGATGAGGACAAGGATGTTACTATTAGTAATTGCTAATGGATATTATAATCAGAATAAGTTTCGGATATCAGTGAATTCGAAAAGGATAAAAGATAGGAAAGTTTGATCTATTGGGATGTATCGTAGTAACTATACAATGTTCTTGATGTTTATACTGTAAGCTGCAGATTACAGTACTAACTTGAGATTATTGTGTAGAGCTACGTACTACCCGATAGTACACCTAGATGAGAATAGTTGCCAACGGCATATGTTTTGGTATAGTTATGCCAGGACAGAATTTAATTGTTAGAAATAAGTTTGAAAATCCTACTTAGGGATCTAAAACTCAAAAGTTAGAATATCGAAAGGTTATAGTTCAGTACAAAAGGAAGTAAGTTATAGAATATTGACAGATAAAAAGAGTTATGGAATTAAAAATTCGAACAGTTGGTTCAGATATAACAAAGAAGTGTTACGAATGTGAGGAAGACTATGGACTAGAATGGTCAGAGGACCAATGACTAGATAAATGATTCTAACATGACCTCAAGGGTCATTCAAGAAGGAACATGAACCGAAATATTAGACAACACAATAGTAAGAAGAGATTGGTGTTATACAAACAAATTAAACGTTGTATTAGATTGTTAAAAGTCTTATACAAATTTGAGGAAAAGAAGATTATACGATCATATAGAAAGGAGAAAATAAGCGTATGACTATTGTAAGATGGCTATTGGGTAAAATTTCGTAGACGAAATTTATTTTAAGGGGGGGAGAATTGTAACACCCCTATGTTCGGTAGTGCGTTCTACTGTTCCGGTTATCAGAGTTGTCCGGACAGCTAGGATGCCTAGAACTACACTTCGATATGAGTGAGGAGACATAAAATAATGAAATACAAGAAAAGAAAATACAAGAAAAACAAAGGAAAAATAATAGCGAAGAAATGTAATCAAGTTAAGCGAGCCGAGAACCCTAGCAATGGGTGACCGCACCGGGAAGTCACGGCGTGGACCGTTGACTAGCCCTGGATTGCGGGGAACCCTGGAAAATATTTTTAGGACTCAAATAAATATTTATTGAAGTATAAATATCATTAGAAATATCAAAGAAAAATTAAATAATTAGTACAAAGAAAAGTGAGAAATCGAAAAACGGACAAAACCTGGTGTTACCGAAAAATCGGGAATGCAACCTGAACAGGGGCATTGTGGTCATTTGACACCCCGAGTTGTCTTTTGACCTAAATTTCCATTAAAAATACATGATATTATATTTGTAAAATGTCATGAAAAATTAAATTAGTGGTACCTAATGTAAATAACAAAAATGAGAAGCTTAATGTGGGAAAATGAAAACTTGATTATTTAATTAATTAACTTATGATGAGTGGAGCACTATGGGGTTAAATAAAGCATAAGTGGATAGATTTTATCCACTCCCATTTCCATTTCCTTCAAAACACACATCCATGGCCGAATTCCAATTTCTCCAAATTCCTTCATTGTCATCCATGCAAGAGCTCCATGCACCATTGATCAAGCCATGATTCCATGCAAGTATCTTCATTAAACTTGGTCTACACATCATGGGCAGCATGTAGGAAGCAAGAAAGAGAAGTTTTGGTGAGGTTTTGAAGAATTTCCAAAGTGGTAAGTTTGTGTTTTTGATTATTGTTTAATTAAAGTTTGCAAGGATATTATGGGTGTTTGATTTATAGAGAAATTTTTGAGGTTTGATGTTGAATGGGGATGTGTACTTTTGGCAGCCATGGAAATACCTTGAAGGCAGTTTATTTTTGCTTGTAAATGGTGAATTAAATGATTGATTAAATGTATATTGTGTAGGAAATTGTTTGGGTGATGTATACTTAGTATATGTAAATGTGAAATGAAATTTAAAGCTTGGAAATTAATGGAATGTAAATGTACCATTGTGGCAGTTTGTTAGCTCTTGAAGAATGCTGGAATTCATACTTGGTTTATGGAATAATGATATTAAAATGTGTTGGTTGTTATGGCAGTTTGAGTGCATGTATGATGGTGTGAAGTTGGATATGTAAATGAGCATGAATTGGTGATTGAATTGTTGTAAATTAAGTTGGACAAATTCTGCACTTATTGGTGCACATTGAATGTAATTGTAAGCTGCCAAAATGACCTATAAAATGTTGTAAATTATGTTTAGGTTGTGGTACAACCAGAATTGGTTTGAATGTTGAGTTTGGTGAGTGTTAAAAGTGATCCTTGATGTGTATGCAAGAATTGCAATAAGGCAGTTTGAGTTTTAGGACTATAACTTTAATTGTGTGGCTCCAATTGGTATGAGACCAATTGGAGGTGAAACTAGGCACAAAATGTGCCAACTTTCATGAAGAAAGCTTGCCAAAATTCTGCTTGCAAGGTAGCTTGAAAAATGACCAAATCCGGATTAAGTGCAAATGAGGCTTGAAAATTGACCATTTGGGCAGCAGTTAGTGTTTAGGCCATAACTCACTTAAAACAGGTCCAATTGACCTGAAATTTTAACCATGAATAGTTAAGACCCATATCTACAAGTCTTATGAAGATACCAAAGCCCAGAAATGACCATAAGCAAGTCAAAAAGCTTGCACAAGTTTGGGTCCAAAAACTGGCCGAACCTAAAATGACCTAAAGTGACCTAAAATGATCAATTTTGGTGCAATTTGACCAGCAATAGTAAAATGACCATAACTTGGTCTACATAACTCAGAATGACCTGAAATTTTGCCCCGCGTTCCATAAGACATAGATCTACAAGTTTGTAGTTTTGACCGAAACCCGAAAACCGAGGGAACTAGGTAGTCCGGCTAGGTCAAACTAGTATCCCGGAATCCAGCAAATTGCAAGAAAATGCAGTATACACGGAAATGAACTTGGTAATATGTACCAACCCTAAAAGACTATCGAATGTGACATATTAGTAACGTTAAAACCTAAATTACCTAAAACGCATCGAGGGTCGATATATTAAGTTGATTAAGCAAATAATAGCATTCAGTGAATTATTTATCAAACATTATCATTAGAGACAATTTAATTAAGTACTGAAACACTTCAAATTGTGTTTCTCAGTTAGCAAAGACTCAGGGAGAGGGAAGAAAACACTGAGTCAAGACTAAGAGACAGTTATCAGAGGTTTGTGCACAACTAGTTTTTAACTGATTTTGTTTGAATATTTCATATGATTAAATGACATATTTTCTTATGTATTATGTTTAACAAGCATTGGATTTAATTCAATGATTATTGAAATTGTTATAGTATGTATGAATTTAGCTTTGTGAAATGGTATTTCCACAAGTATTAAGCATTGTTATGGATTGAAAAAATTATGTTTTGGAAAATTGTGATAGAACATGTTTTGAATTATGATGGTAATTTTCATGGAAAAATGCAAATTTATGATTTGAATTGTGATGAGCATAAAAATTATTGGATATTGGAATTGACTTTGAATCGAATTATATTGTGATTTATGCTCACTAAAAGGATTGTGATATTGTTTTATATCTCACTATAGATGCTTGACTAGGTTATTACCCGTCTCTCTCATTTGTTGAGAAGATAATGGAGTTAGTTGTGTTTTGATTACCATGGTACGTGCACAGGCTTAGATTTTCCTCTGATTTGAGGTTAGATCTAAGTTTATTTTATCGTTATGGCCCTTGCGGAAGATTCATTATTGTGATGGTACTGTGCACGATGATTCGACCTTCCCGACCATAGGGAGTTAGAATCTGATTCGACCTCCCCGACCATAGGGAGTTAGAATCACATCGAATATGGCCCTTTCGGATTAGTCTTGCATAGTTACTGAGATAAAGATTGATTTTTGAGATATATAATGATTTTTGAGATACAGAATGGCTTTTGAATGGTAAAGAATTGTGATTTCAATTATGGTTTATGTATAATTGATTTTGTTGGAATTACTTAAATGGTTAGTCATGATGTGATAAATTGAATTTTGTGATCAAAGTCATTTATACAAATGATTTACATTATTGTCAATGAATATTTTGAGTTTTGGAATTTGATGAGTATTCAGATTTTCAAATTATTTACTGTAAATTTTGTCAATGTATATTGTACTATGTTTCAAATTATAGTTGTGCACCACTGAGTTCACCACTCAGCGATAGCTTTGTATGCTGTCGCAGGTAAAAAGAGCATAGAGCAGTGAATAAGTTTCTTTGAAGACACTTTCAGATCAGCTCCAAGTATATTATAGGTACACCCATGTACATAGGTTTTGATGTATGCATGTAATAATATGTATGTAAATTATTTGAGCAGTTGTATAAAAACTCTTGTAAAATATTTTGGTATGTAATTAAATGTAAATTATTGTAAATATAAAGTTGAGATTTCATTTATTTGAATAGTTTTGTATTATAAATTTTGAGTCTTGTAATCAATGAAATGTTTCTTTATAATGAGAATAGTTTGAAAATGAATTGATTGTTTATTAAGAATTGAATTGTGAATTGAAATGAAGTTATTGAAGTTGTATTTGAGAAAACATATTGGGAGCATTTTCTTTTGCAGGATTGAAGAACTGTTTTCTCAAAATACAGCCGGCACTTTGCCAAAATTCTGAAAAAAAAAAAAAATTAATAACACCAGATTTTAACCGATGATTTAAATTTCACGAAAATTGTTTTAAAATCCCTTGTAGTATATCTAATGGGTTATCAGTAGGTGAAGTACGGTAATTCATTAGGTGTACTACGAGATCATGTTGCATCTTACAGGGGAGTAGGGTGTGACATGGAGTTGTGATTGAGAAATATATTGAGAGTGTCTTTATTTTTAGGTTTTGAAGAACTGTTTTCTCAAAATACAGACGGCACTCTGCCGAAATTTTTGTAAAAATTGCAGAGATTTTAAATATTTAAAAATTTGATTTATGTTTGGACTTTAAATAAAGGTTTTTAATATCTGAAAAAAATTTTACCCACCAATTTAAAAATGAACGAAAATTATTTTAAAATCCCTTGTAGTATATTTAATGGGTTACCGGTAGGCGAAGTACGGTAATTCATTAGGTGTACTACAGGAGCATGTTGCATCTTACGAGGAGTAGGGAGTGACATGTTTTAGTGGTATTAGAGCTAGTTTTTAAAGTAAATTTTGAACTGTGAATTTGAAATATTTTTCGATAAGTACAACTGCTCAAATGTTTGATACATATAGTACATTTACATCATAAATATGAACTAACGGAGAGAAATCTCGTTGTGTTGGTTGTACAGAAAATTTAAGAAAAAAAAAATATTGTGAATAGATATGGACAAGGGGGAAAAAACGGTAGAGTAGTCTGATACAGCTGACGTACAAGGAGAGGCCCCAGTTCCGCAGAGCGTTGGAGGTCCAGCTGCACCAGTCCCTCCTATACAAATTACTGCACATGTGGCCCAGCAGATTGCTATGTTCTTTCAGCAAATGGCTGATAATCTATCAGCCCAGGGCCAAGTATAAACCCAACCCCTTCAAGAGCAGCATGAAAAAGAGAAAAGTGGGAAACCTATCGATCAAAGTTCGAGTAGTAATTTGGGAAAGAGAAAAGATTTTGAGGTACCTCGAGCTCCTAAGTATGACAGAGGCAGATCTTCGAGGCTGAAGCAATCAAGAGCCATTCGTCAAAGAACTAGAAGTTCCTACCCTACCCGTATCTGTGACTTTTGTGGAAAATTACATGGGGGTATTTGCTATAAGGTTATTGGAGCTTGCTTCAATTGTAGTAAAATCAGACATTACGCCCGAGATTGTACTAGTGCACATCAATTTATGCCACATACTACACCAGAGGAATAAGTCCAAGGTTTTGATTTTAGAGGCTCATTAATAGTTAGTAGGGGCAGAGGTAGAAGTAGAGACAGCACTTCGGGTAATCCTGGCACAATGGACCAACCCAAGCAGAGGAATACACTAGAAAGAGGGAATGCCATGCATCGAGGGGAAAAAGCAGAGACTTCAGATATAGTTGCCGGTACGTTCTTAACTTTTGAAAGAAATAATTATGTACTATTTGATTCCAGCTCTACTTATTTATATGCTAATACTAGAATTATATATTCTACTGCTATTCCCTTGCATGGAAATAAATTTTAATGTGTTAGTGATTAGTCTTTTAGGATAAGAATTGCGATAATAAGCGTGATTGGAATTAATTTTGGAAAAGTTTTTAGTGAGAGACATCTCCTAGACTATGATAAATTATAAAATTAATTAGTAAGCCTAATTAGGTAAGGCAAAAGGACCTAAAAGTAAGTTATAGTAATATAGCTATCTTAGATGCAGGTAAAGGTATTACTGCTGATAGATGTCAGTGGGTACCATAATCAAAATAAGTTTAAGATATTAGTGGATTTGAGAGAAACAAGATATAGGGAAGGTTGACCTATTGGGATGTATCGTAGTAACTATGCAATGTTCTTGATGTTTGTGCTGTAAGCTACAGATTACAGTACTGATTTGGGATTTATTGTGTAGAGCTACGTACCACCCAATAGTACACAAGGATAAGAATAGTTACAAATGGCTTTCACTTTGGTACAAATATACCAGAATAGAGTTTTATTTCTAGAACTGAGTTTGAAAATCCTAATTCAGGATTTAAAACTCTATAATTAGATTATCAAAATATCATGGTTGCAAGGTAGTGAGAGTTAACGACTCCGTTACCTTAGCATGAATTACAGTACATAAGGAATTGTTATGGGACTATAGATTTTAGCATGGTCAAAATTTAAAAAATAACACCTATAGGGCTAAGTCATCCAGTCTTCGATATGGGGTTTATAGTTTTTCTGGTATTGCAATAGATCTTTTGCTCAAAGTTTGTAAGGAACAATATTCTATTTGTGTAGCAGTAAGACACAAAATATAATTTTGTTCCCCTAGAAGATACAGGATGCAATGGATGATAATTATAACTTATAAAACAGTTAAGAAATGATGTTCTACTGATAACAGTAATTCGATAGGAACTAGTTGGCCAGGTATTCTTTAGGAAGAGCACAATTTTATTGTGCAGATCATAAGGATTAGATTAGAATTAAAGTGAAATTTGAATAGCATGGGAAAAAGGAGAGTCTGGTAGACTCCCTTCTTAAGATTGAAGAATTGTTTATGGTTCAAAAAAAAAGGGTAATGATCGCAAACCAGCGGAAAATAAACTATAGAATATCGATAGATAAAAGAGTTGTGGAAGTAAAAATTAGAATAGTTTGTGCAAATGTAATAAAGAAACCTTATGAATATTAGTTAAAGTGTTGACTAGAATGGCCAGAGGACCAAATCAAAGTAATATTGAAATATAGTGGATTTATTAGGGATGATAAGAGGCGTTAAATTACGACTTGACAGTCAACTTAAGGAAGAAGATAAGATTAAGGAATAAAATAATTAAAGTTAAGTTATGAAATGAAAAAAAAAAGAAGAAACAAATAGAACAGTAAGAAATGAGAAAAACACTAAATGAGGAATTGCCACCAGGGCAAACAATTTACTTAAGACCGTAATGATATCCCAAACTATTTTATCAAGAAAGAAATAAGTTAAACAAAAGCAAACAAGATAGTGCAAAGTAGCACATAGGCCTTGGTCATAAATGGAGATGGTAAGATAATGGTTATGGACCTATTGTAACATCCTCACTTTAGCTAGTCCGTACAGTCTACTGTTCCGGTGACCAATGTTGGTCCGGGCAGCTAGAATGTTTGAAATTTTAAATAGACTAGAGTGAGGAGTTATAAAGAAACTAAATAATGCTCATAACAATCAAGGAAAATTTATAGGAACGAAATACACTAAAGATAATCGAGCCGAAACCCCAGTGATGAGTAACTCGAAGGGGAAGTGACGATGAAGGCCGTTAACAACCCTAGACCCAGGGAAAAAATTATAAAATAATTTTTGGGACTTTAGAGGAGGGTCATTGAGGTTCTTATGACATTAGAATGCCAAGAAAATGCTTAGAAAATTTTTTCTATCGGTACACACAATTTTGGCTAGTTAAGCCAAATGGACGGCATTTTGGTCATTTCGTCTTCAGAGATGATTTTTGACTGATTTGTGCATTTATGTAAATAATTTATATGACATAAAATATGAATAAATATTGTTAAAAATTTAATTGAAATTAAATAGACAAGAAAAGGATAGAAAATGAAAGAAATACGAATTTTGACATCTTACTGATGTCATTAAAATTCTCCCACCCAATCACATGTTGACACATGGCACTAATATGTTTAAAAAGACCTAAAGGGCAGAAAACAAAAGAAAAAAAAATCAGAACACTCTTGCTCCTTCTTCTTGCCGTTTCACTCTCCCTCCATGGCCACCATTATCAAGCTTTTTAAAGCTTGATTTTCATAGTTTTTACCCAACTAAACCCTATATTCCCAACACAAAAAATTGTTCTTACATCTTGGTGAGTCTTTTGGGAGCAAAAATAAATGAAAAAGAAGAACCCTAGTAAGTTGGAAATTTCACTCCATTAGAGGTTTGTGACCTAACCTTGGTTTTCTCTTTAAATTCATGTTAAAGGACTATGAATGAGTGCAAATTACAAAGAAATTTATTAAATATCATGTGTATGTCCATCCCATATTTTTGGAAGCCTTGGTTGGGGTAAGATTGTGATGATTTTTATGGAGCTAAAATGGTAGTATGGCTGCCCTTAAATGAATCTCTTAAGTGGAGTGATGAAATGCAAATTATAATGCATGGTTTGTGATGTTTGAGTTAGGGTTTGGGATGAAAATGAGACTTTGATCATGTAATGATGAAAGTAGATTTTAATGGCCAATTAGTGACCATTTGGTTTTGTTTGAATAAAAAATGAAGTGGGTTGTGTAGTGGGATTTGAGTTTGGTGTGGCTGCCCTTGGTGACCTACAGGACTAGGCATGAGTCTAGCAGGTTTGGGCAGCAATAACTGGAGTTGTAGAGGTTCAATTGGTGGAAGGCTAATTTGAAATGAAACTAGACACATAATGGCACAACTTTGGTGAAGAAACCATGCCCAGAAAACCAAACCAAGTTGACCTAAAGATTGCCCTAATTCGGGTGACTTGCATTCTACCTGGGCAAAATGACCAAATGAATAGTGTTTAGTCATTTGGCCATAACTCAGCGTAGAAAGGTCCAATTGACCTGAAATTTTACCAGAAATAAGATGAGATATAGACCTACAACTTTTGTGAAGAAACCTAACCCAAATTATGACCACAACATATTCAAAAAGTGACCTGCAGTCACAGCTCCTAATACTGTAGATTTGGTCAGTCCAGAAATTCTGAAAAAATTATAATCCGGCCAGTTGTGGTTTTTAGGCCATAACTTGAGCTAAAAAACTCCAAATAGAGTGATTCAAAAAAGGAAATGTAACTAGACAAAATAAGGAACAACTTTCATTGATTATTTTGCCAAATTCCCACTGCAAAAATGACTAATAGAACAGTAAACACAAAGCTTGAAAACTGAAAATTTTGGACAATTAACATTAAGCTTAGAAATGGTATTGGCAACCGATACCAACAATTTTAGAATGCAAAATGTGGTATGTTGTGAGTATTAAAACCAATGTACCTATTTTTCATGTAAAAGTCAACATTTTGTTGACTAATGAATTGAATAGTAACCCTAAAACTTGAATTTCAAGAATGGTGAAACTTAGAAGTGTAATATGCCCTAATATACCTAGCAAGATTGGTTTAGATAGGTTGGCATGCCAATAGGGTTTTGTTAGCAGTACTGCATATAGCTTCATGCCATTCTGTGTTTAATGGCCTCCCATGCCATTCTGTGATAAAATAGCCTTTGGCTGTGGTAATTAAATTATTATACTTGAATTATATCCTTGATGATTATTATAGCTTATTAGCTGTTCTGTTGCACACCGGGAGACACAATGTGACCGATGGTGTGATGGTCCGAGGTACTTAGTACCCAGTGCTAGTTTACCCGTTTATCCAGTCCAGTCGACTAGCATGGGTTACTTGGGCAATGATAATGAATCTTATAAATTTTTAATCAAATTATACTGCAAAAAATACCAGGAATTAAGTCTACCAAAAATGTAAATATACATTCTGCATATTTACTTTATTTTAGTTATTTTATTTTATATTGTCACCACTAAGTAGAATTGCTTAGCACATCGCTTTTGCCACGCACAAGTACTGGAGACATAGTTGGTGTAACATCCTCACTTTAGCTAGTCCGTACAGTCTACTGTTCTGGTGACTAATGTCGGTCTGGGCAGCTAGAATGTTTGAAATTATAAATAGACTAGAGTGAGGCGTTATTAAGTAACTAAATAATGCTCATAAAAATCAAAGAAAAATTTTAGAAACCAAATACACTAAGGTTAAACGAGCCGAAACACCAAGGATGAGTAACCCGAAAGGGAAGTGATGGTGAAGGCCGTTAGCAGCCCTAGACCAGGGAAAAAAATTATAAAATAATTATTGAGACTCCGGAGAAGGGTTATTAAGGTTCTTATGGCATTAGAATGCCAAGAAAATACTTAGAAAAATTTTTCTATCGGTACACACAATTTTGGCTCGATAAGCCAAACGGAGGGCATTTTGGTCATTTCGTCTTCAGAGATGATTTTTGACCAACTTGTCCATTTATGTAAATGAATTATATGACATAAAATATGAATAAATGTTGTTAAAAATTTAATTGAAATTAAATAGACAAGAAATGGTGAGAAATTGAAAGAAAATGGAATAATGACATCATAATGATGTCATTAAAATTCTCCCAACCAATCAAAACTTGACACATGGCATAATCTTATTTAAAAGAGGCTAAATGGGCAGAAAATGAAAAAAAAATCAGAAGACCTTCTCCTTTCTTCTTCTTGGCGTCACCACCTCCTCCATAGCTAACCAAAACCAAGCTTTTCAAAGCTTGATTCCACCACTTTCTACCCAACAAAACCCTAGCCTAGCAACACAAAAAAGTGTTCTTACCTCTTGGAAAGTCTTTTGGGAGCAAAAAGAAAAGGAAAATAGGAACCCTAGCAAGTGAGAAATCTCACTCAATAAGAGGTTAGTGACCAAAACCTTAAATTTCAATTCAATTTAATGTTTAAGCACTATATTGGTGATTAAATGACAAAGAAACTTGATGAAAGACATTGGTATGCCATCCCTTATTTTTGGCAGCCATGGTTAGGGTTTGATGGTGTTGAATTTAATGAAGTTAAAGGGTATTAGGGCTGCCCACAATATGTATTTGCTAAGTAGATTGATGAAATAAAGTGAAAATGCATGAGTTTGAAATTGTTGAGTTAGGGTTTGGGTTGAAAAATGAGACTTTGATCTTGTGATGATGGAAGTAGGTTTTAATGGTCAATTAGTGACCATTTGGTTTGGTTTGAACCAGAAATGAAGTGAATTGGGTTGTGGGATTTGAGGTTGGAGTGGCTGCCTTGTGTAACCTGCAGGTTTGGCTGTGAGTCCAGCCTGTTTGGACAGCCATAAATTGAATTGTAGAGGTTCAATTGGTGTTTGGCCAATTGGACATGAAACTAGACACATAATGGCACAACTTTGATGAAGAAACCATGCCCAGAAAATCAAACCAACTTGACCAAAAGCTTGCCCTAATTCGGGTGACCTGCACTCTGCCTGGGCAAAATGACCAAATGAACAGTGTTTGGTCATTTGGACATAACTCAATGTAGAAAGGTCCAATTGACCTAAAATTTTACCAGAAACAAGGTGACATATAGACCAACAACTTTCATGAAGAAACCTGACCCAAATTATGACCATAAACTAGTCAAATTGCCAACCAAACTTGAGTCACCAAATCTGGCAGAATCAGTTTTGCCCAGAATTTTGGAATCTGCCCAATCCGGCCAGTTATGGTATTTAGGCCATAACTTGAGCTACAAAACTCCAAATGGAGTGATTCAAAAAAAGAAATTCATCTAGACAAAATAAGGAACAACTTTCATGTTGATCACTTTTCCAAAATTCCACTGCAAAGATGACTAATGGAACAGTAAAGACAAAGCATGAAAATTGAAATTTTTGTCTAATTATCACTAAGCTTAGGGATGGTATTGGCAATCAATACCAACAAGTTAAAAATGCAAAATGTGGTATGTTGATGATATTTAAATTAATTTACCTATTGCCAATGCAAAAGTCAACATTTTAGTTGACCAATGAAGTGAATAGTAATCATAAAAATACAATTTCAAAGAATTACTTAAATGAAAAGTGCTAAATGCCCTAGTAGGCCTAATGTGATTGGATTGGATAGGTTGGCATGCCACTAGGGTTCTGTTAGCAGTACTGCGTATGGCTTCATGCCATTCTGTGTTTCATGGCTTCCCATGCCATTCTGTAACATAATAGCCTTTGGCTATGATATTGAGTTGTTATACTTGGTTTCATCCCCGATAATTATTACAGCTTATTAGCTGTTCTGTTGCACACTGGGAGACACAATATGACCGATGGTGTGATGGTCCGAGGTACTTACTACCCAGTGCCAGTTTACCCGTTTGTCCAGTCCAGTTGACTAAATTAGGTTACTCGGGCAATGTTAATAAATTTTACCAAACTTAAATCTAATAACACTGCAATAAATATTACAAACTAAGTCTACCCAGAAATGTAAATATTCATTCTGCATATTTTATTTTAATTTAATTTATTTTATTTTATATTGTCACCACTAAGCAGAATTGCTTAGCGCGTCGCTTTTGCCATGCGCAGGTACTGGAGACTTAGCTAGGGAGTCCAGCAGACCGCATACTGGGTGAGCCATCATATCTGCACTCAGAGTTCAGAGTCACCTCACATTGCAGTGCATTTGGTAGGACATTAGGCCATCTGGGATATTTTGATATTTTTCCATTTTGTATTTTGTAAACTTTTGTTATGTACATTATAAACTCATGTAATCATATTTTTGCTGTAATTATCTATGAACTGTGTTCAGAAATAAATATGAGTGTTTCTCATTGAATTTGGTATGATATGAAATGAATGAAAATTTTGAGATATTGAAGTGAATTGAGAAATTGTTGAGAATATATTGGAGGTTGATTGAGAATAAGGTGATGATATTATTGGGAGTGTTTTTAACAGGTTCAGAAGAACTGTTTTTCCAATTTATAGACGGCACTCTGCCGGATTTTCTATAAAATTTGCGAAAAAATTTAGTTTTATCAAAAATTATAAATAAATGAATTAAAAAGGATTAATTGAAATTGAAACATGAATTGGTGTTCCGACACACTGAGTGGCATAACTTGCTCGGCTACACTGTAGACGGGTAAGGGGTGTCACAGCTGGGGAGCCCAGCAGACATCAGACCGGGTGAACTTTCAGAGCTGCATACTGAGTGCAGAGTCACCTCACATCTGCAGTGCACTTGGTAGAACATTAGGACTATGGGTGGCATTTTGTATTTTGCATTTTGTATTAGTTTTGATTGTAATTACAAACTCCTGAACTTATGTGATAATGTAAAGATATGAAATTTCATGTTGTTGAAATTTTTTGTATATTATGTTGAAAAATGAAATGTTAAGAAATATTTAAGAATGTGCTTCAAGTGATGATGTGAATAGAAAAAAAATTCTGAAAATAGTATTGAGATTTTGAGATTGAGTTGAGATGTGTGTATAATGGAGTTCTGGATTTGGAAATTATATTGGAAGTGTCTTTTAAATAGGTTCAGAAGAACTGTTTTTCGAATTTATAGCCGGCACTCTGCCGGATTTTCTATAAAAATTGCGAAAAAATTCAGATTTATCAAAAATTGTAAATAAATGAATTAAAAGGGATAAATTATAGTGGAAATATGAATTTGTGCTTCGGCACACTGAGTGGCATATCTTGCTCGGCTACACTGTAGACGAGTAAGGGGTGTGGATCCTGCTTCTCAGAGAGCAGGTGATGAGAGGTGGAGAGTCGTGCTCCACCAAGGGCTGAATCTAGGGGCAGGAGAGAATCTGCTCCACCAGCAGCTGAGGCACCTGCCCAACCTTAGTTTGCACTATTTCAGCAAATGACCGAGTTTTACCGGCAAATGATGGGGGCTATTCTAGCACCACAACCACAGCCACAACTTCCACCAGCACCACAGAAGTCCCATCTGGAGAAAATGCGAAAAAATGGGGTTGTGGATTTCTTTGGGAAGAGGGAGGATGACCCATGACAGCAAAAAACTGGTTGGATAAAACAATTAGAGTGCTGAAACAGCTTAATTGCACCCCCGAGCAGAACTTGGAGGGTGCTGTATCCCTACTTCAGGATAATGCATATCAGTGGTGGGACACAGTAACCAGTGAGGTGCAACCAGAACGGATCACCTGGGAATTCTTTCTCACAGAGTTCAGGAAGAAAAATGTTAGCAAAGTGTATTTAGAAGAGCGAAGAAGAGAATTTATCAATCTGAGACAGAGACAATTATCAGTGATAGAGTATGAGCGAGAATTCGTCAGACTGAGCTGGTATGGGAGAGAGATAGTCCCTACAGAGGTAGAGAGGTGTAGAAGGTTCGAAGAAGGGCTCAGTGACAATATCAAAGTCATGATAACAACATTGGAGATCACAGATTTTGCTAAATTAGTAGATGCTGCATCAAAAGTGGAAAGGGTCCGAATATGTAACACCCCTATATTCGGTAGTGCGTTTTATTGTTCCGGTGACCAGTGTTGTCCGAACAGCTAGGATGCCTAGAACTACACTTAGATATAAGTGAGGAGACATAAAATAATGAAATACAAGAAAAGAAAATACAAGAAAAACAAAGGAAAAATAATAGCAATGAAATGTAACCAAGTTAAACTAGTCGAGAACCCTAGCGATGGGTGACCGCACCGGGAAGTCGCGGCGTGGACCGTTGACTAGCCCTAGACCGCGGGAAACCCTGGAAAATATTTTTAAGATATAATTAAAGACTTATTGAAGTATAAATATCATTAGAAATATCAAAGAAAAATTAATTAATTAGTACAAAGAAAAGTGAGAAATCGAAAAACGGACAAAATTTGGTGTTACCAAAAAATCAGGAATGCAACCCGAACAGGGGGCACTATGGTCATTTGACACCCCGAGTTGTCTTTTGACCTAAATTTCCATTAAAAATACATGATATTACACATGGAAAATGTCATGAAAAATTAAATTGGTGGTACATAGTTTAAATAGCAAAAATTGGGAGCTTAATATGAGAATTTGGAAATTTAGATTAAACAAATATTAAATTAACACATAGTGCTCCACTAACTCACCTAAGTGGACCACTACCTCTTCATTTGGACAGCAGATCATCTTCTTCCTCACCTCTCAAAGAACCAGCCGAATTGCTCTCAAGAAGAACCTCCATGGCCGCATGGTTTTGAAGCTTCATGCAAGCATGATCCAAGCCTCTTTCCTTGCACTTCCCTTCACTAAAAGTTGTCCATACACCTTAGGCAGTAGATAGGCAGCAAGAAGATCAAGTTTTGGTGAAGTTTTGAAGAGTTTCCAAAGTGGTAAGTAGGTATTTTTGATGCTTGCTTCATTAAAGTTTGTGTGGATGGTAAGGGTACTTGAATTGTGGAAAGATTTTTGGAGTTTGATGTTTAAAGGGAGATGTATATTTTTGGCAGCCATGGAAACTCCATAAGAACAGTTTATCCTTGTATGTAAATGGTAAATTAAAGTGTTGATGAAGTGTTTATATGTGTAGGAATAAATTGGGTGATATATACTAAGTATATGTGAATGTACACTTGATTTGGAAGCTTGAAAATTTATTGAGAGAGGTGTATGAATCGGCAGCTTGAATTGTGGACCTAAATGTGTTATTTCATGGGTTGGTTTATGGAATATTATTGTTGAATTATGGTACTTGTTGTGGCAGCTTGTGTATGTGTATAAGGATTTGAATGTGGACATGTAAATGAGCTATATTATGTAGTTAAATTGTTGTAACTTGGACTTGGTAAATTCTGTACTATAAGGTGCATATTGAGTGTAGTTATAAGCTACCAAAATGACCAACAATGTAAAGTAAAATGTGTTTATGTTATGGTACTAAACAGAAATGGCATGAATATGTAACTTGGTAAGTGTTAAAAGTGTATTTGGTATGTGATGAAGAGTGTTGCAATAGGGCAGTGTGTATTTTGGCTTAGAACCTTAAGTATGTGGCTCCATTTGGTATGAGACCAATTGGAGGTGAAACTAGGCACAAAAAGTGCCAACTTTCATGAAGGAAGCTTACCAAAATTCTGCTTGGAAGGTAACTTGAAAAATGACCAAATCCGAATTAGTGCATTTAAGGCCTAAAAATTGACCATTTGGGTAGCAGTTAGTGTTTTGGCCATAACTCAGTCAAAACAGTTCCAATTGACCTGAAATTTTTACCATGAATAGTTTAGACATATATCTACAAGTATTATGAAGACACCAAAGCCCAGATATGACCATAAACAAGTCAAATAGCTTGCACAAGTTCAGGTCCAAAAACTGGCCGAACCTAAAATGACCTAAAGTGACCAATTTTGGTACATTCTGACCAGCAATAGTAAAATGACCATAACTTTGTAGTTTTGACCGAAACCCGAAAACTGAGGGAACTGGGTCATTCGACTAGGTCAAATTAGTATACCAGAATTCGACAAATTGTAATAAAACGCAATATACATGGAAATGAATTTGGTAACATGTACCAATACTAAAAGGCTACAAATGTGACATATTGGTAACATTAAAACCTAATTCACCTAGAATGGATCGAGGGTCGACATCTTAGGTTGACTAAGGAAATAATAGAATTCATTAAATTAATTATTGAACCTTATTCTTAGAGACAGTTTAAATGAGTATTGAAACACTTCAAATTATGTGTTTCAATTAGCAAAGACTGAGGGAAGGGGAAGGAAACACTAAGTCAGAGCCAAGAGACAGTTATCAGAGGTTTGTGCACAACATTTATTTCTTTTGAATTTTTCAATTGAAATAAATTATGACTATTTGTATATTATTGTTTTAAATTGTGGAAATGTGTTTGAATGGATACTTATTGCTTGAAAAGCATTGTAAATGGTTTGAAACTGTGAAAAATTGTTTGAATGATATTTGATGGATACTTATTGATTGAAAAGCATTGTGAATGATTTGAAACCACAGCTATCATATATATTGATTGAATTCCTCGCTAGCTTGTCTAGTGGGACGAATTGAATTCCCTCTCTGACTGAAGTGTTGAGGTGTGTACCTATTGAGGACGAATAGAATGAGTACTCATATTTTTGCTAGCTAGCTATGTTATTCTTCATTAGCCATCGGCTTTTGGGGCGAATTGAATTCCTCATTAGCCATTGGCTTTTGGGACGAATTGAACTTTGGAACATGATTAAGCTGTGTGTGATTTATTGATATGTATTGTGAGATTGTGAAATGGAGTTTAAATTCTTGTTGACATTCACTGTCTTTTGAATTTAACCATGTTTTGATTTATTGAGATTTATTGTGATATTGTGAAATGGAGTTTAAATTCTTTATGACATTCATTGTATTTGAATTTAACTATGGTTTTAAGTATCCACTATTTATATGACTTATGATTTGTGATTTAAAGTTGTATTTGGTTAATGTTGTGCACCACTGAGACATGGTCTCAGCGATAGCTTTTCATTGTTGTCGCAGGTAGACAGACTGACAGGGCAGCAGACTAGGCTGCTAGGGCAACACTGAGAGATCATCGGTTATATTGAGTATACCGTATTTTGCATTTTGTATTGTAATGTATGTTCACTGTATGTATATAATGTTTTTGGTTTTGAGCAGTTTTAAATTAAAATTGTACATTGAAGTTGTAAAATAAATTGTGAATTACTTTGGCTTGTAAAATTTGTACTATATTTCTTTTATCTCAGCCTTTGGAAATATTGAAAAAAATTATTGTGCAATTGAGCTGGCAATTTTTGAGAAAAATATTGTGTTGATTAAATGTTAGAGTTTGAGATTGAGAAATATATTTGAAGTGCTTTTTACAGGTTTTTTAAGAACTATTTTATTCAAAATACAGATGAAACTCCGCTAAAATTTTTACAGAAATTTCTAATAATTCAAATGTGTTAGTTGTTTCACTTCAGTTCAAAATTTTTTTTTAACACCTGTAAATAGTGCTCACCACTGTAAAAAGAAGTAATAAAAGTTTTAAAATCCCTTGTAGTGTATTTAATGGGTTATCAGTAGACGAAGTTGGTAATTCATTAGGTATACTACGGGATCATGTTATGCCTTACAGAGGGGTAAGGTGTGACAGAATAAATGAGCAAACTAGAAGGGAAAGACAGAAAAAAAGGGGTCCAGGTCCGTCCAGTACATTTTCTGCTCCCAGTAAGAAGAGTAAGGGTCCTCCTGCTCAGAGTTCAGGACAACCACAAGGTCAGGGTTAGTCCCAGGGGCCCAGACCACAGTTTACACCTAGGAGAGGCTAGTCCACACCATCAGTGGGCAGCTCTCCAGGGACAGAGTTCAGGGGACCAGCCCCAGCATCTTTTGCCTGTCCGTACTGCTAGAAGTGGAATAAGGGAGACTGTTGGCGAGTGACCGGTGCCTGCTTATGGTGTGGATCTACAGAACATCAAATCAAGAATTGTCCAAAGAGGACTACTACAGTTGCTCTAACACAAGCTGACAGACCTGCTCCTGCACCACAAAGGGGTAGGAAACCTGGTAAATCTGAGGCAGCTGGTCCATCACTGAGGCCTGCATCCGAGTCAGCTGAGAGGCCAGAGACTAGAATACCAGCTAGGGCCTATGCCATCAGAGCTCAAGAGGAGCAAGATGCCCCGGATGTCATCAGGGATACGTTCTCCCTCTACAACACTTTTGTGCATGCATTGGTGGATCCAGGATCCACTCATTCTTACATTTGCATCAAACTACCCATAGAGAGGGGAGTTCCAGTAGAGGAGAGTGATCAAGACATTCTAGTCACAAATTCACTAGGCCACAGTGTGATAGTGAATAAGGTGTATAAAGGTTGCCCGTTAATGATTCAGGGGTATGAATTCTCGGCAGACCTAATTGAATTGCCCTTCCACGAGTTTAATGTGATTTTGGGAATGGACTGGTTGTCACGTCATCAGGAAATAATTGATTGCAAATTGAAGAGGATTTCTCTGAAAACTTCTGAGGGTAATGAGATTACTGTTGTGGGTGAAAGGATAGATTTCCTGTCCAATGTTATCTCAACCACAGTTGCAAGAAGATTGATGAGAAAAGGCTGTGAAGCTTACCTAGCACACGTGGTTGATACTAGGCAGGCTAAGCCAAACCTGTGTGATATACCCACAGTAAGAGACTTCCCAGATGTATTTCCTGAAGAGTTACCTGGTTTACCACCAGAAAGGGAAGTCGAGTTTGCTATTGAGGTAATGCCGGGTACAGTACCAATTTTTATTGCACCTTATAGGATGGCACCCTGTGACACCCCTTACCCGTCTACAGTAGATCCGAGTAAGCTATGTCACACGGTGTACCGGAACACTCTATTTTATCTTAATTAATTTTCATCATAATTTTGAACATAATTTGTGAAATATAATCTATTTAAGTCATTTGTTGAAATTTTAATTTATTTGAGGTTCCGAAAATTTTATAGAAAATCCGGTAGAGTACCGGATAAAAATGGAGAAAACAGTTCTTCGGAACCTGTGAAAAACACTTCCAATAATCATATTCAATCATCTTAAACTCCAATATCAAAATCTCAACATTTTTCAATTTCATTTCTCAATCATTCATCTCATGTGATAATCATGTATAAATCACAGATAAACATTCACTTTTCCATTCACAAACACAATTCTCATTATTTACATGAACATCAAAATACATTTCATAAGTTCAATTACATATGAGAAAATAAAAATTAGTTACAAAATATCAAAATGAAACCTAGTGTCCTACCAATGCACTGAAGATGGTGAGGTGACACGGACACTATGCAGAGCTGCAGGATGGACTCACCCAGTCTGTGGTCTACTGGGCTCTTGATCAGTATCTCCAGAACCTACGCGTGGCAAAAGCAACGCGCTAAGCAATAATGCTTAGTGGTGCAATAATAAAATAAAAGAAATAGCAGAAAATAAATATGTATTGAATGTATCGATGTTTTACTGGTTTTGTACTTGTTATAATCATTTATTTTGTTAACTTTATCCACTTTCATTCTTTTGGTTGCCCAAGTAACCTATACTGGACGACTGGAATGGATAAATGGGTAAACTGGCACTGGGTATCTAGTACCTCGGGCCATCACACCATCGGTCACATATGCATCTCCCGGTGTGCAATAGAACAGCTAATAAGCTGTAATGACCATAGGCACAAAGCCAAATATCAACACAATGTCAGAATGGCCAAAAGCCATGAAATCACAAAATGGCATAATGCCATGTGCAGTACTGCTAGCTGAACCCTATTGGCATGCCAAACTATCCAAACCAATCTTGTTAGGTATACTAGGGCATTTGATACTTTTGAATTCTTCAATTTTTGAATTTCAAGTTTTGGTGTCACTATTCACTTCATTGGTCAACAAAAATGTTGACTTTTGGATAGAAAATAGGTACATTGGTTTTAACACCGCCAATGTACCACATTTTGCATTCAAAACTTGTTGGAATTAATCACCAATACCATTTCTAAGCTTAGAACTAAGGGAGCAGATTTTTCAGTTTTTATACCCTAAATTTACTGTTCCATTAGTGACTGTTACAGTGGGAATTTTAGGAAATGGTAAACATGAAAGTTGTTCCTTATTTTGTCTAGTAGAATTTCCTTTTTTGAATCACTCCATTTGGAGTTTTGTAGCTCCAGTTATGGTCTAAAAACCACAGCTGGCCGGATTGAAAAACTGCAGAATTGACCATATCTACAGGCAAAGGAATAAAGGATCAGAATCGCCTTGTTGGATATGTTCTGGCCATAATTTGGGGTAGGTTTCTTCATAAAAGTTGTTTGTCTATATCTTAACTTTTGCTGTAAAAATTTCAGGTCAATTGGCCCATTCTACAATAAGTTATGGCCAAATGAACAATTACTGTTCATTTGGTCATTCTGCAGATTCTGGTTGCAGGACATCCGGGTTGGGGCCAGCTTTTGGTCCACTTGCTTTGGTCTTTTGGGAATAGTTTCTTCACCAAAATTGTGCCATTATGTGTCTAGTTTCATATCCAATTGGCCAAACACCAATTGAACCTACACAGACAGAGTTATGGCAGTCCAAACAGGCTGGACTCACAGCCTCCCCTGCTGCCCTCACTAGGCAGCATACCATTTCAGTTTGTAATACTCTAATTCACTTCAAATTATGGTAAACTTACCTCAAATGGTCACTAATTGACCATTAGAATGTTCACTCATTATTTCATAAGCTAAGTCCAAATTTCACTCCCAAAACCCTAATTCCCATTTCAATTTCACACTAGTTACCTTAGTTAACTAACTAATTCATTATTCACATAAATATATACTTTAAACACCCTCTCTAGTCTACTTTAAGTCCATTTAAACAATCAAAATCATGACCCTCACTAGGCTGCCGAATTCCATGGGATGCATATGCCTAAGTTTTACTTTATTTAAGTTACACTTTCATGCTCAATTCAAGTCCCTAACATGGAATAAGAAAGATTTATGTATAAATAGGCACTAACCTCTTGTAGGGCAGAATTTTCCAAGCTTAAACTTCACTTTCTTTCCTTTTCTAGGCTGCCAAACACTTTAGCAAGGTTGGGTGACCAATTTTTGTGAAGGGAGTTAAAGGTTTTGGGGTAAGGTTAGAGAGATTTTCAAGCTTGAATGAAGAAGGAGATGAGGGCTTCCATGGTGGTGCGGCTGGAATGGGGAAGAAGATGGCTGATAGGTTTTTTAATTTCTTTGGACCCAATTGTCTCTTTTATTAGTTAATTAAATGGTTGTTTAATTGTGATTGGTGGGAACTTTTAAATGACATCATAATGATGTCATTATTTGCATTATATTGCTTTTTCTTTTCTTTTCTTTTCTACTAACTTTAAATTAATTTTTCATCAACATTAATTCATATTTTTTGTTATAATAATTATTTACTCAACTGGACAAGTTGGCCAAAAATCGCCTTTGAAGGCGAAATGACCAAAATGCCCTCCGTTTGGCTTAACGGGTCAAAATTGTCTGTACCGATTGAAAAATTTTTCTAAATATTTTCTTGGAATTCTAATGCCATAAGGACCTCAATGACCCTTCTTTGGAGTCCCAAAAATTATTTTATGAATTTTTCCCCGGGTCTAGGGCTCCTAGTTGCGAGAACCGCAACTTCCCTCTGGGTTACCCATCGCTTGGGCACCGGCTCATTTAACTTGGTTGTATTTTATTTCTAAAATTTTTTCTAAATTTTTTTTATTAATATTTGAGTTAATTATGGTTCCTCACTTTAGTTTAAATATTTTTCCGGATGTTCTAGCTGTCCGGACCAACACTGGTCACCAGAACAGTAGAATGTACAGAGTTGCTACAGGGAGGGTGTTACAACTCTTCCTCTCTAATTTAAATTTAGTCCTCGAAATTTACCTGATGCAAACAGTTGAGGGAACTGTTGCCTCATCGTATCTTCACTTTCCCAAGTTGCCTCCTCGGTGTTGTGGTGCCTCCAAAGCACTTTCACTAGTGGAATCTGCTTATTTCTCAACTCTTTTACTTCCCGAGCCAGGATCCGTAGAGGTTCTTCTTCATATGTCAAATCCGGTTGTATTTCAATTTCTTCCCTAGAGATGACATGTGAAGGATCTGAGCGGTATCTTCTGAGCATGGACACGTGGAACACATTGTGGATCTTGTCCAGCTCTGGTGGTAAAGCTAGCCTATAGGCCACTGGACCCACACGTTCAATGACTTCATATGGGCCAATGAACCTAGGGCTTAACTTACCTTTTCTTCCAAACCTCAATACCTTCTTCCACGGTGACACCTTGAGGAACACTTTGTCGCCAACCGCATATTCTATTTCTTTTCTCTTCAGGTCGGCATAAGATTTCTCTGCATGCGAGGCAACCTTCGATTAGCTTTGATTAGTTTCACTTTCTCTTGATCTGTTTCACCAGTGTCAGCCCCACCAGTTTGTCTTCGCCCAATTCAGTCCAGCACACTGGAGTTCTACATTTCCTCCCATACAGTGCTTCATATGGGGCCATTTGGATACTAGCTTGGTAGCTATTGTTGTATGCAAATTCTGCCAGTGGGAGGTATCTATCCCAACTTCCCTCAAACTCAATGACACAACTCCTCAGCATATCCTCAAGGACCTGACATATATTTCATGTTATTGTTATCATTTTAGTTCAATAGTTGTATTAATTCAATTGATTCAATTGTTTACCTGGATTACTCTTTCTGATTGCCCATCCGTCTGAGGATGAAAAGCTGTGCTGAAGTGGAGTTGTGTACCCAAGGACTCATGCAACTTCTTCCAAAATCTCGATGTAAACCTTGGGTCTTGATCAGATATGATGGAAAGTGGAATTCCATGTAGTCTAACTATCTCACTGATATACAATTCTGCTAACTTCTCCAGTGAGTAGTCAGTCCTAACTGGCAGAAAGTATGCTGACTTCGTCAATCTATCTACAATCACCCATACTGCATCATGTTTCTTCTGGGTGAGAGGTAGACCACTTACAAAATCCATGGTGACCCGATCCCATTTCCATTCAGGTATATGATAGGTCAGAGCAAACCCGATGGAACTTGATGTTCGCCTTAACTTGCCGACATGTCAAGCATTTAGTCACATAGTCAGCTATGTCCTTCTTCATACTGTGCCACCAATATCAAGCTTGGATCATGATACATTTTTGTACTTCCTGGGTGCATAGCATAAACACTGGTATGTGCCTCTTTCAGAATACTGGCCTTCAATTCCCCATCATCTGGTACACATACTCTTCCTTTGTAGTACAGACATCCATCTGCTTTCACCTCATAGTCAGTTGCTTTTCCCTCTGAGATTTTGCTCATAATAGCCATTAATTTTTCATCTGCCTTTTGCCCATCTAAAATCTGCTGTAGCAGGTTTGGCCTCACTTGTAACTCAGCCAAAATAGCTCCATCTCAAACCAAAGATAGACGGGCATTCAATGATCTCAAAGCTGTGACGGATTTTCTACTCAAAGCATCAGCAACTACATTTGCTTTCCCAGGATGGTAGTCAATTACACAATCATAGTCCTTCAGGAACTCAATCCATCGTCTCTGTCTAAGGTTGAGCTCCTTCTGGGTTGGCAAGTATTTCAGGCTTTTGTGGTCCGTGTAAATGTAGCAATTTTCACCATACAAGTAATGCCTCCATATCTTCAGTGCGAAGATAATTGCTGCAAGCTCTAGATCATGGGTAGGGTAATTCTGTTCATGTGGCCTTAGCTGCCTGGAAGCATAAGCGACCACCCTTCCCTCTTGCATCAATACACACCCTAACCCATTATGAGAGGCATCACTATAGACCACAAAGTCCTTTCCTAACACTGGCTGTATTAACACTGGTGCCTCTGTCAACATAGCCTTTAACTTCTCAAAACTGGTCTGACACTTGTCATTCCAGTCAAATCTGACATTCTTGTGTAACAACTTGGTCATTGGAGCGGCTATTAAGGAAAATCCCTTCACAAATCTTCTGTAATACCTAGCTAGCCCCAAGAAGCTTCTGACCTCAGTTGTATTCCTGGGAGGCTTCCATTCCATCACTGCTTCTATTTTCTTGGGATCCACTCTAATCCCATCAGCTGACACTATGTGTCCAAGGAATGCAATCTCATTCAACCAGAAGTCACACTTGGACAACTTAGCATACAGCTTCTTTTCTCTCAGGGTTTGCAGAACAATCCTTAAATGTTCATCATGTTCTTCCCTGGTCTTGGAATACAACAAAATATCATCAATAAAGACCACTACGAACCGATCTAAGTGTGGATGGAAGATACGGTTCATAAGGTCCATGAATGCTGCTGGTGCATTTGTTAGGCCAAAGGGCATCACCAGAAACTCATAATGCCCATACCGGGTCTTGAATGCAGTCTTTGGCACATCTACATCCTTCACCTCAATCGATGATACCTCGATCCGAGATCAATCTTGGAAAATACTCGCTTCCCTTCAACCGATCAAACAGATCATCAATTCTAGGCAACGGATATTTGTTCTTCATACCACTTTATTCAATCGCAGAATCGATACATAGCCTCAAAGTCCCATCCTTCTTCTTTACAAACAGCACTGGAGCTCCCCACGGTGACACACTGGGGCGTATGAACCCCTTATCAAGCAACTCTTGCAACTGAGTTTTCAACTCCCTTAATTCAGTGGGTGCCATCCTATAAGGAGCAATAGAAATGGGTGCTGTACCCGGCAGTATCTCAATAGCAAATTTGACTTCCCTTTCTGGTGGCAAACCAGGCAATTCTTCAGGAAATACATATGGGAAGTCTCTTACTGTGGGTATGTCACACAGATCTGGCTTAGCCTGCATAGTATCCACCACATGTGCTAGGTAGGCTTCACAGCCTTTTCTCATCATTCTTCTTGCAACTGTGGCTGAGATGACATTGGACAAGAAATCTGTCCTTTCCCCCACAACTGTGATCTCATTACCCTCAGAAGTTTTCAGAGAAATTCTCTTCAATTTGCAATCAACTATTGCCTGATGACGTGACAACCAGTCCATTCCCAAAATCACGTCAAACTCATGGAAAGGCAACTCAATCAGGTTTGCTAAGAATTCATACCCCTGAATCCTTAACGGGCACCCCTTGTACACTTTGTTCACTACCACACTGTGGCCCAATGGATTAGTGACCAGAATGTCTTGGTCACTCTCCCCTACTAGTATCCCCCTTTCTACGGGTAGGTTGATGCAGATGTATGAATGAGTGGATCCTGGATCCACCAATGCATGCACATATGTATTGTAAAGGGAGAACGTACCCCTGATGACGTCCGGGGCATCTTGCTCCTCCTAAGCTCTCATGGCATAAGCTCTGGCAGGTGCTTTGTTATCAGGCCTCTCTGCTGGCTCAGATGCAAGCCTCTGTGATGGTCCCACTACGTCAGATTTGCCAGATTTCCTACCCCTTTGTGGTGCAGAGCGTGTCCGTCGCTTGTGTTGGAGCAATGGTAGTAGTTCTACGTGGACAGCTTCTTCAATTGATGCTCTGTTGACCCACACCTTGCAGGCACCGCCACTCTCCAACACTCCCTTATGCCATTTCAAACAATGTGGACACGCAGAAGATGCTGGGGCTGGTCCCCTGAACCCCATCCCTGGCGAGCTGCCCACTAATGGTGTGGACTGACCTCTCCTAGGGGTAACCGTGGCCCGCCCCGAGACCGACCACGACCTTGTGGCCGACTGAACTCGTGTTTGGTGGACCCTTGAACTTCTTCCCTGGTGCAGAAAATGAACTAGACTAACCCGGGCCCCTTTTCTGCTGTCTCTCTCTTCTGGTCTGCTCACTTATTCTAACCTTTTCAACCTTTATTGCAGCTTCCACTAACTTGGTGAAGTCTGTGATTCCCAAGGCAGTGATCATGATCTTTATGTTGTCATTTTAGTCCCTCTTCAAATCTCTTACACCTTTCAGCCTCATTAGGGCCTATCTCCCTTCCGTAGCGGCTCAATCTAACGAATTCCTTTTCATACTCGGCCACTGACAGCTGTCTCTGCCTCAGATTAATAAACTCTCTTCTTCTCTCTTCCAGGTATATACTACCCACATATTTCTTCTTAAATTCAGAGAGAAAGAAGTCCCAAGTTACTATTTCGATCAGACTTCACTGGACACAGTATCCCACCATTCATATGCATCATCTTGCAACAGAGATATGGCAGCTTTTAAGTTTTGCTCTGGAGTGCAGTGGAGTTGTTTTAAAACTCTGCCTGTTCTGTTCAACCAATTTTTGGCTGCAACAGAATCATCTTCTCTCTTGCTAAAGAAGTCCACTGCTCTAAACTTTCTCAATTTTTCCAGGTGTGATTTTGGTTGTGGAGGTGGCATTACCCCAGCCATTTGTTTGAAGAATTCTGCCATTTGCTGAAACATGGCCTGTGGAGGCTGAGCAGGCTCTGCTTGAGCTGGCGGAGCAGGTTCTCCCATACCCCCAGTCTCAGCTGCTGCAGGTGGAGCATGACTCTCCACTTCCTCCTCAACTGCTCTCTATGATGTAGGGTCCATATCCTATTCAAAATAAGAAAGACAAACAGATCTGCATTAGTGTCACCTCGACTCTTACAAATGCAATGCATGGTATGGACTCAATCTAGGCCCAGAAACGCCTAAACCGTGCTCTGATACCACTAAATGTGACACCCCTTACCCGTCTACAGTATATCCGAGTAAGCTATGTCACACGGTGTATCGGAACACTCTATTTTATCTTAATTAATTTTCATCATAATTTTGAACGTAATTTGTGAAATATAATCTATTTAAGTCATTTGTTGAAATTTTAATTTATTTGAGGTTCCGAAAATTTTATAGAAAATCCGGCAGAGTACCGGCTAAAAATTGAGAAAACAGTTCTTCGGAACCTGTGAAAAACACTTCCAATAATCATATTCAATCATCTCAAACTCCAATATCAAAATCTCAACATTTTTCAATTTCATTTCTCAATCATTCATCTCATGTGATAATCATGTATAAATCACAGATAAACATTCACTTTTCCATTCACAAAAACAATTCTCATTATTTACATGAACATCAAAATACATTTCATAAGTTCAATTACATATGAGAAAATAAAAATTAGTTACAAAATATCAAAATGAAACCTAGTGTCCTACCAATGCACTGAAGATGGTGAGGTGACACGGATACTATGCAGAGCTGCAGGATGGACTCACCCAGTCTGTGGTCTACTGGGCTCTTGATCAGTATCTCCAGAACCTACGCGTGGCAAAAGCAACGCGCTAAGCAATAATGCTTAGTGGTGCAATAATAAAATAAAAGGAATAGCAGAAAATAAATATGTATTGAATGTATCGATGTTTTACTGGTTTTGTACTTGTTATAATCATTTATTTTGTTAACTTTATCCACTTTCATTCTTTTGGTTGCCCAAGTAACCTATACTGGACGATTAGACTGGATAAACGGGTAAACTGGCACTGTGTATCTAGTACCTCGGGCTGTCACACCATCGGTCACATATGCATCTCCCGGTGTGCAACAGAACAGCTAATAAGCTGTAATGACCATAGGCACAAGGCCAAATATCAACACAATGTCAGAATGGCCAAAAGCCATGAAATCACAAAATGACATAATGCCATGTGCAGTACTTCTAGCTGAACCCTATTGGCATGCCAAACTATCCAAACCAATCTTGTTAGGTATACTAGGGCATTTGATACTTTTGAATTCTTCAATTTTTGAATTTCAAGTTTTGGTGTCACTATTCACTTCATTGGTCAACAAAAATATTGACTTTTGGATAGAAAATAGGTACATTGGTTTTAACAGCCCCAATGTACCACATTTTGCATTCAAAACTTGTTGGAATTAATCACCAATACCATTTCTAAGCTTAGAACTAAGGGAGCAGAATTTTCAGTTTTTGTACCCTAAATTTACTGTTCCATTAGTGACTGTTACAGTGGGAATTTGAGGAAATGGTAAACATGAAAGTTGTTCCTTATTTTGTCTAGTAGAATTTCCTTTTTTGAATCACTCCATTTGGAGTTTTGTAGCTCCAGTTATGGTCCAAAAACCATAGCTGGCCGGATTGAAAAATTGCAGAATTGACCATATCTACAGTGCAGTAAACAGTGACTGCAACTACCTTGTTGGATATGTTCTGGCCATAATTTGGGGTAGGTTTCTTCATGAAAGTTGTTTGTCTATATCTTAAATTGTTTCTGTAAAAATTTCAGGTCAATTGGCCCATTCTACAATAGGTTATGGCCAAATGAACAATTACTGTTCATTTGGTCATTCTGCAGATTCTGGTTGCAGGACATCCGGGTTGGGGCCAGTTTTTGGTCCACTTACTTTGGTATTTTGGGCATGGTTTCTTCACCAAAATTGTGCCATTATGTGTCTAGTTTCATGTCCAATTGGCCAAACACCAATTGAACCTACACAGCCAGAGTTATGGCAGTCCAAACAGGCTGGACTCACAGCCTCCCCTGCTGCCCTCACTAGGCAGCATACCATTTCAGTTTGTAATACTCTAATTCACTTCAAATTATGGTCAACTTACCTCAAATGGTCACTAATTGACCATTAGAATGTTCACTCATCATTTCATAAGCTAAGTCCAAATTTCACTCCCAAAACCCTAATTCCCATTTCAATTTCACACTAGTTACCTTAGTTAACTAACTAATTCATTATCCACATAAATATATACTTTAAACACCCTCTCTAGTGTACTTTAAGTCCATCTAAACAATCAAAATCATGACCCTCACTAGGCTGCCGAATTCCATGGGATGCATATGCCTAAGTTTTACTTTATTTAAGTTACACTTTCATGCTCAATTCAAGTCCCTAACATGGAATAAGAAAGATTTATGTATAAATAGGCACTAACCTCTTGTAGGGCAGAATTTTCCAAGCTTAAACTTCACTTTCTTTCCTTTTCTAGGCTGCCAAACACTTTAGCAAGGTTGGGTGACCAATTTTAGTGAAGGGAGTTAAAGGTTTTGGGGTAAGGTTAGAGAGATTTTCAAGCTTGAATGAAGAAGGAGATGAGGGCTTCCATGGTGGTGCGGTTGGAATGGGGAAGAAGATGGCTGATATGTTTTTTAATTTCTTTGGTCCCAATTGTCTCTTTTATTAGTTAATTAAATGGTTGTTTAATTGTAATTGGTGGGAACTTTTAAATGACATCATAATGATGTCATTATTTGCATTATATTGCTTTTTTTTTTCTTTTCTTTTCTACTAACTTTAAATTAATTTTTGATCAACATTAATTCATATTTTTTGTCATAATAATTATTTACTCAACTGGACAAGTCGGCCAAAAATCGCCTCTGAAGGCGAAATGACCAAAATGCCCTCCGTTTGGCTTAACGGGTCAAAATTGTCTGCACCGATTGAAAAATTTTTCTAAATATTTTCTTGGCATTCTAATGCCATAGGGACCTCAATGACCCTTCTCTAGAGTCCCAAAAATTATTTTATGAATTTTTCCCCGGGTCTAGGGCTCCTAGTTGTGAGAACCGCAACTTCCCTCTGGGTTACCCATCGCTTAGGCACCTGCTCATTTAACTTGGTTGTATTTTATTTCTAAAATTTTTTCTAAATTTTTTTTATTAATATTTGAGTTAATTATGGTTCCTCACTTTAGTTTAAATATTTTTCCAGACGTTCTAGCTATTCGGACCAACACTGGTCACCGGAACAGTAGAATGTACAGAGTTGCTACAGGGAGGGTGTTACACACCAACTGAATTGAGGGAGTTGAAAATTTAGCTGCAGGAGTTACTCGATAAGGGGTTCATACGCCCCAGTGTGTCACCATGGGGAGCTCCGGTGCTGTTTGTGAAGATGAAGGTTGGAACTTTGAGATTGTGTATTGATTACCGGTAGTTGAACAATGTAACTGTGAAGAATAAATATCCGTTGCCCAGAATTGACGATCTATTTGATCAGTTAAAGGGAGCCGGTGTATTTTCAAAAATTGATCTCAGATCAGGGTATCATTAGTTGAGGGTAAAGGATGCAGATGTGTCAAAAACTGCATTCAGAACCCGGTATGGGCATTATGAATTTTTAGTGATGCCATTTGGGTTAACAAATGCACCAGTAGCATTTATGGACTTTATGAATTGTATCTTCCATCCATATTTAGATCAGTTTGAAGTGGTCTTTATTGATGATATTCTGGTGTATTGCAAGGCCAGGGAAGAACATGATGAACATTTGAGGATTGTTCTGCAAACCCTGCGAGAAAAGAAGCTGTATGCTAAGTTGTCCAAGTGTGACTTCTGGATGAGTGAAATCTCCTTTCTTGGACACATAGTATCAGCTGAGGGGATTAGAGTGGATCCCAAAAAGATAGAAGCAGTGATGGAATGGAAGCCTCCTAGAAATACAACTGAGGTCAGAAGTTTCTTGGGGCTAGCTGGGTATTACAGAAGATTTGTGAAGGGGTTCTCTCTTATAGCTGCTCCAATGACCAAGTTATTACACAAGAATGTGAAATTTGGCTGGAACGACAAGTGCCAAGCTAGTTTTGAGAGGCTGAAGGCTATGTTGACAGAAGCACAAGTGTTAACACAGCCAGTGTCGGGAAAAGACTTTGTGGTCTACAGTGATGCCTCACATAATGGATTAGGGTGTGTATTGAGGCAAGAGGGGAAAATGGTCGCCTATGCTTCCAGGCAGTTAAGGCCACATGAACAGAACTACCCTACTCATGACCTGGAGTTAGCAGCAATTATCTTCGCACTGAAGATATGGAGGCATTATTTATATAGTGAAAAATGTTACATCTATACAGACCACAGAAGTCTAAAATATTTGCCAACCCATAAGGAGCTCAATCTTAGACAGAGGCGATGGATTGAGTTCCTAAAGGACTATGATTGTGTGATAGATTATCATCCTGTGAAGGCAAATGTAGTTGTTGATGCTTTGAGCAGAAAATCCATCACAGCTTTAAGATCACTAAATGCCTGTCTGTCCTTAGCTCAAGATGGAGCTATTTTGGCTGAGTTATAAGTGAGGCCAAACCTGCTACAGCAGATACAAGATGGGCAGAGGGCAGATGAAAAATTAATAGCCATTGTGGGTAAAGTTCTAGAGGAAAGGAAACTGAATATGAGGTGAAAGCAGATGGGTGTCTGTACTACATGTCACACCCTACTCCTTGTAAGATGTAATATGTTCCCGTAGTACACCTAATGAATTACCGTACTTCACCTACCAGTAACCCATTAAATATACGACAAGAGATTTTAAAACAATTTTTGTTCATTTTGGAATTGGTGGGTAAAATTTTTTTTTTTCAAATATTAAGACCTTCATTTAGAGTCCAAACATAAATAAAATTTTTGGATATTTAAAATCTCCGCAATTTTTACAAAAATTTTGGCCAAGTGCCATCTGTATTTTGAGAAAACAGTTCTTCAAAACCTAAAAATAGAAACACTCCCAATATATTTCTCAATCACAACTCCATTTGCAACCACCAAACTTCAAATCAACAGCAGTAGCAACACTTCAACTCAAAATCCAAATTTCAAATCAAAAATTAATATCTCAAAACATTTTATAACTCATGCACATTGCATTTTAAATCATTAATTTACAATCATAAGTTAATTTACAGATGCAAAATCTCAAAAATAATATTATTACAATTTTATTTATACAACTGCTTAAATTATAGAGATACATATGCATACTATCATATTTACATCAAACTAAACTACCAGGGTATAGACAAATACCCATACAAAAAATTTTCAATTATGCTCTTCTCTAATTGTAGTAGCTCGCTCTGCTGCTATGTCCTTTTCTCTATCTGCGACAGCAAGTTAAAGCTATCGCTGAGTATATAAATACTCAGTGGTGCACAATAAAGCATAAAATGCAAAATATAAAACATTTATGAATAAATCTTCATTCAAATATCTCATAATCGCATTTCACAATTTTTTTTTTTCTCAAATCACATTTATAACAAATCATAATTTTCAAAGCTTAATATAGAGCACAATTTGATCAAACAATTTAATAAACATAGTGTTCTCAAACAATAACACAACTTAGGCCATGACACTAAATTTCCGAATATGCCGTGTGTACATCACGACAAGGCAAACACCCCCACTAATCGAAATCAATGAGGGAGGTGGCTAGCTAGCTAATGAGTACTCATCCACACTCACCCCTTAGACTGGGAAGCCAGAGAGGGAGGAAACTGTTCAAATATCATACTCACCCCACAAGTGGAGGAGGAACATATTAGTATTGCCATGCCAAGTGTGAATAAAAACAATTTAAATCGAGTTATTCAAACATTTTATACAATTCACAAATCATATTTCATTTCAAACTTTTCATTTACAAAGTAGGCAACACACTATTTTTCAAATAAGATTTTCAAAGCCATAACTAAATTCAAAACCATATTGTTCAAATATTTCATACAAATCAATAATTAATTTTCATTCCTAATTTTCATTGTAAAATAGGCAACACAACATTCTCAAAATTCATAATGAACAAAAAAAAAATTTCACAATGTATAACAAATCAATTTCCATTATGAAAACTATAATTTAAAATTTTTGTGCACAAACACAATCAATTTTCAAAATCAAATTTCTATTAAAAAGTGGCAACACCATAGTTTTCAAAACCCATAATTAACACAATGCATACAAATCAAGTTTTCGGTGGGAAAACAATAATTTAAAGTTATTGTGCACAAACCTGGACTTAATCGCCTCTAGGGCTTCCGGGTCTTTTTCAGCTGAAACACAAAATTTATAGTGTTTCAGTATCTTATTTCATAGTAAATCCAATAATTAATTCAAAAATACTTAATTCTAGCCCAAATATGCAAAAACTAACATTCTTGGAAATTTTCATTTTGGAGTTACTATTCATGGTACTATTCAAGTCAATTTGTTGACTTTCTAAGGCTTAATAGGTATGGGAACTCCAACTTCACCCACATACCACATTTTGGTCACTAAATTTGTTGGTTTTGGTTGTTATTCAAATTTTAAGTCTTTTAAGCAAATTTAATAATTTTCAGTTTTGGTGTTTAAGGTTGCACTATTCCATTGGTCATCTTACTGTTGGAATTTAGCAAAACTTTCTTCATAGGAAATGTTCCCTATTGTCTTAAGTTTATTGTCCTTTCTGAATCACTCCAATTGGAGTTTTGTAGCTTAAGTTATAGCCATTTGAACCATGGATGCCGGATTGGACTCAACCCAGAATTCTGGGCAATTTTTGGTTCTGGCAGTTTTGGGTCACCAACTTTGGGTAGCCAAATGACTTGGTTAATGGCATAATTTGGGCTTGTGTTCTTCATGAAAGTTTTAGGTCTATGTCTCATCTAACTACTGGTAAAATTTCAGGTCATTTAGACCTACCTAACTCAAATTATGGCCAAATGAACAAACACTGTTCATTTAGTCAGTTTGTACAGGGACAGACTGAGATTTTCCAAGTTTGGTTAATTTGTTCACTAGGTTTTAGTCACTTTTTAGGCATGCTTCCTAAATGAAAATTGTGTCATTTAGTGTCTATTTTCATTCCCAATTGGTCTTATACCAATTGGACTTGTAAATTTCATTTTTGGTCCTTCAAAGTTGACTTGGTCATGCTGCCAGCAGCATGACCACACTCAATCCAAATTTGGCCTTAACTCCAACCATTCCAACACACTTCATTTGGTCACAAATGACCATTTTTCACTTCAAAATAGGTCAAAGGCATCATTTACCGAATTCTCATATTTTTATCTCTAAACCCTAAGTATCCAAAACCCTAACTCACTAAATTGTTGCATTTAACTAATTTCAAGCATACTAACATTACTTCTATACTCATGTAAGCTTACCTTCACTTTGAATTCAATCAAATTCATGTACACACATCAAAACCCTAGCTGGCTAAATTTTCCTTTAATCCTCCAACAATTAATTTCATTTCATTTTAAGCATAATTCTAAGTTAATTGAACTAAGAACATAAACATTTAACTAAAATATTTCAAGTTTAGATTACTAACCTTTTCTTGAATTTCCAATCTTCAAATCTCTATTTTTCTTCCTTCCTTTTCTTCTTCAATCTACTTTTCAAGTTGCCAAAGTAGGGTTTATTAAGAAATTTTAGGGATTTAATGGAGGATTTTAGGGTTTGTGAAGCTTTAAATTAAGCTTCAATGGAGGAAACAAGAAAGAGATGAGAGAGGAGAGAAGTGGACAGCACATTTGGGTGAGGAAGAAGGCAAGCTGATTTTCTTGTCCTTTTTATGCATTTTTATGTCTTTACAAATGTTTTTGACTTAGTCAATTTAGGTAGGAAATTTAAAATGAATTTTGACATCATGATGATGTCATAAGGTTGATGTAATAAACTTTTTCCTTTTTCTTTTTTTCTTTTTTTTTTCTTTTCTTTTATGAATTTTTATCTTATGGAAGACCAAAATATCTAATTAATTAAATATATTAATTATTATATTTATGGCATCATGCATGATGTCATGCATGATGTCATCTCCCTTCACTTTTTCATTTTCTTTTTTTTTCATTTATTTATCTATTAGTTCTTTAATTTAATTTCCGACTCCAAAATTTTCTTTTCTCCGATTTTATTTGACAGTTAGGTCAGGAGTCAGCTCTCGGGGTCAATTGACCAAATTGCCTCTTGCCGGTTCAACCCGGTTTGCAAATAATTCAATTATTCTTTCGGATTCCTGACCTAATTATTTAACTGGCTTAACAGTTCTTTTTTGTGATTTTCTCTTTTCCATTGTGTTCGCAATAGTCTTAAGGACCGCAACGTCACATTTACAGTTCGAAATTTGAGTTTAAATCGACTTCGCAGTCGTTCCCGAGAAGGTCACCCATCGCTATGACTCTCGGCTCGTTTAACTTCTTGAGTTCTATTTTTCTTATTTATACTTAACTAATTGACAATTACTAATTATTTGTGTTTATGGCTTATCTAGTTGTCTTAAGTGTGGTTCCAATCCCCTTAATTGTTCAGACCGACTCCGGTCACCGGAACAGTGAAATATACCAGGCTATGCAAATAGGGGTGTTACACTACAGAGGAAGAGTGTGTGTACCAGATGATGGGGAGCTGAAGACTAGTATTCTGAAAGAAGCACACACTAGTGTTTAAGCTGTGCACTCGGGAAGCACGAAAATGTATAATGATTTGAAACCTCATTATTGGTGGCCTGGTATGAAGAGGGATATAGCTGACTATGTGACTAAGTGTTTGACATGTCGGCAAGTTAAAGCAGAACATCAAGTTCCATCAGGATTGCTACAGCCTATAAGCATACCTAAATGGAAATGGGACCGGGTCACTATGGATTTCGTTAGTAGTCTACCTCTCACCCAGAAGAAGCATGATGCAATATGGGTGATAGTGCATAGATTGATGAAGTCAGCACATTTTCTGCCAGTTAGGACTGACTACTCACTAGAGAAGCTAGCAGAATTGTATATCAGTGAGATAGTTAGACTGCATAGAATCCCACTTTCCATCATATCTAATCGAGACCCAAGGTTTACATCGAGATTCTGGAAAATGTTACAAGAAGCCTTGCGCACACATCTCTGTTTTAGCATGGCTTTTCATCCCCAGATGGATGGACAGTCAGAACGAGTAATCCAGGTAAACCTAAAAACTAATTGAATTTTCACAAATAATAAATTAAAATGATAGTAACAATGTGAATTATGTAATAGATCCTGGAGGATATGCTGAGGAGTTGTGTCATTGAGTTTGAGGGGAGTTGGGATAGATATCTCCCACTGGCAGAATTTGCATATAACACTAGCTACTAAGCTAGCATCCAAATGGCTTCGTATGAAGCACTATATGGGAGGAAATGTAGAACCCCAGTGTGTTGGACTGAATTGGGCGAAGATAAGCTGATAGGACCAGACCTGGTAAAACAGACTAAGGAGAAAGTGAAGATAATCAAAGCTAACTTGAAGGTTACCTCAGATAGACAGAAATCTTATGCCGACTTGAAGAGAAAAGAGATAGAGTATGCAGTTAGCGATAAAGTGTTTCTCAAAGTCTCATCGTGGAAGAAAGTACTGAGGTTTGGAAGAAAGGGTAAGTTAAGCCCTAGGTTCATTGGCCCATATGAAGTCATTGAACGTGTGGGACCAGTGGCCTATCAGCTAGCTTTACCACCAGAACTGGATAAAATCCATAATGTATTCCATGTTTCTATGCTGAGAAGATATCGCTCAGACCCTTCACATGTCATCTCCATGGAAGAGATTGAAATCCAACCGGACTTGACATATACAGAAGAACCTATACAGATCATAGCTCGAAAAGTGAAGGAACTGAGAAATAAACAAATTCCACTGGTGAAAGTGCTTTGGAGGCACCACAACACTGAAGAGGCAACTTGGGAAAGCGAAGAGACAATGAGGCAACAATTTCCTCAACTGTTTGCATCAGGTAAATTTTGAGGACGAAATTTTTATTAGAGGGGAAGAGTTGTAACATCCTCACTTTAGCTAGTCCGTACAGTCTACTGTTTCAGTGACCAATGTCGATCTGGGCAGCTAGAATGTTTGAAATTTTAAATAGACTAGAGTGAGGAGTTATAAAGAAACTAAATAATGCTCATAACAATCAAGGAAAATTTATAGGGACGAAATACACTAAGGTTAAACGAGTCGAAACCCCAGTGATGAGTAACCCGAAGGAGAAGTGACGGTGAAGGCCATTAACAACCCTAGACCTGGGGGAAAAATTATAAAATAATTTTTGGGACTCCAGAGAAGAGTCATTGAGGTTCTTATGGCATTAGAATGCCAAGAAAATGCTTAGAAAAATTTTTCTATCGGTACACACAATTTTGGCTCATTAGGCCAAATAGAGGGCATTTTGGTCATTTCGTCTTCAGAGATGATTTTTGACCGACTTGTCCATTTATGTAAATAATTTATATGACATAAAATATGAATAAATATTGTTAAAAATTTAATTGAAATTAAATAGACAAGAAAAGGATAGAAAATGAAAGAAATAGGAATTTTGACATCATAATGATGTCATTAAAATTCTCCCACTCAATCACATGTTGACACATGGCACTAATATGTTTAAAAAGACCTAATGGGCAGAAAACAAAAGAAAAAAAAATTAGAACACTCTTGCTCCTTCTTCTTGCCGTTTCACTCTCCCTCCATGGCCACCATTATCAAGCTTTTTAAAGCTTGATTTTCATAGTTTTTACCCAACTAAACCCTATATTCCCAATGCAAAAAATTGTTCTTACATCTTTGTGAGTCTTTTGGGGGCAAAAAGAAAAGAAAAAGAAGAACCCTAGCAAGTTGAAAATTTCACTCCATTAGAGGTTTGTGACCTAACCTTGATTTTCTCTTTAAATTCATGTTAAAGGACTATGAATGAGTGCAAATTACAAAGAAATTTATTAAATATCATGTGTATGCCCATCCCATATTTTTGGCAGCCTTGGTTGGGGTAAGATTGTGATGATTTTTATGGAGCTAAAATGGTAGTATGGCTGCCCTTAAATGAATCTCTTAAGTGGAGTGATGAAATGCAAATTATAATGCATGGTTTGTGATATTTGAGTTAGGGTTTGGGATGAAAATGAGACTTTGATCATGTAATGATGAAATTAGGTTTTAATGGTAAATTAGTGACTATTTGGTTTTTTTTGAATAAAAAATGAAGTAGGTTATGTAGTGGGATTTGAGTTTGGTGTAGCTGCCCTTGGTGACCTACAAGAGTGGGCATGAGTCCAGCAGGTTTGGGCAGCAATAAATGGAGTTGTGGAGGTTCAATTGGTACAAGGCCAATTAAAAATGAAACTAGACACATAATGGCACAACTTTGGTGAAGAAACCATGCCCAGAAAACCAAACTAAGTTGACCTAAAGATTGCCCCAATCTGGGTGACCTACATTCTGCCTAGGCAAAATGACCAAATGAACAATATTTAGTCATTTGGCCATAACTCAGCGTAGAAAGGTCCAATTGACCTGATATTTTACCAGAGATAAGATGAGATATAGACCTACAACTTTCATGAAGAAACCTAACCCAAATTATGACCACAACATATTCAAAAAGTGACCTGCAGTCACTGCTCCTAATACTATAGATTTGGTCAGTCCAGAAATTCTGGAAAAATTATAATCTGGCTAGTTGTGGTTTTTAGACCATAACTTGAGCTACAAAACTCCAAATGGAGTGATTCAAAAAAGGAAATGTAACTAGACAAAATAAGGAACAACTTTCATGTTGATCATTTTGCCAAATTCCCACTGCAAAAATGACTAATGGAACAGTAAACACAAAGCTTGAAAACTGAAAATTTTGGACAATTAACATTAAGCTTAGAAATGGTATTGGCAACCAATACCAACAATTTTAGAATGCAAAATGTGGTATGTTGGGAGTATTAAAACTAATGTACCTATTGTCCATGTAAAAGTCAACATTTTGTTGACTAATGTATTGAATAGTAACACTAAAACTTGAATTTCAAGAATGGTGAAACTTAAAAGTGTAATATGCCCTTGTATACCTAGCAAGATTGGTTTGGATAGGTTGGCATGCCAATAGGGTTCTGTTGGCAGTACTGTATATGGCTTCATGCCATTATGTGTTTAATGGCCTCCCATGCCATTCTGTGATAAAATAGACTTTGGCTATGGTAATTGAATTATTATACTTGAATTATATCCTTGATGATTATTACAGCTTATTAGCTATTCTGTTACACACCGGGAGACACAATGTGACTGATGGTGTGATGGTCTGAGGTACTTAGTACCCAGTGCTAGTTTACCCGTTTATCGAGTCCAGTCGACTAGTATGGGTTACTCGGGCAATGATAATGAATCTTATAAATTTTTAATCAAATTATACTACAATAAATACCAGGAATTAAGTCTACCAAAAATGTAAACATATATATACATATGTACTTTATTTTAGTTATTTTATTTTATATTGTCACCACTAAGTAGAATTGCTTAGCGCGTCACTTTTACCACGCGCAGGTACTGGAGACATAGTTGGGGAGCCCAGCAGACATCAGACCGAGTGAACTTTTAGAGCTGCATACTGAGTCCAGAGTCACCTCACATCTGCAGTGCACTTGGTAGGACATTAGGACTATGGGTGGCATTTTTTATTTTGTATTTTGTATTAGTTTTGATTATAATTACAAACTCCTGAACTTATGTGATAATGTGAAGATATGAAATTTCATGTTATTGAAATTTTCTGTATATTATGTTGAAAAATGAAATGTTGAGAAATATTTATGAATGTGCTTCAAGTGATGATGTGAACAGAAAAAAATTCTGAATATAGTATTGAGATTTTGAGATTGAGTTGAGATGTGTGTATAATGGAGTTCTGGGTTTGGAAATTATATTGGAAATGTCTTTTAAACAGGTTCAGAAGAACTGTTTTTCCAATTTATAGCCGGCACTCTGCCGGATTTTCTATAAAAATTGTGAAAAAATTTAGATTTATCAAAAATTATAAATAAATGAATTAAAAGGGATAAATTGTAGTGGAAATATGAATTGATGCTCTGGCACACTGAGTGGCATATCTTACTCGGCTACACTGTAGACGGGTAAGGGGTGTTACACCTATGGCCAAGAAAGAGATAAGCAGTTCATATATGACGAACAAGGTCATTTAAAAAAAAAAGACTACAAAGGAAAATAATTGCTAAAACGACAACAGGAAAAGACTAAAATATTCTAAACTAAACTGAAGGTTGCATCAAATGATCATGAGATTTGATAAGAAAAGAGTAAAATTAAGTTCTCACCCCTATGATCGTACAAGGTCCTAGAAAGAGTGGATCCATTGGCACACGGATTTGCTTATCTCTAAAATTGAAATGAATTTGAATCTAACTTATGACAAAAGCTCATAAGAAAATTGGCACATGAGGTAAGCAATCGATGAGTAAATAGTATTGGTTAAAGTGCTACAGACCATTATTCCGATTATAAAGCTACGTAGAAATGTGAGAAAAACATGAGAAAATAACACGTATGACTATTTGAGGACAGATAGTAGACACAATTTCGAGGACGAAATTTATTTTAAGGGGGAGAGAATTGTAACACCCCTATTTGCATAGCCTGGTATATGTTACTGTTTCGGTGAACAGTATCGGTCCGAACAATTAAGAGGATTAGAACTATGCTTAAGACACCTAGAAAAGCCTTGATCGAAAATAAATAGTGATTACCAGATAGAAAAGTATAAATAAGAAAAACAGAACATAAAAGGTTAAATGAGCCGGGAGTCACAATGATGGGTGACCTTCTCGAGAAATGACTGTGAGGTCAATCGTAACCCAAATTCTGAACCAAAAAATGTGACACCGCGGTCCTTAGGACTATTGCGAACACAGTGAAAAAGAGAAAATCACGAAAAAGAGTTGTTAAGTAGGTCAAATAATTTGGTCAGGGATCTGGAAGAAATATCGAATAACTTGCAAACCGGATTGAACCAGCGAGGGCCGATTTGGTTAATTCACCCCTAGAGCTGACTCCTGACCTAACTGTCAAATAAAATAGGAGAAAAGAAAATTTTGGGATTAAGAATTAAATTAAAGAACTAATGGAAAAAATAAATGCAAAAAAAAAAAAGGAAAAAGTTTATTTACATCATGCTTACCTCATTAGATGACATCATCATGATGTCAAAATCCATTTTAATTTTCTTACAAATATTGACCAAGTCAACTAAGACTAAAAGACTTAAAAGTACCTAAAAAAAGAAAAGGAAAAACTATTTTTAGTCTTCATCTTCTTCTTTGCCGCCCCACCTCTCTCACTTATCACCATTGAAGAAAAACCATGGAAACTTGAATCCAAGCTTGATTCCCACCACTAAAACCTACTTTGACCCCAAACTAGTCCATAAAAATTTGTTAGTTCAACTTGAGAAAGAGATTTAGCAAGAAAGAAAGAAGAAAAGAGGAGAAAATTTGAAGATTGAACATCAAAGTTGAGGTAAGAATTTAAATTGAAATTTTTAGTTTAAAATAAATGTTTTGAGTTAATTTAACTTAGATTTTAACTTAAATTCAAAAGAAAACTATTATGGGGACCAAATAGAAATTTTAGCCAGATAGGATTAGGGTTTGAAATGAATGAGTTTGATGGTTTTGAATGATTTTTTGAGATGAATTAAGTGTATAGATGTTGATTATGTACTTTAAATTCATTAATTGAATGAATTGTGTAAGTTAGGGTTCTTGGCACTTAGGGTGTAACACCCCTATTTGTATAGCTTGGTATATTTCACTGTTTCGGTGACCGGTGTCGGTCCGGACAATTAAGGGGATTAAAACCACACTTAAGATAACTAGATAAGCTATAAACACAAATAATTAGAAATTTCCAATTAGTTGAGTATAAATAAGAAAAACAGAACATAAAAAGTTAAACGAGCCGAGAGTCATAGCGATGGGTGACCTTCTCGGGAAGGACTGTGAAGTCATTTTAAACTCAAATTTCGAACCGTAAAATATGACACTGCGGTCTTTAGGACTATTATAAACACAGTGGAAAAGAGAAAATCACAAAGAAGAACTGTTAAGCCAGTCAAATAATTAAGTCAGGGAGCCGAAAGAAATATTGAATTAATTGCAAACCGGGATGAACCGGCGAGGGCCAATTTGGTCAATTGACCCCGAGAGATGACTCCTGACCTAACTGTCAAATAAAATCAGAGAAAAGAAAATTTCGGAATCGAGAATTAAATTAAAGAACTAATAGAAAAATAAATAGAAAAAAAAAAGAAAATGAAAAAGTTAAAAAAGTGATGACATCATGCATGACATCATGCATGATGCCAGAAAAATAATAATTAATATATTTAATTAATTATATTTTTGGTCTTCCTAAAGACATAAAAACAAAAAGAAAAGAAAAAAAAAGATCAAAAGTCTTCTTCCTCATCTTGTTGCTGCCCCACTCACCCTCATTCCTCTATTGTTGATCCTCCATTAAAGCTTGTATCCAAGCTTTGAAATCCTTACTAAACTTCAATTTCTTCCATAATTGCTTCATAGAAACTTGTTCTAGTCACTTGAGAAGGAGATTGGTCATCAAAGAAAGAAGAAAAAAGGAAAGCTTAAAGACACCTAACAAGGTTAGTGATTTAAGATGCAAAATTAGTATAATTATTGTGTTTTTAGCTTGATTAACTTGTAAATAAACTTAAAATGAAATGAAACAAATTGTTGAGGGACTAAGCTGAAATTCAGCTAGCATGTGTATGGGGGTTTATTGCATGATTTGAATGGTTTGAATGGGTATATGAACTTTAATTAGTTGAATGGTTATGATATTTAGGCTTTGAAAATAGCTAAATGCAAGAGTTTGTGAATTAGGCTTTTGGACATTAGGGTTTAGAGACCAAAAATGTGAGAAACTTGTAAATGATGTTTTGGACCTAATTTGAAGTGAGAAATGGTCATTTGTGACCAAATGAAGTGTGTAGGAATGGTTGGAGTTAAGGCCAAATTCGGATTGAGTGTGGTCATCCTGCTGGCAGCATGACCAAGTCAACTTTAAAGGACCAAAAATGAAAATTTACAAGTCCAATTGGGAATGAAAATAGACACTAAATGACACAATTTTCATTTGGGAAGCATGCCCAAAAAGTGACCAAAACCTAGTGAACAAATTGACCAAACTTGAAAAATCACAGTCTGCCTTTGTACAAACTGACCAAATGAACAGTGTCTATTCATTTGGTCATAACTTGAGCTAGGCAGGTCTAAATGACCTGAAATTTTACCAGTGGTTAGATGAGATATAGACCTAAAACTTTCATGAAGAATATGAACCCAAATTTTTCCATTAACTAAGTCATTTGGCCACCCCAAGTTAGTGACCCAAAACTGCCAGCACAAAAAAAATTGCCTAGAATTCTGGGTTGTGTCCAATCCGGCAGCCATGGTTCAAATGGCTATAACTTGAGCTACAAAACTCCAATTGGAGTGATTCAAAAATGAGAATAAATTTAAGACAATAGGGAACATTTTCTATGAAGAAAGGGTTGCCAAATTCTAACAGTAAGATGACCAATGGAATAGTATAACCTTAGACACTAAAACTGAAAATTATCAAATTTGCTTAAAAGACTTAGAATTTGAATAAACAACCAAAACCAACAAATTTAGTGACCAAAATGTGGTATGTGGGTGAAGTTGGAATTCCCATACCTATTAAGCCTTTGAAAGTCAACAATTTGACTTGAATCGTGTAGTGAATAGTAACGCCAAAAAACAAAATTTCAAGAACGTCGAGTTTAGCACGTTAGAGCTAGGTAAAAGTGAAGTTAAATTTATTTTTGGATTTATGCTAAGTTATGGTACTGAAACACTGTAAAATTGTGTATTTCAGTTGAAAATAATACTGGGAAAGAACCCGAGAAACTGAGTCAAGGCCAAGAGGTGACTCGCTTGAAGTTTGTGCACAACATCACTATGCTTTAAAATTCATTGATAAAGTGAATGAAATATATATTTTACTTTTGCTTTGAATTGTGAAAGTTTATTTGTGACATTATCTATGATGTTTTGATCTAAATTGTTGAAAGTTATTGTGCATATTTGAAATGATAATGTTTAGCAAATTGTTAAGATAAGTTTTGAAACCACAGTGTCATGACCATATATTTGAACACCTCACTAGCACGACTAGTGGGGTAATTAGTTTTGAATTTTGATTCCTTCTATGGAGAAGTGTTAAGGTGTGCCAGTAGAAAAGGATGTGAATGGATATCCATATATTTGAGCTAGCTAGCCTTGTGATGTGATTTCTCTTTAGCCTCTGGCTATTGAGATTCTATTTTTTTTCGAATGGCATGATCAAACTGTGGGTTTTATGAAATGTGATTTGATACTTCAAAATGAAATTGTTTGGGATTAAAATCTCATAATGCATGATTTGTATTTAATTCTCATGTTCAGTCAAATTTTTTAATAAATGTGATTTAAGTTCTGCATAAAGATTATTTTAGTATGTTGTGCACCACTGAGTCCTAGTACTCAGAGATAGCTTTTATTGCTGTCATAGATATAGAGACTAGAGGAGCAGCAACTGAGATGCTGAGGATTGATGATTTATCAGCTTGAAGTTATCGGGTATAATTTATACCCTGCCTGTAAATATTTATTTTGATGTATGCATTGCACATAAATGTATGGACATGTAAATCGGTCTTGAGCAGTTTGTACAAAGTTTGTATAAAGTTGTAATAAAATTTAGTTTGAATTTTCATACTGTAGATTTTGGTATGATGTATATATATAGATTGTTGTCTTTAATGAATGGAAATGTTTTATTTTAATTTGAATGAGATTGATAGATATTATATTACTGATGATTGAATTTTGGAAATTGAGAAATGTTGACTGTTGAATTTTGAGATTTGAGAAATTGTTGAGATTAATTGTGAAATTGAAGTAGTGGTTGAGAAAATTTTTGAAAGTGCTTTTTTTCAGGTATTTGAAGAACTGTTTTCTCAAAATACAGACGAAACTTTGGCAAAATTTTTATAAAATTTGCGGAGAAATAAAATAGACCAAAAATATTAACTAGTTTTAATTTTAATTAAATGTTTTAAATACCTATTAGAAAATGTTCACCACTTAATAAAAGTAAGAAAATTGTTTGAAAATCCCTTGTAGGGTACTTAATGAGTTATCGGTAGGTGACGTACGGTAGTTCATTAGGTATTCTACGGGATCATGCTATGCCTTACAGAGGGGTAAGTTGTGACATGTTTTAGTGGTATCAGAGTAAATTTTTGACGTATGTTTTAACTTGTGAATTTGTGCCTTTTCTTTGCTAAGTACAACTGCTCAATGTCTATATTTGTTATATACAGTGCATTACATCATAAATATGAACTAACAAAGGGAATTTCCTTGTGTTACTTGTTCAGGAGATACCCTAACTTCAGCCTGAAATGGAAGAAGGGGATCGCTCAGTCGAGCAATCTGTTGAAGCTGAGGCACAAGGTGAAGCCCCAGCTTTACAAAATGTCAGTGGATCTGTAGCACCAGCCCCACAAATGCCACAGTTTCCTGCACAGTTCGCATAGAAGATGACTGCGATGTTTCAACAAATGGCTGGGGGTATGCCTACTCAAGCTCCACCCCAGACACCTGTGGCACAACCACTGCCTCCAGCCAGACAGTATGATAAGTTACTAAAGTATGGGGCTGTAGAATTTAAGAGTACAGTGGACCTTTTAGAGGCAGAGCAATGGCTTGAAAGAATGGACAGAGTATTTAAGAAGCTATACTGCCAAGATGAACTAAAGTTTGAATACTCTGTGTCTCTATTGCAAGGGGATGCGTATGATTGGTGGAAGACCATCCCCCACAGCTTGGCTGAACCACGATCTTGACACAGGATGACTTCATCGAGAATTGCATGTAAATACATCCCAGATGCATATGTTGATCATAAGTTGCAAGAATTTTTGAGTTTGAAACAAGAGAACCGATCAGTAGCAGAGTATGAGAGGGAGTTCTCCCGCTTAAGTCATTATGCTGGGAGTCTCCTTTCCACCAGCAAGGCAAGATGCAAGAGATTTGAGACTGGTTTGAAGCCCAGTTTGAGGATGCAAGTTGTGGGATTCAGGCACAGCAACTTCACAGAGCTCATGTCTCAAGCACTTGAGTTGGAAAGAATAGAATCAGAAGCAACCCCAGTGAAAGAAAAATCAGAGAAAGCTGAGAAATCAGAAAAAGATAAGGGGGAAAAGTCAGTAGAACAGAGTTCTGGTGGGACTTCTAGAAAGAAAAAGAAGTTTAGTGGACCCAGCAGGGGTCGAGGTGGAAGATTTGGTAGGGGCAGATTTTCCAGATAGAGGCCCCCTAGGTCTGGTCAGCAGTCAAGCAGGGGTTCACATTCTGCCCACCCCTATGAGACTTGTGGCAAGATTCATGGGGGGGGAATGCTATTGGGCCACTGGAGCCTGTTTTAACTATGGAGGAAAGGGCCATATAGCTAAAGACTGCACTAGTGCTCCGTTTTCGAGATATGGTCCAGCTCCTACTACTGTCGAGGGATCTATTCAGAGTCCTGCTCCCAGAGGTTCACAGTCTGTTGGCAGAGGAAGAGGCAGAGGTAGAGGCACTACTTTAGGAAGTTAAGGCACAGTTGGTCAGTCTGCACAAGGAAGTGCGTCAGCCAGAGTCTACACAATGAGACAGCGAGAAGAGGCTGAGACTTCTGATGTGGTAGCTGGTACATTTTCTATCTCTGATCAAGAAGTATTTGTATTATTTGATCCGAGTTCAACCCATTCATATGTTAGTGCTAGCATAGTCAGTTCACTTACTATTCCATGTGTGCAAATGGGCTTTGAAGTGCTAGTAACTAGTCCGTTAGGACAAGAGGTCCGGGTCAATAGAATTTATAGAGACTATCCTTTGGTGATCCAAGGACATGTTCTTCTGTTAGATTTGATTGAAATGCCCTTCAGAGAGTATGATATCATCTTGGGCATGGATTGGTTAGCCAGGCATCATGCCATGATTGACTGTAGACTGAAGACAGTCAATTTTGGTTTCCCTTTGTATGGTGATATGGTAATACATAGGGAGAGGCATTTACTGCCATCAAACATCATTTCAGCTGCACTAGCCAGAAGAATGATCAGAAAGGGGTGTGAAGCATACTTGGCACATGTGATAGACACCCAAGTGGGGAGTCCAGCACTGAGGGACATCCCTACTGTATGTAACTTTCCGGATGTATTTCCTGATGAATTGCCAGGATTAGCTCCAGAAAGAGAGGTGCAGTTTGAGATTGATGTTATGCCTGGAATGGATCCAATCTCCATAACGCCATATAGAATGGCACCTGCAGAATTGAAAGAATTGAAAGTGCAATTGTAAGAGTTGCTTGACAAGGGCTTTATCCGTCCTAGTGAGTCACCTTGGGGAGCGCCAGTGTTGTTTGTTAAGAAGAAGGATGGAACTCTCCGCTTGTGTATTGATTATCGACAGTTGAATAAGGTGACAATAAAGAATAGATATCCATTGCCCCGTATTGATGACGTGTTTGATCAGTTGAGGGGTGCAGCTGTGTTCTCCAAAATTGACCTGAGATCAGGTTATTATCAGTTGAAAGTACAAGAGCAGAGTATTGCTAAAACTGCCTTCAGAACCCGTTATGGCCATTATGAGTTTTTGGTTATGCCATTCGGGTTAACTAATGCTCCGACTGCTTTTATGGATCTGATGAACACTATCTTCAGACCATACCTCGACCAGTTTGTTGTGGTATTCATAGATGATATATTGGTCTATTCGAGGAATGCAGAAGAGCATGATAGACATCTGCAGATTGTACTGCAGACTTTGAGGGAGAAACACCTATATGCCAAATTGTCAAAGCGTGAATTTTGGCTGAAGGAAATATCCTTTTTGGGGCATGTAGTATCAGAAGAGGGCATCAAGGTAGATCCAAGTAAGATTGAAGCTGTCCTTAATTGGAGGCCACCCAGAAATGTCACAGAGATTCATAGTTTTCTGGGTTTAGCTGGATACTACAGTCGGTTTGTGAAGGGATTCTCCATGTTGGCATCTCCATTGACCAAGCTGCTTAGAAAAGATGTAAAATTTCAGTGGATGGATAAATGCCAACAGAGTTTTGATGAATTGAAGAAATGTTTGACTGAAGCTCCAGTCCTTACTTTACCTAATTCGTGTAAAGAATACACAGTTTATAGTGATGCTTCTCACAATGGGTTAGGCTGTGTATTGATGCAAGATCGAAATGTCATTGCCTATGCATCATGCCTGCTAAAACCGCATGAGAGGAACTATCCGACACATGACTTGGAGCTTGCAGCCATTGTGTTCGCTTTTAAGATCTGGAGACACTATTTGTATGGGGAAAAGTGTTACATCTACACAGATCATAAGAGTTTGAAGTATTTGGGCACCCAGAAAGAGTTGAATTGGAGACAAGGGAGGTGGTTAGAATTGATAAAAGACTATGACTATCTGATAGACTATCAGCCAAGGAAAGCTAATGCTGTGGCTGACGCCTTAAGTCATAAGACTATGGCAAGTCTACGGGTTACTCCTTTGTCTATGGTACATGAGTTGAGATCATTACATGCCAACTTAGAGATTAATGATGAGGGGTAGACAGCAGTTGCATGGCATGTACAACCAGTGTTAATTGATAAGATTAGAATGGCAGCACAGAATGATCAGAAATATTAGAAGCTATTGGAAGAAGTCCGACAGGGTAAGAAATCAGAATTCTCAATCAGAGATGATGGTCTACTACTACACCAGGGCAGAATGTGTGTTCCTAATGATGTCGATTTGAGGCAAATCATTTTGAAGGAAGCACATGAGTCTCCTTTTGCCATGCACCCTGGTGGCACAAAAATGTATAGAGGGCTAAAGGAGCATTACTGGTGGATGGGTATGAAAAGAGATGTGGCAGAGTTTGTTTCTAAATGCCTAACTTGTCAGCAAGTAAAGGCAGAGCATCAAGTACCCGCTGGGTTGTTACATCCACTACCAGTACCGGAATGGAAATGGGAGAGAATAACGATAGATTTTGTGATGGGACTTTCGAGGACACAAAAGCGTCATGATGCAGTATGGGTCATTATTGACAGACTAACCAAGTCTGCTCATTTTTTGTCAGTTCGGATGGACTACAGTTTAGAAAGATTGGCCAAGTTGCACATTGATGAGATTGTGAGACTGCATGAAGTGCCTGTATCCATCGTATCAGACAGAGATCCTAGGTTCACTTCTAGATTCTGGGGTAGTCTTCAGAGAGCCCTAGGAACTAAATTGAACTTCGATCTTGCATTCCACCCACGCATGCATGGCCACCCGAGAGGTAATTCAGATCTTGGAGGACATGCTACAGGCTTGTGTGATTGAGTTTGAGGGCAGTTGGGATACACACTTGCCTTTGATTGAGTTTGGTTACAACAACAGCCACCAATCAAGCATTGGGATGCCTCCATATGAAGCTTTGTATGGCAGAAAATGTAGAACCCCATTGTGTTGGGATGACATGGGTGAAAGAAAGATGATTGGACCCAAAATTATTCAGAAAACTGAAGAGAAAATCAAGGTGATCCGAGATTGACTTAAGACTGCATCAGACCGTCAGAAGTCCTACATTGATTTGAAAAGAAGGGATATTGAGTATGCAGTGGGTGAGAAAGTTTTCATCAAAGTTTCTCCTTAGAAGAGAATTACGAGATTCGGCAGAAAGGGGAAACTGAGTCCTCGTTTCATTGCGCCATATGAAGTTCTAGAAAGAGTGGGTCCTTTGGCATATCGTTTGGCACTACCTCCAGAGTTAGAAAAGATACATAATGTCTTTCATGTGTCTATGTTGAGGAGTTATCGATCAGACCCATCTCATGTACTACCAGTAGAGGAAATTGAAGTAAATCCAGACCTCACATATGAGGAAGAACCCATAGAGATTCTGGCTTATGAGGTGAAGTAGCTACGGAACAAGCAGATACCATTGGTAAAAGTGCTGTGGAACCATCATTCGGGCTAGGAGGCTACTTGGGAACGAGAGGACGACATGAGGAGATAGCACCCACAGCTGTTCAGAGATTGATACCAGGTAAAATTTCGAGACGAAATTTATTTTAAGGGGGGGAGAATTGTAACACCCCTATTTGTATAGCATGGTATATTTCACTGTTCCGGTGACCGATGTCAGTCCGGACAATTAAGGGGATTAAAACCACACTTAAGATAACTAGATAAGCTATGAACACAAATAATTAGTAATTACCAATTAGTTAAGTATAAATAAGAGAAACAAAACATGAGAAGTTAAACGAGCCGAGAGTCACAGCGATGGGTGACCTTCTCGGGAAGGACTGCGAAGTTATTTGAAACTCAAATTTTGAACCGTAAAATGTGACGCTGCAGTCCTTAGGACTATTATAAACACAGTGGAAAAGAGAAAATCACGAAAAGAACTGTTAAGCCAGTCAAATAATTAGGTCAGGGAGCCGGAAGAAATATTAAATTAATTGCAAACCGGGATGAACCGATGAGGGGCAATTTGATCAATTGACCCCGAGAGCTGACTCCTGACCTAACTGTCAAATAAAATAGGAGAAAAGAAAATTTAGAAATCGAGAATTAAATTAAAAAACTAATAGAAAAATAAATAGAAAAAAAAAAGAAAATGAAAAAGTTAAAAAGGTGATGACATCATGCATGATGCCATAAAAATAATAATTAATATATTTAATTAGTTAGATTTTTGGTCTTCCTAAAGACATAAAAACAAAAAGAAAAGAAAGAAAGAAAAAAAAAAAAAGATCAAAAGTCTTCTTGCTCATATTGTTGCTGCCCCACTCACCCTCATTCCTCCATTGTTGATCCTCCATTAAAGCTTGTATCCAAGCTTTGAAATCCTTACTAAACTTCAACTTCTTCCATAATTGCTTCATAAAAACTTGTTCTAGTCACTTGAGAAGGAGATTGGTCATCAAAGAAAGAAGAAAAAAGGAAAGATTAAAGACACCTAACAAGGTTAGTGATTTAAGATGCAAAATTAGTATAATTATTGTGTTTTTAGCTTGATTAACTTGTAAATAAACTTAAAATGAAATGAAACTAATTATTGAGGGACTAAGCTGAAATTCGGCCAGCATGTGTATGGGGGTTTATTGCATGATTTGAATGGTTTGAACGGGTATATGAACTTTAATTAGTTGAATGGTTAGGATTAAAGGCTTTGAAAATAGCTAAATGCAAGATTTTGTGAATTAGGGTTTTGAACATTAGGGTTTAAAGACAAAAAATGTGAGAAACTTGTAAACGATGTTTTGGACCTAATTTGAAGTGAGAAATGGTCATTTGTGACCAAATGAAGTGTGTAGGAATGGTTGGAGTTAAGTTCAAATTCGAATTGAGTGTGGTCATGCTTCAACTTTAAATGACCAAAAATGAAAATTTACTAGTCCAATTGGTATGAGACCAATTGGGAATGAAAATAGACATTAACTGACACAATTTTCATTTAGGAAGCATGCCCAAAAAGTGACCAAAACCTAGTGAACAAATTGACCAAACTTGAAAAATCATAGTCTACCTTTGTACAAACTGACCAAATGAACAGTATTTGTTCATTTGGTCATAACTTGAGCTAGGAAGGTCTAAATGACCTAAACTTTTACCAGTGGTTAGATGAGATATAGACCTAAAACTTTCATGCAGAACACAAATCCAAATTATGCCATTAACTAAGTCATTTGGCCACCCCAAGTTAGTGACCCAAAACTACCAGCACAAAAAAAATTGCCCAGAATTCTAGGTTGTGTCCAATCCGGCAGCCATGGTTCAAATGGCTATAACTTGAGCTAAAAAACTCTAATTGGAGTGATTCAAAAAGTTGAATAAACTTAAGACAATAGGGAACATTTTCTATGCGGAAAGTTTTGCCAAATTCTAATAGTAAGATGACCAATGGAACAGTGCAACCTTAGACACCAAAACTGAAAATTATCAAATTTGCTTAAAAGACTTAGAATTTGAATAAACAACCAAAACCAACAAATTTAGTGACCAAAATGTGGTATGTGGGTGAAGTTGGAATTCCCATACCTATTAAGCCTTAGAAAGTCAACAATTTGACTTGAATAATGTAGTGAATAGTAATCCCAAAACACAAAATTTTAAGAGTGTCGAGTTTAGCACGTTAGAGCTAGGTAAAAGTGAAGTTAAATTTATTTTTGGATTTATGCTAAGTTATGATACTGAAACGCTGTGAAATTGTGTGTTTCAGTTGAAAAGAATACCAGGAAAGAACCCCAGGAACCAAGTGAAGGCTAAGAGGTGACTCGCTTGAAGTTTGTACACAACATCACTATGCTTTAAAATTCATTGATAAAGTGAATGAAATATGTATTTTACTTTTGCTTTGAATTGTGAAAGTTTATTTGTGACATTATCTATGATGTTTTGATTTAAATTGTTGAAAGTTATTGTGTATATTTGAAATGACAATGTTTAGCAAATTGTTAAGATAAGTTTTGAAACCACAGTGTCATGACCATATATTTGAACACCTCACTAGCACGACTAGTGGGGGTAATTAGTTTTGAATTTTGATTCATTCTCTGGAGAAGTGTTGAGGTGTGCCAGTAGAAGAGGATGTGAATGGATATCCATATATTTGAGCTAGCTAGCCTTGTGATATGATTTCTCGTTAGCCTCTGGCTATTGAGATTCTATTTGTTTCAAATGGCATGATCTAACTGTGGGTTTTATGAAATGTGATTTGATGCTTCAAAATGAAATTGTTTGAGATTAAAATCTCATAATGCATGATTTGTATTTAATTCTCATGTTCAGTCAAATTTTTGAATAAATGTGATTTAAGTTCTGCATAAAGATTAATTTAGTATGTTGTGCACCACTGAGTCCTAATACTCAGCGATAGCTTTTATTGCTGTCGCAGATATAGAGAATAGAGGAGCAGCAGACTGAGCTGCTGAGGATTGAGGATTTATCAGCTTGAAGTTATCGGGTATAATTTATACCACATCAGAATATTTATTTTGATGTATGTATTGCACGTAAATGTATCGACATGTAAATCGGTCTTGAGCAGTTTGTACAAAGTTTGTATAAAGTTATAATAAAATTTAGTTTGAATTTTCATACTATAGATTTTGGTATGATGTATATATATAGATTGTTGTCTTTAATGAATAGAAATGTTTTATTTTAATTTGAATGAGATTGATAGATATTATATTATTGATGATTGAATTTTGAAAATTGAGAAATGTTGACTGTTGAATTTTGAGATTTGAGAAATTGTTGAGATTGATTGTGAAATTGAAGTAGTGCTTTTTTTTCAGGTATTTGAAGAACTGTTTTCTCAAAATACAGACGGAACTCTGGCAAAATTTTTATAAAATTTGCAGAGAAATAAAATGGATCAAAAATATTAACTAGTTTTAATTTTAATTAAATGTTTTAAATACCTATTAGAAAATGCTCACCACTTAACAAAAGTAAGAAAATTATTTGCAAATCCCTTGTAGGGTACCTAATGAGTTATCGGTAGGTGAAGTGCAGTAGTTCATTAGGTATTCTACGGGATAATGTTATGCCTTACAGAGGGGTAAGGTGTGACATAGGGTTTGGGAGAAAAATTGTAGAAAATAGTCAATGGATGTAAATGACCTTATTTGAGTTGAGAAATGGTCAATTGTGACCATTTGTGGTGTGTATAAATTGTTGGAAACAAGTTTAAATTCGGATTGGTGAGGGTCAATCTGCAGGCAGCTTGACCTAGGTCCCTTTTAAGGACCAAAACTGAAAATTTACTAACCTAATTGGTGTGAGGGCAATTGGTAATAAAACTAGACACAAAATGGCACATTTTTCATTTAGCAATCATGCCCAGAAAGTGACCATAACTTAGTGAACAAACTGGCCAAATCCAGATTCAGCAAATTGACCTGTACAAAAATGACTAAATGAACAGTATTTGTTCATTTGGCCATAACTTGGGCTAGGCAGGTCCAAATGACCTAAAATTTTACCAGTAAAAAGCTGAGACATATCCTTACAACTTTCATGAAGAAACAAGTCCAAATTATGCCCTTAACCAAGTCATTTAGTCACCCAAAATTAGTGACCTAAAACTGCCAGAACCAAATTAGTTGCCCAGAAAATCTGGGTTAGACCAATCCGGCCAACCATGTTCAAATGGCTATAACTTGAGCTAAAAAACTCCAAATGGAGTGATTCAAAAAGGGAAATAAATTTAAGAAATAAGAAACAACTTCTATGAAGAAAACTTAGCCAAATTCTAACAGCAATATGACCAATGGAACAGTGCAATACAGGACACCAAAACTGAAAATTTGCAATTTTTCCTAAAAGACTTAAAATTTGAGAAAAGAACCAAAACCAACAAATTAGGTAACCAAAATGTGGTATGTGGGTGGAATTAGAATTCCCATACCTATTAAGCCTTAGAAAGTCAACAAATTGACTTGAATAGTGTCATGAATAGTAATCCCAAAATACAAATTTTAAAGAACATCAAGTTTAGCATATTAAAGCTAGGTATAAGTAGATTTGAATTTATTTTTGGACTTATGATAAATTGTGATACTGAAACACTGTGCAATTATGTGTTTCAGTTGAAAAGAATACCGGGAAAGAACCCGAGGCATTGAGTCAAGGCTAAGAGGCGACTCGTATAAGGTTTATGCACAACTAACTATTTTATTACTTTTCACTTCTGAATTGATTTGAACAAGTTTATTTTATGACTTCTGATTTTGTTGTGTTGAGAATTTTAACTTATTGAATGAAATTGTATAGTTTAAATATAAATTTTCTTATGCATTTAAGGATTTATTGCATGATTTTGAGGATTGTAAATTTTAAGTTTGATGTGTTGCCAACCTTAAGCATGAATTTATGATGATTCAATATGTTAATGGTTTGTAAACACTTGGTAAATAGAAATTATTTTGAATATGATTTGAAACCATAGTTGACATAGCAATATATGTTGTGAATTCTCATTAGCTTGTCTAGTGAGATATCTCCTCCACTAAATGGGGTGAGTTCTTTCCTCTCTGGCTTGCCAGTTGGGGAAGGGTTTGAATGAGTACTCATATATACTAGCTAGTCTTTGTTCCTCCCTTTTAACCTCGGTTATTGGGAGAGTTTGAAATGTCATGGTGTACAACGCGGCATCTATTTGAATTTTGGTTCATGGGTTCAACTGTGTGAATTGTTGGCAACGCCCTTTAAGTTATGCATAGTTTGATAAATTGTGGTTGAAATAAATAATTTGTCAGTGATTCAAAATATTTTTGTATTGTTTCAAGATTTAAAAGAAATGTAGATAAATAATTACTATTTGATCAAAATGTTATTCAAATGAATAATTTACATGAATGAAAATATTGATTTCTGAATGTTATGAATTTTAAAGAATTTAAAATTTTAAAAATTTATTTGTTATGAATTGTCAAGCATAAATTGTATTAAGTTTTAAATTATTAGTTTGTGCATCACTGAGTTCACCACTCAGCGATAGCTTTGTATGCTGTCGTAGGTGAAAGAAAATATAAAGCAGTTGAGCAAGATTACTGAAAGACATGGTGAGACTATCTTCAGATATATCATAGGTATACCCTTGTACTTTAGATTTTGATGTAATTCTGTAATTATATGTATGGAATTTCCTTTGAGCAGTTGTACCAACTCTTTTGTAATTTATTTTTAGATTATAATAAAAAACAAATTATTGTAATATTATCTTGAGATTTTATGTACTTATAAAGTTTTGTACTACTAAATTTTTAATACTTCCATGAATGTAACTATAAATTTTATTACCTTAATGAGATATTTCAATGTTTGATTTAATTCAAACTGTGTATTGAGTTGCTTGTGCTGATTTGTGAAATGAAATTGATTAATGGAGTTGTGATTGAGAAATATATTGGGAGTGTCTTTATTTTCAGGTTTTGAAGAACTGTTTTCTCAAAATACAGACGACACTTTGCCGAAATTTTTATAAAAATTGCAGAGATTTTAAATATCTAAAAATTTGATTTATGTTTGGACTTTAAATAAAGGTTTTTAATATCTGAAAAAAATTTTATCCACTAATTTAAAAATAAATGAAAATTGTTTTAAAATCCTTTGTAGTATATTTAATGGGTTACCGGTAGGCGAAGTACGGTAATTCATTAGGTGTACTACTGGAGCATGTTATATCTTACGAGGAGTAGGGTGTGACAATTTCAATCAACTGTCTACTGGTTTTACCTTCACTACCTACACGAGGAAATAATTCCATCGCGCTAAGCATTTCTGCTTAGTGGTGCAATAATATAACAAGAAATAATATATGCAATAAAGAAAGAAATAAATCATAATTCGGATACTCAGGAATTAATTTAATTTGATATAGTATTTTTAGCATCAACTATCTTATATACTAGTTTGTTCCTCTTTGGAAGTGCTAAGTTTATAACCTTTCCGTAATAATACCCAGTATACAAATTATTCTAACTTTATTGTATTTTAAGTCTCTATGGTTCTGCAAATTGTATCTTTGTTATGTTTCTATTGCTAATCTCTTTTACTCATTTCCTTTAATACTTAATTTAATTGTACTGAAATTTCCGTATACTTAACTTAGCTTAACTGCCTAAATTGAATAATGTTTTAATTGACTGCCTATGTAGCCTATACATTGATCAGACTGGATAAACGGATATACTAGCACTAGGTACCTAGTACCTCAGGCCGTCACACCATCGGTCACAAAGTATCTCTGGTGTGCAAACAATGTGGCTAAAAAGCCATATAATCAATCAATAAGGCAATAAGCCAAGTATAATAGCATAATCCATATAGCCATAGACTATTAAAATCACAGTGTGGCATAATAAGCCATAAAACACAATATGGTGTAAAGCCATTTATAGAATAGCTGTCAGAACTCTATTAGCATGCCAACCTATCCAAACTAGTCAACTAGGCAAACTAGGGCATATTTCAAGGTTACATATTTAATTCTTTATTCTTAGGGTTTATATGTCTTTATACCTTTCACTGGTCAACAAAATTGTTGACCTTTTTATGCATCATGGATAGGTTGATTCTAGTATCAACATGTCACAATTATTCAGTAGATCATCAGACAGATCATATTTCATATCAATTGTTCTGAAGTACCATTATGCTCAAAGCATTTTTCCTGTCTCTAATAATAAGGACTAATGTCCCATTCATACATTCATGTGATTTATTAAGTCATTAAGTTTCTTATTCACATTACTAGTCAAACATAAACATTGACTTTTCCACACTGAACAAATATGCTGGTTCTAGTTGCACTAGAATTCCTCATTTTGAGTTTATACTCGTTGGCATTGATTTCCAAACTTAATTCAAGGTTAATTATATGTGATTCCAATTTTTCAGATTTCATGGCCAATGGTTACTATTCCATTGGGTCAGGCTATAGGGTGAAATTAGCAAAATTCTCTTTATCAAATTGTTTTTTATTGTGTCTTTTTTAATTTGCTTTTTGAATTACTCCATTTTGAGTTGTATAACTCAGGTTATGGTCAATTAACCATAACTAGGTCAAATATGAATTTTGATTCCCTTAGTAGTCATTTTGATTTTGGACTTTACTAATTTATTTGGACTGCTTATAGTGACATTTAGGCCTAGTGTGCTTCATAGGATTTGTTGCTCTATGTTTTATAGTCATTTAGAAATTTTACTTGTAATTTTTCAAGTCTTATAGAATTATTTATATTCAAATTGTTGACTTGGACTCAAAGGTCCTATATTGGCATGGTCCTCAATTAGGTCAATGGCTTTGACCTTAAATTCTGGCCTCATACATTTATAATTTGGGGAAGTTGCCTAAAACAAAGTTTTAGGTCTCTTTCTTATCTTTTCATATTGGTATGGCTCATTATATTTGGAGACTTCTTGTGGGAGATATGCCTATTTAAAATTTTTCAAGACTTAATGGTCAATTGTACCAATTCCAGATTTAGTGTGTCAAATTAATCAACTTAATTGGCCTAGTTCCCTTGATTTTTGGGTTCTAGTCAAAATTTCAATATTGTAGGTTTATGTCTTATTGAATTTTTGCCCCTGATTTCATGTCATTCTGAGTTGTATAGACCAATATATGGTTAATTTACTAAAGCTGGACAGTTTGCATTTTTAATGCAAAGTTAGGTCATTTTTAGGTCAAACTCAATTCTGGCAGATTTAGTACCCTAACTTGGGGAAACAATTTGACTTGGTTCTAGTCATTTTTGGGCTTTGGTGTCTTCATAAGAGTTATAGCTCAGTGTCCATCTTTCCATTGATATAAATTTCAGGTCATTTGAACCTATTTTGAATGAGTTATGGTCAAATGAGTGACTACTGTTCATATGGTCAAATTCTGGGTTGCAATGGTTCTAGACAATTTTGTTACCTCAACTTGCGTAAGCAATTTGACTTAGTAAATGACTTTTATGGGTTCTGTGATCTTCACCAAAGTTGTAGCTCTATGTCTAAGCTTTCCAACGGTATAAATTTCAGGTCATTTGGAGTTATGTAGACCAGATATGGTCATTTTACTATGGCTAGTCAAGTTGCACTTATATTGCGCTATTAGATCATTTTTAAGTCAAAGTCAATTCGGCTAGTTCTTGTAACCTAATTTGGGCAATCAATTTAACTTGCTTAATGGCATTTCTGGGCTTGGTGGTCTCTACCAAAGTTGTAGCCCTATGTCTAAGCTTTCCAATGATATAAATTGCAAGTCATTTGGACCTGTTTTGAGTGAGTTATGGGCAATTGAATGGCTACTGTTCATATGGTAAAAAATTCTAGGTTCACTAATGGCAATCCGGATTTGGTCATTTCTTTAGGTCATTTCTAGGTAGAATTTTGGCATAACTTCTACATGAAAATTGGTCCATTACAAGTCTAATTTTACCTCCAATTAGCCTCATACCAATTGGGGTCACACATTTTTATTTATAGCTCAATTTATCTACTATTTTCAACACAACACAACCTGCACATGAAATAACACTTCCAATTGTCATTCCTCCTCCTCCCAAAACTACAATTCTGAATTCATGGCACTTCTATATCATACATCACATCTCAATTTTGTCAATTTGGGCAGTTTATACAAGTGCTCAAAGTACATTATACAGCCTTAAGTCAATAAGTCAAAACTAACCTATTATATACATGAAATAACTAACTAATACCTAGTAATTTTTACCATATACATTCACTAATGTAACAACACACTAAATTAATTTTCATATTCATGAAATTAACACTCTTCCATGGAATTTAAGGCTGCCAAAATTTATGATTTACCAAGGCCCTCAATATTTCTTTACATCTAATCCTAAAGCTTAATTCCCAACTTACTCACGAAATTAAATTACTAACCTTACCATTTACTTCAATCCACACTAATTTCCCATCAATTAACATCAATTACAAGTGAGAATAAGTTCTTCACCTTTCTTTTCCATGGATGCCGCAAGTTACACCCAACAATTACTCAAGTAATTCTTAAAATTTTTCAACCAAAATACTTCCCACAACCTCAACACAAACTTTAGTTAAGCAAGGGAATAAAACTAGCACTAACCTCAACTTGAGCTTGACAAATCCTCACCTAATCTCTTCCTTTTTGCTCCTTATAATCTGCCCAAGAGGTGTGGACCAAGTTTAATGAAGGAAATTATAAGGATTATGGCATGAAGATGGAAGAATGAAGCTTTGCGTGTGGGGCGTCCATGGAGAATTTTGGGGTTCCATTTTCGGCAAAGAAGAAGAATGGGGAAGAACAAAATGAAAGTGGCTAAATTTTTGGCATTTTATATACCTATATGTTAGTGGGACATTCCACTAATCTCCATTAAGTTCCACTAAGTATAGTTTAAACATTATAATAATCCAAGGTTCTCATAATTACAATAATGCCCTCATGATTCCTTTAATTACATTATGTGTTATATTTCTTATTTTCATGGTATTTTTAAAGTTTTAATATCACTTATTTTTAATAGACATTGAGGTCAAAAGTCAACTCTAGGTGTCAATTGACCAAAATGCCCCTCTTCAGGTCAAATTCAGACTTTTTCGGTGCTATCGATTTACTCCTTGTACCGCTGATTCCTTGAATTTTTGTTTTTGTTTATATTGACTTACTAAATTTTCTTTGACATTTCCAATGTCAATTACACCTCTGTAGACCTTTAATTTAGTCCCAAAAATGTTTCCCCGAGTTCCCTGCGGTTCAGAGCTAGTCAATGATCCCCGCCATAATTTCCCGGTGAAATCACCCATCGCTACGGGTTCAGCTCATTTAACTTAGTCACATTTCATCTGTTTTATTTTTCCTTAATTTTTCTCATCACATATTTCATTATTTTATACTTCCTCTCTGTCATTACAGTGTAGTTCCAGACATTCTAACTTTCTGGGATAGGCATTAACCGTCAGAATAGTAGGACATATGGACTACGAAAATCAGGATGTTATAGAATGAGCCAAGGTCACAGCGATGGGTGACCGTACCGGGAAGTGACTGTGAGCTCAGTTGCTATCAAAATTTCGTGTGGGACACTGTGACACCCTAGGCCTAGGGATAATTGCAAAGTTAGGGAAAATGTGAAAACCACAGAAAAGAATAGAGAACCAGTTCAAAAAATTGAACCAGAGTTCCGAAAGCAATCTAGTGTTATTGGAAAAACTTATCAGACTGGTAAGGGGCAAAATGGTCAATTCACACTTAGAGGTGACTTTTGGGCTAATTGTCCATTAAAAACTAGAAAATTAAAAGTTTGAAAGATAGATTTAAATTGAAGAGGTGAGTGAAAGAAAATGAAAAAGAAAAGAAAGAAATAAAAAATTAAAAAAGCTTTATGACATCATCCTTACACAAGCATGATCCAATAAATTTTAATTTTTAAAATTTGAAATGTTGGGATAATTTTAACATTTAAAAGACCAATTAAAAAAAAAGAGTCTTCTTCCACTTTAGTCTGCCCAACTATCTCTCTCTCTCTCTTCCCTCACCAATTCCTCCATTGAAGCTTATTTTAAGCTCTTGTAATTCCTAAATTACACCTTTAATCCCTTATAAAACTTGTAGAAAACTTCAAATTGAACTTCAAGAAAAAGATTGGAAGGAGGAAAATTGAAAAAAATTTGAAGAAAGAAGAAGTTGGAAAATTCCCAATTTAAGGTAAATTAGTTTTAAGTTCTCTCTTTTTACATATTGACCTATTGATGGAATTATAGTTTATATAGGTAGAATAACTTAAGAAATTATGAAAATTTTTCATGAAATTCAAGTAGTGAATTTCGGTCACCTTGAGCATGACTAGGATTTTATGGAAATTGTTGGTATTAAAGGTGTGAACAAGCTTGATTGAGTAAATAGATGTTATTGGTATATTTGAATTGGCATGAACTAAGCAATTGCATAATTAGGGTTCTTGACCATTGAAAATTTAGGGGAAATTTTGGGGATTTTGGTGAATTGATGTCCAATTGACCTAATTGATGCTTAAATTGGTCAATTGGTGTGATTTGGAGTGTGAGTGAATGATTAAAATTGGAATTGAGTTGTGAATGGTAATGTCCAATTCTGGACAGCCTGACCATGGTCCACTCCAATGGCCATAATTGAAATTGTGTTGCTCCAATTTGTATGAGGTCAATTGAAGATGAAAATTAAGACCTAAAGCAACAATTTTCATGTAGAAAGCTTGCCCTAAAACTGACCACAAGTTGGTGAAAAATTGGGTTAAATCCGGATTAGGTGCCCTGCTACTATACAGAATTGACCATATGAACAGTACTTGTTCAAATGGTCATAACTCTGTGTAGGAAGGTCCAAATGACCCGATTTTTATACCATTAGAAATCTTAAACATAGTAGAAAAACTTTTATGCGGAGTAAAAATTCAAATTCTGATCATAACATAGTTAAATTGCCAATCAAAGTTGGCTCCCCAAATCTGCCAGAACCAGAATTGGCCTAGAATTCTGGATTTTTGACTAATCCTGCCAGCCTTAGAAAAAAAGGCATAACTTGAGCTACAAAACTCCAAATGGAGTGATTCAAAAAGGGAATTAAATCTAGGACAATAAGGAACAACTTTAATGAAGGAAAGTTGGCCAAATTCTCACTATAGAAGGTCCAATGGAATAGTAGAACTAAGTGACCCAAAACTGAAATTTTGTAATTTCACTTAGGAAGTTTGGGATTTTAATTGGCAATCAATGCCAACACAAAAGTAATCCAAAATGTGGTATGTGGGAGTAATTAGAACTAATATACCTATTACGTATGAAAAAGTTAACATTTTAGCCAATTGGTTAAATAAATAGTAACCACAAATGCACCTAATGCAAAGGATTTAAATTTATAAATCTTATTGGGGTAGATTAGGTCTACAAAATTTAAATGTTGGATTAATTATTAGAAATGAGTTGAATGAGTATTGAAACACTTTAAATTGTGTGTGTTTCAGTAGAAAAAAACATTGGGAAGAATAAGGAAACAGTGAGTCAAGGCAAAGAGGCGACTCATTAGAGGTTTGTGCACAACAACTAAATTTCTTTTGATTTTCAAATTGAATTTGGAATTGAATGTGTGGTGAAATAAATTTATGGCTAGAATTATATTGAATTCTTTGATTGACAAAATTTTTGTATTGTTAGCCCAAATTATAGGAAATTAATTTGAATGTGAATTGTTTGATGTTTGATACTTGGGAAAATTATTGAAATAGTTTGAAACCACAGTTGTTATGACTATATGTGTGAATTCCTCACTAGTTTGCTTAGCGGGATGAATTGGTTTTGTATTCCCTCTCTGGCTGAAGTGTTGAGGTGCGTGCCAGTTGAGGATGAATTGAATGAGTACTCATATATTTGTGCTAGCTAGTTTATTTAAGAAATTTTCTGACTTTAAAAATAAAGCATGATTCTGCATGTATTAATATTCAAATTGATTTACTTTGGAAAAATCGTGATTGATTATTGTGTAAATTATTATTTCTTTAAGTTGTGCACCACTGAGTCTTTGGCTTAGCGATAGCTTTTTATTATTGTCACAAGTAGAGAGGTAGATAAAGCAGCAGAGTAAGCTGCTTATGACTTGGAGTGTTCAGCATTTTGGAGTTATCACCGGGTATATAAATTATACCCTTGTAAATTTTGTTTTAATGTATATATAACTGTATGTATGTACATTAGCTTTGAGCAGTTGTGAATAAATTTTGGAGTTTATTTTTTATCTGTGTAAATAATTGTAATGTAAACTTATTATCTTTATTTAGTGAGACGTTTCAGTTTATTTTGAAATATTTTTTTTTATGAATTGCTTGAAATGGATTGTGACGAGAATATTGGAGTTTGAGACTTAAATGTATTTTGGGAGTGTTTTCACAGGTTTTTGAAGAACTGTTTCCCCAAATTATAGTCGATACTCTGCTGAAATTTTTGTAAAATTTACGAAAATTTAAAATTAATCAAAAATTTGATTTATGATTTAAACTTCAATTAAAAGGTTTTAATAATCACTAAATATTATCCATAACTTTAAAATGATTGGAAATTGATTTAAAATCCCTAGTAGTATATTTAATGGGTTATCAGTAGGTGAAGTTCGGTAATTCATTAGGTATACTACGGGATCATGTTATGCCTTATAGAGGGGTAAGGTGTGACATTGTAAGTTGCCTCTGTCTTAGTGCTAGGAATTCTCTCATTCTGGCCTCTAAGTATACATGGCTGATATATTTCTTCTTGAACTCTGCCAAAAAGAAATTTCAGGTGATCTGTGCAGGCTGTATCACTCTCGACACTATCACCCACCATCGATATGCATCCTCTTAAAGTAGTGACAGAGCACGCTCTAACTGCTGCTCTAGGGTACAGTGCAACTGCTGCAATACCCTCTCTGTCCTCTCCAGCTAATACTCTGTGATAGCTGAATCATCCTCCTTCTTACCCTTGAAATCAACTGCCCCATATTTCTGCAGTCTCTCCAATGCGGACCTCTGTATAGGTTGCAGTTGTAGCGGTGGCGGTAGCTATACAGGTGGTGGTGGCGGTGGCTGAGACTATGGAGGTGGAGGTGGCTATGACTGAGGTATGGGTTCGGTGACCTGACGGAGCAACTGTGTCATCTGTTCTAGGAAGGCCTACCGTGCTCTACCCGTAGCACCCAAAAATGATTCGGCTCTGCTGCTTTGCTCCCTACTAGGAGCAGGTGCGGGTGCATTGTGACACCCCTTACCCGTCTACAGTGTAGCCGAGCAAGTTATGCCACTCAGTGTGTCGGAACACCAATTCATATTTCAATTTCAATTAATCTCTTTTAATTCATTTATTTATAATTTTTGATAAATCTAAATTTTTTCCTCAAATTTTATAGAAAATCCGGCAAAGTGCCGGCTATAAATTGGAAAAACAGTTCTTCTGAACCTGTTAAAAACACTCCCAATAATATCATCACCTTATTCTCAATCAACCTCCAATATATTCTCAACAATTTCTCAATTCACTTCAATATCTCAAAATTCAATTAAATTCAAACCACAGTCAACTCAATAAAAAAAAATGCTCAATTTATTGCTGAACATGTTTCATAGATATTTACATTAAAAGCATAATTACATGAATTTATAATATACATTACAGAAGGTTAGAAAATACAAAATATCAAAATATCAAAATGGCCTAATGTCCTACCAAATGCACTGCAATGTGAGGTGACTCTGAACTCTGAGTGCAGATATGAAGGCTCACCCTGTGTGAGGTCTGCTGGACTCCCCAGCTATGTCTCCAGTACCTGCGCGTGGCAAAAGCGACGCGCTAAGCAATTCTACTTAGTGGTGACAATATAAAATAGAATAAAATAAAATAAAATAAAATAAAATAAGACGTGTACAAAATGTATATTTACATTTTTTGGGTGGACTAAATTTCAAATATTTATTGTAATATTATTCGATTAAAGTTTGGTAAAATTTATTAATACTGCCCGAGTAACCTACACAAGTTGACTGGACTAGATAAACGGGTAAACTGGTACTAGGTACTAAGTACCTCGGACCATCACACCATCGGTCACATTGTGTCTCCCGGTGTCCAACAGAACAGCTAATAAGCTGTGATAATTATCGGGGATTAAACCCGAGTATAATAACTCATTATCATAGCGAAAGGCTATTATGTCACAGAATGGCATGGGAAGCAATGAAATACAGAATGGCATAAAGCCATATGCAGTACTGCTAACAGAACCCTATTGGCATGCCAACCTATCCAAACCAATCACATTAGGCCTACTAGGGCATTTAACACTTTTAATTTGTGTAATTCTTTGAAATTGAAATTTTTATGACCACTATTCATTTCATTAGTCAACCAAAATGTTGACTTTTACATTGACAATAGGTAATTTAGTTTAAATATCATCAACATACCACATTTTGCATTTTAAACTTGTTGGCATTGGTTGCCAATACCATCTCTAAGCTTAATGTGAATTGGACAGAATTTTCAATTTTCAAGCCTTGGGTTTACTGTTCCATTAGTTACTGTTATAGTGGGAATTTGAAAAATGGTAAACATGAAAGTTGTTTCTCATTTTGTCTAGTTGAATTTCCTTTTTTGAATCACTCCATTTGGAGTTTTGTAGCTCATGTTATGGCCTAAAAACCATAACTGGCCGGATTGGGCAGATTCCAAAAATCTGGGCAAAACTGGTTCTGCCAGATTTGGTAACCTAAGTTTGGTTGGCAATTTGACTAAGTTATGGTCATAATTTGGGTGAAGTTTCTTCATGAAAGTTGTTGGTCTATATGTCACATTGTTGCTGGTAAAATTTCAAGTCAATTGGACCTTGCTAGATTGAGTTATGGCCAAATGACTAAATACTGTTCATTTGGTTATTTTGCCCAGGCAGATTGCAGGTCACCAGAATTGGAGCAAGGTTTTGGTCCACTTAGTTTGGTCTTATGGGCATGGTTTCTTCACCAAAGTTGTGCCATTTTGTGTCTAGTTTCATTTCCAATTGGCCAAATATCAAATGAACCTCTACAATTTAAGTTATGGCTGTCCAAACAGGCTAGACTCACATCCAAACCTGCAGGTCACACAAGGCAGCCACTCCAACCTAAAATCCCACAACCCAATTCACTTCATTTTTTATTCAAACCAAACCAAATGGTCACTAATTGACCATTAAAACTTAATTTCACCATTACATTATCAACATCTCAATTTTGGGTCCAAACCCTAGCTCTACCATTTCAACTTTTCAAACACATAAAATCAATGGATCAATTCACACTCCTAATGATGCATATATAAGTTTAAAGAATTAATTGTCACTAACCTTTAATGGAGCTAATCTCAAGCTTGTAAGAACTCTTCCTTTTGATTTCTTTTTGCTCCCAAAAGCTTTATTAAGAGGAAAGAACAAGAATTTGTGTTGGGAACTTAGGCTTTAGTTGGGTAAAAACCAAGAAAAGCAAGCTTGGTAAAGCTTGGCTATGGTGGACAATGGGAGAGCATAGGTGACGTTTTTGAAGAGAGAAAGGGCTGCTGAAATTTTCTAGAATTCTGCCTCATTTATCCATTTTTATTGAATTTTAATTGTCTTGCTTTAATATGATTGGCCATAGCATTTTTAATTACCTCATGCTTACATAAGCATGAGGTAATAAATCCCATTATTTCCATTTACTTTTCTTTCATTGCTTATTCATTTTTTTAAATAAATTTTCATTAATATTTGTTCATATTTTATGTCATATAATTCACTTGCATAAATGGACAAGTTGGTCAAAAATCATCTCTGAAGACGAAATGACCAAAATGCCCTCCATTTGGCTTACCGGGCCAAAATTGTCTGTACCAATTGAAAAATTTTTCTAAGCATTTTCTTGGTATTCTAATACCATAAAAACCTCAATGACCCTTCTCTGGAGTCCCAAAAATTATTTTATAATTTTTCCCCTGGGTCTAGGGCTCCTAGTTGCGAGAATCGTAACTTCTCACTAGGTTACCCATCGCTAGGGCACCGGCTCATTTAACTTGGTTGTATTTTATTTCTAAAATTTTTCCTAAATTTTTTTTATTAATATTTGAGTTAATTATGGTTACTCTCTTTAGTTTAAATATTTTTCTGGACGTTCTAGCTGTCTGGACCGACACTGGTCACTAGAATAGTAGAATGTATGGAGTTGCTACCGGGAGGGGGTTACAACTCTTCCCCTCTAATTTAAATTTCATCCTCGAAATTTTACCTGGTGCAAACAGTTGGGGGAACTGTTGCCTCATCGTCTCTTCACTTTCCCAAGTTGCCTCCTCGGTGTTGTGGTGCCTCCAAAGCACTTTCACCAGTGGAATCTGCTTATTCCTCAACTCTTTTACTTCCCGAGCCAGGATCTGTATGGGTTCCTCTTCATAAGTCAAATCCGGTTGTACTTCAATTTCTTTCATGGAGATGACATGTGAAGGATCTGAGCGGTATCTTCTTAGCATAGACACGTGGAACACATTGTGGATCTTGTCCAGCTCTGGTGGTAAAGCTAGCCTGTAGGCTACTGGTCCCACATGTTCAATGACTTCATATGGGCCAATGAACCTAGGGCTTAACTTACCCTTTCTTCCAAACCTCAATATTTTCTTCCATGGTGAGTCTTTGAGAAACACTTTATCACCAACTGCATACTCTATCTCTTTTCTCTTCAGGTCAGCATAAGACTTTTGTCTATCGGAGGCAATCTTCAGGTTAGCTTTGATTATTTTCACTTTTTCCTCAGTCTGTTTCACAGTGCAGCCTTACGGCTTATCTTCGCCCAATTCAGTCCAAAGACACTGCTGGAGTTCTAAATTTTCTCCCATACGATTGCTTCATACGGAGCCATTTGAATGCTAGCTTGGTAGCTATTGTTGTATCACAGTGCGATTGGGAGGTATCTATCCCAACTTCCCTCAAACTCAATGACACAACTCCTCAGCATATCCTCAAGGACCTGACATATATTTCATGTTATTATTATCATTTCAGTTCAATATTTGCATTAGTTCAATTGGTTTCAGTTGTTGACCTGAATTACTCTTTCTGATTGCCCATCCGTCTGAGGATGAAAAGCTGTGCTGAAGTGGAGCTGTGTACCCAAGGATTCATGCAACTTCTTCCAGAATTTTGATGTAATCCTTGGGTCTCGGTCAGATATGATAGAAAGTGGGATTCCATGAAGCCTAACTATCTCACTGATATACAATTCTGCTAGCTTCTCCAGTGAGTAGTCAGTCCTAACTGGCCGAAAATGTGTTGACTTCGTCAATCTATCCACTATCACCCATACTGCATCATGCTTCCTTTGGGTGAGGGGTAGACCACTAACAAAATCCATAGTGACTCGGTCCCATTTCCATTCAGGTATGTTTATAGGCTGTAACAAACCCGATGGAACTTGATGTTCTGCTTTGACTTGCTGACATGTCAAACACTTAGTCACATAATCAGCTATATCCCTCTTCATACCAGGCCACCAATAATGAGGCTTGGATCATGATACATTTTATACTTCACGGTGCATAACATAAACACGGCATGTGCCTCTTTCGAATCTGGCTTTCAATTCCCCATTATCCGTACACATACTCTTCCTTTGTAGTACAGACACCCATCCTTTCACCTCATAGTCGGTTGCTTTTCCCTCGAGATTTTGCTCATAATAGCCATTAACTTTTCATCCGCCTTTTGCCCATCTAAAATCTGTAGCATGAGTTTGGCCTCACTTGCAACTCAACCAAAATAGCTCCATCTCGAACCAAAGATAGACGGGCATTCAATGATCTCAAAGCTGTGATGGATTTTCTGCTCAAAGCATCAGCAACTACATTTGCCTTCCCAGGATGGTAGTCAAGTACACAATCATAGTCCTTCAGGAACTCAATCCATCGCCTCTGTCTAAGGTTGAGCTCCTTCTGAGTTGGAAAATATTTTAGACTTTTGTGGTCTGTGTAAATGTAGCACTTTTTACCACATAAGTAGTGCCTCCATATCTTCAGTGCAAAGATAATTGCTGCAAGCTCTAGATCATGGGTAGGGTAATTCTGCTCATGTGGCCTTAGCTGCCTGGAAGCATAAGCGACCACCTTCCCCTCTTGCATCAATACACACCCTAACCCATTATGAGAGGCATCACTGTAGACCACAAAGTCCTTTCCCGACACTGGCTATGTTAACACTGGTGCTTCTGTCAACATAGCTTTTAGCCTCTCAAAACTGGCTTGGCACTTGTTGTTCCAGCCAAATTTCACATTCTTGTGCAACAACTTGGTCATTGGAGCAGCTATAAGAGAAAACCCCTTCACAAATCTTCTATAGTATCCAGCTAGCCCCAAGAAATTTCTAACCTCAGTTGTATTTCAGGGAGGCTTCCATTTCATCACTGCTTCTATCTTTTTGGGATCCACTCTAATCCCCTCTACTGATACTATGTGTCCAAGGAATGAGATTTCACTCATCCAGAAGTCACACTTGGACAACTTAGCATACAGCTTCTTTTCTCGCAGGGTTTGCAGAACAATCCTCAAATGTTCATCATGTTCTTCTTTGGTCTTGGAATACACCAGAATATCATCAATAAAGACCACTACAAACCGATCTAAGTATGGATGGAAGATACTGTTCATAAGGTCCATAAATGCTGCTGGTGTATTTGTTAACCCAAACGGCATCACTAGAAATTCTGTAACACCCTCCCGGTAGCAACTCTGTACATCCTACTATTCTGGTGACCGGTGTCGGTCCGGACAGTTAGAACGTTCGGAAAAATATTTAAATTAAAGTGAGGAACCATAATTAACTCAAATATTAATAAGAAAAATTTAGGAAAAATTTTAGAAATAAAATACAACCAAGTTAAATGAGCCGGTGCCCAAGCGATGGGTAACTCAGAGGGAAGTTGCGGTTCTCGCAACTAGGAGCCCTAGACCTGGGGGAAAAATTATAAAATAATTTTTGGGACTCCAGAGAAGGGCCATTGAGGTTCCTATGGCATTAGAATGCCAATAAAATATTTAGAAAAAATTTTCAATTGGTACAGACAATTCTGACCCGTTAAGCCAAACGGAGGGCATTTTGGTCATTTCGCCTTCAGAGACGATTTTTGGCCGACTTGTCCAGTTGAGTAAATAATTATTATGACATAAAATATGAATTAAGGGTGATGAAAAATTAATGTAAAGCTAGTAGAAAAGAAAAGAAAAGAAAAATCCATAAAAAGCAAATTATGACATCATTATGATGTCAATTAAAAGTTTCCACCATCACATTTAAACAACTATTTAATTAATTAATAAAAAAAGAGATAAATAAGGCCAAAGGAATTAAAATACCAGGTGCCTTCTTCTTCCCCAAAACCAGCCGAAATCCATGCCTAGCCCAAACCTCCATTAACATCTTCAAAAAGCTTCATTTCTCTCCTCCTTTCACCATAATTCCTCCTATTCCTTTCACTAAAATTCATCCTTGCACCTTGCATAACCTTTTGGCAGCCAATAAGAAGAAAGAAAGTGAAGTTAAGCTTGGGAAAATTCTGCCCGACAAGAGGTTAGTGCACATATATACTTAGAACTCTTTATTTCCATGTTAAAGACTTAAAAAGGAGTAAGAATTTGAAAGTCAAATGAATGAAATTTATGTTTATGTTTACCATGAATTTCGGCAGCCCTAAGGAAGGAACATGATTGAGTGTCTTGATGGACTTGGAGTGAACTAGAGATCATATTTAAAGTATGTAAATATAAGGATAATGGATTAGTTAGTTAACTAAGGCAATATGGGTGAACTTTTTGAATTTGGGCTAGGGTTTGGGAGTGAAAATTTGACTTGGCTTATGAAATTGTTAAAGAACATTCTAATGGTCAATTAGTGACCATTTGAGGTAAGTTGACCATAATTTGGACTGAAATATAGCATGGCAAAGTGAAATGGTAGGCTGCCTAGGGACAAGCAAAGAAGGAGGTCCGTGAATCCAGCCTGTTTGGACTGCCATATCTTTGGCTGTGTAGGTTCAATTGGTGTTTGGCCAATTGGACATGAAACTAGACTTATAATGGCACAATTTTTCTGAAGAAACCATATCCAAAAAACCAAAGCAAGTGGACCAAAAATTGGCCCCAACCCGGGTACCCTGAACTCAGATTCTGCAGAATGACCAGCTATAACTCATTGTAGAATGGGCCAATTGCCCTGAAATTTTTACAGCAACAAGTTAAGACATAGAAAAACAACTTTCATGAAGAAACCTATACCAAATTATGACCAGAACCTATCCAAAAAGGCAGTGGCAGTTACTGTTCATTGCACTGTAGATATGGTCAATTCTGCAGTTTTGCAATCCGGCCAGCTGTGGTTTTTGGACCATAACTGGAGCTAAAAAACTCCAAATGGAGTGATTCAAAAAAGGAAATTCAACTAGACAAAATAAGGAACAACTTTCATGTTTACCATTTCCTCAAATTCCCACTGCAACAGTGCTTAATGGAACAGTAAATTTAGGGTTCAAAAACTGCAAATTCTGCTCTCTTGGATTTAAACTTAGAAATGGATTTGGTGATTAATTCCAACAAGTTTTAAATGCAAAATGTGGTACATTGGGAGTGTTAAAACCAATACACCTATTTTCTATCCAAAAGTCAACATTTTTGTTGACTAATAAAGTGAATAGTGACACCAAAATTTGAAATTCACAAATTGAAGAATTTTAAAGTATCAAATGCCCTAGTATACCTAACAAGATTGGTTTGGATAGTTTGGCATGCCAATAGGGTTCAGTTAGCAGTACTGCACATGGCAATATGCCATTCTGTGATTTTATGGCTTTTAGCCATTTTGATATTGTGTTGGGACTTGGCCTTGTAACACCCCTAAGTTCGGTAGTGCGTTCTGCTGCTCCGGTGACCAGTGTTGTCCGGACAGCTAGGATGCCTAGAATTACACTTCGATATGAGTGAGAAGACATAAAATAATGAAATACAAGAAAAGAAAATACAAGAAAAACAAAGGAAAAATAATAGCAAAGAAATGTGATCAAGTTAAGCGAGCCGGGAACCCTAACGATGGGTGACCGCACCGGGAAGTCACGGCGTGGATCGTTGACTAGCTCTCGGATCATGGGAACCCTGGAAAACATTTTTAGGACTTAAATAGACCCTTATTGAAGAATAAATATCATTAGAAAGATCAAAGAAAAATTAAATAATTAGTACAAAGAAAATGAGAAATTAAAAAACAGACAAAACCCGGTGTTACCGAAAAATCGGGAATGCAACCCGAACAGGGGCATTATGGTCATTGGACACCCCGAATTGTGTTTTGACCTAAATTTCCATTAAAAATAAATGATATTACACTTAGAAAATAAAATGAAAAATTAATTTGGTGGTACCTAAAGTAAATAGTGAGAATTAAGGGTTTAATGTGGAATAAGTGAAAATTAAGCTTATTATATGATTTAAATTTTGTGAGTGGACCACTAGGGATTTAATTAAACACTAAATGGCAGCTGTAATTCCATTATCCAAGATGAAACTCCATCTTCTACAAGTGCTCTCAACCTAGCCGAATTGAAGAAGGATAAACCTCCATTGCCGTTTTCTTTAAGCTTCACCTAACCTCTCCATTTCACCTCCAATCACTTAGAATTCTTCATTAAAGATAGTCTACACATCATAAGGAAGAGCTTGATACCAAAATCAAGAAGTTTAATCAAGGTTTGGCAAGTCCCAACCATAGGTAAGTTTACATTTTTGAATATTGCTTTGTTAAACTTTGTGTACATGTTATGGGTGTGTACTTTGTGAAGAAAAATTTCAAGTTTGAGGAGTTATTGATATGTTCATTTTGGACAGCCATGGAGTTATGTATTTAAGGAAATATTTATACATATATTTGATGAGAAATGATGTTGATTAGGGTGATTTAATATCCTAGTAAATTATTCCACATGTATATGGTGATTGTGCACTTGGAATGGAAATTGATGAATTGTAGGACACTTTGGCATGGTGAAGATTTTCGGTAGCCTTGGGACTTTTGGATAAATGTATGTGTTTATGAAGGTATTGGCAGAATATTGACATTGAGGATTGATGGATATGTATATAGAGTGATTGTGTAAAGTGTATGTAAGAATTAGTAATGTTTAGGTTTATATGTGATTGTACTTAGACTTTGTAAATTTGAGTTTTAATTGGTGTATTGAGGATAATTGTAATCTGCCCAAAGTGACTTTAAATTGAAGTGGTATATGGTTTTGGTAATGTACCAAAACAGAATTGGTAAGGGAAGTGGACATATAGTAAGATAAATGTGTCATTGATGTATGTTTAAGCAAGGTAATTAAGGGCAGTATGCATTTTAGCCTATAACTTTAAATGTGTAACCTCAATTGGTATGAGACCAATTGGAGGTGAAACTAGGCACAAAATGTGTCAACTTTCATTGAGAAAGCATACCAAAATTCTGCTTGCAAGGTGACATGAAAAATGACCAATTCGGATTAAGTGCAAGTGAGGCCTGAAAACTGACCATTTGGGCAGCAGTTAGTGTTTAGGCCATAACTCACTCAAAACAGGTCCAATTGACCTGAAATTTTAACCATGAATAGTTAAGACCCATACCTACAAGTCTTATGAAGACACCAAAACCCAGAAATGACCATAAGTAAGTCAAACAGCTTGCACAAGTTCGGGTCCAAAAACTGGCGGAACCAAAGTTGACCAAATTGACCTAAAATTGAACTAATTTGATGCCATTTGACCAGTAATAGTATAATGACCATAACTTGGTCTACTTAACTCAGAATGACCTAAAATTTTGCCCCGCGTTCCATAAGACATAGATCTACAAGTTTGTAGTTTTAATCTAAACCCGAAAACCGAGGGAACTAGGTCGTCTGTCTAGGTCAAACTAGTATCCCGGAATCCAGCAAGTTGCATTAAAATGCACTAAACAAGGAAATGAGTTTGGTAAAATGTACCAACCCTAAAACCTTATCGAATGTGACATATTAATGACACTAAAACCTAATTTACCTAAAACGCATCGAGGGTCGGTATATTAGGTGATTGAGCAAATAATAGCCTTCAGTGAATTAATTATCGAACATTATCGTTAGAGACAATTTAATTTAGTACTGAAACACTTCAAATTGTGTTTCTCAGTTACCAAAGACTCAGGAAAAGGGAAGGAAACACTGAGTCCAGACCAGGAGACAATTATCAGAGGTTTGTGCACAACTAGTTTTCAACTGATTTTGCTCTGAATAATATTTCATATGATTAATTGTATGTTATTGTTTTAAATTGTGTTTGTGCATAACAGTTATTTCTTTTGAATTTTTCAATTGAAATAAATTATGAATCTTTGAATATTATTATTTTCAATTATGGAAATGTGTTTGAATGGATACTTATTTCTTGAAAAGCATTGTAAATAGTTTGAAATTGTGAAAAATTGTTTGAATGACATTGATGGATACTTATTGCTTGAAAAGCATTGTAAATGATTTGAAACTATGGAAAAACTGATTTAGTGTGATTTGTGAAAATTGAAGTTAATTATGAATTGTGTTGCCATTTTGTGAATGAAATTATGACTTTGGAAATTTATTGGATTCTCACGAATCATTTGAATAAAATGTTTGGAATTGATTTTGTGTTCACACTTAGCATGACAGTATCATATCATTCCTTCTCCATTTATGGGGTTGTGATCGTTTATTTTCCTTCTCCATTTATGGAGTCGTGATCATTTATTTTTCTCCCTCTCTGGTTTACCAGTTGAGGTGATCAGATGAGTACTCATTATATAGCTAGCTCCCTTCCTCATTGATTTCGATTAGTGGGGTTGTGATTGCTTTGTCGTGGTGTACAACGCGGCATTGATCGGAAATTTGTGTCATGGCTTAAGTTGTGAATGAATTGGCAACACTGTATTCTTAACTTATTCGACTAAATTGTGTTGTTATGCGATTTGATAATTTGTGAAATGAAGTTTAAATTCTTATTGACATTTACTGTCTTTCGAATTTAACTATGTTTTGATTATTGAGATTTATTGTGATATTGTGTTAAATTCCTTATGACAGTATTGTCTTGAATTTAACTATGGTTTTTAAGTATCCACTATTTATTTGAATTATGAATTGTGATTTAAATTTGTATTTAGTTAATGTTGTGCACCACTGAGACATTGTCTCAAATGATAACTTTATTGCGGTCGCAGTAGACAGATGAAAGGCAGCAGACTAGGCTGCTAGTACCTCCAGCGAGAGACTACCGGGTATAATGAGTATACCAATATTTTGTATTTTGTAATGTAATGTATGTTCACTGTATGTACATATTGTTGTTGGTTTTGAGCAGTTGTAAATAAAAATTGTACATTGAAGTTGCAAAATAATTATGAGTTATTTTGGCTTGTAAAAATTGTATTATATTTCCTTTATCTCAGTCTTTGAAAAATTACTATGGATTTGAGTTGAAAAAATGTTGGAGTTGAGATTTGGAAATATATTGAAGTGCTTTTTACAGGTTTTCTGAAGAACTGTTTTATCCAAAATACAGATGGCACTCTGCCAAAATTTTTGCAGAAACTCCAAATAATTTAAATGTGTTAGTTCTACCACTTCAGTTCAAAAAGGTTTTAACACCTGTAAATAGTGCTCACCACTATAAAAGAAGTAAGAAAAGTTTATAAAATCCCTTGTAGTGTATTTAATGGATTATCAGTAGACGGAGTTGGTAATTCATTAGGTATACTACGGGATCATGTTATGCCTTACAGAGGGGTAGGGTCTGACATGTTTTAGTGGTATCAGAGCAAAGTTTTTAAGTTCTGTTTTCACATGTTACTTGAATATTCTTTCTTCATAGTACAACTGCTCAATATCATTGTTTGATACATACAGTACATTACATTATAAATATGCACTAACGGGAGGAAATCTCCTTGTGTTATTTGTTCAGGAGATCTAAAATCCTCACATTGACTATGGAAGAGGGTGATCGTTCAGTCGATCAATCTATTGAGGCTGAGGTGCAAGGGGATGCCCCAGGCCTACATAATGTTAGTGGTTCAAGAAGACCACCGCAGCATCGCAGATTTCCTACTGCTCACTTAGCAGATGGCTGCAATGTTCCAACAAATGGCTGGTAATGTGCCTACTCAAGTCCCAATACAGACACCAGTGGTACAACCACAGTCTCCTACTAGGCAGTATGACAAATTGATAAAGTATGGGGCTACAGAGTTTAAGGGGACAGTAGATCCTCTAGAAGCTGAACAATGGTTAGAGAGGATGGACAGGGTATTCAAGAAATTGCGTTGCATGGAAGAGCTCAGATTTGAATACTCAGTGTCTTTGCTACAGGGAGATGCTTATGACTGGTGGAAAACCATTCCCCACAGTCTGGTAGAACCTGCATTGTTAACATGGAATGACTTCCTCAAGGAATTCAGACAGAAATATGTCCCTGATGCTTATGTAGACCAGAAGCTGCAAGAGTTCCTAAGTCTGAAACAGGGGGGCAGATCAGTGGCTGAGTATGAAAGGGAATTTTCCCGCCTTAGTCATTATGCAGTGAGTTTACTTTCTACCAGCAGGGAGAGATGCAAGAGGTTTGAAACTGGCTTGAAGCCCAATGATCGACACAAGTAGTCGGCTTCAAACACACTAACTTCTCTGAACTTGTTTCTCAAGCCCTAGAGTTGGAAAGAATTGAGTTTGAAACTGCTCCTGAGAAAAAGAGATCAGAGAACACAGAGAAAGAGGGAAAATCTGTAGAACAGAGTTCCAGTGGTCCCACTGGAAAGAGGAAGAACTATGAGGGACACAGCAGAGGTGGCAAGAAGTCTGGTAGGGGAAGACATTCAGATGTAAACCTCCTCTATCTGGTCAGCAGAGTACCGGAGGTTCCTACCATTCCCGCCAATGTGAAAATTGTGGAAGATATCATGGTGGGATATGCTATAAGGCTATTGGAGCCTGTTATAATTGTGGAGGCATAGGACATTTTGCCAAGGACTACACCAGTAGTCACAGAGTTGGACCACCTCCTACTACTGCAGAAGGGTCAGTTCAGAGCCCTGTCACCAGAAGCTCACAACCACCTAGTAGAGGTAGAGGCAGGGGTAGAGGTAGCCCAGCAGGTAGCCAAGGCACGGTAAAACATTCAGAGCAAGACAGTGCTCCGATCAGAGTCTATGCAATGAGACAGAGGGAAGAGGCCGAGACATCTGACGTTGTGGCTAGTACCTTCTCAACTTTTAACCAAGATGTGTTTGTGTTATTTAATCCGGGTTCTACCCATTCTTATGTGAGTGCTAGCATCATTGATTGCATTGCTGTTCCATGTACAAAAATGGACCCTGAGGTGCTAGTAACAAGTCCGCTAGGACAGGAGGTCAGGGAAATAAATTTTGATACATTAGTGATTAGTCCTTTAGGATAGGGATTGTGATAATAAGTGAAATTAGTTTTGGAAGAGTTTATCAGCGAAAAGTATTTCCTGACACACCATAAATTATAAAGCTAATTGGCGAGCCTATTTAATGTAAAGCAAGAGGACGTAAAAGTAAGTTACAGTAATAGAATTGCTCTAGATGAAGGAAGAGATATTACTGTTAGTAATTGTTAATGGATATTGTAATCAGAATAAGTTCGGATATCAGTGAATTCGAAAAGGACAAAGGATAGGAAAGTTTGATCTATTGGGATGTATTGTAGTAACTATGCAATGTTCTTGATTGTTTATACTGTAAACTGCGGATTACAGTACTAACTTGAGATTATTGTGTAGAGCTACATACTATCTGATAGTACACCTAGATGAGGATAGTTGCCAACGGCATCTGTTTTTGTATAGTTATGCCAGGACATAATTTAATTGTTAGAAATAAGTTTGAAAATCCTACTTAGGGATCTAAAACTCAAAAGTTAGAATATCGAAAGGTTATAGTTTGGTACAAAAGAAAGTAAGTTATAAAATATTGACAGGTAAAAAGAGTTATGGAAGTAGAGATTTGAACAGTTGATTCATATATAACAAAGAAATATTACTAATGTGAGGAAGACTATGGACCAGAATGGTCAGAGGACCAATGACTGATGAATGATTCTAACATGACCTCAAGGGTCATTCAAGAAGCAACGTGAACCGAAATATTATACAACATAATAGTAAGAGGAGATTGGTGTTATCCAAACAAATTAAACATTGTATTAGATTGTTAAAAGTCTTATACAAATTTGAAAAAAAAAAAAAACGATTATACGATCATATAGAAAGGAGAAAATAAACGTATGACTATTGTAAGATGGTTATTGGGTAAAATTTCGTGGACGAAATTTATTTAAGGGGGGGAGAATTGTAACACCCCTAAGTTCGGTAATGCGTTCTGCTACTCCGGTGACCACTGTTGTCCGGACAGCTAGGATGCCTAGAATTACACTTCGATATGAGTGAGAAGACATAAAATAATGAAATACAAGAAAAGAAAATACAAGAAAAACAAAGGAAAAATAATAACAAAGAAATGTGATCAAGTTAAGCGAGCCGGGAACCCTAACGATGGGTGACCACACCGGGAAGTCACGGCGTGGATCGTTGACTAGCCCTGGACTGCGGGGAACCCTAGAAAACATTTTTAGGACTTAAATAGACCCTTATTGAAGAATAAATATCATTAGAAAGATCAAAGAAAAATTAAATAATTAGTACAAAGAAAAGTGAGAAATCGAAAAACAGACAAAACTCGGTGTTACCGAAAAATCGGGAATGCAACCCGAACAGGGGCATTATGGTCATTTGACACCCCGAATTGTCTTTTGACACCCCGAATTGTGTTTTGACCTAAATGTCCATTAAAAATAAATGATATTACACTTAGAAAATAAAATGAAAAATTAATTTGGTGGTACCTAAAGTAAATAGTGAGAATTAAGGGTTTAATGTGGAATAAGTGAAAATTAAGCTTATTATATGATTTAAATTTTGTGAGTGGACCACTAGGGATTTAATTAAACACTAAATGGCAGCTGTAATTCCATTATCCAAGCTGAAACTCCATCTTCTCCAAGTGCTCTCAACCTAGCCGAATTGAAGAAGGATAAACCTCCATTGCCGTTTTCTTTAAGCTTCACCTAACCTCTCCATTTCACCTCCAATCACTTAGAATTCTTCATTAAAGATTGTCTACACATCATAAGGAAGAGCTTGATACCAAAATCAAGAAGTTTAATCAAGGTTTGGCAAGTCCCAACCATAGGTAAGTTTACATTTTTGAATATTGCTTTGTTAAACTTTGTGTACATGTTATGGGTGTGTACTTTGTGAAGAAAAATTTCAAGTTTGAGGAGTTATTGATATGTTCATTTTGGACAGCCATGGAGTTATGTATTTAAGGAAATATTTATACATATATTTGATGAGAAATGATGTTGATTAGGGTGATTTAATATCCTAGTAAATTATTCCACATGTATATGGTGATTGTGCACTTGGAATGGAAATTGATGAATTGTAGGACACTTTGGCATGGTGAAGATTTTCGGCAGCCTTGGGACTTTTGGATAAATGTATGTGTTTATGAAGGTATTGGCAGAATATTGACATTGAAGATTGATGGATATGTATATAGAGTGATTGTGTAAAGTGTATGTAAGAATTAGTAATGTTTAGGCTTATATGTGATTGTACTTAGACTTTGTAAATTTGAGTTTTAATTGGTGTATTGAGGATAATTGTAATCTGCCCAAAGTGACTTTAAAGTGAAGTGGTATATGGTTTTGGTAATGTACCAAAACAGAATTGGTAAGGGAAGTGGACATATAGTAAGATAAATGTGTCATTGATGTATGTTTAAGCAAGGTAATTAAGGGCAGTATGCATTTTAGCCTATAACTTTAAATGTGTAACCTCAATTGGTATGAGACCAATTGGAGGTGAAACTAGGCACAAAATGTGTCAACTTTCATTGAGAAAGCATACCAAAATTCTGCTTGCAAGGTGACATGAAAAATGACCAATTCGGATTAAGTGCAAGTGAGGCCTGAAAACTGACCATTTGGGCAGCAGTTAGTGTTTAGGCCATAACTCACTCAAAACAGGTCCAATTGACCTGAAATTTTAACCATGAATAGTTAAGACCCATACCTACAAGTCTTATGAAGACACCAAAACCCAGAAATGACCATAAGCAAGTCAAACAGCTTGCACAAGTTCGGGTCCAAAAACTGGCCGAACCAAAGTTGACCAAATTGACCTAAAATTGAACTAATTTGATGCCATTTGACCAGTAATAGTATAATGACCATAACTTGGTCTACTTAACTCAGAATGACCTAAAATTTTGCCCCGCGTTCCATAAGACATAGATCTACAAGTTTGTAGTTTAAATCGAAACCTGAAAACCGAGGGAACTAGGTCGTCCGACTAGGTCAAACTAGTATCCCGGAATCTAGCAAGTTGTATTAAAATGCACTAAACAAGGAAATGAGTTTGGTAAAACGTACCAACCCTAAAACCCTATCGAATGTGACATATTAATGACACTAAAACCTTATTTACCTAAAACGCATCGAGGGTCGGTATATTAGGTGATTGAGCAAATAATAGCCTTCAGTGAATTAATTATTGAACATTATCGTTAGAGACAATTTAATTTAGTACTGAAACACTTCAAATTGTGTTTCTCAGTTACCAAAGACTCAGGAAAAGGGAAGGAAACACTGAGTCCAGACCAGGAGACAATTATCAGAGGTTTGTGCACAACTAGTTTTCAACTGATTTTGCTCTGAATAATATTTTATATGATTAATTATATGTTATTGTTTTAAATTGTGTTTGTGCACAACAATTATTTCTTTTGAATTTTTCAATTGAAATAAATTATGACTATTTGAATATTATTATTTTCAATTATGGAAATGTGTTTGAATGGATACTTATTTCTTGAAAAGCATTGTAAATAGTTTGAAATTGTGAAAAATTGTTTGAATGACATTGATGGATACTTATTGCTTGAAAAGCATTGTAAATGATTTGAAACTATGGCAAACTGATTTAGTGTGATTTGTGAAAATTGAAGTTAATTATGAATTGTGTTGCCATTTTGTGAATGAAATTATGACTTTGGAAATTTATTGGATTCTCACGAATCATTTGAATAAAATGTTTGGAATTGATTTTGTGTTCACACTTAGCATGACAAAGATCATATCATTCCTTCTCCATTTATGGGGTTGTGATCGTTATTTTCCTTCTCCATTTATGGAGTCGTGATCGCTTATTTTTCTCCCTCTCGATTTACGGTTGAGGTGATCGGATGAGTACTCATTATATAGCTAGCTCCCTTCCTCATTGATTTCGATTAGTGGGGTTGTGATTGCTTTGTCGTGGTGTACAACGCGGCATTGATCGGAAATTTGTGTCATGGCTTAAGTTGTGAATGAATTGGCAACACTTTATTCTTAACTTATTTGACTAAATTGTGTTGTTATGCGATTTGATAATTTGTGAAATGAAGTTTAAATTCTTATTGACATTTACTGTCTTTCGAATTTAACTATGTTTTGATTATTGAGATTTATTGTGATATTGTGTTAAATTCCTTATGACAGTATTGTCTTGAATTTAACTATGATTTTTAAGTATCCACTATTTATTTGAATTATGAATTGTGATTTAAATTTGTATTTAGTTAATGTTGTGCACCACTGAGACATTGTCTCAGCGATAGCTTTTTATTGCGGTCGTAGGTAGACAGACAGACAGTGCAGCAGACTAGGCTGCTAGTACCTCCAGCGAGAGACTACCGGTTATAATGAGTATACCAATATTTTGTATTTTGTAATGTAATGTATGTTCACTGTATGTACATATTGTTGCTGGTTTTGAGAGTTGTAAATAAAAATTGTACATTGAAGTTGCAAAATAATTATGAGTTATTTTGGCTTGTAAAAATTGTATTATATTTCCTTTATCTCAGTTTTTGAAAAATTACTATGGATTTGAGTTGAGAAAATGTTGGAGTTGAGATTTGGAAATATATTGAAGTGCTTTTTACGGGTTTTCTGAAGAACTGTTTTATCCAAAATACAGATGGCACTCTGCCAAAATTTTTATAGAAACTACAAATAATTTAAATTTTTTAGTTCTATCACTTCAGTTCAAAAAGGTTTTAACACTTGTAAATAGTGCTCACCACTGTAAAAGAAGTAAGAAAAGTTTATAAAATCCCTTGTAGTGTATTTAATGGATTATCAGTAGACGGAGTTGGTAATTCATTAGGTATAGTACGGGATCATGTTATGCCTTACAGAGGGGTAGGGTATAACAGGCCTTGTGCCTATTGTTATTTACAGCTTGTTAGCTGTTCTGATGCACACCGGGAGATACATATGTGACCAATGGTGTGACGGCCCGAGGTACTTGATACCCAGTGCGGTACCCGTTTATCGATCGATGCCCAAAGATAGGTTACTTGGGCAACTAAATGAATGAAAATGGACAAAGTTAAAGAAATAAATAAATATAACAAATACAAAACAAATAAGACATATACATTCAATACATATTTATTTTCTGCTATTTTCTTTTATTTTATTATTGCACCACTAAGCATCATTACTTAGCACGTTGCTTTTGCCACACGTAGGTTCTGGAGATACTGATCGTGAGCCCAGTAGACCGCAGACTGGGTGAGTCCATCCTGCAGCTCTGCATAGTGTCCGTGTCACCTCACCATCTACAGTGCATTGGTAGGACACTAGGCTTCATTTTGGTATTTTGTAATTGATTTTTATTTTCCTTTGTGTAAATGAAACTTATGTAATGTATTTGATTTTCATGTAAATAATGAAAATTGTGTTGATGAATGGAAAAGTGAATGTTTATTTGTGATTTGTACATGATTATCATATGAGATGAATGTGACACCCCTTACCCGTGTACAGTATACTCGAGTAAGTAATGCCACACGGTGTACCGGCACACTCTAATATTCCTTAATTAATTTATATCATGCTTTTGAATATAACTTGTAAAATATAACTCATTTAAGTCATTTATTAAAATCATAATTTATTTGAGGTTCCGTAAATTTTAAAGAAAATCTGGCAGAGTACCGGCTAAAAATGGAGAAAACAGTTCTTCGGAACCTGTTAAAAACACTTCCAATGAACAAATTCATTCATTCTCAACTCCAATATCATCACAAAGCTCAATATCAAGATCTCAACATTTTTTTCAATTTCAGGTCTCAACAACCTTTTCATTTCTCAAACATCCATTTCTTAGGGTTCTCATATATAAACAACAATTAAATACTCAAATTATTTCCATACATAACCATAAATCTTTATTATTTACATGAACCTCAAAATACATTACATAAATCCCAAATACATATGAGAAAACAAATATTTAATTACAAAATGACAAAATGACATCTAATGTCCTACCAATGCAATCGCAGTGATGAGGTGACACGGACATCGTGCGTAATCGCAGGATGGACTCACCCAGTCTGTGGTCTACTGGGCTCACGATCGGGATCTCCAGTACCTACGCGTGGCAAAAGCAATGCGCTAAGCAATAATGCTTAGTGGTGCAATAATATAATAGAAGAAAATAGCAAGAAAATGAATGTGTATAGAATGTGTATGCTTTCTTTGTTTGGTATTGGTATATCCATTATTTCGTTAACGTTGTTCACTTTTATTCATTTGGTTGCCCCAAGTAAACCTACACTAGACGATCGGATCGATAACGGTAACCGCACCGGTACCTAGTACCTCGGGCCGTCACACCATCGGTCACATATGCATCTCCGTGTGCAACGAGCGCTAACAATGTCAGAATAATATCAGGCACAAGGCTAAGTCTCAATACAAAGTCAGAATGGCTACAAGCCATGAAATCACAGAATGGCATATTGCCATGTGCAGTACTGCTAACTGAACCCTATTGGCATGCCAAACTATCCAAACCAATCTTGTTAGGTATACTAGGGCATTTGAAACTTTTAAATTCTTCAATTTGTGAATTTCAAATTTTTAGTGTCACTATTCATCTTATTGGTCAACAAAAATGTTGACTTTTAGAATAAAAATATGTACATTGACTTTGGCACTCCCAACATACCACATTTGGCATTCCAAACTTGTTGGCATTAAGCATTTATACCATTTCAAAGTTTAAACCAACACAAGCAGAAAATTTCAGTTTTTGTGAGTCAAATTCACTGTTCCATTGGACACTGTTGCAGTGAGAATTTGAAGAAATGGCAAACATGAAAGTTGTTTCTTATTTTGTCTAGTTAAATTTACTTTTTTGAATCACTCCATTTGGAGTTTTGTAACTCCAGATATGGTCCAAAAACCACAGCTGGCCGGATTTGCATTCTGTAGAAATTACCATATCTACAGTAACATGAACAGTGACTGCCACTGCCATTTGGGTTAGGTTCTGGCCATAATTTGGGGTAGGTTCCTTCATGAAAGTTGTTTGCCTATGTCTTAACTTGTTGCTGTAAAACTTTCAGGTCAATTGACCAAATCTACAGTGAGTTATGGCCAAATGAACAGTTACTGTTCATTTGGTCAATTCTGCAGGGGCTGTTGCAGAGTGTCCGGATTGGGGCCAAGTTTTGGTCCTCTTGCTTTGGTCTTTTGGGCATGGTTTCTTCAGCAAAAATGTGCCATTATAAGCCTAGTTTCATGTCCAATTGGCCAAACACCAATTGGACCAACACAGCCAAAGTTATGGCAGTGCAAGTGGACTGAATTTTCAGTCCTTCTGCTGCTGTCCTAGGGCAGCCTGCAACTTCACTTTGCAATCCTATTTTTCAGTCCATTTGATGGTCAACTTACCTAAAATGGTCACTAATTGACCATTAAAATGTGCTCTAACAATTTCCTAAGCCAAGTCAATTTTTCACCCTCAAAACCCTAGTTTCCATTCCAATTTACTCATGCACCTTGGTTAAGCACACTAAATCATTATCTATGTAGATATATAGCTTAAACATAATCTCCAATTCATTCTAAGTCCATTAAAATCATCAAGACACTCCATTATTGTTCCCTCATTAGGGCTGCCGAAATTCAAGGCATGCATAAACATAAATTTCATTCATTTAAGTTACAAATTCTTGCTCACTTTAAGGCTTTAACATGGAATAAAGGAGATTTAAGTATATATATGCACTAACCTTGAATAGGGCAGATTTTTCCCTACTTAAAACTTCACTTTCCTTCACTTTCTAGGCTGCCAAACACTTCCTCAAGAGGTGTGATTAAGTTTTAATGAAGGGGTTTAGGGTTTAGTGGTGGAAACAAAGGAGAAAGGGAGCTTGGGAAGTGAGGTTTAATGGAGGTTGAGAGAGAGAGAGATTTCGGCTGGAATTGGAGAAGAAGAAGGCAGCTGCAATTTAATTATTTTGGTCTTCATTTTGTCTCTTTTAAGTATTTAAGAAAGTTTATTAGCTTGTGATTGGTTGGTGAGTTTTAAATGACATCACAATGATGTCATAAATAAGCTTTTCTTTGATTTTTCTTTTCTTTTCATCACTACTCAATTTCAATTTAATTTCTAGTAATGTTTATTCATATTTTATGTCATATTAATTATTTACTCAACTGGACAAGTCGGCCAAAAATCACCTCTGAAGGCGAAATGACCAAAATGCCCTCCGTTTGGCTTAACGGGTCAAAATTGTCTGTACCGATTGAAAAATTTTTCTAGGTATTTTCTTGGCATTCTAATGCCATGGGAACCTCAATAACCCTTCTCTGGAGTCCCAAAAATTATTTTCTAATTTTTCCCCCGGATCTAGGGCTCCTCGTTGCGAGAACCGCAACTTCCTCCAGTTTACCCTCGCTAGGGCACCTACTGCTTAACTTGGTTGTATTTTATTTCTAAAATTTTTACTAAATTTTTCTTACTAATATTTGAGTTAATTATGATTCCTGACTTTAATTTAAATATTTTTCAGGACGTTCTAGCTGTCCGGACCGACACCGGTCACCGGAACAGTAGAATGTACGGAGTTGGTACAGGGAGGGTGTTACAACTCTTCCCTTCTAATTTAAATTTCGTCCTCGAAATTTACCTGATGCAAACAGTTGAGGGAACTGTTGCCTTATCGTCTCTTCACTTTCCCAAGTTGCCTCCTCGGTGTTGTGGTGCCTCCAAAGCACTTTCACCAATGGAATTTGCTTGTTTCTCAACTCTTTCACTTCCCGAGCTAGGACTCGTAGAGGTTCTTCTTCATATGTCAAATTCGGTTGTATTTCAATTTCTTCTCTGGAGATGACATGTGAAGGGTCTGAGCGGTATCTTCTGAGCATGGATACGTGGAACACATTGTGGATCTTGTCCAGCTCTGGTGGTAAAGCTAGCCTATAGGCCACTGGACCCACACGTTCAATGACTTCATATGGGCCAATGAACCTAGGGCTTAACTTACCTTTCCTTCCAAACCTCAATACTTTCTTCCATGGTGACACCTTGAGGAACACCTTGTTGCCAACCACATATTCTATTTCTTTTCTCTTCAGGTCGGCATAAGATTTCTGTCTGTCTGAGGCAACTTTCAGATTGGCTTTGATTATCTTTACCTTCTCCTCAGTCTGTTTCACCAGGTCTGGCCCTACCAGTTTATCTTCACCCAATTCAGTCCAGCACACTGGAGTTCTACATTTTCTCCCATACAGTGCTTCATACGGGGCCATTTGGATACTAGCTTGGTAGCTATTGTTGTATGCAAATTACGCGATGGGAGGTATCTATCCCAATTTCCCTCAAACTCAATGACACAACTCCTCAGCATATCCTCAAGGACCTGACATATATTTCATGTTATTGTTATCATTTTAGTTCAATATTTGTACTAATTCAATTGGTTCAATTGTTTACCTGGATTACTCTTTCTGATTGCCCATCCGTCTGAGGATGAAAAGCTGTGTTGAAGTGGAGTTGTGTACCCAAGGATTCATGCAACTTCTTCCAAAATCTCGATGTAAACCTTAGGTCTCGATCAGATATGATGGAAAGTGGAATTCCATGCAGTCTAACTATCTCACTGATATACAATTCTGCTAACTTCTCCAGTGAGTAGTCAGTCCTAACTGGCAGAAAGTGTGCTGACTTGGTCAATCTATCCACTATTACCCATGCTGCATCATGTTTCTTCCGGGTGAGAGGTAGACCACTTACAAAATCCATGGTGACCCGATCCCGCCCATTCGGTATGCGTATAGGTCAGAGCAAACTCGATGGAACTTGATGTTCGCCTTGACTTGCGACATGTCAAGCATTTAGTCACATAGTCACTATGTCTTTCTTCATACTGTGCCACCAATATCAAGCTTGGATCATGATACATCTTTGTACTTCACGGGTGCATAGCATATACACTAGTGTGTGCCTCTTTTAGAATATTGACCTTCAATTCCCATCATCCAGTACACAGCCTTCCTTTGTAATCTGACACCCATCCGCTTACCTCATAGTCGATTGCTTTTCCTTCCGGGATTTTGCTCATAATGGCCGTTAACTTTCCATCCGCCTTTTGCCCATCTAAAATCTGTAAGTGAGTTTGGCCTCACTTGCAACTCGGCCAAAATAGTTCCATCTCGAATCAAAGTTAGACGGCATTCAATGATCTCAAAGTTGTGATGGACTTTCTGCTCAAAGCATCAAGAAATACATTTGCCTTCCCGGATGATAGTCAATCACACAATCATAGTCCTTCAGAACTCAATCCATCGCCTCTGTCAAGGTTGAGCTCCTCCGAGTTGGCAAATATTTTAGACTCTTGTGGTGCTGTAAATGTAGCACTTTTCACCATACAAGTAATGCCTCCATATCTTGATTGCAAAGATAATTGCCGCAAGCTCTAGATCATGGGTAGGGTAGTTCTGCTCATGTGGCCTTAGCACTGGAAGCATAGGCGATCACTTTCCTCTTGCATCAATACACACCCTAATCCATTATGTGAGGCATCACCAGAGACCACGAAGTCCTTTCTCGACATCGCTATGTTAACACCGGTGCCTCTGTCAACATAGCCTTCAACTTCTCAAACTGGTGCGACACTTGTCATTCCAGTCCAAATCGACATTCTTGTGTAACAACTTGGTCATTGGAGCACTATTAGGGAAAATCCTTCACAAATCTTCAGTAATACCCACTAGCCCCAAGAAGCTTCGACCTCGGTTGTATTTCTGGGAGGCTTCCATTCCATCACTACTTCTATTTTCTTGGGATCCACCCTAATCCCATCAGCTGACACTATGTGTCCAAGGAATGCAATCTCATTCAGCCAAAAGTCACACTTAGACAACTTAGCATACAGCGTCTTTTCTCTCGTGGTTTGCGTAACAATCCTCAAATGCTCATCATGTTCTTCCTCGGTCTTGGAATACACCAAAATATCATCAATAAGGACCACTACGAACCATCTAAGTGTGGATGGAAGATACGGTTCATAAGGTCCATGAATGCCGCTGGTGCATTTGTTAAGCCAAAGGGCATCACTAGGAACTCATAATGCCCATATCGGGTCTGAATGCGCCTTTGGCACATCCGCATCCTTCACCTCAATCGATGATATCCTCGACCGAGATCAATCTTGGAAAACACTCCTGCTCCCTTCAACTGATTAAACAGATCATCAATTCTAGGCAACGGATATTTGATCTTCACAGTCACTTTATTCAACTGCCGGTAATCGATGCATAGTCTCAAAGTCCCATCCTTCTTTTTCACAACAAGACCGAGCTCCCCATGGTGACACATCTGGGCGTATGAACCCCTTTATCAAGCAACTCTTGCAAATCGAGTTTTCAACTCCCTCAATTCAAGGTGCCATCCTATAAGGAGCAATGGAAATGGGTGTCAGACTGCAAAGGTCTCAATAGCAAATTCAACTTCCCTTTCTCGTGGCAAACTGGCAACTCTTTAGGAAATACCTGGGAAGTCTCTCACCGTGGGTATGTCACTGTGTTTGGCTTAGCCTGCCTAGTATCCACCACATGTGCTAGGTAGGCTTCACAGCCTTTTCTCATCATTCTTCTTGCAACTATGGCTGAGATGACATTGGACAAGAAATCTGTCCTTTCCCCCACAACTGTGATCTCATTACCCTCTGAATTTTTTAGAGAAATTCTCTTCAATTTGCAATCAACTATTGCCTGATGACGTGACAACCAGTCCATTCCCAATATCACGTCAAACTTATGGAAGGGTAACTCAATTAGGTTTGCCGAGAATTCATACCCTTGAATCCTTAACGGGCAACCCTTGTATACTTTATTCACCACTACACTGTGGCCCAATGGATTAGTGACCAGAACATCTTGGTCACTCTCCCCTACTAGTATCCCCCTTTCTACGGGTAGGTTGATGCAAATGTAGGAATGAGTGGATCCTGGATCCACCAATGCATGCACAGGAGTATTGTAGAGGGAGAACGTACCCCTGATGACGTCCGGGGCATCTTGTGTTAGTAATATGCCCTAGAGCATATCATTTAGTATGTATCTTGTACATATTTTTATTAATAAAGGCATTTCCACTTTTCCGTTTACATAATATATTTATGTGTAATAGAAAAGGTCCATTGATATTTTGTTAGAAATATTATTCTTAAGTTGTTAAGAATATGAGTGACAATATTTCTAGCACGAAGTATCATAAATAGGTTCACAATCGAGGATACTTCATAATAAGGACATGACTTATCCAGAAAGATTGTATTCATGTTTGTTCCCAAGTTATTTATATGAGATATAAATAAGATGGAATGGTGAGTCTCATGCCATATAACAAACATGATAGGCACTTATAAATGATAAGTAGGCCGAACCAGTGACGCTTATGACAAGCACATGGAGTTTACTCTTGTCAATGTTTTGTCATAAATCATATCAGTGCATATAATCTTTAGACCTGAGATAGCACAGCTTATCTTGTATATAGGTAGTTTGAGTTTGATCTCGCTTTCATACTTGTACTATGTATGGGTATATGGGCATGTGTTGGCTCCTACTAGTTATATATGGAGGTAGGTGTTGATCAAGATGGAATCTGTTCCTCTAAGTAAATAGAGATAAAATCCTATGTTCATTTAATTGTTCTTGATATTTCAAGTTCCTGGCCAGGACAGATAGATTTATTCGTAAAAGAGTTTCGATGAGAAAATCTTTTAATCAAGAACTAGAATTAAAAGAGAACATAATATTCATAGCAAATGGAGTTTGACATAAACCATAACTCCAAATTTGAGTTGGGATTTTGTAATGCAGAGATTCTAGTGCATGGTAACATATGATTATAGGTTCATTTAAGGTAAATCTTATTACTAATTGGGTGGCCATGGCATGCTATGCTAGGTGTTAACCATGGTCTATGAGGTTCATAAAATGATTTAGAGAAATCATTTATGGTAAGAAAGAGTTCGATGATATTAAGAGTTGATATCATGTCTCATTGCCAATTAGTGATGAGCCTAGTAAGTCACACACATACACAAGTTATCACCTATTTAAATATGATTTAATTAATTAATTAAAGAGTTTAATTGATTAATTAAATAGATTTGGTTTGCAATTAAATTGCAAAGTCCCTAGCATGACTTGAAACCAAATCTAGATTATTGGATGTGTAGTATAAATTAAATTTATATTTAAAGTGTTTAAATATGAATTTAATTGATGAGAAATTAATTAATAGAGATTAATTAATTAATTTATATTTGATATAAATTAATTAGAAGAAGAAAATAATTATTTTGGGTTAAGAACTCAAAATTAAGACACAGGGGGCATTTTGGTCATTTTGTACAGTGACACGTGGCACCATGAGATGGTGACACATGGCATAACACATAAGCTTGCCAAATAATTTTAATCATGTAAGATGATTAAAATCAAGATTAAATATAGGTTTGACACTTGGCACAATGTGATTGGGTCACTTAAACCTAGAGCTAATCAAAAGGTGACATGTGGCTAGGGTTTAATGTGTTAACCTAGCTATTTAAGTGGGGTTATGAAAAGAAAACACAACCAGCAGCCTCTCCTCTCAATTGTCACGCCACTTTGAGCCTCTCCAGCTATTTCTCTTCATCTCTCATCAATTCAAAGAGATTAGCCATCAATCTCTTGAATTAAGAACACTAGAAATTGTTTCTAGTTTCCTGCTTACATCTCTAATCTCTTAAAAGGCAGAACTTGAATTTCTAATTAATAGAAAAGGCTTTAGAAGCTATTCAAGGGCTGCCATAGGTGTTCTTGGTGTGGACAAGCTAGAGGGACAACATCCGTGTCCTCAAGACAAATCTCAAAGGCGCAGACACGCTGCAAAGACATCAAGAGGTTAGTGTAATCGTTCTTGATTTAATCTAGGTTCTAAAATTAATCTGATTAATTTTAAAATCTTAAATGGAAAATACAGATCCAAAAACATATTAAAAGAGTTTTAATATGTTGTTTATCATTGAAATCAAATAGATAAAAATAAATCTTGCATGGTGCTTGTGACCCTAGGTGAAAATTTTTGAATTCAATGGTATAATCTTGTGTTTTTCACGCCTGTTCCTTCAATTGGTATCAGAGCCACTATATTTGCCATTTAGATTGTTGATTATATGATTTAATTGTGTGATTTGATCATAAGATGATTGATTCATTGCTGGTTGGATTAAGAGGTGTGGCGTCACACATGGTGAAGCCACCAATGGTGGCAACAATGGTTCCATGGGTGATTCAAGGTTTGGCTTTTAATTCTGCAATTGTTGTATGATCTAAGGCCTATTCTTTGACTAATTAAAGTGTTTAATTAGTTGTTTTAATCACACAATTAAATTATGATTCAAATCAGAATTTTAAAAAAAATGTTTGAATGTGATTCAAATCTGAATTTTAAAAGTTGTTTGAATGTGATTCAAATCTGAATTTTTAAAGTTGTTTGAATCATATTTAAATCTGATTTTTTAAAATTGATTCAATAAAATTCAGATCTGATTTTTTAAAAAATATTTGAATGTGATTCAAATCTGATTTTTTTAAAAATATTTGAATGTGATTCAAATCTGAATTTTTGAAGTTGTTTGAATGTGATTCAAATCTGAATTTTTAAATTTGTTTGAATGAGATTCAAATCTGAATTTTTAAATTTATTTGAATCATATTCAAATCTGGATTTTTAAGTTGAATATGAGATATTCAATTTAATTTAAGTATGTATGTTTTATTTAATTGTTAAATAGTGATATGCATGATGGATGATCATGGACTGTAAAAGATCAATGTGATTGGATTTATTTCTTTTATGTTTCTTTGGGATTGTAAATTAATTAATTTATTTTAATTTATTTTGGGCATGTATTATTAAGTTTGTAATATTTTTGGGTTGTAATTTCATTTATTTAAGTTCTTGTAAATTCGCCTTGGTATGCCAAGGATTACTATGTAATATTGGATTGCAAGAAGTTCAAGGAGGTCAAGAGCATTGGTGGGACCAGTGGGAGGAATTCAAGATCAAGTGTTGATTATGTACTCCTTCAGCAACTCTTGTAAAATGAATGAATGAAATGCACCTAGGAATGCCCTGATTCAATTCTTGGTGGCTCAGAATTGAATCCCTTAGAAAGTCCATGATCATACCATATTTATCGCTTATCCATGAATGCATGAGATGTATGGGAATGTATGCAATTATATGATATATGCATGCTAAATGGATAATGTGCAAAGTGAGACCTTAATAGTAATTAGGATGGCTATAAAATCTTCCAAACAAATGATTAAGTTGGAAATGCTATAATTAAAGTAATTATAACATAAGCCCTCCATTGGGGCAATTATTTTAAGAAATTTTAAATAGTTGCATGAGATGCAATTAATTTAAGAGATTTTCTTAAGAATAATTGTTAAGCATGAGATGTTGTAAATATGTAAATGGTTTAGTGGCCAATATTGGATGTACTTGAGGACATTAAAATTATTTGCATAATTATCGCTCAATGGGATCAACTTAACTAATGCAAGATAAGTCAATAATGGATGTACACAGATTTTGAGCATTAGGGGCTAGGTAAAGGATTGAACCTCACATGAGATGTGATGGGCAAAGAGTTGCTCACTTATAGTTTATTGTAATTCCAATAATGGATGTACCTGAGGATGATCAATAGAATTATAAGAATTCAATCACCCACTAGAAATCCATCCAACTAGGATTTCCGTTTTCTACTTTGGAAGTGTAGGATTCGCTAAGTTAGTGGGAGGACCAATTTGATTAAAAGACCATAATCATTTTGGTTAATTACATGATACATTTACTAATTAATCTGGTTATTTTCTCAGATTAATTTTACGATAAAAATGAGCACAAAACAACCACCACCATCCAATATCCTTGCAAGCATACTTGATCACAACAGGTTGACAGGACCTAATCTGTCTGATTGGCTAAGAAATTTGAAACTTGTGTAGGATATGTTCTAGATTCAAATGTTCCTGGTCCCTTACCTCCAGAGGCCACACAAGAGGAACATGAAACTTTGGACAAGTGGAAGGAGCATGATATGAGAGCTAAGTGTTACATGCTTGCTTCCATGAGTAATGAGTTACAGAAGCAACATGAGAACATGCAGAGTGCGAGTGAGATCTTCCTTCACCTACAAGAGTTGTATGGTGAGCACAGCAGGAATGCTAGGTATGAGATATCTAGACAGTTATTCCGTATGAGGATGTCCGAGGGATGTAATGTTGGGGATCATGTCCACAATATGATTCGGCTGATTGAGCAGTTGGAACATCTTGACTTCAACATGGATTTCCAACTACAGACGGATTTGATCCTTCAGTCCCTTCCTAAGTCTTTTGGGAATTTTGTGACAAATTTCCATATGACTAGACAGGAATGCACCTTAGCTAGTTTACTCAACATGCTGGTTATTGCCCAAAAGAATATGCTGTGCAATAAAGGAAAAGAGGTAGCTTTGGTTGCATCTTCTTCTACTGGAAAGTCCAACAAGAAGAAGGGCAATAAGAAAAAGAAACCTCGATTCTGGTCCTTCTAAGAAAATAGCTAAATGTAAAAGGAAGACTAAAGTCGATGAAGGCAAAGGAAAGTGTTTCCACCGCCAACAGAAAGTGTTTCCATTGCCGAAGAAAGTGTTTCCACCGCCGAGTGTAGCAATCTAAATGAAAGCAATGCCATGGTGAAAACCAACTCAAGTTCAAAATATACTTGGCACTTAAGGTTAGGTCATGTTGCGTAAGATAGGATTGCAAAATTGGAGAAAATGGGGATTCTATCCTCATTGGGCTCTGAGCCTACTCCAACTTGTGAATCTTGCCTTCGTGGCAAATGACTAGATCACCCTTTGTTGGACAAGGGCTAAGAGCTGAAAATATTTTGGAACTAATACATAGTGATGTATGTGGTCCGTTTAAAGAAATGGCTAGAGGGCTTTCATTATTTTATTACCTTTATCGATGATAAATCAAGGTTTGGGTATTTGTATTTGATGAAATACAAACATGAATCCTTTGAAAAGTTCAAAGAATTTAAATCAAGTAGAAAATCAAACAGAAAAAGTATTAAAGCTCTTCGATCGATCGTGGAGGTGAATATTTGAGTACCGAATTTGATGAATACTTGAGAGAGCATGGCATTGTTTCTCACCGACTCTCCAGAACGCCACAAATTGAATGGTGTATCTGAAGGAGAAATCGTACCTATTGGATATGGTACGTAGTATGATGAGCTATACCGATATGCCAATCTCCTTTGGGGATTTGCATTAGAATCGACTTTATATATTCGAATAGGATTCCATCAAAATCGCTTTCTTCCACACCTTATGAGATATGGCATGGAAGAAAACCAAGTCTTAAGCATGTTAAGATTTGGGGTTGTCCAAATTATATCAAAAGTCGAACACCGATAAATTGGAGACCAGATCGTAAAAGGTCGATTTGTTGGATATCCAAAAGATAGTTTTGGATATTATTTTTATTTGCCTACTTCACAAAAGGTTGTGATAAGTAGAGATGCCACATTTCTTGAACAACAGTTTGTTCAAGAAGGAGGCAAAGGAAGGCAAATAGAGTTAGAATTGGAGAATTCGACCAACCAATGCATCAGATGGATATAGATCCATCTAGTCAACCTATACCCATTGATGAAACATCTACAAATTGTTCCTCGTAGAACAACCAGGTATCTCACCCACGGTGAGATATGGTTTTCTTCATAAAGGAGAACAAGAGTTGTCTACTCATGAAGAAGTAGATCATGGAGATGATCCACTTACCTATGAAAAAGCTATATCAGATATAGACTCTTCAAAATGGATTGATGCTATGAAATCCGAGATTGATTCCATGTATAAGAATCAAGTTTGGGATCTTGTTGACCCACCTAAAGGTATTGTACCTATAGGGAACAAATGGGTTTTCAAGAATAAAATTGGTTATGATGTAAAGGAAGAGACATATAAGGCAAGGCTAGTAGCGAAAGGGTTTCGCCAAAGGCAAGGAATAGACTATGAGGAGACTTTCTCTGTTGCCATGCTTAAATCAATTAGGATTTTATTAGCAACAATGCATACTATGATTATGAGATTTGGCGGATGGATGTCAAAATGCTTTTCTCAATGGCTCCATTGCAGAAACGATTTTCATGGAACAACCTAGGGATTTGACTCCCAAGATGGTTCCAAGGTATGCAAGCTAAAGCGCTCCATTTATGGGGTGAAACAAGCTTCGAGTAGTTGGAACATCCGTTTTTATGAATCCATAAAATCCATTGGATTTATCAAAAATGAGGATGAGACATGTGTATATAATAAGGTTAGTGACAGTGATATCACTTTCCTTGTCTTATATGTGGATGACATAGTGGTGATAGGTAATGATACTGGTATGTTGATGACTATAAAGGTATGGTTGTCAAATACATTCTCCATGAAAGACTTAGGGGAGGCAACCTATATTCTTGGGATTCGCATCTATAGAGATAGAGCGAAAAGGATAATTGGTTTATCACAAAGTCTATACTTGGAAAAGGTGTTAAAGAGGTTTAACATGCTTGATTCCAAGAGAGGATTGTTACCAGTGAGACATGGTATCCATCTTTCTAAAGAGATGTCTCCAAAGACATCCAAGAAAGAGATAAGATGGCCAGGATTCCATATGCTTGGCTATTGGAAGTTTAATGTATGCAATGTTGTGTACTAGGCCTGATATCGCATATCTCGTTAGTTTGACTAGGTGTATCAATCCAATCCGGTTTGGAACATCGATAGTCACAAGAATATTCTTAAGTACTTGCGAAGAACTAAGGATTTATTCTTGATTTATGGAGGTGGAGACTTGCAATTGGATGGTTATACTGATTCTGATTTCCAATCAGATATCGATGATAGAAAGTCTACCTCTGGATATGTGTTCATTTGTAATGGAGGTGCAGTCAGTTGGAAGAGTTCCAAACAGAGCACGATTGCAGATTCCACTACCGAGGTCGAGTATATTGTTGCATCGATGTCGCAAAGGAAGTCGTTTGGATAAAGAAGTTCGTTACGTAACTTACGGTAGTTCCTTCCATTGAGTCGCCAGCCCACTAATCGTGACAATAATGGAGCAGTCATACAGGCTAAGGAACTAAGGTCTCACCCAAAATCCAAACACATAGAAAGGCACTACCATATTATCAGGGATATAGTTGGGCAAGGCGATATAGCCATGCAGAAAATATAACATCAGCTAAAAAACCAGCTGATCCATTCACTAAGCCTTTGTCATAATCTCCGTTAGACTGACATCTTGAGAAGATGGGTCTAAGATATTGTAATGAATGGCTCTAGTGCTAGTGGGAGATTGTTAGTAATATGCCCTAGAGCATATCATTTAGTATGTATCTTGTACATATTTTTATTAATAAAGGCATTTCCACTTTTCCGTTTACATAATATATTTATGTGTAATAGAAAAGGTCCATTGATATTTTGTTAGAAATATTATTCTTAAGTTGTTAAGAATATGAGTGACAATATTTCTAGCACGAAGTATCATAAATAGGTTCACAATCGAGGATACTTCATAATAAGGACATGACTTATCCGTAAAGATTGTATTCATGTTTGTTCCCAAGTTATTTATATGAGATATAAATAAGATGGAATGGTGAGTCTCATGCCATATAACAAACATGATAGGCACTTATAAATGATAAGTAGGTCAACAGTGGACGCTTATGACAAGCACATGGAGTTTACTCTTGTCAATGTTTTGTCATAAATCATATCAGTGCATATAATCTTTAGACTGAGATAGCACAGATTATCTTGTATATAGGTAGTTTGAGTTTGATCTCGCTTTCATACTTGTACTATGTATGGGTATATGGGCATGTGTTGGCTCCTACTAGTTATATATGGAGGTAGGTGTTGATCAAGATGGAATCTGTTCTCTAAGTAAATAGAGATAAAATCCTATGTTCATTTAATTGTTCTTGATATTTCAAGTTCTGGCCAGACAGATAGATTTATTCGTAAAAGAGTTTCGATGAGAAAATCTTTTAATCAAGAACTAGAATTAAAAGAGAACATAATATTCATAGCAAATGGAGTTTGACATAAACCATGACTCAAATTGAGTTGGGATTTTGTAACAGAGAGATTCTAGTGCATGGTAACATATGATTATAGGTTCATTTAAGGTAAATCTTATTACTAATTGGGTGGCCATGGCATGCTATGCTAGGTGTTAACCATGGTCTATGAGGTTCATAAAATGATTTAGAGAAATCATTTATGGTAAGAAAGAGTTCTGATGATATTAAGAGTTGATATCATGTCTCATTGCCAATTAGTGATGAGCCTAGTAAGTCACACACATACACAAGTTATCACCTATTTAAATATGATTTAATTAATTAATTAAAGAGTTTAATTGATTAATTAAATAGATTTGGTTTGCAATTAAATTGCAAAGTCCCTAGCATGACTTGAAACCAAATCTAGATTATTGGATGTGTAGTATAAATTAAATTTATATTTAAAGTGTTTAAATATGAATTTAATTGATGAGAAATTAATTAATAGAGATTAATTAATTAATTTATATTTGATATAAATTAATTAGAAGAAGAAAATAATTATTTTGGGTTAAGAACTCAAAATTAAGACACAGTGGCATTTTGGTCATTTTGCAGTGTGACACGTGGCACCATGAGATGGTGACACATGGCATAACACATAAGCTTGCAAAATAATTTTAATCATGTAAGATGATTAAAATCAAGATTAAATATAGGTTTGACACTTGGCACAATGTGATTGGGTCACTTAAACCTAGAGCTAATCAAAAGGTGACATGTGGCTAGGGTTTAATGTGTTAACCTAGCTATTTAAGTGGGGTTATGAAAAGAAAACACAACCAGCAGCCTCTCCTCTCAATTGTCACGCCACTTTGAGCCTCTCCAGCTATTTCTCTTCATCTCTCATCAATTCAAAGAGATTAGCCATTAATCTCTTGAATTAAGAACACTAGAAATTGTTTCTAATGTCCTGTTTACATCTCTAATCTCTTAAAAGGCAGAACTTGAATTTCTAATTAATAGAAAAGGCTTTAGAAGCTATTCAAGGGCTGCCATAGGTGTTCTTGGTGTGGACAAGCTAGAGGGACAACATCCGTGTCCTCAAGACAAATCTCAAAGGCGCACACGCTGCAAAGACATCAAGAGGTTAGTGTAATCGTTCTTGATTTAATCTAGGGTTCTAAAATTAATCTGATTAATTTTAAAATCTTAAATGGAAAATACAGATCCAAAAACATATTAAAAGAGTTTTAATATGTTGTTTATCATTGAAATCAAATAGATAAAAATAAATCTTGCATGGTGCTTGTGACCCTAGGTGAAAATTTTTGAATTCAATGGTATAATCTTGTGTTTTTCACGCTTCCGTTCCTTCATCTTGCTCCTCCTGAGCTCTCAGGGCATAATTTCTTGCTGGTGGTCTGCTGTCAGGCCTCTCCGCTGGCTCAGATGCAGGCCTCTGTAATGGTCCAACAGCCTCAGATTTACCAGATTTTCTACCTCTGCGTAGTGCAGGAGTGTGTCCATGCGCTTGTGTTGGAGCAGTTGTAGTGGTTCTGCGTGGACAATTTCTCAGCTGATGCTCTGTTGACCCACATCTCAAGCAGGCACCAGTTACTCTCCAACACTCCCCCTTGTGCCATTTAAGGCAGTGTGGACATGCAGAAGATGTTGGGGCTGGTCCCCTGAACCCCATCCCTGGAGAGCTGCCCACTGATGGTGTGGACTGACCTCTCCTAGGGGTGAACTGTGGCCTGGGCCCCTGAGACTGACCCTGACCCTGTGGTTGACCCAAACTCTGTGCAGGAGGACCCTTGAACTTCTTCCCAAATGCAAGGGCTGAACTAGACTGACCCGGTCCCCTCTTCTGCTGTCTCTCTCTTCTAGTCTGCTCACTGATTCTTACTTTTTCCACCTTTATTGCAGCTTCCACTAACTTGGTAAATTCTGTGATTCCCAAGGCAGTGAGCTGGATCTTGATGTTGTCATTTAGTCCCTCTTCAAATCTCTTGCACCTTTCAGCTTCATTAGGGACTATCTCCCTTCCATAACGGCTTAATCGAACAAACTCCTTCTCATATTCGGCCACTGACACTGCCTCTCGCCAAAGTTAATAAACTCTCTTCTTCTCTCTTCCAGATATACAGTACCCACATATTTCTTCTTAAATTCTGAAAGAAAGAAGTCCCAAGTTACAGCTTCTATCTGCACTTCGTTGGACACGGTGTCCCACCACTCATATGCATCATCTTGCAGTAAAGAGATGGCAGCTTCCAGGTTTTGCTCTGGAGTACAGTGGAGTTGTTTTAGTACTCTGCCTATTCTGTTCAACCAATTCTCGGCTGCAACAGAGTCATCTTCTCTCTTGCCATAGAAGTCCACAGCTCCAAACTTCCTTAGCCTTTCCAGGTGTGATTTCTGCTGTGGAGCTAGTGGTGGTGGTGGTGGTGCTGGCATTACCCCGGCCATTTGTCCAAGAAGTCGGCCATTTGTTGGAACATGGCACTGGAGGCCGAAAGGTGCTCGCTTGAGCTGGCGGAGTAGGTTCTCCCTACCCCGGGCCTCACTGCACGGTGGAGCATGACTCTCCACTTCCTCCTCAACTGCCCTCTGAGATGAAGGGTCCATATCCTATTCAAAATAAGAAAAACAAACAGATCTGCATTAGTGTCACCTCGACTCTTACAAATGCAATGCATGGTATGGACTCAATCTAGGACCAGAAACGCCTAAACCGTGCTCTAATACCACTAAATGTGACACCCCTTACCCGTGTACAGTATACCCGAGTAAGTAATGCCACACGGTGTACCGGCACACTCTAATATTCCTTAATTAATTTATATCATGCTTTTGAATATAACTTGTAAAATATAACTCATTTAAGTCATTTATTAAAATCATAATTTATTTGTGGTTCCGTAAATTTTAAAGAAAATCCGACAGAGTACCGGCTAACAATGGAGAAAACAGTTCTTCGGAACCTGTTAAAAACACTTCCAATGAACAAATTCATTCATTCTCAACTCCAATATCATCACAAAGCTCAATATCAAGATCTCAACAATTTTTCAATTTCAGGTCTCAACAACCTTTTCATTTCTCAAACATCCATTTCTCAGAGTTTTCATATATAAACAATAATTAAATACTCAAATTATTTCCATACATAACCATAAATCTTTATTATTTACATGAACCTCAAAATACATTACATAAATCCCAAATACATATGAGAAAACAAATATTTAATTACAAAATGACAAAATGACATCTAATGTCCTACCAATGCACTCGCAGTGATGAGGTGACACGGACATCGTGCGTAATCTGCAGATGGACTCACCCGATCTGGTCTCTTGGGCTCACGATCTGTATCTCCAGTACCTACGCGTGGCAAAAGCAACGCGCTAAGCAATAATGCTTAGTGGTGCAATAATATAATAAAAGAAAATAGCAAGAAATTAAATGTGTAGTGAATGTATATGTTTCATTTGCTTGGTATTTGTATATTATTTACTTTGTCCACTTTTATTCATTTGGTTGCCCCAAGTAACCTACACTAGATGACTGGGCTGGATAACGGGTAAACTGGCACTGGGTATCTAGTACCTCGGGCCGTCACACCATCGGTCACATATGCATCTCCGGCAGGTAATGCAAGCTACCAAGTCAGAATAATCTCTGCACAAGGCCAAATCTCAATGCAAAGTCAGAATGGCTAAAAGCCATGAAATCACAGAATGGCATATTGCCATATGCAGTACTGCTAACTGAACCCTATTGGCATGCCAAACTATCCAAACTAATTATGTTAGGTATACTAGGGCATTTGAAACTTTTAAATTCTTCAATTTGTGCATTTCAAGTTTTGGTGTCACTATTCACCTCTTTGGTCAACAAAAATATTGACTTTTGGATAGAAAATATGTACATTGACTTTGGCACTCCCAACATACCACATTTTACATTTAAAACTTGTTAGAATTGGTCACCATTACCATTTCTAACTTAAAACCAAGAGGGTAGAAAATTTCAGTTTTTGAGACCCAATTTCACTGTTCCATTGGACACTGTTTCAGTGAGAATTTGAAGAAATGGCAAACATGAAAGTTGTTCCTTATTTTGTCTAGTTGAATTTCCTTTTTTGAATCACTCCATTTGGAGTTTTGTAGCTCCAGATATGGTCCAAAAACCACAGCTGGCCGGATTTGCATTCTGCAGAAATTACCATATCTACAGTAACATGAACAATGACTGCCACTGCCATTTGGGTTAGGTTCTGGCCATAATTTGGTGTAGGTTCCTTCATGAAAGTTGTTTTTCTATGTCTTAACTTGTTTCTGTAAAAATTTCAGGTCAATTGACCAAATCTACAGTGAGTTATGGCCAAATGAACAGTTACTGTTCATTTGGTCAATTCTGCAGGGGCTGTTGCAGAGTGTCCGGATTGGGGCCAAGTTTTGGTCCTCTTGCTTTGGTCTTTTGGGCATGGTTTCTTCAGCAAAAATGTGCCATTATAAGCCTAGTTTCATGTCCAATTGTCCAAACACCAATTGGACCAACACAGCCAAAGTTATGGCAGTGCAAGTGGACTGAATTTTTAGTCCTTCTGCTGCTGTCCTAGGGCAGCCTGCAACTTCACTTTGCAATCCTATTTTTCAGCCCATTTGATGGTCAAATTACCTAAAATGGTCACTAATTGACCATTAAAATGTGCTCTAACAATTTCCTAAGCCAAGTCAATTTTTCACCCTCAAAACCCTAGTTTCCATTCCAATTTACTCATGCACCTTGGTTAAGCACACTAAATCATTATCTATGTAGATATATAGCTTAAACATAATCTCCAATTCATTCTAAGTCCATTAAAATCATCAATACACTCCATTATTGTTCCCTCATTAGGGCTGCCGAAATTCAAGGCATGCATAAACATAAATTTCATTCATTTAAGTTACAAATTCTTGCTCACTTTAAGGCTTTAACATGGAATAAAGGAGATTTAAGTGTATATATGCACTAACCTTGAATAGGGCAGATTTTTCCCCACTTAAAACTTCACTTTCCTTCACTTTCTAGGCTGCCAAACACTTCCCCAAGAGGTGTGATTAAGTTTTAATGAAGGGGTTTAGGGTTTAGTGGTGGAAACAAAAGAGAAAGGGAGCTTGGGAAGTGAGGTTTAATGGAGGTTGAGAGAGAGAGAGATTTCGGCTGGAATTGGAGAAGAAGAAGGCAGCTGCAATTTAATTATTTTGGTCTTCATTTTGTCTCTTTTAAGTATTTAAGAAAGTTTATTAGCTTGTGATTGGTTGGTGAGTTTTAAATGACATCACAATGATGTCATAAATAAGCTTTTCTTTGATTTTTCTTTTCTTTTCATCACTACTCAATTTCAATTTAATTTCTAGTAATGTTTATTCATATTTTATGTCATATTAATTATTTACTCAACTGGACAAGTCGGACAAAAATCACCTCTGAAGGCGAAATGACCAAAATGCCCTCCGTTTGGCTTAACGGGTCAAAATTATCTGTACCGATTGAAAAATTTTTCTAGGTATTTTCTTGGCATTCTAATGCCATGGGAACCTCAATAACCCTTCTCTGGAGTCCCAAAAATTATTTTCTAATTTTTCCCCCGGGTCTAGGGCTCCTCGTTGCGAGAACCGGAACTTCCCTCTGGTTTACCCCTCGCTAGGGCACCGGCTCGTTTAACTTAGTTGTATTTTATTTCTAAAATTTTTACTAAATTTTTCTTATTAATATTTGAGTTAATTATGATTCCCGAATTTAATTTAAATATTTTTTCGGACGTTCTAGCTGTCCGGACCGACACCGGTCACCGGAACAGTAGAATGTACGGAGTTGGTACAGGGAGGGTGTTACAGGCCATGTTTCAGCAAATGGCCGAATTCTTCAGACAAATGGCTGGAGTAATGCCAGCTCCACCACCACCACCACCTCCACAACCAAAATCACACCTGGAAAAATTGAGAAAGTTTTGAGCAGTGGACTTCTTTGGCAAGAGAGAAGATGATTCTCATAAATTTAAAATTGGTTGAATGTAATGAGCAGAGTTTTAAAACAACTCCACTGCACCCCAGAGCAAAATCTGGAAGCTGCTGTATCTTTGCTGCAAGATGACGCATATGAATGGTGGGATACTGTGTCCAGTGAAGTACAGCCAGAAATAGTAACTTGGGACTTTTTCCTCTCAGAATTCAAGAAGAAATATGTGGGTACTGTATATCTAGAAGAGAGAAGAAGGGAATTCATTAACCTGTGGCAGAGAAAGTTGTCAGTGGCCGAGTATGAGAAGGAATTCATAAGATTGAGCCGCTATGGAAGGGAGATAGTCCCTAATGAGGCTGAAAGGTGTAAGAGATTTGAAGAGGGATTAAATGACAAAATAAAGATCTAGATCACCGCCTTGGGAATCACTGACTTCACCAAGTTAGTGGAAGCTGCATTAAAAGTGGAGAAAGTAAGAATCAGTGAGCAGACTAGAAGGGAAAGACAGCAGAAGAGGGGCCCAGTGTCACCCGGGTTCAGCTCTCGCTTTTGGGAAGAGGTTCAAGGGTCCACCGCATGCAGTTCAGTCAACCACAAGGTCGTGGTCGGTCCTCAGGGGCCCAGCCACGCTTACCCTAGGAGAGGTCACCCACACCATCGGGCGGCTTCTCGAGGATGGGTTCAGGGGACCAGCCCCAGCATCTTCTGCATGTCCACACTGTTTGAAATGGCATAAGGGAGAGTGTTGGAGAGTGACTGGTGCCTGCTTAAGGTGTGGGTCAACAGAGCATCAGTTGAAGAACTGTCCATGTAGAACCACTACAGCTGCTCCAACACAAGCGCATGCACTGCCTCGCACCACAAAGGGGTAGGAAATCGCAACTGACGCAGTGGGACCATCACGAGGCTCGCATCCGAGCGCCAGAGAGGCCAGATAACAGACCACCTGCCAGAGCCTATGCCATTAGAGCTCAGGAGGAACAAGATGCCCCGGACGTCATCAGGGGTACGTTCTCCCTCTACAATACATTTGTGCATGCATTGGTGGATCCAGGATCCACTCATTCATACATCTGCATCAATCTACCCGTAGAAAGGGGGATACTAGTAGGGGAGAGTGACCAAGACATTCTGGTCACTAATCCATTGGGCCACAGTGTAGTGGTGAACAAAGTATACAAGGGTTGCCCGTTAAGGATTCAGGGGTATGAATTCTTGGCAGACCTGATTGAGTTGCCCTTCCACGAGTTTGACGTGATTTTGGGGATGGACTGGTTGTCACGTCATCAAGCAATAGTTGATTGTAAACTGAAGAGGATTTCTTTGAAAACTTCTGAGGGTAATGAGATCACAGTTGTGGGGGAAAGGACAGATTTCTTGTCCAATGTCATCTCAGCCACAGTTGCAAGATGAATGATGAGAAAAGGCTACGAAGCCTACCTAGCACATGTGGTGGATACTAGGCAGGCTAAGTCAAACCTGAGTGATATACCCACAGTAAGAGACTTCCCAGAGGTATTTCCTGAAGAGTTACCTGGTTTGCCACCAGAAACGGAAGTTGAATTTGCTATTGAGACACTGCCGGGTACAGCACCCATTTCCATTGCTCCTTATAGGATGGCACCCACGGAATTAAGGGAGTTGAAAACTCAGTTGCAAGAGTTGCTTGATAAGGGGTTCATACGCCCCAGTGTGTCACCATGGGGAGCTCCAGTGCTATTTGTGAAAAAGAAGGATGGGACTTTGAGGCTATGCATTGATTACCGGCAGTTGAATAAAGTGACTGTGAAGAACAAATATCCGTTGCCTAGAATTGATGATTTGTTTGATCAGTTGAAGGGAGCAGGAGTATTTTCCAAAATTGATCTCAGACCAGGGTATCATCAGTTGAGGGTGAAGGATGCAGATGTGCCAAAGACTGCATTCAGGACCCAATATGGGCATTATGAGTTTCTAGTGATGCCCTTTGGCCTAACAAATGCACCAGCGGCATTCATGGACCTTATGAACCGTATCTTCCATCCACACTTAGATCGGTTCGTAGTGGTCTTTATTGATGATATTTTGGTGTATTCCAAGACCAGGGAAGAACATGATGAGCATTTGAGGATTGTTCTGCAAACCCTGAGAGAAAAGAAGCTGTATGCTAAGTTGTCCAAGTGTGATTTTTGGTTGAATGAGATTGCATTCCTTGGACACATAGTGTCAGCTGATGGGATTAGGGTGGATCCCAAGAAAATAGAAGCAGTGATGGAATGGAAGCCTTCTAGAAATACAACTGAGGTCAGAAGCTTCTTGGGGCTAGCTGGGTATTACAGAAGATTTGTGAAGGGATTTTCCTTAATAGCTGCTCCAATGACCAAGTTGTTACACAAGAATGTCAGATTTGACTGGAATAGCAAGTGTCAGACCAGTTTTGAGAAGTTGAAGGCTATGTTGACAGAGGCACCAGTGTTAACACAGCTAGTGTCAGGAAAGGACTTTGTGGTCTACAGTGATGCCTTTCATAATGGGTTAGGGTGTGTATTGATGCAAGAGGGGAAGGTGGTCGCTTATGCTTCCAGGCAGCTAAGGCCACATGAACAAAATTACCCTACCCATGATCTAGAGCTTGTAGCAATTATCTTCGTGATCAAGATATGGAGGCATTACTTGTATGGTGAAAAGTGTTACATTTACACGACCACAAAAGCACAAATACTTGCCAACTCAGAAGGAGCTCAACCTTAGACAGAGGCGATGGATTGAGTTCCTGAAGGACTATGACTGTGAAATTGACTACCATCCTGGGAAGGCAAATGTAGTTGCTGATGCTTTGAGCAGAAAGTCCATCACAGCTTTGAGATCATTGAATGCCCGTCTAACTTTGATTCGAGATGGAGCTATTTTGGCTGAGTTGTAAGTGAGGCCAAACCTGCTACAGCAGATTTTAGATGGGCAGAAAGTAGATGAGAAGCTAATGGCTATTATGAGCAAAATCCCAGAGGGAAAAGCAGCTGACTATGGGGTGAAAGCAGATGGGTGTCTGTATTACAAAGGAAGACTGTGTGTACCAGATAATGGGGAATTAAAGGCCAATATTCTGAAAGAGGCACACACCAGTGTATATGCTATGCACCCAGGAAGTATAAAGATGTATCATGATCTGAAGCTTCAGTATTGGTGGCCTGGTATGAAGAAAGACATAGCTGACTATGTAACTAAATGCTTGACATGTCAGCAAGTCAAGGCAGAACATCAAGTTCCATCAGGTTTGCTACAGCCTATACGCATACCTGAATGGAAATGGGATCGAGTCACCATGGATTTTGTAAGTGGTCTACCTCTCACCCAGAAGAAACATGATGCAGCATGGGTGATAGTGGATAGATTAACAAAGTCAGCACACTTTCTGCCAGTTAGAACTGACTACTCACTGGAGAAGTTAGCAGAATTGTATATCAGTGAGATAGTTAGACTGCATGGAATTCCACTTTCCATCATATCTGATCGATACCCAAGGTTTACATCGAGATTTTGGAAGAAGTTGCATGAGTCCTTGGGTACACAACTCCACTTCAACACAGCTTTCCATCCTCAGACGGATGGGCAATCAGAAAGAGTAATCCAGGTAAACAATTGAACTAATTGAATTAATACAACTATTAAACTAAAATGATAACAATAACATGAAATATATGTCAGGTCCTTGAGGATATGCTGAGGAGTTGTGTCATTGAGTTTGAGGGAAGTTGGGATAGATACCTCCCACTGGCAGAATTTGCATACAACAATAGCTACCAAGCTAGCATCCAAATGGCCCCGTATGAAGCATTATATGGGAGGAAATGTAGAACTCCAGTGTGCTGGACTGAATTGGGTGAAGACAAGCGGTGGGGCGGACACAGTGAAACAGTCGAGGAGAAAGTGAAACTAATTAAAGCCAATCTGAAGGTTGCCTCAGATAGGCAGAAATCTTATGCCGACCTGAAGAGAAAAGAAATAGAATATGCGGTTGGTGACAAAGTGTTCCTCAAGGTATCACCGTGGAAGAAGGTATTGAGGTTTGGAAGAAAAGGTAAGTTAAGCCATAGGTTCATTGGCCCGTATGAAGTCATTGAACGTGTGGGTCTAGTGGCCTATAGGCTAGCTTTACCACTAGAGCTGGACAAGATCCACAATGTGTTCCATGTGTCCATGCTCAGAAGATACCGCTCAGATCCTTCACATGTCATCTCCAGGGAAGAAATTGAAATACAGCCGGATTTGACATATGAAAAAGAACCTCTACGGATCTTGGCGCGGGAAGTGAAAGAATTGAGGAATAAGCAGATTCCACTGGTGAAAGTACTTTGGAGGCACCACAACACCGAGGAGGCAACTTGGGAAAGTGAAGAGATGATGAGGCAACAGTTCCCTCAACTGTTTGCATCAGGTAAATTTTGAGGACGAAATTTAAATTAGAGGGGAAGAGTTGTAACACCCTCCCGATAGCAACTCCGTACATCCTACTATTCCGGTGACTGGTGTCGGTCCGGACAGTTAGAACGTTCGGAAAAATATTTAAATTAAAGTGAGGAACCATAATTAACTCAAATATTAATAAGAAAAATTTAGGAAAAATTTTAGAAATAAAATACAACCAAGTTAAATGAGCCGGTGCCCAAGCGATGGGTAACCCAGAGGGAAGTTGCGGTTCTCGCAACTAGGAGCCCTAGACCCGGGGGAAAAATTATAAAATAATTTTTGGGACTCCAGAGAAGGGCCATTGAGGTTCCTATGGAATTAGAATGCCAAGAAAATATTTAGAAAAATTTTTCAATTGGTACAGACAATTCTGACCCGTTAAGCCAAACGGAGGGCATTTTGGTCATTTCGCCTTCAGAGACGATTTTTGGCCGACTTGTCCAGTTGAGTAAATAATTATTATGACATAAAATATGAATTAAGGGTGATGAAAAATTAATGTAAAGCTAGTAGAAAAGAAAAGAAAAGAAAAATCCATAAAAAGCAAATTATGACATCATTATGATGTCAATTAAAAGTTTACACCAATCATATTTAAACAACTATTTAATTAATTAATAAAAAAAGAGATAAATAAGGCCAAAGGAATTAAAATACCAGCTGCCTTCTTCTTCCCCAAAACCAGCCGAAATCCATGCCTAGCCCAAACCTCCATTAACATCTTCAAAAAGCTTCATTTCTCTCCTCCTTTCACCATAATTCCTCCTATTCCTTTCACTAAAATTCATCCTTGCACCTTGCATAACCTTTTAGCAGCCAAGAAGAAGAAAGAAAGTGAAGTTAAGCTTGGGAAAATTCTGCCCTACAAGAGGTTAGTGCACATATATACTTAGAACTCTTTATTTCCATGTTAAAGACTTAAAAAGGAGTAAGAATTTGAAAGTCAAATGAATGAAATTTATGTTTATGTTTACCATGAATTTCGGTAGCCCTAAGGAAGGAACATGATTGAGTGTCTTGATGGACTTGGAGTGAACTAGAGATCATTTTTAAAGTATGTAAATATAAGGATAATGGATTAGTTAGTTAACTAAGGCAATATGGGTGAACTTTGAATTTGGGCTAGGGTTTGGGAGTGAAAATTTGACTTGGCTTATGAAATTGTTAAAGAACATTCTAATGGTCAATTAGTGACCATTTGAGGTAAGTTGACCATAATTTGGACTGAAATATAGCATGGCAAAGTGAAATGGTAGGTTGCCTAGGGACAGCAGCAAGGAGGCTGTGAATCCAGCCTGTTTGGACTATCATATCTTTGGCTGTGTAGGTTCAATTGGTGTTTGGCCAATTGGACATGAAACTAGACTTATAATGGCACAATTTTTTTGAAGAAACCATGTCCAAAAGACCAAAGCAAGTGGACCAAAAATTGGCCCCAACCCGGGTACCCTGAACTCAGATTCTGCAGAATGACCAAATGAACAGTAATCCATAACTCATTGTAGAATGGGCCAATTGCCCTGAAATTTTTACAGCAACAAGTTAAGACATAGAAAAACAACTTTCATGAAGAAACCTACCCCAAATTATGGCCAGAACCTATCCAACAAGGCAGTGGAAGTTACTATTCACTGCACTGTAGATATGGTCAATTCTGCAGTTTTGCAATCCGCCCAGCTGTGGTTTTTGGACCATAACTGGAGCTAAAAAAACTCCAAATGGAGTGATTCAAAAAAGGAAATTCAACTAGACAAAATAAGGAACAACTTTCATGTTTACCATTTCCTCAAATTCCCACTGCAACAGTGCTTAATGGAACAGTAAAGTTAGGGTTCAAAAACTGCAAATTCTGCTCTCTTGGATTTAAGCTTAGAAATGGATTTGGTGATTAATTCCAACAAGTTTTAAATGCAAAATGTGGTACATTGGGAGTGTTAAAACTAATACACCTATTTTCTATCCAAAAGTCAACATTTTTGTTGACTAATAAAGTGAATAGTGACACCAAAATTTGAAATTCACAAATTGAAGAATTTTAAAGTATCAAATGCCCTAGTATACCTAACAAGATTGGTTTGGATAGTTTGGCATGCCAATAGGGTTCGATTAGCGATCGCACATGGCAATATGCCATTCTGTGATTTTATGGCTTTTAGCCATTTTGATATTGTGTTGGGACTTGGCCTTGTGCCTATTGTTATTCTGACTTGTTAGCTGTTCTGATGCACACCGGGAGATACATATGTGACCGATGGTGTGACGGCCCGAGGTACTTGATACCCAGTGCCAGTTTACCCATTTATCCAGTCCAGTCATCCATTATAGGTTACTTGGGCAACTAAATGAATGAAAATGGACAAAGTTAAAGAAATAAATAAATATAACAAATACAAAACAAATAAGACATATACATTCAATACATATTTATTTTCTGCTATTTTCTTTTATTTTATTATTGCACCACTAAGCATCATTGCTTAGCGCGTTGCTTTTGCCACGCGTAGGTTCTGAAGATACTGATCATGAGCCCAGTAGACCGCAGGTCGGGTGAGTCCATCTGCGACTCTGCATAGTGTCCGTGTCACCTCACCATCTACAGTGCATTGGTAGGACACTAGGCTTCATTTTGGTATTTTGTAATTGATTTTTATTTTCCTTTGTGTAAATGAAACTTATGTAATGTATTTTGATTTTCATGTAAATAATGAAAATTGTGTTGATGAATGGAAAAGTGAATGTTTATTTGTGATTTGTACATGATTATCATATGAGATGAATGATTGAGAAATGAAATTGAAAAATGTTGAGATTTTGATGATCTCTGGAGTTTGAGAATGATGAGAAATGATTATTGGAAGTGTTTTTAACAGGTTCCGAAGAACGGTTTTCTCCAGTTTTAGCCGGTACTCTGCCGGATTTTCAATAAAATTTTCGGGACCTCAAATAAATTGTAATTTCAATAAATGGCTTAAATGAATTATATTTCACAAGTTGTATTCAAAACTATGATAAAAATAAATTAAGGTAAAATAGAGTGTTCCGATACGCCGTGTGACATAGCTTACTCGGATATACTGTAGACGGGTAAGGGGTGTCACAAATTCATAGTGCCCATACCGAGTTCTGAATGCAGTTTTTGACACATCTGCATCCTTTACCCTCAGCTGATGATATCCTGATCTGAGATCAATTTTTGAAAATACACCGGCTCCTTTCAACTGATCAAACAGATCGTCGATTCTGGGCAATGGATATTTATTCTTCACAGTTACTTTGTTCAACTGCCGGTAATCGATACACAATCTCAAGGTTCCATCCTTTTTCTTCACAAATAGCACCGAAGCTCCCCATGGTGACACACTGGGGCGTATGAACCCCTTATCAAGCAACTCTTGCGACTGAGTTTTCAACTCCCTCAATTCAGTGGGTGCCATCCTATGAGGAGCAATAGAAATGGGTGCTGTACTTGGCATTACCTCAATAGCAAACTCGACTTCCCTTTCTGGTGGTAAACCAGGCAACTCTTCAGGAAATACATCTGGGAAGTCTCTTACTGTGGGTATATCATTCAGGTTTGGCTTAGCTTGCCTAGTATCAACCACGTGTGCTAGGTAAGCTTCACAGCCTTTTCTCATCATTCTTCTTGCAACTGTAACTGAGATAACATTGGACAGGAAATTTGTCCTTTCACCCACAATAGTGATCTCATTACCCTCAGAAGTTTTCAAAAAAATTCTCTTCAATTTACAATCAATTATTGCCTGATAACGTGACAACCAGTCCATTCCCAAAATCATGTCAAACTCGTAGAAGGGCAATTCAATTAGGTCTACCGAGAATTCATACCCCTAAATCCTCAACGGGCACCCTTTATACACCTTATTCACTACCACACTGTGGCCTAGTGGATTTGTGACCAGAATGTCTTGATCACTCTCCTCTACTGGAACTCCCCTCTCTATGGGTAGTTTGATGCAAATGTAGGAATGAGTGGATCCTGGATCCACCAATGCATGTACAGAAGTGTTATAGAGGGAAAATGTACCCCTGATGACATCCGGGGCATCTTGCTCCTCTTGAGCTCTGATGGCATAGGCCCTGGCTGGTTTTCTAGTGTCTGGCCTCTCAGCTGACTCAGATGCAGGCCTCAGTGATGGACCAGCTGTCTCAGGTTTACCAGGTTTCCTACCCCTTTGTGGTGCAAGGCGAGTGCATCGGTTTGTGTTGGAGCAACGGTAGTAGTCCTCTTTAGACAATTCTTGATCGATGTTCGTCGATCCACACCGTAAGCATGCCGGTCACTCGCCAACACTCCCCCTTATGCCACGCCGGCAAGTCGATAAGCGAGAAGATGCAGGGGCTGGTCCCCTAAACACCGTCCTTGGAGAGCTGCCCATTGATGGTGTGGACTGGCCTCTCCTAGGTGTGAACTGTGGTCTGGGCCCCTGAGACTGACCCTGACCCTGTGGTGGTCCCGAACTCTGAGCAGGAGGACCCTTACTCTTCTTACTGGGAGCAGAATATGCACTAGACTGACCCGGACCCCTCTTCTGCTGTCTTTCCCTTCTATTTTGTTCATTGATTCTAACCCTTTCCACTTTTGATGCTGCATCTACCAGTTTAGCAAAATCCGTAATCTCGATCTTTGTGATCATAACTTTGATGTTGTCATTGAGCCCTTCCTCAAGCTGTTTGCACCTCTCGCCTCGGTAGGGACTATCTCCCTCCCATCTTGGCTCGGTCGACAAACTCACGCTCATACTCACCATCGACAATCGTCTTTGTCTCAAACTGATGAATTCCCTTCTTCGCTCTTCTAAATATACTTTGCTAATATATTTCTTCCTGAACTCTGTAAGGAAGAATTCCCAGGTGATCCGTTCAGGTTGCACCTCACTGGTTACTGTGTCCCACCACTGATATGTGTCATCCTGAAGTAGGGACACAGCACCCACCAGGTTCTGCTCGGGGGTGCAGTTTAACTGTTTCAGTACTCTGATGGTTCTATCCAACCAATTTTCTGCAGCCATGGGATCATCCTCCCTCTTCCCAAAGAAGTCTACAGCCCCATGTTTTCGTAATTTCTCCAGATGAGATTTTTGTGGTGCTGGTGGAGGTTGTGGCTGTGGTTGTGGTGGTGGAATTGCCCCCATCATTTGCCGGTAGAACTTGGTCATTTGCTGAAATAGCGCAAACTGAGGTTGAGCAGGTGCCTCAGCTGCTGGTGGAGTGGGTTCTCCCCTACCCCCAGACTCAGCCCTTGGTGGAGCATGACTCTCCACCTCTTCATCAACTGCTCCTTGCGAAGCAGGATCCATAACCTATTCAAAATAAGAAAACAACAGATTTGCATTAGTGTCACCTCAACACTTACAAATGCAATGCAATGGTATGTACTCTATCTAGACCCCGAAACACCTAAACCGATGCTCTGATACCACTAAATGTGACACCCCTTACCCGTCTACAGTATAGCCGAGGAAGTTATGCCACTCAGTGTGTCGGAACACCAATTCATATTTCAATTTCAATTAATCTCTTTTAATTCATTTATTTATAATTTTTTATAAATCTAAATTTTTCCGCAAATTTTATAGAAAATCTGGTAGAGTGCCGGCTATAAATTAGAAAAATAGTTCTTCTGAACCTGTTAAAAACACTTCCAATAATATCATCACCTTATTCTCAATCAACCTCCAATATATTCTCAACAATTTCTCAATTCACTTCAATATCTCAAAATTCAATTAAATTCAAACCACAGTAAACTCAATAAAAAAAATGCTCAATTTATTACTGAACATGTTTCATAGATATTTACATCAAAAGCATAATTACATGAATTTATAATATACATTATAGAAGGTTAGAAAATACAAAATATCAAAATATCAAAATGGCCTAATGTCCTACCAAATGCACTGCAATGTGAGGTGACTCTGAACTCTGAGTGCAGATGTGAAGGCTCACCCTGTGTGAGGTCTGCTGGACTCCCCAGCTATGTCTCCAGTACCTGCGCGTGGCAAAAGTGACGCGCTAAGCAATTCTGCTTAGCGGTGACAATATAAAATAGAATAGAATAAAATAAAATAAGACATGTGTGCAAAATGTATATTTACATTTTTGGGGTGGACTAAATTTCAAATATTTATTGCAATATTATTCGATTAAAGTTTGGTAAAATTTATTAATACTGCCCGAGTAACCTACACTAGTTGACTGGACTGGATAAATGGGTAAACTGGTATTGAGTACTAAGTACCTCAGACCATCACACCATCGGTCACATTGTGTCTCCCGGTGTGCAACAGAACAGCTAATAAGCTGTGATAATTATCGGGGATTAAACCCGAGTATAATAACTCATTATCATAGCCAAAGGCTATTATGTCACAGAATGGCATGGGAAGCCATGAAATACAGAATGGCATAAAGCCATATGCAGTACTGCTAACAGAACCCTATTGGCATGCCAACCTATCCAAACCAATCACATTAGGCCTACTAGGGCATTTAACACTTTTAATTTGTGTAATTCTTTGAAATTGAAATTTTTATGACCACTATTCATTTCATTAGTCAACCAAAATGTTGACTTTTACATTGACAATAGGTAATTTAGTTTAAATATCATCAACATACCACATTTTGCATTTTAAACTTGTTGGTATTGGTTGCCAATACCATCTCTAAGCTTAATGTGAATTGGACAGAATTTTCAATTTTCAAGCCTTGGGTTTACTGTTCCATTAGTTACTGTTGCAGTGGGAATTTGGAAAAAGGGTAAACATGAAAGTTGTTCCTCATTTTGTCTAGTTGAATTTCCTTTTTTGAATCACTCCATTTGGAGTTTTTTAGCTCAAGTTATGGCCTAAAAACCATAACTGGCCGGATTGGGCAGATTCCAAAAATCTGGGCAAAACTGGTTCTGCCAGATTTGGTAACCTAAGTTTGGTTGGTAATTTGACTAAGTTATGGTCATAATTTGGGTCAAGTTTCTTCATGAAAGTTGGTCTATATGTCACCTTGTTGCTGGTAAAATTTCAAGTCAATTGGACCTTGCTAGATTGAGTTATGGCCAAATGACCAAATACTGTTCATTTGGTCATTTTGCCCAGGCAGATTGCAGGTCACCCGAATTGGAGTAAGGTTTTGGTCCACTTAGTTTGGTCTTATGAGCATGGTTTCTTCACCAAAGTTGTGCCATTTTGTGTGTCCAATTGGCCAAACATCAAATGAACCTCTACAATTTAAGTTATGGCTGTCCAAACAGGCTGGACTCACATCCAAACCTGCAGGTCACACAAGGCAGCCACTCCAACCTCAAATCCCACAACCCAATTCACTTCATTTTTTATTCAAACCAAACCAAATGGTCACTAATTGACCATTAAAACTTAATTTTACCATTACATGATCAACATCTCAATTTTGGGTCCAAACCCTAGCTCTACCATTTCAACTTTTCAAACACATAAAATCAATGGATCAATTCACACTCCTAATGATGCATATATAAGTTTAAAGAATTAATTGTCACTAACCTTTAATGGAGCTAATCTCAAGCTTGTAAGAACTCTTCCTTTTGATTTCTTTTTGCTCCCAAAAGCTTTACTAAGAGGAAAGAACAAGAATTTGTGTTGGGAACTTAGGCTTTAGTTGGGTAAAAACCAAGAAAAGCAAGCTTGGTAAAGCTTGGCTATGGTGGACAATGGGAGAGCATGGGTGACGTTTTTGAAGAGAGAAAGGGCTGCTAAAACTTTCTAGAATTCTGCCTCATTTATCCCTTTTTATTGAATTTTAATTGTCTTGCTTTAATGTGATTGGCCATAGCATTTTTAATTACCTCATGCTTACATAAGCATGAGGTAATAAATCCCATTATTTCCATTTACTTTTCTTTCATTGCTTATTCTTTTTTTTAAATAAATTTTCATTAATATTTGTTCATATTTTATGTCATATAATTCACTTGCATAAATGGACAAGTTGGTCAAAAATCATCTCTGAAGCCGAAATGACCAAAATGCCCTTCATTTGGCTTACCGGGCCAAAATTGTCTGTACCGATTGAAAAATTTTTCTAAGCATTTCCTTGGAATTCTAATGCCATAAAAACCTCAATGACCCTTCTCTGGAGTCCCAAAAATTATTTTATAATTTTTCCCTTGGATCTAGGGCTCCTAGTTGTGAGAATCGGAACTTCTCACTAGGTTACCCATCGCTGGGGCACCGGCTCATTTAACTTGGTTGTATTTTATTTCTAAAATTTTTCCTTAATTTTTCTTATTAATATTTGAGTTAATTATGGTTGCTCTCTTTAGTTTAAATATTTTTTCGGACGTTCTAGCTGTCCGGACCGACACTGGTCACTGGAACAGTAGGGTGTTACATGCGTGACTCTCTACCTCCTCCTCGATCGGTCTAGGAGACCCGTGCTCTGAAGGATCAAATGCCATCGATCCTATAAAATAGGCAAAGAAAAGATCTATATTAGTGTCACCTTTGTCACACCCTACCCCTCTGTAAGGCATAACATGATCCCATAGTATACCTAATGAATTACCAACTCCGTCTACTGATAACCCATTAAATACACTACAAGGGATTTTAAAAACTTTTCTTACTTCTTTTACAGTGGTGAGCACTATTTACAGGTGTTAAAAACCTTTTTGAACTGAAGTGATAGAACTAACACATTTGAATTATTTGGAATTTCTGTAAAAATTTTGGCAGAGTGCAATCTGTATTTTGGATAAAACAATTCTTCAAAAAACCTGTAAAAAGCACTTCAATATATTTCCAAATCTCAACTCCAACATATTTCTCAACTCAAATCCACAGTGATTTTTCAAAGACTGAGATACAAGAAATATAATACAATTTTTACAAGTCAAAATAACTCATAATTTACTTTACAACTTCAATGTACAATTTTAATTTACAACTGCTCAAAACCAAGAACACTATGTACATACAGTGGTCATACATTACAGTACAAAATGCAAAATGTGGTATACTCATTATACCCGATAATCTCTCGTTGGATGTACTAGCAGCCTAGTCTGCTGCCCTGTCCGTCCGTCTACCTGTGATAGCAATAAAAAGCTATCGCTGAGACAATGTCTCAGCGGTGCACAACATTAACCAAATACAACTTTAAATCACAATTCATAAATCATTTAAATGATGGATACGTAAAATCATAGTTAAATTCAAGACAATGAATGTCAGAAGGAATTTAACACAATATCATAATAAATCTCAGTAATCAAAACATAGTTAAATTCAAAAGACAGTGAATGTCAATAAGACTTTAAACTCCATTTCACAATCTTACAATACGTATCAATAAATCACACACAGCTTGAAATCATGTTCCAAAGTTCAATTCATCCCAAAAGCCGATGGCTAATGAGGTATTCAATTCGTCCCAAAAGTCAATGACTAATGAGGAATAACATAGCTAGCTAGCAAAAATATGAGTACTCATCCAATTCGTCCTCAACAGGCACACACCTCAACACTTCAGCCAGAGAGGGAATTCAATTCGTCCCACTAGACAAGCTAGCGAGGAATAGAATCAATATACATGATAGCTGTGGTTTCAAATCATTTCCAATGCTTTTCAATCAATAAGTATCCATCAATATCATTCAAACAATTTTTCACAGTTTCAAACCATTTACAATGCTTTTCAAGCAATAAAAATTCATTCAAACACATTTCCACAATTTAAAACAATAATATACAAATAGTCATAATTCATTTCAATTGAAAAATTCAAAAGAAATAGTTGTTGTGCACAAACCTCTGATAACTGTCTCCTGGTCTTGACTCAGTGTTTTCTTCCCTTTTTCTGAGTCTTTGCTAACTGAGAAACACAATTTGAAGTGTTTCAGTACTTAATTAAACTGTCTCTAACGATAATGTTTGATAAATAATTCACTGAATGTTATTATTTGCTTAATCAACCTAATATATCGACCCTCGATGCATTCTAGGTAAATTAGGTTTTAATGTTACTAACATGTCACATTCGATAGTCTATTAGGGTTGGTACATGTTACCAAGTTCATTTCCGTATACATAGCTTCAATTTTGGAGAATACAGCTGCACCCTTCAATTGATCAAACAGATCATCAATGCGAGGCAACGGATATCTATTCTTTATTGTCACCTTATTCAACTGCCAGTAGTCAATGCATAAGTGGAGAGTACCATCCTTCTTCTTAACAAACAACACTGGTGCTCCCCAAGGTGACACACTAGGGCGGATGAAGCCCTTTTCAAGTAATTTTTGCAACTGTATCTTCAACTCCTTCAACTCTGCTGGTGCCATTCTATATGGTGTTATGGAGATTGGATCCACACCAGGCATAACATTAATTTCAAACTGTACTTCTCTTTCCGGAGGTAATCCTGGCAATTCATCAGAAAATACATCTGGAAAGTCATGTGCTGTAGGGATGTCCCTCAATGCTGGACTCCCCACTTGGGTGTCTACCACATGTGCCAAGTATGCTTCACACCCCTTTCTGATCATTTTTCTGGCTAGTGCAGCCGAAATGATGTTTGATGGCAATAACTGCCTCTTCCTATGTATTACCACATCACTGTACTGAGGGAGACCAAAAGTGACTGTCTTCAGCCTACAGTCAATCATGGCATGATGCCTAGCTAACCAATCCATGCCCAAGATGATATCATAATCTCTGAAGGGCATTTTAATGAAATCAGACAGAAAAGTGTGTCCTTGGATCACCAAAGGACAATCTCTATACATTCTATTAACCCTGACTTCCTGTCCTAGTGGACTTGTTACTAGCACCTCAAAGTCCATTTTTGTACTAGAACAGCAATGCAATCAAAGATGCTAGCACTCACATAAGAATGGGTAGAACCCGGATCAAATAACACAAACACATTCTGATTAAAAGTTGAGAAGGACCAGCCACAACATCAGATGTCTCGACCTCTTCTCTCTGTCTCATTGCATAGATTCGATCGAGCACCGCCTTGCTTGCTCAATGTTTCATCGTGCCTTGGTCGTCACTGGCTACCTCTACCCCTGCCTCTACCTCTGCTGAGTGGTTGTGTACTTCTGGTGACAGGGCTCTGAACTGACCCTTCTGCAGTAGTAGGAGGTGGTCTAACTCTGCGACTACTGGTGCAGTCCTTGGCAAAGTGTCCTATGCCTCCACAGTTATAACAGGCTCCAATAGCCTTGTAGCATATCCCACCATGATTTCTTCCACAAGTTTCACACTGGCGGGGAGGGTAGGAATTTCTGGTACTCTGCTAACCAGATAGAGGAGGCTTCTGTTCTGAATATCTTCCCCTACCAGACTTCTTGCCACCTCTGCCATGTCCCCCATGGTTCTTCCTCTTTCTAATAGGACCACTGGAACTCTGTTCTACTAATTTTCCCTCTTTCTCTATCTTCTCTGATTTCTTTTTCTCAGCAGCAGCTTCAGACTTGATACTTTCCAACTCTAGGGCTTGAGAAATAAGTTCAGAGAAGTTAGTGTGTTTGAATCTGACTACTTGTTGTCTGATACTGGGCTTCAAGCCGGTTTCAAACCTCTTGCATCTCTTCCTGCTAGTAGAAAGTAGACTCACTGCATAATGGCTCAGGCGGGAAAATTCTCTTTCATACTCAGCCACTGATCTGTTCCCCTGTTTCAGACTTAGGAATTCTTATAACTTCTGGCCTATATAAGCATCAGGGACATACTTTTGTCTGAATTCCCTGAGAAAGTCATTCCATGTTAGCACTGCAGGTTCTACCAGACTATGGGGAATGGTTTTCCACCAGTCATAAGCATCCCCCTGTAGCAAAGATACTGAGTATTCAAATCTGAGCTCATCTGTGCAGTGCAATTTCTTGAATACCCTATCCATCCTCTCTAACCACTGTTCAGCCTCTAGAGGATCTACTATCCCCCTGAACTCTGTAGCCCCATATTTCATCAATTTGTCATACTGCCTAGCAGGCCACTGGTGGCTGTATTGGGACTTGAGTAGGCACATTACCAGCCATTTGTTGGAACATTGCAGCCATCTCACGAGCGAATCGAGCAGAAATCGCGGTCTTTGCAGGGCTAGTCTTCTTGAACCACTGACATTGTGTAGGCCTGGGGCATCCCCTTGCACCTCAGCCTCAATAGATTGATTGACTGAACGATCACCCTCTTCCATAGTCAATGCGAGGATTTTAGATCTCCTGAACAAACAACACAAGGAGATTTCCTCCCGTTAGTGCATATTTATAATGTAATGTACTGTATGTATCAAACAATGATGTTGAGCAGTTGTACTATGAAGAAAGAATATTCAAATAACATGTGAAAACAGAATTAAAAAACTAGCTCTGATACCACTAAAACATGTCACACCCTACCCATCTGTAAGGCATAACATGATCCTGTAGTATACCTAATGAATTACCAACTCCGTCTACTGATAACCCATTAAATACACTACAAGGAATTTTAAAAACTTTTCTTACTTCTTTTACAGTGGTGAGCACTATTTACAGGTGTTAAAAACCTTTTTGAACTGAAGTGATAGAACTAACACATTTGAATTATTTGGAATGTCTATAAAAATTTTGGCAGAGTGCCATCTGTATTTTGGATAAAACAGTTCTTCAGAAAACCTACAAAAAGCACTTCAATATATTTCCAAATCTCAACTCCAACATATTTCTCAATACAACATATTTCTCAACTCAAATCCACAGTGATTTTTCAAAGACTGAGATACAAGAAATATAATACAATTTTTACAAGTCAAAATAACTCATAATTTACTTTACAACTTCAATGTACAATTTTAATTTACAACTGCTCAAAACCAAGAACACTATGTACATACAGTGGTCATACATTACAGTACAAAATGCAAAAATGTGGTATACTCATTATACCCGATAATCTCTCGATGGATGTACTAGCAGCCTAGTCTGCTGCCCTGTCCGTCTGTCTACCTGCGACAGCAATAAAAAGCTATCACTGAGACAATGTCTCAGAGGTGCACAACATTAACCAAATACAACTTTAAATCACAATTCATAAATCATTTAAATGATGGATACGTAAAATCATAGTTAAATTCAAGACAATGAATGTCAGAAGGAATTTAACACAATATCACAATAAATCTCAGTAATCAAAACATAGTTAAATTCAAAAGACAGTGAATGTTAATAAGACTTTAAACTCCATTTCACAATCTTACAATACATATCAATAAATCACACACAGCTTGAAATCATGTTCCAAAGTTCAATTGATCCTAAAAGCCGATGGCTAATGAGGTATTCAATTTGTCCCAAAAGTCAATGACTAATGAGGAATAACATAGCTAGCTAGCAAAAATATGAGTACTCATCCAATTCGTCCTCAACAGGCACACACCTCAACACTTCAGCCAGAAAGGGAATTCAATTCGTCCCACTAGATAAGCTAGCGAGGAATACAGTCAATATACATGATAGCTGTGGTTTCAAATCATTTCCAATGCTTTTCAATCAATAAGTATCCATCAATATCATTCAAACAATTTTTCACAGTTTCAAACCATTTACAATGCTTTTCAAGCAATAACTATTCATTCAAACACATTTCCACAATTTAAAACAATAATATACAAATAGTCATAATTCATTTCAATTGAAAAATTCAAAAGAAATAGTTGTTGTGCACAAACCTCTGATAACTGTCTCCTGATCTTGACTCAATGTTTTCTTCCCTTTTTCTGAGTCTTTGCTAACTGAGAAACACAATTTGAAGTGTTTCACTACTTAATTAAACTGTCTCTAACGATAATGTTTGATAAATAATTCACTGAATGTTATTATTTGCTTAATCAACCTAATATATCGACCCTCGATGCATTCTAGGTAAATTAAGTTTTAATGTTACTAACATGTCACATTCGATAGTCTATTAGGGTTGGTACATGTTACCAAGTTCATTTCCGTATATACTTCATTTTCTTGCAATTTGCTGGATTCCGGGATACTAGTTTGACCTAGCCGGACGACCTAGTTCCCTCTGTTTTTGGGTTTCGGTCAAAACTAAAAACTTGTAGATCTATGTCTTATGGAACGCGGGGCAAAATTTCAGGTCATTCTGAGTTATGTAGACCATGTTATGGTCATTTTACTATTGCTGGTCAAATTGTACCAAAATTGGTCACTTTAGGTCATTTTAGGTCATTTTAGGTTCGGCCAGTTTTTGGACCCTAACTTGTGCAAGCTGTTTCACTTGCTTATGGTCATTTCTGGGCTTTGGTGTCTTCATAAAACTTGTAGATATGGGTCTTAGCTATTCATGGTTAAAATTTCAGGTCAATTGGACTTGTTTTGAGTGAGTTATGGCCTAAATATTAACTGCTGCCCAAATGGTCAATTTTCAAGCCTCATTTGCACTTAATCCGGATTTGGTCATTTTTCAAGCTACCTTGCAAGCAGAATTTTTTGCAAGCTTTCTTCATGAAAGTTGGCACATTTTGTGCCTAGTTTCTCCTCCAATTGGTCTCATACCAATTGGAGCCACACACTTGAAGTTCTAGGCCTAAAACACAAACTGCCTTATTGCATTTCTTTCATACACATCAAGCATCACTTTTAACACTTACCAAACTTAACATTCAAGCCAATTCTGGTTGTACCACAATCTAAACATAATTTAAAACATATTATAGGTCATTTTGGCAGCTTACAATTACATTCAATATACACCAACAAGTGCAGAATTTTTCAATCCAATTTATGACAATTCAATCACCTATTCATGCTCATTTACATGTCCCACTTCACACCACCATACACACACTCAAACTGCCATAACAACCAACACATTTTAACATCATTATTCCATAAACCAAGCATGAATTCCACCATTCTTCAAGAGTTAGCAAACTGCCACAATGGTGCACTTACATTCCATTACTTTCCAAGCTTTAAATTTCATTTTACATTTACATATACTAAGTATACATCACCCAAACAATTTCCTACACAATATACATTTAATCAATCATTTAATTCACCATTTACAAGCACAAATAAACTGCCCTCAAGGTGTTTCCATGGCTGCCAAAACTACACACTCCCATTCAACATCAAACCTCAAAAGTTTCTCCATAAATCAAACACCCATAACATCCTTACAAACTTTAACAAAGCAATAATCAAAAACTCAAACTTACCTATTTTTGGGACTTGCTAAATCTTCACTAAAACTTCTTAATATTGGTATCTACTTCTTCCTTGTGAAGTGGGGATCAAGATTAATGAAGGAACTTTGGTGTTTGGGGGTGAAATGGAGGAGATGATGAAGCTTCTTCAAGTTTCGGCCATGGAGGTTGTGAGGGAATTCAATTCGGCATGGGAGGAGAATGGAGGTTGAAGATGAAGTTTAGTGGATTAATCTGCCCACTAAATACATATTATAATCCTTAGTGGTCCACTTACACAAAATCAATTATATTTTATGTTTAAATGTGATAATTAGTCAATTTACCCTCCTTTTTAACTATTTACATTAGGTACCCCTAAATTATTTTTTCATTATATTTTCCAAGTGTAATATTTTTTATTTTTAATGGAAATTTAGGTTAAAAGACAATTCGGGATGTCAAATGACCACAATGCCCCTGTTCGGTTTGCATTCCCGATTTTTTGGTAACACCGGGTTTTGTCCATTTTTCAATTTCTCACTTTTCTTTGTACTAATTATTTAATTTTTCTTTGATATTTCTAATGATATTTATACTTCAATAGGGGTGTATTTAAGTCCTAAAAATATTTTCCAGGGTTCCCAGCAGTCCAGGGCTAGTCAACGGTCCACGCCGTGACTTCCCGGTGCGGTCACCCATCGCTAGGGTTCTCAGCTCGCTTAACTTGATTGCATTTCTTTACTATTATTTTTCCTTTGTTTTTCTTGTATTTTCTTTTCTTGTATTTCATTATTTTATGTCTCCTCACTCATATTGAAGTGTAGTTCTAGGCATCCTAGCTGTCCGGACAATACTGGTCACTGGAACAGTAGAACGCACTACCGAACATAGGGGTGTTACAATTCTCCCCCCCTTAAAAAAAATTTCGTCTCGAAATTTTACCTGGCATTAGTCTCTGAACAGCTGTGGGTGTTGTCTGCTCATATCCTCTTCACGTTCCCAAGTAGCTTCCTAGCCTGAATGATTTTCCACAGCACTTTAACCAGGTGTATCTGTTTATTTCTCAGCTGCTTCACCTCATAAGCCAGAATTTTTATGGGTTCTTCCTCATATGAGAGGTCTAGATTTACCTCAATCTCTTCAACTGATAGTACATGAGATGGGTCAGATCTGTACCTCCTTAACATGGACACATGGAAGACATTGTGTATCCTTGCTAGCTCTGGAGGTAATGCCAATCGATATGCCAAAGGACTAACTCTTTCCAGAACCTCATATGGTCCGATGAAATGAGGACTCAGTTTTCCCTTTCTACCAAATCTCATAATCCTCTTCCAAGGAGAAAATTTGAGGAATACCTTATCACCCACTGCATATTCAATATCTCTTCTCTTCAGATCAACATAGGACTTCTGACGGTCTGATGCAGCCTTGAGTCTATCTCTGATCAATCTGATCTTTTCCTCTGTCTGCTGAACAATTTCTGGCCCAATCATCTTCCTTTCACCTACTTTATCCCAACATAAGGGAGTTCTGCACTTTTTGCCATACAAAGCTTCATATGCAGGCATCCCAATGGTAGATTGGTAGCTGTTGTTATAAGCAAACTCAATCAAAGGCAAGTGTGTATCCCAACTACCTTCAAACTCAATCGCACAAGCCCGTAGCATATCCTCCAATATCTGAATAACTCTCTCAGACTGGCCATGCATGCGTGGGTGGAATCTTTGTCTTTGAAGTTCAATCTAGTTCCTAGGGCTCTCTGAAGACTACCCCAGAATCTAGAAGTGAACCTAGGATCTCTGTCAGACACAATTGATACTGGCACTCCATGCAATTTTACAATCTCATATATGTATAATCTGGCCAATCTTTCCAGGTTATAGTCCATCTGAACTGGCAAAAAGTGAGCAGACTTGGTCAATCTGTCAACTATAACCCATACTGCATCATGACTACTCTATGTCCTTGGAAGTCCTATAACAAAATCCATAGTTATTCGTTCCCATTTCCACTCTGGTACTGACAAAGAATGTAACAAACTAGGTGGAACTTGATGTTCTGCCTTTACTTGCTGACAAGTTAGGCATTTGGAAACAAATTCAGCTATATCTCTCTTCATACCCATCCACCAGTAATGCTCTTTCAACCCTCTATACATTTTAGTTCCACTGTGGTGCATAGCAAAGGAGACTCATGTGCTTCCTTCATAATGATCTGTCTCAATTCCACATCACTAGGAACGCACATTACGCTTCGATGTAGCAATAAACCATCATCTCTCACGTAAAATTCAGGTTTCTTGCCTGCTGACTTCTTTCATGAGCTTCGATATTTATCATCACTCGAGTAGCCATTACGATCGACCAATCAACACCGGGCTGTACATGCCATGCAACTACCGTCATCCCTCATCATCAATCTCTAAACTGGCATGCTGTGCTTTTAATTCATATACCATGGACAAAGGAGAAACTCTGAAACTTGCCATAGTCTTGCGACTTAAGGCGTCAGCCACCACATTTGCTTTCCCTGGCTGATACTCTATTAAGCAATCATAATCTTTAATGAGTTCTAACCATCTCCTCTGCCTCAAATTTAATTCCTTCTGGGTGCCTAAGTACTTCAAGCTCTTGTGATCTGTGTAAATGTAGCATTTCTCCCTATACAAATAGTGTCTCCAGATCTTCAGAGCAAAAACAATAGCTGCTAGCTCCAGATCATGTGTTGGGTAGTTCCTCTCATACGGTTTCAGCTGGCGTGATGCATAAGCAATGACATTCCGATCTTGCATCAGTACACAGCCTAACTCATTGTGAGAAGCATCACTATAAACTGTGTATTCTTTACCCGGAGTAGGTAAAGTGAGGACTGGAGCTTTAGTCAAACACCTCTTCAACTCATCAAAACTTTGCTGGCATTTATCTGTCCACTGAAATTTTACATCTTTCCGAAGCAGTTTGGTTAGTGGAGAAGATAACATAGAAAACCCTTTGACAAACCGACGGTAATATCTAGCTAAACCCAGAAAACTGTGAATTTCTGTGATGTTCCTAGGCGGCTTCCAATTAAGGATAGCTTTTACCTTGCTGGAATCTACCTTGATCCCTTTAGCTGACACAACATGTCCCAAAAAGGATATTTCTTTCAGCCAAAATTCACACTTTGACAATTTGGCGTATAGCTGTTTCTCCCTTAAAGTCTGCAGTACAATCCGCAGATGTAACACCCCTAAGTTCGGTAGTGCGTTCTACTGTTCTGGTAACCAGTGCTGTCCGGACAGCTAGGATGCCTAGAACTACACTTCGTTACGAGTGAGGAGACATAAAATAATGAAATACAAGAAAAGAAAATATAAGAAAAACAAAAGAAAAATAATAGTAAAGAAATGTAACCAAGTTAAGCGAGCCGAGAACCCTAGCGATGGGTGACCGCACCGGGAAGTCACGGCGTGGACCGTTGACTAGCCCTGGACTGCGGGGAACCCTGGAAAACATTTTTAGGACTTAAATAGACCCTTATTGAAGAATAAATATCATTAGGAAGATCAAAGAAAAATTAAATAATTAGTACAAAGAAAAGTGAGAAATTGAAAAACAGACAAAACCGGGTGTTACCGAAAAATCGGGAATGCAACCCGAACGGGGGCATTATGGTCAATCGACATCCCGAATTGTCTTTTGACCAAAATTTCCATTAAAAATAAATAATATTACACTTAGAAAATAAAATGAAAAATTAATTTGGTGGTACCTAATACAAATAGCCAAAAGTGGAGTGAAAAAGGTGTAAATAACACATTTAACTTATTATATGATTTAATAAGTGTGAGTGGGCCACTAAAGGAATAAACTAAGTTAAATGGGGCATGTGTACACCTAATATGCAATCTGCAAATTCATTTCTTCAAAGTTCCTCAACCATGCCGATTTGAGAAGAAAGAAGAACTCCATTGCCGTTTCACTTGGAGCTTGATCCATCCCTCCATTTCATCTCCAATCACTTAGATTGCTTCATTAAAGATTGTCTACAAATCATAAGGAAGAGCTTGATACCAAAATCAAGAAGTTTAATCAAGGTTTAGCAAGTTCCAACCATAGGTAAGTTTACATTTTTGAATATTGCTTTGTTAAACTTTGTGTACATGTTATGGGTGTTGGATTTGTGAAGAAAATTTTCAAGTGTGAGGAGTTATTGATATGTCCATTTTGGACAGCCATGGAGTTATGTATTTAATGATTTATTATTACATATATTTGATGTAAATTCATGTTGAGTAGAGGGATTTAATATCCTAGTACGTTATTTCCATGAAAATGTGGTGATTGTGCACTTAAATTGGAGATTGATGAATTATGAGACACTTTGGCATTGTAGAACATTTCGGCAGCCTTGGGACACTTTGATAAATGTATGAGTTCATGAAGGTATTGGCAGAATATTGACATTGAGGATTGATGGATATGTATATAGATTGGTTGTGTAAAGTGTATGTAAGAATGAGTAATGTTTAGGTGTATATGTGATTGTACTTAGACTTTGTAAATTTGAGTTTTAATTGGTGTATTGAGGATAATTGTAATCTGCCCAAAGTGACTTTAAAGTGAAGAGGTATGTGGTTTTGGTAATGTACCAAAACAGAATTGGTAAGGGAAGTGGACATATAGCAATTAAATGTGTAATGGATACATGTATAAGTAAGGTAATTAAGGGCAGTATGCATTTTAGTCTATAACTTTAAATGTGTAACCTCAATTGGTATGAGACCAATTGGAGGTGAAACTAGGCACAAAATGTGCCAACTTTCATTGAGAAAGCATACCAAAATTCTGCTTGCAATGTGACATGAAAAATGACCAATTCGGATTAAGTGCAAGTGAGGCCTGAAAACTGACCAATTGGGCAGCAGTTAGTGTTTAGGCCATAACTCACTCAAAACAGGTCCAATTGACCTGAAATTTTAACCATGAATAGTTAAGACCCATACCCACAAGTCTTATGAAGACACCAAATCCCAGAAATGACCATAAGCAAGTCAAACAGCTTGCACAAGTTCGGGTCCAAAAACTGGCCGAACCAAAGTTGACCAAAATTGACCTAAAATGACCTAATTTGATGCCATTTGACCAGCAATAGTAAAATGACCATAACTTGGTCTACATAACTCAAAATGACCTAAACTTTTGCCTCGCATTCCATAAGACATAGATCTACAAGTTTGTAGTTTTGACCAAAACCCAAAAACCGAGAAAACTAAGTCGTCCGGCTAGGTCAAATTAGTATCCCGGAATCCAGCAAATTGCAAGAAAATGCACTAAACAAGGAAATGAAATTGGTAACGTGTACCAACCCTAAAACACTATCGAATGTGACATATTAGTGACACTAAAACCTAATTTACCTAGAACACATCGAGGGTCGATATATTAGGTGATTAAGCAAATAATAGATTTCAGTGAACTACTTATCAAGCATTATCGTTAGAAACAGTTTAATTAAGTACTGAAACACTTCAAATTGTGTTTCTCAGTTAGCAAAGACTCAAGGAGAGGGAAGGAAACACTGAGTCAAGACCAAGAGACAGTTATCAGAGGTTTGTGCACAACTAGTTTTTTACTGATTTTGTTTTGAATATTTCATATGATTAAATGACATATTTTTCTTATGTATTATGTTTAACAAGCATTGGATTTGATTCAATGATTATTGAAATTGTTATAGTATGTGTGAATTTAGCTTTGTAAAATGGTATTTCCACAAGTATTAAGCATTGTTATGGATTGAATAAATTATGTTTTGGAAAATTGTGATAGAACATGTTTTGAATTGTGATGGTAATTTTCATGGAAAAATGCAAATTTATGATTTGAATTGTGTTGAGCATAAAAATTATTGGATATTGGAATCGAATTTGAATCGAATTATATTGTGATTTATGCTCACTAAAGGGATTGTGATATTGTTTTATATCTCACTATAGATGCTTGACTAGGTTATTACCCGTCTCTCTCATTTGTTGAGAAGACAATGGAGTTAGTTATATTTTGATTACCATGGCACGTGCACAGGCTTAGATTTTCCTCTGATTTGAGGTTAGATCTAAGTTTATTTTATCGTTATGGCCCTTGTGGAAGATTCATTATTGTGATGGTACTGTGCATGATGATTCGACCTCCACGACCATAGGGAGTTAGAATCTGATTCGACCTCCCCGACCATAGGGAGTTAGAATCACATCGAAGATGGCCCTATCGGATTAGTCTTGCATAGTTAGTGAGATAAAGAATGATTTGTGAGATACAGCATGGTTTTTGAGCTCTGACAAGATGGTTTTGAGATACAACATGGTTTTGAGATAAAGATTGATTTTTGAGATACATAATGATTTTTGAGATATAGAATGGCTTTTGAATGGTAAAGAATTGTGATTTCAATTATGGTTTATGTATAATTGATTTTGTTGGAATTACTTAAATGGTTAGTCATGATTTGATAAATTGAATTTTGTGATCAAAGTCATTTATACAAATGATTTACATTATTGGCAATGAATATTTTGAGTTTTGGAATTTGATGAGTATTCAGATTTCCAAATTATTTACTGTAAATTTTGTCAATGTATATTGTACTATGTTTTAAATTATCGTTGTGCACCACTGAGTTCACCACTCAGCGATAGCTTTGTATGCTGTCGCAGGTAAGAAAAGCATAGAGCAGTGAGTAAGTTTCTTTGAAGACACTTTCACCAGCTCGGGTATATTATAGGTATACCCATGTACATAGGTCTGATGTATGCATGTAATAATATGTATGTAAATTATTTGAGCAGTTGTAAATTAAAATTGTACATTGAAGTTGTAAAGTGAATTATGAGTTATTTTGACTTGTAAAATTTGTATTATATTTCTTTTATCTCATCCTTTGAAAATATTGAAAAATTGTTGTGGATTGAGTTGAGAAAAATATTGTGTTGAATTTTGTTGGAGTTGAGATTGGGAAAAATATTGAAGTGCTTTTTACAGGTTTTCTGAAGAACTGTTTTATCCAAAATACAGATGGCACTCTGCCAAAATTTTTACAGAAATTCCAAATAAGTCAAATGTGTTAGTTCTATCACTTCAGTTCACAAAAGTTTTTAACACCTGTAAATAGTGCTCATGTAACACCCTCCCGGTAACCACTCCGTACATCCCTCTTTATGATCCGGTGTCGGTCCCAGACAGCTAGAACGTCCGAAAAATATTTAAACTAAAGTCAGGAACCAAAATTAACTCAAATATTAATAAGAAAAATTTAATAAAAATTTTAGAAATAAAATACAACCAAGTAAAACAAGCCGGTGCCCAAGCGATGGGTAACCGGAGGGAAGTTGCGGTTCTCGCAACGAGGAGCCCTAGACCTGGGGGAAAAATTATAAAATAATTTTTGGGACTCCAGAGAAGGGTTATTAAGGTTTCCATGGCATTAGAATGCTAAGAAAATACCTAGAAAAATTTTTCAATCGGTACAGACAATTTTGACCCGTTAAGCCAAACGGAGGGCATTTTGGTCATTTCGCCTTCAGAGGTGATTTTTGGCCGACTTGTCCAGTTAAGTAAATAATTATTATGACCCAAAATATGAATAAATATTGCTAAAAATTAAATTAAAATGTGGTAGAAAAGAAAAGGAAAGAAAAATGAAATAAAAAGCCAATTTTGACATAATGTGATGTCATTAACATACCCCCAACCAATCAAAATTTGACAAGCCTTCTTAAACCACTTAAAAGAGTCAAAATGAAGACCAAAATCACTAAAATTTCCAGCAGCCCTCACCTTCACAAAGAGCTCACCCGTAGCTCTCAAATCCCATAGCCAAACTTCCATTGATTTTCAACCAAAGCTTACTTTCTTCCTTCATTTCACCACTAAACCCTAACCCCTTTCATTAAACCTTGACCATATCACTTGGAGAAGCTCTTGGCAGCCAAGAAGAAGAAGGAAAGTGAGGTTTAGAAGCTTGGAAAAATCTGCCCTAAGTGAGGTTAGTGCATATATGAAGTTTAAAACTCATTAGTTCCATGATCTATGCTTGCAATGAATGAAAAATTGTGAAATAATGAAACAAATCCATGTGTATCTCTACCAAGAATTTAGGCAGCCCTATGGGAGATTGAGGTTGATTGTTTGATAAGCTTAGAATGGTTGGAAATCATGGTTAAAGTATTAACATGCATGGAGACTTAAGTAAGTATGTTAATCAAAGTGTATGAGTAAATTTAGTTGAACATTAGGGTTTAGGATGGTGAAATTGTGAATTAGCCTTGGAAATGGTTAGAGGACTTTTTAATGGTCAATTAGTGACCATTTTAGGTAGGTTGACCCTAATTAGAACTAAAAATGGGATGGAAAGGTGAAGGTATAAACTGCCCTATGGACAGCAGCATAGGGACTGAAATTTCAGTCCCTTTGCACTGCCATAACTTGGGCAGTGGTAGTCCAATTGGTGTTTGGCCATTTGGACATGAAACTAGGCTTATAATGGCACATTTTTGCTGAAGAAAGCATGCCCAAAAGACCAAAGCAAAAGGGTCAAAACCCAGCCACAATCCGGAACCCTGAAACTGAATTCTGCAGAATTTGCCAAATGAACAGTAACTGTTCATTTGGCCATAAGTCACTGTAGATTTGGTCAATTGGTCTGAAATTTTTACAGCAACAAGTTAAGACATAGGCAAACAACTTTCATGAAGGAACCTATCCCAAATTATGGCCAGAACCCATTCAACCAAGTGACTCAAGTCACTGTTCATGCACTGTAGATATGGTAAAATTCTGCAGACTGCATATCCGGGCAGCTTGGGTTTTGAGCCATATCTGAGCTACAAAACTCCAAATGGAGTGATTCAAAAAAGGAAATTCAACTAGACAAAATAAGGAACAACTTTCATGTTTTACATTTCTTCAAATTCCAACAGTAACAGTGTCCAATGGAACAGTGAAGTTAGGGCACCAAAACTGAAATTTTCTGCTAGTGTGGGTTACACTTTGAAATTGCAAAAACACTTAATGCCAACAAGTTTTAAACACCAAATGTGGTATGTTGGGAGTGCCAAAGTTGATGTACACATTTTTATGCTAAAAGTCAACATTTTTGTTGACCAATGATGAATAGTAACACAAAAAGTTAAAATTCACAAATTGACGGTTATGAGTTTCAAATGCCCTAGTATACCTAACAAGATTGGTTTGGATAGTTTGGCATGCCAATAGGGTTCAGTTAGCAGTACTGCATATGGCAAAAATGCCATTCTGTGATTTCATGGCTTTTAGCCATTCTGAATTTGCATTGAGACTTGGCCTTGTGCTCGATATCATTCTGACTTGTTAGCCGCTGCTGCACACCGAGATGCATATGTGACCGATGGTGTGACGGCCCGAGGTACTAGGTACCCAGTGCCAGTTTACCCGTTATCCAGTCCAGTCGTCTAGTGTAGGTTACTTGGGGCAACCAAATGAATAAAAGTGAACAAAGTTAATGAATTAATGAATATACCAAGATCAAACAAAGAAAGCATACACATTGTATACACATTTATTTTCTTGCTATTTTCTTCTATTATATTATTGCACCACTAAGCATTATTGCTTAGCGCGTGCTTTTGCCACGCGTAGGTACTGGAGATCCCGATCGTGAGCCCGGAGACCACTGATCGGGTGAGTCCATCCGCGATTCCGCTCGGTGTCCGTGTCACCTCACTACTGCGCAGCATCGGTAGGGCACTAGATGCCATTTTGTCATCTTGTAATTAACTTTTTATTTTCTCATATGTATTTAGGATTTATGTAATGTATTTTGAGGTTCATGTAAATAATAAAGATTTATGGTTATGTATGGTATTAATTTGAGTATTTAATGGTTGTTTATATATAAGAACCCTGAAAAGGGATGTTTTGAAAAATGAAAAGGTTGTTGAGACCTGAAATTGACAAATTACTGAGATATTGATATTGAGTTTTATTGATGATATTGGAGTAGAGAATGAATGAAATTGTATATTGGAAGTGTTTTTAACAGGTTCCGAAGAACTGTTTTCTCCATTTTTAGCCGGTACTCCGCCGGATTTTCCTTAAAATCTTCGGAACCTCAAATGAAATAATACTTTTGATAAATGGTTAAAATAAATCATATTTCATAAATTAATTTCAAAAGCATGACACAAATTAAGTAAGGTATATTAGAGTGTGCCAGTACACCGTGTGGCATTACTTATTCGGGTATACTGTACACGAGTAAGGGGTGTCACAGCTCACCACTGTGAAAGAAGTAAGAAAAGTTTTTAAAATCCCTTGTAGTGTATTTAATGGGTTATCAGTAGACGAAGTTGATAATTCATTAGGTATACTATGGGATCATATCATGCCTTACAGAGGGGTAGGGTGTGACAGCAAATGTCTGTCATGCTCCTCTGCATTCCTCGAGTATATCAAAATGTCATCAATAAACACCACCACAAATTGGTCGAGATATGGTCTGAAGATAGTGTTCATCAGATCCATAAAAGTAGCTGGAGCATTTGTTAACCCGAATGGCATTACTAGAAACTCATAGTGGCCATGCCGAGTTCTGAAAGCAGTTTTTGGAATACTCTGCTCTTGCACCTTCAACTGATAATAACCAGATCGCAAATCAATTTTGGAGAATACAGCTGCACCCTTCAACTGATCCAACAGATCATCAATGCGAGGCAACGGATATCTGTTCTTTATTGTCACCTTATTCAACTGCCGGTAGTCAATGCATAAGTGGAGAGTACCATCCTTCTTCTTAACAAACAACACTGGTGCTCCCCAAGGTGACACAATAGGGCGGATGAAGACCTTTTCAAGTAATTCTTGCAACTGTATCTTCAACTCCTTCAACTCTGCTGGTGCCATTCTATATGGTGTTATGGAGATTGGATCCACACCAGGCATAACATTAATTTCAAACTGTACTTCTCTTTCCGGAGGTAATCCTGGCAATTCATCAGGAAATACATCTGGAAAGTCATGTACTGTAGGGATGTCTTTCAATGCTGGACTTCCCACTAGGGTTTCTACCACATGTGCCAAGTATACTTCACACCCCTTTCTGATCATTTTTCTGGCTAGTGCAGCCGAAATGATGTTTGATGGCAATAACTGCCTCTCCCCATGTATTACCACATCAGCATCGAGGAGACCAAAAGTGACTGTCTTGACCTCTATCCAATCATGGCATGATGCCTAGCTAACCAATCCATGCCCAAGATGATATCATAATCTCTGAAGGGCATTTTAATGAAATCAGACAGAAAAGTGTGTCCTTGGATCACCAAAGGATAATCTATATACATACTATTAACCCTGACTTCCTGTCCTAGTGGACTTGTTACTAGCACCTCAAAGTCCATTTTTGTACATGGAACAACAATGCAATCAATGATGCTAGCACTCACATAAGAATGGGTAGAACCTGGATCAAATAACACAAACACATTCTGATTAAAAGTTGAGAAGGACCAGCCACAACATCAGATGTCTCGGCCTCTTCTCTCTGTCTCATGGCATAGATTCTGACTGGAGCACTGTCTTGCTCTGAATGTTTCACTGTGCCTTGGCTGCCTACTGGGCTACCTCTACCCCTGCCTCTACTTCTGCTGGGTGGTTGTGAACTTCTGGTTACAGGGCTCTGAACTGACCCTTCTGCAGTAGTAGGAGGTGGTCCAACTCAACGACTACTGGTGTAGTCCTTGGCAAAGTGTCCTGTGCCTCCACAGTTATAACAGGCTCCAATAGCCTTGTAGCATATCCCACCATGATTTCTTCCACAAGTTTCACACTGGTGGGGAGGGTAGGAATCTCTGGTACTCTGCTGACCAGATAGAGGAGACTTCTGTTCTAAATATCTTCCCCTACCAGAATTCTTGCCACCTCTGCCATGTCCCCCATGGTTCTTCCTCTTTCCAGTAGGACCACTGGAACTCTGTTCTACTGATTTTCCCTCTTTCTCTATATTCTCTGATTTCTTTTTCTCAGGAGCAGCTTCAGACTTGATTCTTTCCAACTCCAGGGCTTGAGAAATAAGTTCAGAGAAGTTAGTGTGTTTGAATCCGACTACTTGTAGTCTGATACTGGGCTTCAAGCCGGTTTCAAACCTCTTGCATCTCTTCCTGCTTGTAGAAAGTAGACTCACTGCATAATGGCTCAGGCAGGAAAATTCTCTTTGATACTCAGCCACTGATCTGTTCCCCTGTTTCAGACTTAGGAATTCTTATAACTTCTGATCTACATAAGCATCAGGGACATACTTTTGTCTGAATTCCCTGAGAAAGTCATTCCATGTTAGCACTACAGGTTCTACCAGACTATGGGGAATGGTTTTCCACCAATCATAAGCATCGCCCTGTAGCAAAGATACTGAGTATTCAAATCTGAGCTCCTCTGTGCAGTGCAATTTCTTGAATACCCTATCCATCCTCTCTAACCACTGTTCAGCCTCTAGAGGATCTACTGTCCCCCTGAACTCTGTAGCCCATATTTCATCAATTTGTCATACTGCCTAGCAGGAGACTGTGGTTGTACCACTGGTGGCTGTATTGGGACTTGAGTAGGCACATTACCAGCCATTTGTTGGAACATTGCGACCATCTCACCGAGCGAATCGAGCAGAAATCGCGTGCCGCAGGGTCTTCTTTGAACCATCGACACTGTAGGCTTAAGGCATCCCCTTGCACCTCAGCCTCAATAGATTGATCGACTGAACGATCACCCTCTTCCATAGTCAATGCGAGGATTTTAGATCTCCTGAACAAACAACACAAGGAGATTTCCTCCCGTTAGTGCATATTTATAATGTAATGTACTGTATGTATCAAAAAATGATGTTGAGCAGTTGTACTATGAAGAAAGAATATTCAAATAACATGTGAAAACAGAATTTAAAAACTAGCTCTGGTACCACTAAAACATGTCACACCCTACCCCTCTGTAAGGCATAACATGATCCCGTAGTATCCCTAATGAATTACCAACTCCGTCTACTGATAACCCATTAAATACACTACAAGGGATTTTAAAAACTTTTCTTACTTCTTTTACAGTGGTGAGCACTATTTACAGGTGTTAAAAACCTTTTTCAACTGAAGTGATAGAACTAACACATTTGAATTATTTGGAATTTCTGTAAAAATTTTGGCAGAGTGTCATCTGTATTTTGGATAAAACAGTTCTTCAGAAAACCTGTAAAAAGCACTTCAATATATTTCCAAATCTCAACTCCAACATATTTCTCAACACAACATATTTCTCAACTTAAGTCCACAGTGATTTTTCAAAGACTGAGATACAAGAAATATTATACAATTTTTACAAGTCAAAATAACTCATAATTTACTTTACAACTTCAATGTACAATTTTAATTTACAACTACTCAAAACCAAGAACACTATGTACATACAGTGGTCATACATTACGGTACAAAATGCAAAATGTGGTATACTCATTATACCCGATAATCTTTCACTGGATGTACTAGCAACCTAGTCTGCTGCCCTGTCCGTCTGTCTACCTGCGACAGCAATAAAAAGCTATCACTGAGACAATGTCTTAGAGGTGCACAACATTAACCAAATACAACTTTAAATCACAATTCATAAATCATTTAAATGATGGATACGTAAAATCATAGTTAAATTCAAGACAATGAATGTCAGAAGGAATTTAACACAATATCACAATAAATCTCAGTAATCAAAACATAGTTAAATTCAAAAGACAGTGAATGTTAATAAGACTTTAAACTCCATTTCACAATCTTACAATACGTATCAATAAATCACACACAGCTTGAAATCATGTTCCAAAGTTCAATTCATCCCAAAAGCCGATGGCTAATGAGGTATTCAATTTGGCCCAAAATTCACTGACTAATGAGGAATAACATAGCTAGCTAGCAAAAATATGAGTACTCATCCAATTCGTCCTCAACAGGCACACACCTCAACACTTCAGCCAGAGAGGGAATTCAATTCGTCCCACTAGACAAGCTAGCGAGGAATACAATCAATATACATGATAGCTGTGGTTTCAAATCATTTCCAATGCTTTTCAATCAATAAGTATCCATCAATATCATTCAAACAATTTTTCACAGTTTCAAACCATTTACAATGCTTTTCAAGCAATAACTATTCATTCAAACACATTTCCACAATTTAAAACAATAATATACAAATAGTCATAATTCATTTCAATTGAAAAATTCAAAAGAAATAGTTTTTGTGCACAAACCTCTGATAACTGTCTCCTGGTCTTGACTCAGTGTTTCCTTCCCTTTTTCTGAGTCTTTGCTAACTGAGAAACACAATTTGAAGTGTTTCACTACTTAATTAAACTGTCTCTAACGATAATGTTTGATAAATAATTCACTGAATGTTATTATTTGCTTAATCAACCTAATATATCGACCCTCGATGCATTCTAGGTAAATTAGGTTTTAATGTTACTAACATGTCACATTCGATAGTCTTTTAGGGTTGGTACATGTTACCAAGTTCATTTCCGTATATACTTCATTTTCTTGCAATTTGCTGGATTTCGGGATACTAGTTTGACCTAGCCGGACGACCTAGTTCCCTTGGTTTTCGGGTTTCGGTCAAAACTACAAACTTGTAGATCTATGTCTTATGGAATGCGGGGCAAAATTTCAGGTCATTCTGAGTTATGTAGGCCATGTTATGGTCATTTTACTATTGCTGGTCAAATTGCACCAAAATTGGTCACTTTAGGTCATTTTAGGTCATTTTAGGTTCGGCCAGTTTTTGGACCCTAACTTGTGCAAGCTGTTTGACTTGCTTATGGTCATTTTTGGGCTTTGGTGTCTTCATAAGACTTGTAGATATGGGTCTTAACTATTCATGGTTAAAATTTTAGGTCAATTGGACCTGTTTTGAGTGAGTTATGGCCTAAACATTAACTGCTGCCCAAATGGTCAATTTTCAAGCCTCATTTGCACTTAATCTAGATTTGGTCATTTTTTAAGCTACCTTGCAAGCAGAATTTTTTGCAAGCTTTCTTCAGGAAAGTTGGCACATTTTGTGCCTAGTTTCACTTCCAATTGGTCTCATACCAATTGGAGCCACACACTTAAAGTTCTAGGCCTAAAACACAAACTGCCTTATTGCATTTCTTTCATACACATCAAGCATCACTTTTAACACTTACCAAACTTAACATTCAAGCCAATTCTGGTTGTACCACAATCTAAACATAATTTACAACATATTATAGGTCATTTTGGCAGCTTACAATTACATTCAATATACACCAACAAGTGCAGAATTTTTCAATCCAACTTACAACAATTCAATCACCTATTCATGCTCATTTACATGTCCCACTTCACACCACCATACACACACTCAAACTGTCATAACAACCAACACATTTTAAGATCATTATTCCATAATCCAAGCATGAATTCCAGCATTCTTCAAGAGTTAGCAAACTGCCACAATGGTGCACTTACATTCCATTACTTTCCAAGCTTTAAATTTCATTTTACATTTATATATACTAAGTATACATCACCCAAATAATTTCCTACACAATATACATTTAATCAATCATTTAATTCACCATTTACAAGCACAAATAAACTGCCCTCAAGGTGTTTCCATGGCTGCCAAAAGTACACACTCCCATTCAACATCAAACCTCAAAAGTTTCTCCATAAATCAAACACCCATAACATCCTTACAAACTTTAACAAAGAAATAATAAAAAACTCAAACTTACCTATTGTTGGGACTTGCTAAATCTTCACTAAAACTTCTTAATATTGGTATCTACTTCTTCCTTGTGAAGTGGGGATCAAGATTAATGAAGGAACTTTGGTGTTTGGGGGTGAAATGGAGGAGATGATGAAGCTTCTTCAAGTTTTGGCCATGGAGGTTGTGAGGGAATTCAATTCGGCATGGGGGGAGAGTGGAGGTTGAAGATGAAGTTTAGTGGATTAATCTGCCCACTAAATACATATTATAATCCTTAGTGGTCCACTTACACAAAATCAATTATATTTTATGTTTAAATGTGATAATTAGTCAATTTACCCTCCTTTTTTACTATTTACATTAGGTACCCCTAAATTAATTTTTCATTATATTTTCCAAGTGTAATATTATTTATTTTTAATGGACATTTAGGTCAAAAGACAATTCAGGATGTCAAATGACCACAATACCCCTGTTCGGGTTGCATTCCCGATTTTTCGGTAACACCGGGTTTTGTCCGTTTTTCGATTTCTCACTTTTCTTTGTACTAATTATTTAATTTTTTTTTGATATTTCTAATAATATTTATACTTCAATAGGGGTCTATTTAAGTCCTAAAAATATTTTCCAGGGTTCCCCATTATCTAGGGCTAGTCAACGGTCCACGCCGTGACTTCCCGGTGCGGTCACCCATCGCTAGGGTTCTCGGCTCGCTTAACTTGATTGCATTTCTTTACTATTATTTTTCCTTTGTTTTTCTTGTATTTTCTTTTCTTATATTTTATTATTTTATGTCTCCTCACTCATATTGAAGTGTAGTTCTAGGCATCCTAGCTGTCCGGACAATACTGGTCACTGGAACAGTAGAACGCACTACCGAACATAGGGGTGTTACAATTCTCCCCCCCTTAAAAAAAATTTCGTCTCGAAATTTTACCTGGCATTAGTCTCTGAACAGCTGTGGGTGTTGTCTCCTCATATCCTCTTCACGTTCCCAAGTAGCTTCCTAGCCTGAATGATGGTTCTACAGCACTTTAACCAGGTGTATCTGTTTATTTCTCAGCTGCTTCACCTCATAAGCCAGAATTTTTATGGGTTCTTCCTCATATGAGAGGTCTTGATTTACCTCAATCTCTTCAACTGATAGTACATGAGATGGGTCAGATTTGTACCTCTTTAACATGGACACATGGAAGACATTGTGTATCCTTGCTAGCTCTGGAGGTAATGTTAATCGATATGCCAAAGGACCCACTCTTTCCAGAACCTCATATGGTCCGATGAAACGAGGACTCAGTTTTCCCTTTCTACCAAATCTCATAATCCTATTCCAAGGAGAAACTTTGAGGAATACCTTATCACCCACTGCATATTCAATATCTCTTCTCTTCAGATCAACATAGGACTTCTGATGGTCTGATGCAGCCTTGAGTCTATCTCTGATCAATCTGATCTTTTCCTCTGTCTGCTGAACAATTTCTGGCCCAATCATCTTCCTTTCACCTACTTTATCCCAACATAAGGGAGTTCTGCACTTTCTGCCATACAAAGCTTCATATGGAGGCATCCCAATGCTTGATTGGTAGCTGTTGTTATAAGCAAACTCAATCAAAGGCAAGTGTGTATCCCAACTACCTTCAAACTCAATAACACAAGCCCGTAGCATATCCTCCAATATCTGAATAACTCTCTCAGACTGGCCATGCATGCGTGGGTGGAATGTTGTCTTTGAAGTTCAATCTAGTTCCTAGGGCTCTCTGAAGACTACCCCAGAATCTAGAAGTGAACCTAGGATCTCTGTCAGACACAATTGATACTGGCACTCCATGCAATTTTACAATCTCATATATGTACAATCTGGCCAATCTTTCCAGGCTATAATCCATCCGAACTGGCAAAAAGTGAGCAGACTTGGTCAATCTGTCAACTATAACCCATACTGCATCATGACTACTCTATGTCCTTGGAAGTCCTATAACAAAATCCATAGTTATTCGTTCCCATTTCCACTCCGGTACTGACAAAGGATGTAACAAACCAGCTGGAACTTGATGTTCTGCTTTTGCTTGCTGACAAGTTAGGCATTTGGAAACAAATTCAGCTATATCTCTCTTCATACCCATCCACCAGTAATGCTCTTTCAGCCCTCTATACATTTTAGTTCCACCAGGGTGCATAGCAAAGGGAGACTCATGTGATTCCTTCATAATGATATGTCTCAATTCCACATCACTAGGAATGCACATTCTGCCCTGATGTAGCAATAAACCATCATCTCTCACAGAAAATTCAGGTTTCTTGCCCTGCTGGACTTCTTTCAGTAGCTTCTGATATTTATCATCACTCGGCGACCATTCGATCGACCAATCAACACTGGCTGTATATGCCATGCAACTACTGTCTGTCCCTCATCATCAATCTCTAAACTGGCATGCTGTGCTTTCAATTCATATACCATGGACAAAGGAGAAACTCTGAAACTTGCCATAGTCTTGCGACTTAAGGCGTTAGCCACCACATTTGCTTTCCCTGGCTGATAGTCTATTAAGCAATCATAATCTTTAATGAGTTCTAACCATCTCCTCTGCCTAAAATTTAATTCCTTCTGGGTGCCTAAGTACTTCAAGCTCTTGTGATCTGTGTAAATGTAGCATTTCTCCCCATACAAATAGTGTCTCCAGATCTTCAGAGCAAAAACAATAGCTGCTAGCTCGGATCATGTGTTGGGTAGTTCCTCTCATGCGATTTCATTGCCGTGATGCATAAGCAATGACATTCCAATCTTGCATCGATACAGCCTAACCCATTGTGAGAAGCATCACTATAAATCGTGTATTCTTTACGGAGTAGGTAAAGTGAGGACTGAGCTTGATCAAACACCTCTTCAACTCATCAAAACTTTCTGGCATTTATCATCCCTTTGAAATTTTACATCTTTACGACGGTTTGGTCAGTGGAGAAGATAACATAGAAAACCCTTTCACAAATCTACGGTAATATCCAGCTAAACCCAGAAAACTGTGAATTTCTGTGATGTTCCTGGGCGGCTTCCAATTAAGGATAGCTTCTACCTTGCTGGAATCTACCTTGATCCCTTCAGCTGACACAACATGTCCCAAAAAGAAGATTTCTTTCAGCCAAAATTCACACTTTGACAATTTGGCGTATAGCTGTTTCTCCCTTAAAGTCTGCAGTACAATCCGCAAATGTCTGTCATGCTCCTCTGCATTCCTCGAGTATATCAAAATGTCATCAATAAACACCACCACAAATTGGTCGAGATATGGTCTAAAGATAGTGTTCATCAGATCCATAAAAGCAGCTGGAGCATTTGTTAACCCGAATGGCATTACTAGAAACTCATAGTGGCCATGCCGAGTTCTAAAAGCAGTTTTTGGAATACTCTGCTCTTGCACCTTCAACTGATAATAACCAGATCGCAAATCAATTTTTTAGAATACAGCTGCACCCTTCAACTGATCAAACAGATCATCAATGCGAGGCAACGGATATCTGTTCTTTATTGTCACCTTATTCAACTGCCGGTAGTCAATGCTTAAGTGGAGAGTACCATCCTTCTTCTTAACAAACAACACTGGTGCTCCCCAAGGTGACACACTAGGGCGGATGAAGTCCTTTTCAAGTAATTCTTGCAACTGTATCTTCAACTCCTTCAACTCTGCTGGTGCCATTCTATATGGTGTTATGGAGATTGGATCCACACCAGGCATAACATTAATTTCAAACTGTACTTCTCTTTCCGGAGGTAATCCTGGCAATTCATCATGAAATACATCTGGAAAGTCATCTACTGTAGGGATGTCTTTCAATGCTGGACTCCCCACTTGGGTGTCTACCACATGTGCCAAGTATGCTTCACACCCCTTTCTGATCATTTTTACGCTAGTACAATTAAATGATGTTTGATGGCAATAACTGTCTCTTCCATGTATTACCACATCACTGTACTGAGGGAGACCAAAAGTGACTGTCTTCAGCCTACAGTCAATCATGGCATGATGCCTAGCTAACCAATCCATGCCCAAGATGATATCATAATCTCTGAAGGGCATTTTAATGAAATCAGACAGAAAAGTGTGTCCTTGGATCACCAAAGGACAATCTCTATACATTCTATTAACCTTGACTTCCTGTCCTAGTGGACTTGTTACTAGCACCTCAAAGTCCATTTTTTGTACATGGAACAACAATGCAATCAATGATGCTAGCACTCACATAAGAATGGGCAGAACCCGGATCAAATAACACAAACACATTCTGATTAAAAGTTGAGAAGGACCAGCCACAACATCAGATGTCTCGGCCTCTTCTCTCTGTCTCATTACATAGATTCTGACTGGAGCACTGTCTTGCTCTGAATGTTTCACTGTGCCTTGGCTGCCTGGTGGGCTACCTCTACCCCTGCCTCTACCTCTGCTGGGTGGTTGTGAACTTGTAACACCCTCCCGGTAACTACTCCGTACATCCTACTGTTCCGGTGACCGGTGTCGGTCCGGACAGCTAGAATGTCCGGAAAAATATTTAAATTAAAGTCAGGAACCAAAATTAACTCAAATATTAATAAGAAAAATTTAGTAAAAATTTTAGAAATAAAATACAACCAAGTTAAACGAGCCGGTGCCCTAGCGATGGGTAACCAGAGGGAAGTTGCGGTTCTTTCAACCAGGAGCCTTAGACCCGGGGGAAAAATTATAAAATAATTATTGGGACTCCAGAGAAAGGTTATTGAGGTTCCCATGGCATTAGAATGCCAAGAAAATACCTAAAAAAATTTTTCAATCGGTACAGACAATTTTGACCCATTAAGCCAAACGGAGGGCATTTTGGTCATTTCGCCTTCCGAGGTGATTTTTGGCCGACTTGTCCAGTTGAGTAAATAATTAATATAACATAAAATATGAATAAACATTACTAGAAATTAAATTGAAAATGAGTAGTGGAGGAAAGAAAAGAAAATGAGGAAAAGAGGTATTTATGACATCATGGTGATGTCATTAAGAAAACAATGACCAATCAAAATTAAGCCATTATTTGACTAACTATTAAAAGAGATAAGAGAAGACCAAATTGATAAAATGCAGCAGCCATCTCCCTTTCAAGAAAACCAGCCGAAACTTCCTCAACTCCTCCCTCCATTGATGTTCACTCCAAACCTTCAATTTCCTCTTCAATTCACCCTAAAACCCTAGAAACCCTTCACTAAAATTTGCCCTAGCACCTTGCTAAAGCTTTTGGCAGCCAAGAAGGAGAAAGAAAGTGAGGTTTAAGGGCTTGGAAAATTCTGCCACTTGAGGTTAGTGCACTTATATCCATTAAACTCTTTATTTTCATGGTTTGGGACTTGAAACTTAGTGAGAATTGTGGTTTAAATGAACATAAACCTATGTGTTTGAGCTTGTGAATTTCGGCAGCCCTAGCTATGGAATAGGAGGAAGTGTTTTTGATGAGCTTAAAGTGAATTAGAAACCATGTTTGAAGTTTATAAACATAAGAATGGTGAATTAATAGCTAACTAAGGTAAAGTGTAGAAATCATGACTTTGAACTAGGGTTTTTGGAGTAAAATGTGAACTTGGCCTATGCAATTGTTAAAGAACCTTTTAATGGTCAATTAGTGACCATTTTTAGGTAATTTGACTAACAAATGGACTGAAAAATGAGGTTGCAAAGTGAGGTTGCAGGCTGCCCTAGGACAGTAGCATAGGGACTGAAAATTCAGTCCATTTGCACTGCCATAACTTGGGCTGTGTTAGTCCAATTGGTGTTTGGCCAATTGGACATTAAATTAGGCTTATAATGGCACATTTTTGAGGAATACCTTATCACCCACTGCATATTCAATATCTCTTCTCTTCAGATCAACATAGGACTTCTGACGGTCTGATGCAGCCTTGAGTCTATCTCTGATCAATCTGATCTTTTCCTCCGCTTCATCGAACAATTTCTGGCCCAATCATCTTCCTTTCACCTACTTTATCCCAACATAAGGGAGTTCTGCACTTTCTGCCATACAAAGCTTCATATGGAGGCATCCCAATGCTTGATTGGTAGCTGTTGTTATAAGCAAACTCAATCAAAGGAAAGTGTGTATCCCAACTACCTTCAAACTCAATCACACAAGCCCATAGCACATCCTCCAATATCTGAATAACTCTCTCAGACTGGCCATCTGTCTGTGGGTGGAATGCTGTGCTGAAGTTCAATCTAGTTCCTAGGGCTCTCTGAAGACTACCCCAGAATCTAGAAGTGAACCTAGGATCTCTGTCAGACACAATTGATACTGGCACTCCATGCAATTTTACAATCTCATATATGTACAATCTGGCCAATCTTTCCAGGCTATAATCCATCCGAACTGGCAAAAAGTGAGCAGACTTGGTCAATCTGTCAACTATAACCCATACTGCATCATGACTACTCTATGTCCTTGGAAGTCCTATAACAAAATCCATAGTTATTCGTTCCCATTTCCACTGCATCGACAAAGGATGTAACAAACCACTGGAACTTGATGTTCGCTTTGCTTGCTGACAAGTTAGGCATTTGGAAACAAATTCAGCTATATCTCTCTTCATACCCATCCACCAGTAATGCTCTTTCAGCCCTCTATACATTTTAGTTCCACCAGGGTGCATAGCAAAGGGAGACTCATGTGATTCCTTCATAATGATATGTCTCAATTCCACATCACTAGGAACGCACATTCTGCCCTGATGTAGCAATAAACCATCATCTCTCACAGAAAATTCAGGTTTCTTGCCCTACTGGACTTCTTTCAGTAGCTTCTGATATTTATCATCACTGAGCACCATTACGATCGACCAATCAACACCGGCCGTAGATGCCATGCAACTACCTGTCCCTCATCATCAATCTCTAAACCGCATCTTTGTGCTTTCAATTCATATACAATGGACAAAGGAGAAACTCTGAAACTTGCCATAGTCTTGCGACTTAAGGCGTCAGCCACCACATTTGCTTTCCCTGGTTGATAGTCTATTAAGTAATCATAATCTTTAATGAGTTCTAACCATCTCCTCTGCCTCAAATTTAATTCCTTCTGGGTGCCTAAGTACTTCAAGCTCTTGTGATCTGTGTATATGTAGCATTTCTCCCCATACAAATAGTGTTTTCAGATCTTCAGAGCAAAAACAATAGCTGCTAGCTCCAGATCATGTGTTGGGTAGTTCCTCTCATGCAGTTTCGGCTGGCGGGATGCATAAGCAATGACATTCCAATCTTGCATCAGTACACAGCCTAACCCATTGTGAGAAGCATCACTATAAACTGTGTATTCTTTACCTGGAGTAGGTAAAGTGAGGACTGGAGCTTCAGTCAAACACCTCTTCAACTCATCAAAACTTTGCTGGCATTTATCTGTCCACTGAAATTTTACATCTTTCTGAAGCAGTTTGGTCAGTGGAGAAGATAACATAGAAAACCCTTTCACAAACTGACGGTAATATCCAGCTAAATCCAGAAAACTGTGAATTTCTGTGATGTTCCTGGGCGGCTTCCAATTAAGGATAGCTTCTACCTTGCTGGAATCTACCTTGATCCCTTCAGCTGACACAACATATCCCAAAAAGAAGATTTCTTTCAGCCAAAATTCACACTTTGACAATTTGGCGTATAGCTGTTTCTCCCTTAAAGTCTGCAGTACAATCCGCAAATGTCTGTCATGCTCCTCTGCATTCCTCGAGTATATCAAAATGTCATCAATAAACACCACCACAAATTGGTCGAGATATGGTCTAAAGATAGTGTTCATCAGATCCATAAAAGCAGCTGGAGCATTTGTTAACCCGAATGGCATTACTAGAAACTCATAGTGGCCATGCCGAGTTCTAAAAGCAGTTTTTGGAATACTCTGCTCTTGCACCTTCAACTGATAATAACCAGATCGCAAATCAATTTTTTAGAATACAGTTGCACCCTTCAACTGATCAAACAGATCATCAATGCGAGGCAACGGATATCTGTTCTTTATTGTCACCTTATTCAACTGCCGGTAGTCAATGCATAAGTGGAGAGTACCATCCTTCTTCTTAACAAACAACACTGGTGCTCCCCAAGGTGACACACTAGGGCGGATGAAGTCCTTTTCAAGTAATTCTTGCAACTGTATCTTCAACTCCTTCAACTCTGCTGGTGCCATTCTATATGGTGTTATGGAGATTGGATCCACACCAGGCATAACATTAATTTCAAACTGTACTTCTCTTTCCGGAGGTAATCCTGGCAATTCATCATGAAATACATCTGGAAAGTCATCTACTGTAGGGATGTCTTTCAATGCTGGACTCCCCACTTGGGTGTCTACCACATGTGCCAAGTATGCTTCACACCCCTTTCTGATCATTTTTCTGGCTAGTACAGCCGAAATGATGTTTGATGGCAATAACTGCCTCTTCCCATGTATTACCACATCACTGTACTGAGGGAGACCAAAAGTGACTGTCTTCAGCCTACAGTCAATCATGGCATGATGCCTAGCTAACCAATCCATGCCCAAGATGATATCATAATCTCTGAAGGGCATTTTAATGAAATCAGACAGAAAAGTGTGTCCTTGGATCACCAAAGGACAATCTCTATACATTCTATTAACCTTGACTTCCTGTCCTAGTGGACTTGTTACTAGCACCTCAAAGTCCATTTTTTGTACATGGAACAACAATGCAATCAATGATGCTAGCACTCACATAAGAATGGGCAGAACCCGGATCAAATAACACAAACACATTCTGATTAAAAGTTGAGAAGGACCAGCCACAACATCAGATGTCTCGGCCTCTTCTCTCTGTCTCATTACATAGATTCTGACTGGAGCACTGTCTTGCTCTGAATGTTTCACTGTGCCTTGGCTGCCTGGTGGGCTACCTCTACCCCTGCCTCTACCTCTGCTGGGTGGTTGTGAACTTGTAACACCCTCCCGGTAACTACTCCGTACATCCTACTGCTCTGATCAGGTGTCGGTCCGGACAGCTAGAATGTCCGGAAAAATATTTAAATTAAAGTCAGGAACCAAAATTAACTCAAATATTAATAAGAAAAATTTAGTAAAAATTTTAGAAATAAAATACAACCAAGTTAAACGAGCCGGTGCCCTAGCGATGGGTAACCAGAGGGAAGTTGCGGTTCTTTCAACCAGGAGCCTTAGACCCGGGGGAAAAATTATAAAATAATTATTGGGACTCCAGAGAAAGGTTATTGAGGTTCCCATGGCATTAGAATGCCAAGAAAATACCTAAAAAAATTTTTCAATCGGTACAGACAATTTTGACCCATTAAGCCAAACGGAGGGCATTTTGGTCATTTCGCCTTCCGAGGTGATTTTTGGCCGACTTGTCCAGTTGAGTAAATAATTAATATAACATAAAATATGAATAAACATTACTAGAAATTAAATTGAAAATGAGTAGTGGAGGAAAGAAAAGAAAATGAGGAAAAGAGGTATTTATGACATCATGGTGATGTCATTAAGAAAACAATGACCAATCAAAATTAAGCCATTATTTGACTAACTATTAAAAGAGATAAGAGAAGACCAAATTGATAAAATGCAGCAGCCATCTCCCTTTCAAGAAAACCAGCCGAAACTTCCTCAACTCCTCCCTCCATTGATGTTCACTCCAAACCTTCAATTTCCTCTTCAATTCACCCTAAAACCCTAGAAACCCTTCACTAAAATTTGCCCTAGCACCTTGCTAAAGCTTTTGGCAGCCAAGAAGGAGAAAGAAAGTGAGGTTTAAGGGCTTGGAAAATTCTGCCACTTGAGGTTAGTGCACTTATATCCATTAAACTCTTTATTTTCATGGTTTGGGACTTGAAACTTAGTGAGAATTGTGGTTTAAATGAACATAAACCTATGTGTTTGAGCTTGTGAATTTGGCGACCCTAGCTATGGAATAGGAGGAAGTGTTTTTGATGAGCTTAAAGTGAATTAGAAACCATGTTTGAAGTTTATAAACATAAGAATGGTGAATTAATAGCTAACTAAGGTAAAGTGTAGAAATCATGACTTTGAACTAGGGTTTTTGGAGTAAAATGTGAACTTGGCCTATGCAATTGTTAAAGAACCTTTTAATGGTCAATTAGTGACCATTTTTAGGTAATTTGACTAACAAATGGACTGAAAAATGAGGTTGCAAAGTGAGGTTGCAGGCTGCCCTAGGACAGTAGCATAGGGACTGAAAATTCAGTCCATTTGCACTGCCATAACTTGGGCTGTGTTAGTCCAATTGGTGTTTGGCCAATTGGACATTAAATTAGGCTTATAATGGCACATTTTTGAGGAATACCTTATCACCCACTGCATATTCAATATCTCTTCTCTTCAGATCAACATAGGACTTCTGACGGTCTGATGCAGCCTTGAGTCTATCTCTGATCAATCTGATCTTTTCCTCTGTCTACTGAACAATTTCTGGCCCAATCATCTTCCTTTCACCTACTTTATCCCAACATAAGGGAGTTCTGCACTTTCTGCCATACAAAGCTTCATATGGAGGCATCCCAATGCTTGATTGGTAGCTGTTGTTATAAGCAAACTCAATCAAAGGAAAGTGTGTATCCTAACTACCTTCAAACTCAATCACACAAGCCCATAGCACATCCTCCAATATCTGAATAACTCTCTCAGACTGGCCATGCATGCGTGGGTGGAATCTTTGTCTTGAAGTTCAATCTAGTTCCTAGGGCTCTCTCAAGACTACCCGAATCTAGAAGTGAACCTAGGATCTCTCGCTGACACAATTGATACTGGCACTCCATGCAATTTTACAATCTCATATATGTACAATCTGGCCAATCTTTCCAGGCTATAATCCATCCGAACTGGCAAAAAGTGAGCAGACTTGGTCAATCTGTCAACTATAACCCATACTGCATCATGACTACTCTATGTCCTTGGAAGTCCTATAACAAAATCCATAGTTATTCGTTCCCATTTCCACTCTGGTACTGACAAAGGATGTAACAAACCAGCTGGAACTTGATGTTCTGCTTTTGCTTGCTGACAAGTTAGGCATTTGGAAACAAATTCAGCTATATCTCTCTTCATACCCATCCACCAGTAATGCTCTTTCAGCCCTCTATACATTTTAGTTCCACCAGGGTGCATAGCAAAGGGAGACTCATGTGATTCCTTCATAATGATATGTCTCAATTCCACATCACTAGGAACGCACATTCTGCCCTGATGTAGCAATAAACCATCATCTCTCACAGAAAATTCAGGTTTCTTGCCCTACTGGACTTCTTTCAGTAGCTTCTGATATTTATCATCACTCTGAGCAGCCATTCTGATCTGACCAATCAACACTGGCTGTAGATGCCATGCAACTACTGTCTGTCCCTCATCATCAATCTCTAAACTGGCATGCTGTGCTTTCAATTCATATACAATGGACAAAGGAGAAACTCTGAAACTTGCCATAGTCTTGCGACTTAAGGCGTCAGCCACCACATTTGCTTTCCCTGGTTGATAGTCTATTAAGTAATCATAATCTTTAATGAGTTCTAACCATCTCCTCTGCCTCAAATTTAATTCCTTCTGGGTGCCTAAGTACTTCAAGCTCTTGTGATCTGTGTATATGTAGCATTTCTCCCCATACAAATAGTGTTTTCAGATCTTCAGAGCAAAAACAATAGCTGCTAGCTCTAGATCATGTGTTGGGTAGTTCCTCTCATGCAGTTTCGGCTGGCGGGATGCATAAGCAATGACATTCCAATCTTGCATCAGTACACAGCCTAACCCATTGTGAGAAGCATCACTATAAACTGTGTATTCTTTACCTGGAGTAGGTAAAGTGAGGACTGGAGCTTCAGTCAAACACCTCTTCAACTCATCAAAACTTTGCTGGCATTTATCTGTCCACTGAAATTTTACATCTTTCTGAAGCAGTTTGGTCAGTGGAGAAGATAACATAGAAAACCCTTTCACAAACTGACGGTAATATCCAGCTAAATCTAAAATCGTGAATTTCTCGTGATGTTCTGGGGCTTCCAATTAAGGATAGCTTCTACCTTGCCGAATCTACCTTGATCCCTTCAAATGACACAACATATCCCAAAAAGAAGATTTCTTTCACCAAAATTCACACTTTGACAATTTGGCGTATAGTGCTTTCTCCCTTAAAGTCTGCAGATAATCCGCAAATGTCTGTCATGCTCCTCTGCATTCCTCGAGTATATCAAAATGTCATCAATAAACACCACCACAAATTGGTGAGATATGGTCTAAAGATAGTGTTCATCGATCCATAAAAGCGGTGGAGCATTTGTTAACCCGAATGGCATTACTAGAAACTCATAGTGGCCATGCCGAAGTTCTAAAAGCGCTTTTGGAATACTCGCTCTTGCACCTTCAACCGATAATAACCAGATCGCAAATCAATTTTTAGAATACGATTGCACCCTTCAATGATCAAACAGATCATCAATGCGAGGCAACGGATATTCGTTTCTTATTGTCACCTTATTCAACTACCGGTAGTCAATGCATAAGTGGAGAGTACCATCCTTCTTCTTAACAAACAACACTGGTGCTCCCCAAGGTGACACACTAGGGCGGATGAAGTCCTTTTCAAGTAATTCTTGCAACTGTATCTTCAACTCCTTCAACTCTGCTGGTGCCATTCTATATGGTGTTATGGAGATTGGATCCACACTGCATAACATTAATTTCAAACTGCATTTCTTTCCGAGGTAATCACGCAATTCATCATGAAATACATCCGAAAGTCATCTCTGTAGGGATGTCTTTCAATCTTGGACTCCCACTTGGGTGTCTACCACATGTGCCAAGTATGCTTCACACCCTTTTCTCGATCATTTTTCCGCTAGTGCAAAATAAATGATGTTTGATGGCAATAACTGCCTCTTCCCATGTATTACCACATCACTGTACTGAGGGAGACCAAAAGTGACTGTCTTCAGCCTACAGTCAATCATGGCATGATGCCTAGCTAACCAATCCATGCCCAAGATGATATCATAATCTCTGAAGGGCATTTTAATGAAATCGACAGAAAGTGTGTCCTTGGATCACCAAAGGACAATCTCTATACATTCTATTAACCTTGACTTCCTATCCTAGTGGACTTGTTACTAGCACCTGAAAGTCCATTTTTTGTACATGGAACAACAATGCAATCAATGATGCTAGCACTCACATAAGAATGGGCAGAACCCGGATCAAATAACACAAACACATTCTGATTAAAAGTTGAGAAGGACCAGCCACAACATCAGATGTCTCGGCCTCTTCTCTCGGTCTCATTACATAGATTCTGACTGGAGCACTGTCTTGCTCTGAATGTTTCACTGTGCCTTGGCTGCCTGGTGGGCTACCTCTACCCCTGCCTCTACCTCTGCTGGGTGGTTGTGAACTTGTAACACCCTCCCGGTAACTACTCCGTACATCCTACTGTTCCGGTGACCGGTGTCGGTCCGGACAGCTAGAATGTCCGGAAAAATATTTAAATTAAAGTCAGGAACCAAAATTAACTCAAATATTAATAAGAAAAATTTAGTAAAAATTTTAGAAATAAAATACAACCAAGTTAAACGAGCCGGTGCCCTAGCGATGGGTAACCAGAGGGAAGTTGCGGTTCTTTCAACGAGGAGCCTTAGACCCGGGGGAAAAATTAAAAAATAATTATTGGAACTCCAGAGAAGGGTTATTGAGGTTCCCATGGCATTAGAATGCCAAGAAAATACCTAAAAAAATTTTTCAATCGGTACAGACAATTTTGACCCGTTAAGCCAAACGGAGGGCATTTTGGTCATTTCGCCTTCCGAGGTGATTTTTGGCCGACTTGTCCAGTTGAGTAAATAATTAATATAACATAAAATATGAATAAACATTACTAGAAATTAAATTGAAAATGAGTAGTGGAGGAAAGAAAAGAAAATGAGGAAAAGAGGTATTTATGACATCATGGTGATGTCATTAAGAAAACAATGACCAATCAAAATTAAGCCATTATTTGACTAACTATTAAAAGAGATAAGAGAAGACCAAATTGATAAAATGCAGCAGCCATCTCCCTTTCAAGAAAACCAGCTGAAACTTCCTCAACTCCTCCCTCCATTGATGTTCACTCCAAACCTTCAATTTCCTCTTCAATTCACCCTAAAACCCTAGAAACCCTTCACTAAAATTTGCCCTAGCACCTTGCTAAAGCTTTTGGCAGCCAAGAAGGAGAAAGAAAGTGAGGTTTAAGGGCTTGGAAAATTCTGCCACTTGAGGTTAGTGCACTTATATCCATTAAACTCTTTATTTTCATGGTTTGGGACTTGAAACTTAGTGAGAATTGTGGTTTAAATGAACATAAACCTATGTGTTTGAGCTTGTGAATTTCTGAAGCACTAGCTATGGAATAGGAGGAAGTGTTTTTGATGAGCTTAAAGTGAATTAGAAACCATGTTTGAAGTTTATAAACATAAGAATGGTGAATTAATAGCTAACTAAGGTAAAGTGTAGAAATCATGACTTTGAACTAGGGTTTTTGGAGTAAAATGTGAACTTGGCCTATGCAATTGTTAAAGAACCTTTTAATGGTCAATTAGTGACCATTTTAGGTAATTTGACTAACAAATGGACTGAAAAATGAGGTTGCAAAGTGAGGTTGCAGGCTGCCCTAGGAGAGTAGCATAGGGACTGAAAATTCAGTCCATTTGCACTGCCATAACTTGGGCTGTGTTAGTCCAATTGGTGTTTGGCCAATTGGACATTAAATTAGGCTTATAATGGCACATTTTTGAGGAATACCTTATCACCCACTGCATATTCAATATCTCTTCTCTTCAGATCAACATAGGACTTATGACGTTCTGATGCAGCATTGATTCTATCAATGATCAATATGATCTATTCCTCCGCTTCATCGAACAATTTCTGGCCCAATCATCTTTCTTTCACCTACTTCATCCCAACATAAGGGAGTTCTGCACTTTCTGCCATACAAAGCTTCATATGGAGGCATCCCAATGCTTGATTGGTAGCTGTTGTTATAAGCAAACTCAATCAAAGGAAAGTGTGTATCCCAACTACCTTCAAACTCAATCACACAAGCCCATAGCACATCCTCCAATATCTGAATAACTCTCTCAGACTGGCCATCTGTCTGTGGGTGGAATGCTGTGCTGAAGTTCAATCTAGTTCCTAGGGCTCTCTGAAGACTACCCCAGAATCTAGAAGTGAACCTAGGATCTCTGTCAGACACAATTGATACTGGCACTCCATGCAATTTTACAATCTCATATATGTATAATCTGGCCAATCTTTCCAGGCTATAGTCCATCTGAACTGGCAAAAAGTGAGCAGACTTGGTCAATCTGTCAACTATAACCCATACTGCATCATGACTACTCTATGTCCTTGGAAGTCCTATAACAAAATCCATAGTTATTCGTTCCCATTTCCACTCTGGTACTGACAAAGGATGTAACAAACCAGCTGGAACTTGATGTTCTGCTTTTGCTTGCTGACAAGTTAGGCATTTGGAAACAAATTCAGCTATATCTCTCTTCATACCCATCCACCAGTAATGCTCTTTCAACCCTCTATACATTTTAGTTCCACCAGGGTGCATAGCAAAGGGAGACTCATGTGCTTCCTTCATAATGATCTGTCTCAATTCCACATCACTAGGAACGCACATTCTGCCCTGATGTAGCAATAAACCATCATCTCTCACAGAAAATTCAGGTTTCTTGCCCTGCTGGACTTCTTTCAGTAGCTTCTGATATTTATCATCACTCTGAGTAGCCATTCTGATCTGACCAATCAACACTGGCTGTACATGCCATGCAACTACTGTCTGTCCCTCATCATCAATCTCTAAACTGGCATGCTGTGCTTTTAATTCATATACCATGGACAAAGGAGAAACTCTGAAACTTGCCATAGTCTTGCGACTTAAGGCGTCAGCCACCACATTTGCTTTCCCTGGCTGATAGTCTATTAAGCAATCATAATCTTTAATGAGTTCTAACCATCTCCTCTGCCTAAAATTTAATTCCTTCTGGGTGCCTAAGTACTTCAAGCTCTTGTGATCTGTGTAAATGTAGCATTTCTCCCTATACAAATAGTGTCTCCACATCTTCAGAGCAAAAACAATAGCTGCTAGCTCCAGATCATGTGATGGGTAGTTCCTCTCATACGGTTTCAGCTGGCGTGATGCATAAGCAATGACATTCCGATCTTGCATCAGTACACAGCCTAACTCATTGTGAGAAGCATCACTATAAACTGTGTATTCTTTACCCGGAGTAGGTAAAGTGAGGACTGGAGCTTTAGTCAAACACCTCTTCCACTCATCAAAACTTTGCTGGCATTTATCTGTCCACTAAAATTTTACATCTTTCCGAAGCAGTTTGGTTAGTGGAGAAGATAACATAGAAAACCCTTTCACAAACCGACGGTAATATCTAGCTAAACCCAGAAAACTGTGAATTTCTGTGATGTTCCTGGGCGGCTTCCAATTAAGGATAACTTCTACCTTTCTGGAATCTACCTTGATCCCTTCAGCTGACACAACATGTCCCAAAAAGGAGATTTCTTTCAGCCAAAATTCACACTTTGACAATTTGGCGTATAGCTGTTTCTCCCTTAAAGTCTGCAGTACAATCCGCAGATGTAACACCCCTAAGTTCGGTAGTGCGTTCTACTGTTCTGGTAACAAGTGCTGTCCGGACAGCTAGGATGCCTAGAACTACACTTCGTTACGAGTGAGGAGACATAAAATAATGAAATACGAGAAAAGAAAATATAAGAAAAACAAAGGAAAAATAATAGCAAAGAAATGTAACCAAGTTAAGCGAGCTGAGAACCCTAGCGATGGGTGACCGCACCGGGAAGTCACGGCATGGACCGTTGACTAGCCCTGGACTGCGGTGAACCCTGGAAAACATTTTTAGGACTTAAATAGACCCTTATTGAAGAATAAATATCATTAGGAAGATCAAAAAAAATTAAATAATTAGTACAAAGAAAAGTGAGAAATCGAAAAATAGACAAAACCAGGTGTTACCGAAAAATCGGGAATGCAACCCGAACGGGGGCATTATGGTCAATCGACATCCCGAATTGTCTTTTGACCAATATTTCCATTAAAAATAAATAATATTACACTTAGAAAATAAAATGAAAAATTAATTTGGTGGTACCTAATACAAATAGCCAAAAGTGGAGTGAAAAAGGTGTAAATAACACATTTAACTTATTATATGATTTAATAAGTGTGAGTGGGCCACTAAAGGAATAAACTAAGTTAAATGGGGCATGTGTACACCTAATATGCAATCTGCAAATTCATTACTTCAAAGTTCCTCAACCATGCCGATTTGAGAAGAAAGAAGAACTCCATTGCCATTTCACTTGGAGCTTGATCCATCCCTCCATTTCATCTCCAATCACTTAGATTGCTTCATTAAAGATTGTCTACACATCATAAGGAAGAGCTTGATACCAAAATCAAGAAGTTTAATCAAGGTTTAGCAAGTTCCAACCATAGGTAAGTTTACATTTTTGAATATTGCTTTGTTAAACTTTGTGTACATGTTATGGGTGTTGGATTTGTGAAGAAAATTTTCAAGTTTGAGGAGTTATTGATATGTCCATTTTGGACAGCCATGGAGTTATGTATTTAATGATTTATTATTACATATATTTGATGTAAATTCATGTTGAGTAGAGGGATTTAATATCCTAGTAAGTTATTTCCATGAAAATGTGGTGATTGTGCACTTAAATTGGAGATTGACGAATTGCGGGACACTTTGGCGTTGTAGAACATTTCGGCAGCCTTGGGACACTTTGATAAATGTATGAGTTCATGAAGGTATTGGCAGAATATTGACATTGAGGATTGATGGATATGTATATAGATTGGTTGTGTAAAGTGTATGTAAGAATGAGTAATGTTTAGGTGTATATGTGATTGTACTTAGACTTTGTAAATTTGAGTTTTAATTGGTGTATTGAGGATAATTGTAATCTGCCCAAAGTGACTTTAAAGTGAAGAGGTATGTGGTTTTGGTAATGTACCAAAACAGAATTGGTAAGGGAAGTGGACATATAGCAATTAAATGTGTAATGGATACATGTATAAGTAAGGTAATTAAGGGCAGTATGCATTTTAGTCTATAACTTTAAATGTGTAACCTCAATTGGTATGAGACCAATTCGAGGTGAAACTAGGCACAAAATGTGCCAACTTTCATTGAGAAAGAATACCAAAATTCTGCTTGCAATGTGACATGAAAAATGACCAATTCGGATTAAGTGCAAGTGAGGCCTGAAAACTGACCAATTGGACAGCAGTTAGTGTTTAGGCCATAACTCACTCAAAACAGGTCCAATTGACCTAAAATTTTAACCATGAATAGTTAAGACCCATACCTACAAGTCTTATGAAGACACCAAATCCCAGAAATGACCATAAGCAAGTCAAACAGCTTGCACAAGTTCGGGTCCAAAAACTGGCCGAACCAAAGTTGACCAAAATTGACCTAAAATGACCTAATTTGATGCCATTTGACCAGCAATAGTAAAATGACCATAACTTGGTCTACATAACTCAAAATGACCTAAACTTTTGCCCCGCGTTCCATAAGACATAGATCTACAAGTTTGTAGTTTTGACCAAAACCCAAAAACCGAGGGAACTAAGTCGTCCGGCTAGGTCAAATTAGTATCCCGGAATCTAGCAAATTGCAAGAAAATGCACTAAACATGGAAATGAAATTGGTAACGTGTACCAACCCTAAAACACTATCGAATGTGACATATTAGTGACACTAAAACCTAATTTACCTAGAACACATCGAGGGTCGATATATTAGGTGATTAAGCAAATAATAGATTTCAGTGAACTACTTATCAAGCATTATCGTTAGAAACAGTTTAATTAAGTACTGAAACACTTCAAATTGTGTTTCTCAGTTAGCAAAGACTCAGGGAGAGGGAAGGAAACACTGAGTCAAGACCAAGAGACAGTTATCAGAGGTTTGTGCACAACTAGTTTTTTACTGATTTTGTTTTGAATATTTCATATGATTAAATGACATATTTTTCTTATGTATTATGTTTAACAAGCATTGGATTTGATTCAATGATTATTGAAATTGTTATAGTATGTGTGAATTTAGCTTTGTGAAATAGTATTTCCACAAGTATTAAGCATTGTTATGGATTGAATAAATTATGTTTTGGAAAATTGTGATAGAACATGTTTTGAATTGTGATGGTAATTTTCATGGAAAAATGCAAATTTATGATTTGAATTGTGTTGAGCATAAAAATTATTGGATATTGGAATCGAATTTGAATCGAATTATATTGTGATTTATGCTCACTAAAGGGATTGTGATATTGTTTTATATCTCACTATAGATGCTTGACTAGGTTATTACCCGTCTCTCTCATTTGATGAGAAGACAATGGAGTTAGTTATGTTTTGATTACCATGGCACGTGCACAGGCTTAGATTTTCCTCTGATTTGAGGTTAGATCTAAGTTTATTTTATCGTTATGGCCCTTGTCGAAGATTCATTATTGTGATGGTACTGTGCACGATGATTCGACCTCCCCAACCATAGGGAGTTAGAATCTGATTCGACCTCCCCGACCATAGGGAGTTAGAATCACATCGAAGATGGCCCTATCGGATTAGTCTTGCATAGTTAGTGAGATAAAGAATGATTTGTGAGATACAGCATGGTTTTTGAGCTACAGCATGGTTTTTGAGATACAACATGGTTTTGAGATAAAGAATGATTTTTGAGATACATAATGATTTTTGAGATACAGAATGGCTTTTAAATGGTAAAGAATTGTGATTTCAATTATGGTTTATGTATAATTGATTTTGTTGGAATTACTTAAATGGTTAGTCATGATTTGATAAATTGAATTTTGTGATCAAAGTCATTTATACAAATGATTTACATTATTGGCAATGAATATTTTGAGTTTTGGAATTTGATGAGTATTCAGATTTCCAAATTATTTACTGTAAATTTTGTCAATGTATATTGTACTATGTTTTAAATTATAGTTGTGCACCACTGAGTTCACCACTCAGCGATAGCTTTGTATGCTGTCGCAGGTAAGAAAAGCATAGAGCAGTGAGTAAGTTTCTTTGAAGACACTTTCAGACCAGCTCCAAGTATATTATAGGTATACCCATGTACATAGGTCTGATGTATGCATGTAATAATATGTATGTAAATTATTTGAGCAGTTGTAAATTAAAATTGTACATTGAAGTTGTAAAGTGAATTATGAGTTATTTTGACTTGTAAAATTTGAATTATATTTCTTTTATCTCATCCTTTGAAAATATTGAAAAATTGTTGTGGATTGAGTTGAGAAAAATATTGTGTTGAATTTTGTTGGAGTTGAGATTGGGAAAAATATTGAAGTGCTTTTTATAGGTTTTCTGAAGAACTGTTTTATCCAAAATACAGATGGCACTCTGCCAAAGTTTTTACAGAAATTCCAAATAAGTCAAATGTGTTAGTTCTATCACTTCAGTTCACAAAAGTTTTTAACACCTGTAAATAGTGCTCACCACTGTGAAAGAAGTAAGAAAAGTTTTTAAAATCCCTTGTAGTGTATTTAATGGGTTATCAGTAGACGAAGTTGATAATTCATTAGGTATACTATGGGATCATGTCATGCCTTACAGAGGGGTAGGGTGTGACAGCAGATGTCTGTCATGCTCTTCTGCATTCCTCGAGTATATCAAAATGTCATCAATAAACACCACCACAAATTGGTCGAGATATGGTCTGAAGATAGTGTTCATCAGATCCATAAAAGTAGCTGGAGCATTTGTTAACCCGAATGGCATTACTAGAAACTCATAGTGGCCATACCGAGTTCAAAGCGCTTTTGGAATACTCGCTCTTGCACCTTCAATCGATAATAACCAGATCGCAAATCAATTTTGGAGAATACAAATGCACCCTTCAATCGATCCAATGATCATCAATGCGAGGCAATGGATATCATTCTTTTATTGTCACCTTATTCAACCGCCAGAGTCAATGCATAAGTGGAGAGTACCATCCTTCTTCTTAACAAACAACACTGGTGCTCCCCAAGGTGACACACTAGGGCGGATGAAGCCCTTTTCAAGTAATTCTTGCAACTGTATCTTCAACTCCTTCAACTCTGCTGGTGCCATTCTATATGGTGTTATGGAGATTGGATCCACACTGTGCATAACATTAATTTCAAATCATACTTCTCTTCCGAGGTAATCACGGCAATTCATCAGAAATACATTTGGAAAGTCATGTCAGTAGGGATGTCTTTCAATCTTTGGACTCCCACTTGGGTGTCTACCACATGTGCCAAGTATGCTTCACATCCCTTTCGATCATTTTTCCGCTAGTGCGATCGAAATGATGTTTGATGGTAAAACCGCTTCTCCCCATGTATTACCACATCATCAGCATCGAGGAGACCAAAAGTGACGTCTTGACCTACAAATCAATCATGGCATGATGCCTAGCTAACCAATCCATGCCCAAGATGATATCATAATCTCTGAAGGGCATTTTAATGAAATCAGACAGAAAAGTGTGTCCTTGGATCACCAAAGGACAATCTCTATACATTCTATTAACCCTGACTTCCTGTCCTAGTGGACTTGTTACTAGCACCTCAAAGTCCATTTTTGTACATGGAACAACAATGCAATCAATGATGCTAGCACTCACATAAGAAAGGGTAGAACCCGGATCAAATAACACAAACGCATTCTGATTAAAAGTTGAGAAGGACCAGCCACAACATCAGATGTCTCGACCTCTTCTCTCTGTCTCATTGCATAGATTCTGACTGGAGCACTGTCTTGCTCTGAATGTTTCTCTGTGCCTTGGCTGCCTGCTGGGCTACCTCTACCCCTGCCTCTACTTCTGCTGGGTAGTTGTGAACTTCTGGTGACAGGGCTCGAATCGACTTCCGCAGCAGTAGTAGGAGGTGGTCCAACTCTGGGACTACTGGTGCAGTCCTTGGCAAAGTGTCCTGTGACTCCACAGTTATAACAGGCTCCAATAGCCTTATAGCATATCCCACCATGATTTCTTCCACAAGTTTCACACTGGCAGGGAGGGTAGGAATCTCTGGTACTCTGCTGACCAGATATAGGAGACTTCTGTTCTAAATATCTTCCCCTACCAGAATTCTTGCCTGAAGGAATGGAAGCGTGAAAAACACAAGATTATACCATTGAATTCAAAAATTTTCACCTAGGGTCACAACCACCATGCAAGATTTATTTTTATCTATTTGATTTCAATGATAAACAACATATTAAAACTCTTTTAATATGTTTTTGGATCTGTATTTGCCATTTAAGATTTTAAAATTAATCAGATTAATTTTAGAACCCTAGATTAAATCAAGAACGATTACACTAACCTCTTAATGTGCTGCAGCGTGTCTGCGCCTTTGAGATTCATCTTCAGGACACCAGATGTTGTCCCTCTAGCTTGTCCACACCAAGAACACCTATGGCAGCCCTTGAACAGCTTCTAAAGCCTTTTCTATTAATTAGAAATTCAAGTTCTGCCTTTTAAGAGATTAGAGATGCAAACAGGACACTAGAAACAATTTCTAGTGTTCTTAATTCAAGAGATTGATGGCTAATCTCTTTGAATTGATGAGAGATGAAGAAGAATGGCTGGAGAGGCTCAAAGTGGCGTGACATATGAGAGGAGAGGCTGCTGGTTGTGTTTTCTTTTCATAACCCCACTTAAATAGCTAGGTTAACACATTAAACCCTAGCCACATGTCACCTTTTGATTAGCTCTAGGTTTAAGTGACCCAATCACATTGTGCCAAGTGTCAAACCTATATTTAATCTTGATTTTAATCATCTTACATGATTAAAAACATTTGGCAAGCTTATGTGTTATGCCATGTGTCACCATCTCATGGTGCCACGTGTCACACTGCAAAATGACCAAAATGCCTCGTGTCTTAATTTTGAGTTCTTAACCCAAAATAATTATTTTCTTCTTCTAATTAATTTATATCAAATATAAATTAATTAATTAATCTCTATTAATTAATTTCTCATCAATTAAATTCATATTTAAACACTTTAAATATAAATTTAATTTATACTACACATCCAATAATCTATATTTGGTTTCAAGTCATGCTAGGGACTTTGCAATTTAATTGCAAACCAAATCTATTTAATTAATCAATTAAACTCTTTAATTAATTAATTAAATCATATTTAAATAGGTGATAACTTGTGTATGTGTGTGACTTACTAGGCTCATCACTAATTGGCAATGAGACATGATATCAACTCTTAATATCATCAGAACTCTTTCTTACCATAAATGATTTCTCTAAATCATTTTATGAACCTCATAGACCATGGTTAACACCTAGCATAGCATGCCATGGCCACCCAATTAGTAATAAGATTTACCTTAAATGAACCTATAATCATATGTTACCATGCACTAGAATCTCTATGTTAATATATCCCTACTCAATATTTAGTCATGGTTTATGTCAAACTCCATTTGCTATGAATATTATGTTCTCTTTTAATTCCAGTTCTTGATTAAAAGATTTTTATCATCAGAAACTCTTTTATGAATAAATCTATCTGTCCTGGCCAGGAACTTGAAACATCAAGAACAATTAAATGAACATAGGATTTTAACTCTATTTACTTAGAGGCAGATTCCATCTTGATCAACACCTACCTCCATATATAACTAGTAGGAGCCAACACATGCCCATATACCCATACATAGTACAAGTATGAAAGCGATATCAAACTCAAACTACCTATATACAAGATAAGCTGCTATCTCAGGTCTAAAGATTATATGCCTTGATATGATTTATGACAAAACATTGACAAGAGTAAACTCCATGTGCTTGTCATAAGTGTCACTGGTTCGGCCTACTTATCATTTATAAGTGCCTATCATGTTTGTTATATGGCATGAGACTCACCATTCCATCTTATTTATATCTCATATAAATAACTTGGGAACAAACATGAATACAATCTTTCTGGATAAGTCATGTCCTTATTATGAAGTATCCTCGATTGTGAACCTATTTATGATACTTCGTGCTAGAAATATTGTCACTCATATTCTTAACAACTTAAGAATAATATTTCTAACAAAATATCAATGGACCTTTTCTATTACACATAAATATATTATGTAAACGGAAAAGTGGAAATGCCTTTTATTAATAAAATATGTACAAGATACATACTAAATGATATGCTCTAGGGCATACTACTAACAATCTCCCACTAACACTAGAGCCATTCATTACAATACCTTAGACCTATCTTCTCAAGATGTCGGTCTAACTGAACTTGTGACAAAAGCTTAGTGAATGGATCAGCTGAATTTTTTAGCTGATGTTATTTTTCTGCATGGCTATATCGCCTTGCCCAACTATATCTCTGATAATGTGGTAGTGCTTTTCTATGTGTTTGGATTTTGGGTGAGACCTTGGTTCCTTAGCCTGTATGACTGCTCCATTGTTGTCACAGTGTAGTGGAACTGCTGACTTAATGGAAGGAACTACTATAAGTTCTGTTACGAACTTCTTTATCCAAACAACTTCCTTTGCAGCATCTGATGCAGCAATATACTCGACCTCGATGAGTGGAATCTGCGATGCGTGCTCTGTTTGGAACTCTTCCAACTGACTGCACCTCCATTACAAATGAACACATATCCAGAGGTAGACTTTCTATCATCGATATCTGATTGGAAATCAGAATCAGTATAACCATCCAATTGCAAGTCTCCACCTCCATAAATCAAGAATAAATCCTTAGTTCTTCTTAAGTACTTAAGAATATTCTTGACAGCTATCCAGTGTTCCAAACCTGGATTGGATTGACACCTGCTAGTCAAACTAACAGCATATGCGATATCCGGCCTAGTACACAACATTGCATACATTAAACTTCCAATAGCCGAAGCATATGGAATCCTGGCCATCTTATCTCTTTCTTCAGATGTCTTTGGAGACATCTCTTTTGAAAGATGGATACCATGTCTCACTGGTAACAATCCTCTCTTGGAATCAAGCATGTTAAACCTCTTTAACACCTTTTTCCAAGTATAGACTTTGGGATAAACCAATTATTCTTTTCACTCTATCTCTATAGATGCGAATCCCAAGAATATAGGTTGCCTCCCCTAAGTCTTTCATGGAGAATGTATTTGACAATCATATCTTTATAGTCGTCAATATACCTGTATCATTACCCATCAACAGTATGTCATCTACATATAAGACAAGGAAAGTGATAGCACTGTCACTAACCTTCTTATATACACATGGCTCATCCTCATTTTTTATAAAACCAAAAGATTTAATGGCTTCATCAAAACGGATGTTCCAACTCCTCGAAGCTTGTTTCAACCCATAAATGGATCGCTTTAGCTTGCATACCTTGGAACCATCTTGAGATTCAAATCCCCTAGGTTGTTCCATGAAAATGTTTTCTTCAATGTATCCATTGAGAAAAGCTCGCTTTGACATCCATCCGCCAAATCTCATAATCATAGTATGCAACTATTGCTAATAAAATCCTAATTGATTTAAGCATGGCAACAGTGAGAAAGTCTCCTCATAGTCTATTCCTTGCCTTTGGCGAAACCCTTTCGCTACTAGCCTTGCCTTATAGGTCTCTACCTTTCCATCAGAACCAATTTTCTTCTTGAAAACCCATTTGTTCCCTATAGGTACAATACCTTCAGGTGGGTCAACAAGATCACAAACTTGATTCTTATACATGGAATCAATCTCGGATTTCATAGCATCAATCCATTTTGAAGAGTCTATATCTGATATAGCTTCTTCATTGGTAAGTGGATCATCTCCATGATCTACTTCTTCATGAGTAGACAACTCTTGTTCTTCTTCATGAAGAAAACCATATCTCACTGGTGGGTGAGATACCCTGGTTGTTCTACGAGGACCAGCTGTAGATGTTTCATCAATGGGTATAGGTTGACTAGATGGATCTATATCCATCTGATCTGTTGGTTGGTCAAAATTCTCCAATTCTAACTCTATTTGCCTTCTTTTGCCTCCTTCTTGAACAAACTGTTGTTCAAGAAATGTGGCATCTCTACTTATCACAACCTTTTGTGAAGTAGGCAAATAAAAATAATATCCAAAACTATCTTTTGGATATCCAACAAATCGACCTTTTTCTGATCTGGTCTCCAATTTATCAGTTTTTAGCTTTTTGATATAAGCTCGACAACCCCAAATCTTAACATGCTTAAGACTTGGTTTTCTTCCATGCCATATCTCATAAGGTGTGGAAGAAACTGATTTTGATGGAATCCTATTCAGAATATATAAAGCTGATTCTAATGCAAATCCCCAAAAAAGAGATTGGCATATCAGTACAGCTCATCATACTACGTACCATATCCAATAGGGTACGATTTCTCCTTTCAGATACACCATTTAGCTGTGGCGTTCCTGGAGGAGTCAGCTGAGAAACAATGCCATGCTCTCTCAAGTATTCATCAAATTCAGTACTCAAATATTCACCTCCACGATCTGATCGAAGAACTTTAATATTCTTTCCTATTTGATTTTCTACTTCAGATTTAAATTCTTTGAACTTTTCAAAAGATTCATGTTTGTATTTCATCAAATACAAATACCCAAACCTTGATTTATCATCAGTAAAGGTAATAAAATAATGAAAACACCCTCTAGCCATTTCTTTAAATGGACCACATACATCACTATGTATTAGCTCCAAAATATTTTCAGCTCTTAGCCCTTGTCCAACAAAGGGTGATCTAGTCATTTTGCCCTGAAGGCAAGATTCACAAGTTGGAGTAGGCTCAGAACCCAATGAGGATAGAATCCCCATTTTCTCCAGTTTTGCAATCCTATCTTCTGCAACATGATATAACCTTAAGTGCCAAAAATATTTTGAACTTGAGTTGGTTTTCACCATGGCATTGCATTCATTTAGATTGCTATACTCTAGCCAGTGGAAACACTTTCTTACTGGCAATGGAAACACTTTCCTGTTGGCAGTGGAAACACTTTCCTGTTGGCAGTGGAGACACTTTCCTTTGCCTTTATCAGCTTTAATCTTCCTTTTCTGTTTAGCTATTTTCTTGGAAGGACCAGGAATCTGAGATTTCTTTTTCTTATTGCGCTTCTTCTTGTTGGACTTTCCAGCAGAAGAAGATGCAACCAAAGCTACCTCTTTTCCTTTATTGCCTGGCATATTGTTTTGGGCAATAACCAGCATGTTGAGTAAACCAGCTAAGGTGCATTCCTGTTTAGTCATATAGAAATTTGTTACAAAATTTCCTAAAAGACCCAGGAAGGGACTAAAGGATCAAATCCGTCTGTAGTTGGAAATCCATGTTGAAGTCAAGATGTTCCAACTGCTCAATCAGCCGAATCATCTTGTGGACATGATCCCCAACATTCTGTCCCTCAGACATCCTCATGCGGAACAGCTGCCTAGATATCTCATACCTAGCATTCCTGCTGTGCTCACCACACAACTCTTGTAGGTGAAGGAGGATCTCACTCGCACTTTGTATGTTCTCATGTTGCTTCTGTTACTCATTACTCATGGAAGCAAGCATGTAACACTTAGCTCTCATATCATGCTCCTTCCACTTGTCCAAAGTTTCATGTTCCTCTTGTGTGGCCTCTGGAGGTAAGGGACCAGGAACATTTGAATCTAGAACATATCCCATATGTTCAAGGTTCAGGACAAGTTACAAATTTCTTAGCCAATCAGACAGATTAGGTCCTGTCAACCTGTTGTGATCAAGTATGCTTGCAAGGATATTGGTTGGTGGTGGTTGTTTTGTGCTCATTATTATCAGAAAATTAATTGCAGAAAATAACCAGATTAATTAGTAAATGTATCATGTAATGAACCAAAATGATTATGGTCTTTTAATCAAATTGGTTCTCCCACTAACTTAGCGAATCCTACACTTCCAAAGTAGAAAACGGAAATCCTAGTTGGATGGATTTCTAGTGGGTGATTGAATTCTTATAATTCTATTGATCATCCTCAGGTACATCCATTATTGGAATTACAATAAACTATAAGTGAGCAACTCCTTGCCCATCACATCTCATGTGAGGTTCAATCCTTTACCTAGCCCCTAATGCTCAAAATCTCAGGTACATCCATTATTGACTTATCTTGCATTAGTTAAGTTGATCCCATTGAGCCAGTAATTATGCAAATAATTTTAATGTCCTCAGGTACATCCAATATTGGCCACCAAACCATTTACATATTTACAACATCTCATGTTTAACAATTATTCTTAAGAAAATCTCTTAAATTAATTGCATCTCATGCAACTATTTAAAATTTCTTAAAATAATTGCCCCAATGGAGGGCTTATGTTATAATTACTTTAATTATAGCATTTCCAACTTAATCATTTGTTTGGAAGATTTTATAGCCGTCCTAAATACTATTAAGGTCTCACTTTGCACATTATCCATTTAGCATGCATATATCATATAATTGCATACATTCCCATACATCTCATGCATTCATGGATAAGCAGTAAATATGGTATGATCATGGACTTTCTAAGGATTCAATTACGAGCCACCAAGAATTGAATCAGGGCATTCCTAGGTGCATTTCATTCATTCATTCATTTTACAAGAGTTGCTGAAGGAGTACATAATCAACACTTGATATTGAATTCCTCCCACTGGTCCCACCAATGCTCTTGACCTCCTTGAACTTCTTGCAATCCAATATTACATAGTAATCCTTGGCATACCAAGGCGAATTTACAAGAACTTAAATAAATGAAATTACAACCCAAAAATTATTACAAACTTAATAATACATGCCCAAAATAAATTAAAATAAATTAATTAATTTACAATCCCAAAGAAACATAAAAGAAATAAATCCAATCACATTGGTCTTTTATAGTCCATGATCATCCATCATGCATATCACTATTTAACAATTAAATAAAACATACATACTTAAATTAAATTGAATATCTCATATTCAATTTAAAAATCCAGATTTGAATATGATTCAAATAAATTTAAAAATTCAGATTTGAATCTCATTCAAACAAATTTAAAAATTCAGATTTGAATCACATTCAAACAACTTCAAAAATTCAGATTTGAATCACATTCAAACATTTTTTAAAAAATCAGATTTGAATCACATTCAAATATTTCTTAAAAAATCAGATCTGAATTTTATTGATTCAATTTTAAAAAATCAGATTTAAATATGATTCAAACAACTTTAAAAATTCAGATTTGAATCACATTCAAACAACTTTTAAAATTCAGATTTGAATCATAATTTAATTGTGTGATTAAAACAACTAATTAAACACTTTAATTAGTCAAAGAATAGGCCTTAGATCATACAACAATTGCAGAATTAAAAGCCAAACCTTGAACCACCCATGGAACCATTGTTGCCGCCACCAATGGTGGCTTCTCCATGTGTGACGCCACATCTCATGATCCAACCAGCAATGAATCTCTTGATCTCATGATCAAACACACAATTAAATTAGATAATCAACAATCTAAATGGCAAATATAGTGGCTCTGATACCAATTGAAGGAACGGAAGCGTGAAAAACACAAGATTATACCATTGAATTCAAAAATTTTCACCTAGGGTCACAACCACCATGCAAGATTTATTTTTATCTATTTGATTTCAATGATAAACAACATATTAAAACTCTTTTAATATGTTTTTGGATCTGTATTTGCCATTTAAGATTTTAAAATTAATCAGATTAATTTTAGAACCCTAGATTAAATCAAGAACGATTACACTAACCTCTTAATGTGTCGCAATGTTCTGCGCCTTTGAGATTCATCTTTAGGACACCAGATGTTGTCCCTCTAGCTTGTCCACACCAAGAACACCTATGGCAGCCCTTGAACAGCTTCTAAAGCCTTTTCTATTAATTAGAAATTCAAGTTCTGCCTTTTAAGAGATTAGAGATGCAAACAGGACACTAGAAACAATTTCTAGTGTTCTTAATTCAAGAGATTGATGGCTAATCTCTTTGAATTGATGAGAGATGAAGAAGAATGGCTGGAGAGGCTCAAAGTGGCGTGACATATGAGAGGAGAGGCTGCTGGTTGTGTTTTCTTTTCATAACCCCACTTAAATAGCTAGGTTAACACATTAAACCCTAGCCACATGTCACCTTTTGATTAGCTCTAGGTTTAAGTGACCCAATCACATTGTGCCAAGTGTCAAACCTATATTTAATCTTGATTTTAATCATCTTACATGATTAAAAAACATTTGGCAAGCTTATGTGTTATGCCATGTGTCACCATCTCATGGTGCCACGTGTCACACTGCAAAATGACCAAAATACCCCTGTGTCTTAATTTTGAGTTCTTAACCCAAAATAATTATTTTCTTCTTCTAATTAATTTATATCAAATATAAATTAATTAATTAATCTCTATTAATTAATTTCTCATCAATTAAATTCATATTTAAACACTTTAAATATAAATTTAATTTATACTACACATCCAATAATCTATATTTGGTTTCAAGTCATGCTAGTGACTTTGCAATTTAATTGCAAACCAAATCTATTTAATTAATCAATTAAACTCTTTAATTAATTAATTAAATCATATTTAAATAGGTGATAACTTGTGTATGTGTGTGACTTACTAGGCTCATCACTAATTGGCAATGAGACATGATATCAACTCTTAATATCATCAGAACTCTTTCTTACCATAAATGATTTCTCTAAATCATTTTATGAACCTCATAGACCATGGTTAACACCTAGCATAGCATGCCATGGCCACCCAATTAGTAATAAGATTTACCTTAAATGAACCTATAATCATATGTTACCATGCACTAGAATCTCTCTGTTACAAAATCCCAACTCAAGCTGGAGTCATGGTTTATGTCAAACTCCATTTGCTATGAATATTATGTTCTCTTTTAATTCCAGTTCTTGATTAAAAGATTTTTATCATCAGAAACTCTTTTATGAATAAATCTATCTGTCTGCCAGAACTTGAAACATCAAGAACAATTAAATGAACATAGGATTTTATCTCTATTTACTTAGAGGAACAGATTCCATCTTGATCAACACCTACCTCCATATATAACTAGTAGGAGCCAACACATGCCCATATACCCATACATAGTACAAGTATGAAAGCAGTATCAAACTCAAACTACCTATATACAAGATAACTGTGCTATCTCGTGTCTAAAGATTATATGCCTCGATATGATTTATGACAAAACATTGACAAGAGTAAACTCCATGTGCTTGTCATAAGTGTCACTGGTTCGGCCTACTTATCATTTATAAGTGCCTATCATGTTTGTTATATGGCATGAGACTCACCATTCCATCTTATTTATATCTCATATAAATAACTTGGGAACAAACATAAATACAATCTTTCTGGATAAGTCATGTCCTTATTATGAAATATCCTCGATTGTGAACCTATTTATGATACTTCGTGCTAGAAATATTGTCACTCATATTCTTAACAACTTAAGAATAATATTTCTAACAAAATATCAATGGACCTTTTCTATTACACATAAATATATTATGTAAACGGAAAAGTGGAAATGCCTTTTATTAATAAAATATGTACAAGATACATACTAAATGATATGCTCTAGGGCATACTACTAACATTGCCACCTCTGCCATGTCCCCCATGGTTCTTCCTCTTTCCAGTAGGACCACTGGAACTCTGTTCTACTGATTTTCCCTCTTTCTCTATCTTCTCTGATTTCTTTTTCTCAGGAGCAGCTTCAGACTTGATTCTTTCCAACTCCAGGGCTTGAGAAATAAGTTCAGAGAAGTTAGTGTGTTTGAATCCGACTACTTGTAGTCTGATACTGGGCTTCAAGCCGGTTTCAAACCTCTTGCATCTCTTCCTGCTAGTAGAAAGTAGACTCACTGCATAATGGCTCAGGCAAGAAAATTCTCTTTGATACTCAGCCACTGATCTGTTCCCCTGTTTCAGACTTAGGAATTCTTATAACTTCTGATCTACATAAGCATCAGGGACATACTTTTGTCTGAATTCCATGAGAAAGTCATTCCATGTTAGCACTACAGGTTCTACCAGACTATGGGGAATGGTTTTCCACCAGTCATAAGCATCCCCCTGTAGCAAAGATACTGAGTATTCAAATCTGAGCTCCTCTGTGCAGTGCAATTTCTTGAATACCCTATCCATCCTCTGTAACCACTGTTCAGCCTCTAGAGGATCTACTGTCCCCTTGAACTCTATAGCCCATATTTCATCAATTTGTCATACTGCCTAGCAGGAGACTGTGGTTGTACCAGTGGTGGCTGTATTGGGACTTGAGTAGGCACATTACCAGCCATTTGTTGGAACATTGCAGCCATCTGCTGAGCGAACTGAGCAGGAAACTGTGGTGCTGCAGGGGTTGGTGCTGCTGAACCACTGACATTGTGTAGGCTTAGGGCATCCCCTTGCACCTCAGCCTCAATAGATTGATCGACTGAACGATCACCCTCTTCCATAGTCAATGCGAGGATTTTAGATCTCCTGAACAAACAACACAAGGAGATTTCCTCCCGTTAGTGCATATTTATAATGTAATGTACTGTATGTATCAAACAATGATGTTGAGCAGTTGTACTATGAAGAAAGAATATTCAAATAACATGTGAAAACAGAATTTAAAAACTAGCTCTGGTACCACTAAAACATGTCAAACCCTACCCCTCTGTAAGGCATAACATGATCCCATAGTATCCCTAATGAATTACCAACTCCGTCTACTGATAACCCATTAAATACACTACAAGGGATTTTAAAAACTTTTCTTACTTCTTTTACAGTGGTGAGCACTATTTACAGGTGTTAAAAACCTTTTTCAACTAAAGTGATAGAACTAACACATTTGAATTATTTGGAATTTCTGTAAAAATTTTGGCAGAGTGTCATCTGTATTTTGGATAAAACAGTTCTTGTAAAACACATAAAAGCACTTCAATATATTTCCAAATCTCAACTCCAACATATTTCTCAACACAACATATTTCTCAACTCAAGTCCGCAGTGATTTTTCAAAGACTGAGATACAAAAAATATTATACAATTTTTACAAGTCAAAATAACTCATAATTTACTTTACAACTTCAATGTACAATTTTAATTTACAACTGCTCAAAACCAAGAACACTATGTACATACAGTGGTCATACATTACGGTACAAAATGCAAAATGTGGTATACTCATTATACCCGATAATCTCTGACTGGATGTACTAGCAGCCTAGTCTGCTGCCCTGTCCGTCTGTCTACCTGCGACAGCAATAAAAAGCTATCACTGAGACAATGTCTCAGAGGTGCACAACATTAACCAAATACAACTTTAAATCACAATTCATAAATCATTTAAATGATGGATACGTAAAATCATAGTTAAATTCTAGACAATGAATGTCAGAAGGAATTTAACACAATATCATAATAAATCTCAGTAATCAAAACATAGTTAAATTCAAAAGATAGTGAATGTTAATGAGACTTTAAACTCCATTTCACAATCTTACAATACGTATCAATAAATCACACACAGCTTGAAATCATGTTCCAAAGTTCAATTCATCCCAAAAGCCGATGGCTAATGAGGTATTCAATTTGGCCCAAAATTCAATGACTAATGAGGAATAACATAGCTAGCTAGCAAAAATATGAGTACTCATCCAATTCGTCCTCAACAGGCACACACCTCAACACTTCAGCCAGAGAGGGAATTCAATTCGTCCCACTAGACAAGCTAGCGAGGAATACAATCAATATACATGATAACCGTGGTTGCAAATCCTTTCCAATGCTTTTCAATCAATAAGTATCCATCAATATCATTCAAACAATTTTTCACAGTTTCAAACCATTTACAATGCTTTTCAAGTAATAAATATTCATTCAAACACATTTCCACAATTTAAAACAATAATATACAAATAGTCATAATTCATTTCAATTGAAAAATTCAAAAGAAATAGTTGTTGTGCACAAACCTCTGATAACTGTCTCCTGGTCTTGACTCAGTGTTTCCTTCCCTTTTTCTGAGTCTTTGCTAACTGAGAAACACAATTTGAAGTGTTTCACTACTTAATTAAACTGTCTCTAACGATAATGTTTGATAAATAATTCACTGAATGTTATTATTTGCTTAATCAACCTAATATATTGACCCTCGATGCATTCTAGGTAAATTAGGTTTTAATGTTACTAACATGTCACATTCGATAGTCTTTTAGGGTTGGTACATGTTACCAAGTTCATTTCCGTATATACTTCATTTTCTTGCAATTTGCTGGATTCCGGGATATAGTTTGACCTAGCCGGACGACCTAGTTCCCTCGGTTTTCGGGTTTCGGTCAAAACTACAAACTTGTAGATCTATGTCTTATGGAATGCGGGGCAAAATTTCAGGTCATTCTGAGTTATGTAGACCATGTTATGGTCATTTTACTATTGCTGGTCAAATTGCACCAAAATTGGTCACTTTAGGTCATTTTAGGTTCGGCCAGTTTTTGGACCCTAACTTGTTCAAGCTGTTTGACTTGCTTATGGTCATTTCTGGGCTTTGTTGTCTTCATAAGGCTTGTAGATATGGGTCTTAACTATTCATGGTTAAAATTTCAGGTCAATTGGACCTGTTTTGAGTGAGTTATGGCCTAAACATTAACTGCTGCCCAAATGGTCAATTTTCAAGTCTCATTTGCACTTAATCTAGATTTGGTCATTTTTTAAGCTACCTTGCAAGCAGAATTTTTTGCAAGCTTTCTTGATGAAAGTTGGCACATTTTGTGCCTAGTTTCACTTCCAATTGGTCTCATACCAATTGGAGCCACACACTTAAAGTTCTAGGCCTAAAACACAAACTGCCTTATTGCATTTCTTTCATACACATCAAGCATCACTTTTAACACTTACCAAACTTAACATTCAAGCCAATTCTGGTTGTACCACAATCTAAACATAATTTACAACATATTATAGGTCATTTTGGCAGCTTACAATTACATTCAATATACACCAACAAGTGCAGAATTTTTCAATCCAACTTACAACAATTCAATCACCTATTCATGCTCATTTACATGTCCCACTTCACACCACCATACACACACTCAAATTGTCATAACAACCAACACATTTTAACATCATTATTCCATAAACCAAGCATGAATTCCAGCATTCTTCAAGAGTTAGCAAACTGCCACAATGGTGCACTTACATTCCATTACTTTCCAAGCTTTAAATTTCATTTTACATTTACATATACTAAGTATACATCACCCAAACAATTTCCTACACAATATACATTTAATCAATCACTTAATTCACCATTTACAAGCACAAATAAACTGCCCTCAAGGTGTTTCCATGGCTGCCAAAAGTACACACTCCCATTCAATATCAAACCTCAAAAGTTTCTCCATAAATCAAACACCCATAACATCCTTACAAACTTTAACAAAGAAATAATAAAAAACTCAAACTTACCTATTGTTGGGACTTGCTAAATCTTCACTAAAACTTCTTAATATTGGTATCTACTTCTTCCTTGTGAAGTGGGGATCAAGATTAATGAAGGAACTTTGGTGTTTGGGGGTGAAATGGAGGAGATGATGAAGCTTCTTCAAGTTTTGGCCATGGAGGTTGTGAGGGAATTCAATTCGGCATGGGGGGAGAATGGAGGTTGAAGATGAAGTTTAGTGGATTAATCTGCCCACTAAATACATATTATAATCCTTAGTGGTCCACTTACACAAAATCAATTATATTTTATGTTTAAATGTGATAATTAGTCAATTTACCCTCCTTTTTTACTATTTACATTAGGTACCCCTAAATTAATTTTTCATTATATTTTCCAAGTGTAATATTATTTATTTTTAATGGACATTTAGGTCAAAAGACAATTCACAATGTCAAATGACCACAATACCCCTGTTCGGGTTGCATTCTCGATTTTTCGGTAACACCGGGTTTTGTCCGTTTTTCGATTTCTCACTTTTCTTTGTACTAATTATTTAATTTTTTTTTATATTTCTAATAATATTTATACTACAATAGGGGTCTATTTAAGTCCTAAAAATACTTTCCAGGGTTCCCCGTTGTCTAGGGCTAGTCAACGGTCCACGCCGTGACTTCCCGGTGCGGTCACCCATCGCTAGGGTTCTCGGCTCGCTTAACTTGATTGCATTTCTTTACTATTATTTTTCCTTTGTTTTTCTTGTATTTTCTTTTCTTGTATTTCATTATTTTATGTCTCCTCACTCATATTGAAGTGTAGTTCTAGGCATCCTAGCTGTCCGGACAATACTGGTCACTGGAACAGTAGAACGCACTACCGAACATAGGGGTGTTACAATTCTCCCCCCCTTAAAAAAAAATTTCGTCTCGAAATTTTACCTGGCATTAGTCTCTAAACAGCTGTAGGTGTTGTCTCCTCATATCCTCTTCACGTTCCCAAGTAGCTTCCTGGCCTGAATGATGGTTCCACAGCACTTTAACCAGGTGTATCTGTTTATTTCTCAGCTGCTTCACCTCATAAGCCAGAATTTTTATGGGTTCTTCCTCATATGAGAGGTCTGGATTTAGCTCAATCTCTTCAACTGATAGTACATGAGATGGGTCAGATCTGTACCTCTTTAACATGGACACATGGAAGACATTGTGTATCCTTGCTAGCTCTGGAGGTAATGTTAATCGATATGCCAAAGGACCCACTCTTTCCAGAACCTCATATGGTTCGATGAAACGAGGACTCAGTTTTCCCTTTCTACCAAATCTCATAATCCTATTCCAAGGAGAAACTTTGAGGAATACCTTATCACCCACTGCATATTCAATATCTCTTCTCTTCAGATCACCATAGGACTTCTGACGGTCTGATGCAGCCTTGAGTCTATCTCTGATCAATCTGATCTTTTCCTCTGTCTGCTGAACAATTTATGGCCTAATCATCTTCCTTTCACCTTATTTATCCCAACATAAGGGAGTTCTGCACTTTCTGCCATACAAAGCTTCATATGGAGGCATCCCAATGCTTGATTGGTAGCTGTTGTTATAAGAAAACTCAATCAAAGGCAAGTGTGTATCCCAACTACCTTCAAACTCAATCACACAAGCCCGTAGCATATCCTCCAATATCTGAATAACTCTCTCAGACTGGCCATCTGTCTGTGGGTGGAATGTTGTGCTGAAGTTCAATCTAGTTCCTAGGGCTCTCTGAAGACTACCCCAGAATCTAGAAGTGAACCTAGGATCTCTGTCAGGCACAATTGATACTGGCACTCCATGCAATTTTACAATCTCATATATGTACAATCTGGCCAATCTTTCCAGGCTATAATCCATCCGAACTGGCAAAAAGTGAGCAGACTTGGTCAATCTGTCAACTATAACCCATACTGCATCATGACTACTCTATGTCCTTGGAAGTCCTATAACAAAATCCATAGTTATTCGTTCCCATTTCCACTCTGGTACTGACAAAGGATGTAACAAACCAGCTGGAACTTGATGTTCTGCTTTTGCTTGCTGACAAGTTAGGCATTTGGAAACAAATTCAGCTATATCTCTCTTTATACCCATCCACCAGTAATGCTCTTTCAGCCCTCTATACATTTTAGTTCCACCAGGGTGCATAGCAAAGGGAGACTCATGTGATTCCTTCATAATGATCTGTCTCAATTCCACATCACTAGGAACACACATTCTGCCCTGATGTAGCAATAAACCATCATCTCTCACAGAAAATTCAGGTTTCTTGCCCTGCTGGACTTCTTTCAGTAGCTTCTGATATTTATCATCACTCTGAGCAGCCATTCTGATCTGACCAATCAACACTGGCTGTACATGCCATGCAACTATTGTCTGTCCCTCATCATCAATCTCTAAACTGGCATGCTGTGCTTTCAATTCATATACCATGGACAAAGGAGAAACTCTGAAACTTGCCATAGTCTTGCGACTTAAGGCGTCAGCCACCACATTTGCTTTCCCTGGCTGATAGTCTATTAAGCAATCATAATCTTTAATGAGTTCTAACCATCTCCTCTACCTAAAATTTAATTCCTTCTGGGTGCCTAAGTACTTCAAGCTCTTGTGATCTATGTAAATGTAGCATTTCTCCCCATACAAATAGTGTCTCCAGATCTTCAAAGCAAAAACAATAGCTGCTAGCTCCAGATCATGTGTTGGGTAGTTCCTCTCATGCAGTTTCAGCTGGCGTGATGCATAAGCAATGACATTCCAATCTTGCATCAGTACACAGCCTAACCCATTGTGAGAAGCATCACTATAAACTGTGTATTCTTTACCCGGAGTAGGTAAAGTGAGGACTGGAGCTTCAGTCAAACACCTCTTCAACTCATCAAAACTTTGCTGGCATTTATCTGTCCACTGAAATTTTACATCTTTCTGAAGCAGTTTGGTTAGTGGAGAAGATAACATAGAAAACCCTTTCACAAACCGACGGTAATATCCAGCTAAACCCAGAAAACTGTGAATTTCTGTGATGTTCTTGGGCGGCTTCCAATTAAGGATAGCTTCTACCTTGCTGGAATCTACCTTGATCCCTTCAGCTGACACAACATGTCCCAAAAAGAAGATTTCTTTCAGCCAAAATTCACACTTTAACAATTTGGCGTATAGCTGTTTCTCCCTTAAAGTCTGCAGTACAATCCGCAAATGTCTGTCATGCTCCTCTGCTTTCCTCGAGTATATCAAAATGTCATCAATAAACACCACCACAAATTGGTCGAGATATGGTCTAAAGATAGTGTTCATCAGATCCATAAAAGCAGCTAGAGCATTTGTTAACCCGAATGGCATTACTAGAAACTCATAGTGGCCATGCCGAGTTCTGAAAGCAGTTTTTGGAATACTCTGCTCTTGCACCTTCAACTGATAATAACTAGATCGCAAATCAATTTTGGAGAATACAGCTGCACCCTTCAACTGATCAAACAGATCATCAATGCGAGGCAACGGATATCTGTTCTTTATTGTCACCTTATTCAACTACCGGTAGTCAATGCATAAGTGGAGAGTACCATCCTTCTTCTTAACAAACAACACTGGTGCTCCCCAAGGTGACACACTAGGGCGGATGAAGTCCTTTTCAAGTAATTCTTGCAACTGTATCTTCAACTCCTTCAACTCTGCTGGTGCCATTCTATATGGTGTTATGGAGATTGGATCCATACCAGGCATAACATTAATTTCAAATCATTTCTTTCCGGAGGTAATCACGCAATTCATCATGAAATACATCCGAAAGTCATCTACTAGGGATGTCTTTCAATGCCGACTCCCACTTGGGTGTCTACCACATGTGCCAAGTATGCTTCACACCCTTTCTCGATCATTTTTCCGCTAGTACAAAATTAAATGATGTTTGATGGCAATAACTGCCTCTTCCCATGTATTACCACATCACTGTACTGAGGGAGACCAAAAGTGATTGTCTTCAGCCTACAGTCAATCATGGCATGATGCCTAGCTAACCAATCCATGCCCAAGATGATATCATAATCTCTGAAGGGCATTTTAATGAAATCAGACAGAAAAGTGTGTCCTTGGATCACCAAAGGACAATCTCTATACATTCTATTAACCTTGACTTCCTGTCCTAGTGGACTTGTTACTAGCACTTCAAAGTCTATTTTTTGTACATGGAACAACAATGCAATCAATGATGCTAGCACTCACATAAGAATGGGCAGAACCCGGATCAAATAACACAAACACATTCTGATTAAAAGTTGAGAAGGACCAGCCACAACATCAGATGTCTCGGCCTCTTCTCTCTGTCTCATTACATAGATTCTGACTGGAGCACTGTCTTGCTCTGAATGTTTCATCGTGCCTTGGCTACTTTGAGCTACCTCTACCCCTGCCTCTACCTCTGCTGGGTGGTTGTGAACTTGTAACACCCTCCCGGTAACTACTCCGTACATCCTACTGTTCCGGTGACCGGTGTCGGTCCGGATAGCTAGAATGTCCGGAAAAATATTTAAATTAAAGTCAGGAACCAAAATTAACTCAAATATTAATAAGAAAAATTTAGTAAAAATTTTAGAAATAAAATACAACCAAGTTAAACGAGCCGGTGCCCTAGCGATGGGTAACCAGAGGGAAGTTGCGGTTCTTTCAACGAGGAGCCTTAGACCCGGGGAAAAAATTATAAAATAATTTTTGGGACTCCAGAGAAGGGTTATTGAGGTTCCCATGGCATTAGAATGCCATGAAAATACCTAGAAAAATTTTTCAATCGGTACAGACAATTTTGACCCGTTAAGCCAAACGGAGGGCATTTTGGTCATTTCGCCTTCCGAGGTGATTTTTGGCCGACTTGTCCAGTTAAGTAAATAATTAATATAACATAAAATATGAATAAACATTACTAGAAATTAAATTGAAAATGAGTAGTGGAGGAAAGAAAAGAAAATGAGGAAAAGAGGTATTTATGACATCATGGTGATGTCATTAAGAAAACAATGACCAATCAAAATTAAGCCATTATTTGACTAACTATTAAAAGAGATAAGAGAAGACCAAATTGATAAAATGCAGCAGCCATCTCCCTTCAAGAAAACCAGCCGAAACTTCCTCAACTCCTCCCTCCATTGATGTTCACTCCAAACCTTCAATTTCCTCTTCAATTCACCCTAAAACCCTAGAAACCCTTCACTAAAATTTGCCCTAGCACCTTGCTAAAGCTTTTGGCAGCCAAGAAGGAGAAAGAAAGTGAGGTTTAAGGGCTTGGAAAATTCTGCCACTTGAGGTTAGTGCACTTATATCCATTAAACTCTTTATTTTCATGGTTTGGGACTTGAAACTTAGTGAGAATTGTGGTTTAAATGAACATAAACCTATGTGTTTGAGCTTGTGAATTTCGGCAGCCCTAGCTATGGAATAGGAGGAAGTGTTTTTGATGAGCTTAAAGTGAATTAGAAACCATGTTTGAAGTTTATAAACATAAGAATGGTGAATTAATAGCTAACTAAGGTAAAGTGTAGAAATCATGACTTTGAACTAGGGTTTTTGGAGTAAAATGTGAACTTGGCCTATGCAATTGTTAAAGAACCTTTTAATGGTCAATTAGTGACCATTTTAGGTAATTTGACTAACAAATGGACTGAAAAATGAGGTTGCAAAGTGAGGTTGCAGGCTGCCCTAGGACAGCAGCATAGGGACTGAAAATTCAGTCTATTTGCACTGCCATAACTTGGGCTGTGTTAGTCCAATTGGTGTTTGGCCAATTGGACATTAAATTAGGCTTATAATGGCACATTTTTGCTGAAGAAACCATGCCCAAAAGACCAAAGCAAGAGGACCAAAACTTAGCCCCAATCCGGATACCCTGCAACTGGTTCTGCAGAATTGACCAAATGAACAGTAATTTTGGCCATAACTCACTGTAGATATGGTCAATTGACCTGAAATTTTTACAGCAATAATTTAAGACATAGAAAAACAACTTTCATGAAGGAACCTACCCCAAATTATGGCCAGAACCTAACCCAAATGGTAGTGGAAGTTCTCATTCTCATATCTGTAGATTTGGTATTTTCTGCAGAATGGGAATCCGGCCAGCTGTGGTTTTTGGACCATATCTAGAAGTACAAAACTCCAAATGGAGTGATTCAAAAAAAGAAATTCAACTAGACAAAATAAGGAACAACTTTCATGTTTTACATTTCTTCAAATTCCCACAGTAACAGTGTCCAATGGAATAGTGAATTTGACTCACCAAAACTGAAAATTCTGCTTGTGTGGGTTTACACTTTGAAATGGTATTAACACTTAATGCCAACAAGTTTTAAACACCAAAAGTGGTATGTTGGGAGTGCCAAAGTCAATGTACATATTTTCTATCCAAAAGTCAACATTTTTGTTGACCAATGAGGTGAATAGTAACACCAAAACATCAAATTCACAAATTGAAGAATTTAAAAGTTTCAAATGCCCTAGTATACCTAACAAGATTGGTTTGGATAGTTTGGCATGCCAATAGGGTTCAGTTAGCGATCGCACATGGCAATATGCCATTCAGTGATTTCATGGCTTTTAGCCATTTTGACTTTGTATTGAGACTTGGCCTTGTGCTCGATATTATTCTGACTTGTTAGCCGCTACTGCACAGGAGATGCATATGTGACCGATGGTGTGACGGCCCGAGGTACTAGGTACCCAGTGCCAGTTTACCCGTTATCTAGTCCAGTAGTCTAGTGTAGGTTACTTGGGGTAACCAAATGAATAAAAGTGAACAACGTTAATGAAATCACGAATGTACCAATACCAAACAAAGAAAGCATACACATTCCATACACATTTAATTTCTTGCTATTTTCTTCTATTATATTATTGCACCACTAAGCATCATTGCTTAACGCGTTGCTTTTGCCACACGTAGGTACTGGAGATCCCGATCGTGAGCCCGTGAGACCACGTGATCGGGTGAGTCCGCCCTGCAGCTTCGCTGTCCTTGTCACCTCAACTTCTGCAGTGCATTGGTAGGACACTAGGTGTCATTTTGGCATTCTGTAATTAATTTTGATTTTCTCATATGTATTTGGATCTATGTAATGTATTTTGATGTTTATGTAAATAATGAAAGTTATGGTTATAAATGCAAAACTTGAGCATTTATTTATTGTTTGTATATGAGGAATGAATGATTGAAAAATGTTGAGAATTTGATAAATGGAGTTGAGATGATGGAATATGAATATAGGAAGTGTTTTTCACAGGTTCCGAAGAACTGGTTTCTCCATTTTTAGCCGGTACTCTGCCGGATTTTCTATAAAATTTTCGGAACCTCAAATAAATTATAATTTCACTAATGACTTAAATAAAACATATTCCACAAGCTATAATCAAAATTATTGATGAAAATTTAGTAAGGTATAATAGAGTGTGCCGGTACACCGTGTGACATAGCTTGCTCGGCTACACTGTAAACGGGTAAGGAGTGTCACATTTAGTGGTATCAGAGCACGGTTTAGGCATTTCTGGGCCTAGATTGAGTCCATACCATGCATTGCATTTGTAAGAGTCGAGGTGACACTAATGCAGATCTGTTTGTTTTTGTTATTTTGAATAGGATATGGACCCTTCATCTCAGAGGGCAGTTGAGGAGGAAGTGGAGAGTCATGCTCCACCGGTAGTAGCTGAGACTGGGGGTAGGGGAGAACCTACTCCGCCAGCTCTGGCAGAGCCTGCTCAGCCCCCACAGGCCATGTTCCAACAAATGGCCGACTTCTTTAGACAAATGGCCGGAGTAATGCCAGCACCACCACCACCACCACTAGCTCCACAGCAGAAATCACACCTGGAAAGGCTAAGAAAGTTTGGGGCGGTGGATTTCTTCGGCAAGAGGGAAGATGACTCATGCATTAAAATTGGTTGAACAGAACGGGCAGAGTCTTAAAACAACTCCACTGCACCCCAGAGCAGAACTTAGAAGCTGCTGTATCCTTGTTACAAGACGATGCCTACAAATGGTGGGACACTATGTCCAGTGAAGTGCAGCCCGAAGCTGTAACTTGGGACTTCTTCCTCTCCGAATTCAAGAAGAAATATGTGGGTACTATATACCTGGAAGAGAGAAGAAGAGAGTTCATTAATCTGAGGCAGAGGCAGTTGTCAGTGGCCGAGTATGAGAAGGAGTTTGTTCGATTAAGCCGTTATGGAAGGGAGATAGTCCCTAATGAAGTTGAAAGATGCAAGAGATTTGAAGAGGGACTAAATGAAAACATCAAGATCCAGCTCACTGCCTTGGGAATCACAGAATTTACCAAGTTAGTGGAAGCTGCAATAAAGGTGGAAAAAGTAAGAATCAAGGAGCACTGTAAGGGAGAGACAGCAGAAGAGGGGACCGGTCGCCTAGCTCACTGCATTTGGAAAGAAGTTCAAGGGTCCATCTCGCACGAGTTCAGCTCACCACATGGTCGTGGTCGGTCTCAGGCCTGTGCCACGCTCACCCCTAGAGAGGTCACCCACACCATCAGTGGGCAGCTCTCCAGGGATGGGGTTCAGGGGACCAGCCCCAACATCTTCTGCATGTCCACACTGCCTTAAATGGAACAAGAGGGAGTGTTGGAGAGTAACTGGTGCCTGCTTGAGATGTGGGTCGACAGAGCATCAGCTGAGAAATTGCCCACGCAGAACCACTACAACTGCTCCTGCACCACAGAGAGGTAGAAAATCTGGCAAATCTGACGCAGTGGGACCATCACAGAGGCCTGCATCTAAGCCAGCAGAGAGGCGGATAATGCACCACCGCGAAATTATGCCACGAGAGCTCGGGAGGAGCAAGATGCCCTGACGTCATCGTGGGTAATGCTCTCCCTCTACAATACTCCTGTGCATGCATTGGTGGATCCAGGATCCACTCATTCCTACATTTGCATCAACCTACCCGTAGAAAGGGGGATATTGGTAGGGGAGAGTGACCAAGACATTCTGGTCACTAATCCATTGGGCCACGGTGTGGTAGTGAACAAAGTATACAAGGGTTGCCCGTTGAGGATTCAGGGGTATGAATTCTTGGCAGACCTAATTGAGTTACCCTTCCATGAGTTTGACGTGATATTGGGAATGGACTGGTTGTCACGTCATCAGGCAATAGTTGATTGCAAATTGAAGAGAATTTCTCTAAAAACTTCAAAGGGTAATGAGATCACAGTTGTGGGGGAAAGGACAGATTTCTTGTCCAATGTCATCTCAGCCACAGTTGCAAGAAGAATGATGAGAAAAGGCTGTGAAGCCTACCTAGCACATGTGGTGGATACTAGGCAGGCTAAGCCAAACCTGAGTGACATACCCACAGTGAGAGACTTCCCAGAGGTATTTCCTGAAGAGTTGCCTGGTTTGCCACCAGAAAGGGAAGTCGAATTTGCTATTGAGACACTGCCGGCACAAAGACCCATTTCCATTGCTCCTTATAGGATGGCACCTACTGAATTGAGGGAGTTGAAAACTCAGTTGCAAGAGTTGCTTGATAAGGGGTTCATACGCCCCAGTGTGTCACCATGGGGAGCTCCAGTGCTGTTTGTGAAAAAGAAGGATGGGACTTTGAGACTTTGTATTGACTACCGGCAGTTGAATAAAGTGACTGTGAAGAACAAATATCCGTTGCCTAGAATTGATGATCTGTTTGATCAGTTAAAGGGGGCAGGAGTATTTTCTAAGATTGACCTCAGATCAGGATATCATCAGTTGAGAGTGAAGGATGCAGATGTGCCAAAGACTGCATTCAGGACCCGGTATGGGCATTATGAGTTCCTAGTGATGCCCTTTGGCCTAACAAATGCACCAGCGGCATTTATGGACCTTATGAACCGTATCTTTCATCCATACCTAGATCGGTTCGTAGTGGTCTTTATTGACGATATTTTGGTGTATTCCAAGACCAGTGAAGAACATGATGAGCATTTGAGGATTGTTCTGCAAACCCTAAGAGAAAAGAAGCTGTATGCTAAGTTGTCCAAGTGTGACTTTTGGCTGAATGAGATAGTATTCCTTGGACACATAGTGTCAGCTGATGGGATTAGGGTGGATCCCAAGAAAATAGAAGCAGTGATGGAATGGAAGCCTCCAAGGAATACAACTGAGGTCAGAAGCTTCTTGGGGCTAGCTGGGTATTACAGAAGATTTGTGAAGGGATTTTCCCTAATAGCTGCTCCAATGACCAAGTTGTTACACAAGAATGCCAGATTTGACTGGAATGACAAGTGTCAGACCAGTTTTGAGAAGTTGAAAGCTATGTTGACAGAGGCACCAGTATTAACACAGCCAGTGTCGGGAAAGGACTTTGTGGTCTACAGTGATGCCTCTCATAATGGGTTAGGGTGTGTATTGATGCAAGAGGGAAAGGTGGTCGCCTATGCTTCCAGGCAGTTAAGGCCACATGAACAGAACTACCTTACCCATGATCTAGAGCTTGCAAAGAATTATCTTCGTGATCAAGATATGGAGGCATTACTTGTATGGTGAAAAGTGCTACATTTACACAGACCACAAGAGTCTAAAATATTTGCCAACTCAGAGGGAGCTCAACCTTAGACAGAGGCGATGGATTGAGTTCCTGAAGGACTATGATTGTGTGATTGACTATCATCCTAGGAAGGCAAATGTAGTTGCTGATGCTTTGAGCAGAAAGTCTATCACAGCTTTGAGATCATTGAATGCCCGTCTATCTTTGATTCGAGATGGAGCTATTTTGGCTGAGTTGCAAGTGAGGCCAAACCTGCTACAGCAGATTTTGGATGGGCAAAAGGCAGATGAAAAGTTAACGGCCATTATGAGCAAAATCCCAGAAGGAAAAGCAACTGATTATGGGGTAAAAGCAGATGGGTGTCTGTACTACAAAGGAAGACTGTGTGTACCAGATGATGGGGAAATGAAGACCAGTATTCTAAAAGAGGCACACACCAGTGTATATGCTATGCACCCAGGAAGTACAAAGATGTATCATGATCTGAAGCTTCAGTATTGGTGGCCTGGTATGAAGAGGGATATAGCTGACTATGTGACTAAATGCTTGACATGTCAGCAAATTAAGGCAGAACATCAAGTTCCATCAGGTTTGCTACAGCCTATAAGCATACCTGAATGGAAATGGGATCGGGTCACCATAGATTTTGTAAGTGGTCTACCTCTCACCCGGAAGAAACATGATGCAGCATGGGTGATAGTTGATAGATTGACAAAGTCAGCACACTTTCTGCCAGTTAGGACTGACTACTCACTGGAGAAGTTAGCAGAATTGTATATCAGTGAGATAGTTAGACTGCATGGAATCTCACTTTCCATCATATCTGATCGAGACCCAAGGTTTACATCGAGATTTTGGAAGAAGTTGCATGAATCCTTGGGTACACAACTCCATTTCAAAGATGCCTTTTCCATCCTCAGACGGATGGGCAATCCGAAAGAGTAATCCAGGTAAACAATTGAACCAATTGAATTAGTACAAATATTGAACTGAAATGATAACAATAACATGAAATATATGTCAGTCCTTGCGGATATGCTGAGGAGTTGTGTCATTGAATTTGAGGGAAGTTGGGATAGATACCTCCCACTGGCAGAATTTGCATACAACAATAGCTACCAAGCTAGCATCCAAATGGCCCCATATGAAACACTGTATGGGAGAAAATGTAGAACTCAGCAGTCTTTGGACTGAATTGGGCGAAGACAAATCGGTAGGGCTGCACTGTGAAACAGTGAGGAGAAGGTAAAATCAATCAAAGCCAACTTAAAGGTTGCCTCGCATGCATGTAAATCTTATGCCGACCTGAAGAGGAAAGAAATAGAATATGTGGTTGGCGACAAAGTGTTCCTCAAGGTGTCACCATGGAAGAAAGTACTGAGGTTTGGAAGAAAAGGTAAGTTGAGCCCTAGGTTCATTGGCCCATATGAAGTCATTGAACGTGTGGGTCCAGTGACCTATAGGCTAGCTTTACCACCAGAGTTGGAGAAGATCCACAATGTGTTCCACGTGTCTATGCTCAGAAGATACCGCTCAGATCCTTCACATGTCATCTCTAGAGAAGAAATTGAAATACAGCCGGATTTGACATACGAAGAAGAACCTCTACGGATCTTGGCTCGGGAAGTGAAAGAGTTGAGAAACAAGCAAATTCCATTGGTGAAAGTGCTTTGGAGGCACCACAACACCGAGGAGGCAACTTGGGAAAGTGAAGAGACGATGAGGCAACAGTTCCCTCAACTGTTTGCATCAGGTAAATTTCGAGGACGAAATTTAAATTAGAGGGAAAGAGTTGTAACACCCTCCCGGTAACTACTCTGTACATCCTACTGTTCCGGTGATCGGTGTCGGTCCGGACAGCTAGAATGTCCGGAAAAATATTTAAATTAAAGTCAGGAACCAAAATTAACTCAAATATTAATAAGAAAAATTTAGTAAAAATTTTAGAAATAAAATACAACCAAGTTAAACAATGGTGCCTAGCGAAGGGTAACAGAGGGAAGTTGCGTTCTCGCAACGAGGAGCCTTAGACTGAGGGAAAATTATAAAATAATTTTTGGGACTCAGAGAAGGGTTATTGAGGTTCCCATGGCATTAGAATGCCAAGAAAATACCTAGAAAAATTTTTCAATCGGTACAGACAATTTTGACCCGTTAAGCCAAACGGAGGGCATTTTGGTCATTTTGCCTTCCGAGGTGATTTTTGGCCGACTTGTCCAGTTGAGTAAATAATTAATATAACATAAAATATGAATAAACATTACTAGAAATTAAATTGAAAATGAGTAGTGGAGGAAAGAAAAGAAAATGAGGAAAAGAGGTATTTATGACATCATGGTGATGTCATTAAGAAAACAATGACCAATCAAAATTAAGCCATTATTTGACTAACTATTAAAAGAGATAAGAGAAGACCAAATTGATAAAATGCAGCAGACATCTCCCTTTCAAGAAAACCAGCGAAACTTCCTCAACTCCTCCCTCCATTGATGTTCACTCCAAACCTTCAATTTCCTCTTCAATTCACCCTAAAACCCTAGAAACCCTTCACTAAAATTTGCCCTAGCACCTTGCTAAAGCTTTTGGCAGCCAAGAAGGAGAAAGAAAGTGAGGTTTAAGGGCTTGGAAAATTCTGCCACTTGAGGTTAGTGCACTTATATCCATTAAACTCTTTATTTTCATGGTTTGGGACTTGAAACTTAGTGAGAATTGTGGTTTAAATGAACATAAACCTATGTGTTTGAGCTTGTGAATTTCGGCAGCCCTAGCTATGGAATAGGAGGAAGTGTTTTTGATGAGCTTAAAGTGAATTAGAAACCATGTTTGAAGTTTATAAACATAAGAATGGTGAATTAATAGCTAACTAAGGTAAAGTGTAGAAATCATGACTTTGAACTAGGGTTTTTGGAGTAAAATGTGAACTTGGCCTATGCAATTGTTAAAGAACCTTTTAATGGTCAATTAGTGACCATTTTAGGTAATTTGACTAACAAATGAACTGAAAAATGAGGTTGCAAAGTGAGGTTGCAGGCTGCCCTAGGACAGCAGCATAGGGACTGAAAATTCAGTCCATTTGCACCGCCATAACTTGGGTTGTGTTAGTCCAATTGGTGTTTGGCCAATTGGACATTAAATTAGGCTTATAATGGCACATTTTTGCTGAAGAAACCATGCCCAAAAGACCAAAGCAAGAGGACCAAAACTTGGCCCCAATCCGGATACCCTGCAACTGGTTCTGCAGAATTGACCAAATGAACAGTAACTGTTCATTTGGCCATAACTCGCTGTAGATATGGTCAATTGACCTGAAATGTTTACAGCAGTAAGTTAAGACATAGACAAACAACTTTCATGAAGGAACCTACCCCAAATTATGGCCAGAACCTAACCCAAATGGTAGTGGAAGTTACTGTTCCTGTTACTGTAGATATGGTATTTTCTGCAGAATGGGAATCCGGCCAGCTGTGGTTTTTGGACCATATCTAGAAGTACAAAACTCCAAATGGAGTGATTCAAAAAAATAAATTCAACTAGACAAAATAAGGAACAACTTTCATGTTTTACATTTCTTCAAATTCCCACAGTAACAGTGTCCAATGGAACAGTGAAATTGACTCACCAAAACTGAAAATTCTGCTTGTGTGGGTTTACACTTTGAAATGGTATTAACACTTAATGCCAATAAGTTTTAAACACCAAAAGTGGTATGTTGGGAGTGCCAAAGTCAATGTACATATTTTCTATCCAAAAGTCAACATTTTTGTTGACCAATGAGGTGAATAGTAATACCAAAACATGAAATTCACAAATTGAAGAATTTAAAAGTTTCAAATGCCCTAGTATACCTAACAAGATTGGTTTGGATAGTTTGGCATGCCAATAGGGTTCAGTTAGCAAGATCGCACATGGCAATATGCCATTCAGTGATTTCATGGCTTTTAGCCATTCGACTTTGTATTGAGACTTGGCCTTGTGCACGATATTATTCTGACTTGTTAGGCATTGTTACACCGGGAGATGCATATGTGACCGATGGTGTGACGGCCCGAGGTACTAGGTACCCAGTGCCAGTTTACCCGTTATCCAGTCCAGTAGTCTAGTGTAGGTTACTTGGGGTAACCAAATGAATAAAAGTGAACAACGTTAATGAAATCACGAATGTACCAATACCAAACAAAGAAAGCATACACATTCCATACACATTTAATTTCTTGCTATTTTCTTCTATTATATTATTGCACCACTAAGCATCATTGCTTAACGCGTTGCTTTTGCCACGCGTAGGTACTGGAGATCCCGATTGTGAGCCCAGTAGACCACAGACTAGGTGAGTCCGTCCTGCAGTTCTGCTCAGTGTCCTTGTCACCTCAACTTCTGCAGTGCATTGGTAGGACACTAGGTGTCATTTTGGCATTCTGTAATTAATTTTGATTTTCTCATATGTATTTGGATCTATGTAATGTATTTTGATGTTTATGTAAATAATGAAAGTTATGGTTATAAATGCAAAACTTGAGCATTTATTTATTGTTTGTATATGAGGAATGAATGATTGAAAAATGTTGAGAATTTGATAAATGGAGTTGAGATGATGGAATATAAATATAGGAAGTGTTTTTCACAGGTTCCGAAGAACTAGTTTCTCCATTTTTAGCCGGTACTCTGCCGGATTTTCTATAAAATTTTCGGAACCTCAAATAAATTATAATTTCACTAATGACTTAAATAAAACATATTCCACAAGCTATAATCAAAATTATTGATGAAAATTTAGTAAGGTATAATAGAGTGTGCCGGTACACCGTGTGACATAGCTTGCTCGGCTACACTGTAGACGGGTAAGGGGTGTCACAGAACTTCTGGTGACAGGGCTCTGAACTGACCCTTCTGTAGTAGTAGGAGGTGGTCCAACTCTGCGACTACTGGTGCAGTCCTTGGCAAAGTGTCCTGTGCCTCCACAGTTATAACAGGCTCCAATAGCCTTGTAGCATATCCCATCATTTCCAATGCTTTTCAATCAATAAGTATCCATCAATATCATTCAAACAATTTTTCACAGTTTCAAACCATTTATAATGCTTTTCAAGCAATAAATATTCATTCAAACACATTTCCACAATTTAAAACAATAATATACAAATAGTCATAATTCATTTCAATTGAAAAATTCAAAAGAAATAGTTGTTGTGCACAAACCTCTGATAACTGTCTCCTAGTCTTGACTCAGTGTTTCCTTCCCTTTTTCTGAGTCTTTGCGAACTGAGAAACACAATTTGAAGTGTTTCAGTACTTAATTAAACTGTCTCTAATGATAATGTTTGATAAATAATTCACTGAATGTTATTATTTGCTTAATCAACCTAATATATCGACCCTCGATGCATTCTAGGTAAATTAGGTTTTAATGTTACTAACATGTCACATTCGATAGTCTTTTAGGGTTGGTACATGTTACCAAGTTCATTTCCGTATATACTTCATTTTCTTGCAATTTGCTGGATTCCGGGATACTAGTTTAACCTAGCTGGACAACCTAGTTCCCTCAGTTTTCGGGTTTTGGTCAAAACTAAAAACTTGTAGATCTATGTCTTATGGAACGCGGGGCAAAATTTCAGGTCATTCTGAGATATGTGGACCAAGTTATGGTTATTTTACTATTGCTGGTCAAATTGCACCAAAATTGGTCACTTTAGGTCATTTTAGGTTCGGCCAGTTTTTGGGCTCGAACTTGTGCAAGCTGTTTGACTTGCTTATGGTCATTTCTGGGCTTTGGTGTCTTCATAAGACTTGTAGATATGGGTCTTAACTATTCATGGTTAAAATTTCAGGTCAATTGGACTTGTTTTGAGTGAGTTATGGCCTAAATATTAACTGCTGCCCAAATGGTCAATTTTCAAGCCTCATTTGCACTTAATCTAGATTTGGTCATTTTTTAAGCTACCTTGCAAGCAGAATTTTTTGCAAGCTTTCTTCATGAAAGTTGGCACATTTTGTGCCTAGTTTCACTTCCAATTGGTCTCATACCAATTGGAGCCACACACTTAAAGTTCTAGGCCTAAAACACAAACTGCCTTATTGCATTTCTTTCATACACATCAAGCATCACTTTTAACACTTACCAAACTTAACATTCAAGCCAATTCTGGTTGTACCACAATCTAAACATAATTTACAACATATTATAGGTCATTTTGGAAGCTTACAATTACATTCAATATACACCAACAAGTGCAGAATTTTTCAATCCAACTTACAACAATTCAATCACCTATTCATGCTCATTTACATGTCCCACTTCACACCACCATACACACACTCAAACTGCCATAACAACCAACACATTTTAACATCATTATTCCATAAACCAAGCATGAATTCCATCATTCTTCAAGAGTTAGCAAACTGCCACAATGGTGCACTTACATTCCATTACTTTCCAAGCTTTAAATTTCATTTTACATTTACATATACTAAGTATACATCACCCAAACAATTTCCTACACAATATACATTTAATCAATCATTTAATTCACCATTTACAAGAACAAATAAACTGCCCTCAAGGTGTTTCCATGGCTGCCAAAAGTACACACTCCCATTCAACATCAAACCTCAAAAGTTTCCCCATAAATCAAACACCCATAACATCCTTACAAACTTTAACAAAGCAATAATCAAAAACTCAAACTTACCTATTGTTGGGACTAGCTAAATCTTCACTAAAACTTCTTAATGTTGGTATCTACTTCTTCCTTGTGAAGTGGGGATCAAGATTAATGAAGGAACTTTGGTGTTTGGGGGTGAAATGGAGGAGATGATGAAGCTTCTTCAACTTTCGGCCATGGAGGTTGTGAGGGAATTCAATTCGGCATGGGAGGAGAATGGAGGTTGAAGATGAAGTTTAGTGGATTAATCTGCCCACTAAATACATATTATAATCCTTAGTGGTCCACTTACACAAAATCAATTATATTTTATGTTTAAATGTGATAATTAGTCAATTTACCCTCCTTTTTTACTATTTACATTAGGTACCCCTAAATTAATTTTTCATTATATTTTCCAAGTGTAATATTATTTATTTTTAATGGACATTTAGGTCAAAAGATAATTCGGGATGTCAAATGACCACAATGCCGCTATTCGGGTTGCATTCTCGATTTTTCTATAACACCGGGTTTTGTCCGTTTTTCAATTTCTTACTTTTCTTTGTACTAATTATTTAATTTTTCTTTGATATTTCTAATGATATTTATACTTCAATAGGGGTCTATTTAAGTCCTAAAAATATTTTCCAGGGTTCCCATGATCGGAGCTAGTCAACGGTCCACGCCGTGACTTCGGTCTGATCACCATCGCTAGGGTTCTCGGCTCGCTTAACTTGATTGCATTTCTTTACTATTATTTTTCCTTTGTTTTTCTTGTATTTTCTTTTCTTGTATTTCATTATTTTATGTCTCCTCACTCACATTGAAGTGTAGTTCTAGGCATCCTAGCTGTCCGGACAATACTGGTCACTGGAACAGTAGAACGCACTACCGAACATAGGGGTGTTACAATTCTCCCCCCCTTAAAAAAAATTTTGTCTCAAAATTTTACCTGGCATTAGTCTCTGAATAGCTGTGGGTGTTGTCTCCTCATATCCTCTTCATGTTCCCAAGTAGCTTCCAGGCCTGAATGATGGTTCCACAGCACTTTAACCAGGTGTATCTATTTATTTCTCAGCTGCTTCACCTCATAAGCCAGAATTTTTATGGGTTCTTCCTCATATGAGAGGTCTGGATTTACCTCAATCTCTTCAACTGATAGTACATGAGATGGGTCAGATCTGTACCTCCTTAACATGGACACATGGAAGACATTGTGTATCCTTGCTAGCTCTGGAGGTAATGCTAATCGATATGCCAAAGGACCCACTCTTTCCAGAACCTCATATGGTCCGATGAAACGAGGACTCAGTTTTCCCTTTCTACCAAATCTCATAATCCTATTCCAAGGAGAAACTTTGAGGAATACCTTATCACCCACTGCATATTCAATATCTCTTCTCTTCAGATCAACATAGGATTTTTGACGGTCTGATGCAGCCTTCAGTCTATCTCTGATCAATCTAATCTTTTCCTCTGTTTGCTGAACAATTTCTGGCCCAATCATCTTCCTTTTACCTACTTTATCCCAACATAAGGGAGTTCTGCACTTTCTGCCATACAAAGCTTCATATGGAGGCATCCCAATGCTTGATTGGTAGCTGTTGTTATAAGCAAACTCAATCAAAGGAAAGTGTGTATCCCAACTACCTTCAAACTCAATCACACAAGCCCATAGCACATCCTCCAATATCTGAATAACTCTCTCAGACTGGCCATCTGTCTGTGGGTGGAATGCTGTGCTGAAGTTCAATCTAGTTCCTAGGGCTCTCTGAAGACTACCCCAGAATCTAGAAGTGAACCTAGGATCTCTGTCAGACACAATTGATACTGGCACTCCATGCAATTTTACAATCTCATATATGTATAAAGGAACGGAAGCGTGAAAAACACAAGTTTATACCATTGAATTCAAAAATTTTCACCTAGGGTCACATGCATCATGCAAGATTTATTTTTATCTATTTGATTTCAATGATAAACAACATATTAAAACTCTTTTAATATGTTTTTGGATCTGTATTTGCCATTTAAGATTTTAAAATTAATCAGATTAATTTTAGAACCCTAGATTAAATCAAGAACGATTACACTAACCTCTTGATGCACTGCAGCATGTCTGCGCCTTTGAGATTCGTCTTCAGGACACCAGATGTTGTCCCTCTAGCTTGTCCACACCAAGAACACCTATGGCAGCCCGTGAATAGCTTCTAAAGCTTTTTCTATTAATTAGAAAATCAAGTTCTGCCTTTTAAGAGATTAAAGATGTAAACAGGACACTAGAAACAATTTCTAGTGTTCTTAATTCAAGAGATTGATGGCTAATCTCTTTGAATTGATAAGAGATGAAGAAGAAGAGATGAAAACCCTCAAAGTGGCGTGACAAAGGAGTGTGGCTGCTGGTTATCTTTTATTTTCTCATAACAACACTTAAATAGCTAGGTTAACACATTAAACCCTTGCCACATGTCACCCTTTGATTAGCTCTAGGTTTAAGTGACCCAATCACATTGTGCCAAGTGTCAAACCTATATTTAATCTTGATTTTAATCATCTTACACGATTAAAAAACATTTGGCAAGCTTATGTGTTATGCCATGTGTCACCATCTCATGGTGCCACGGGTCACACTGCAAAATGACCAAAATGCCCATGTGTCTTAATTTTGAGTTCTCAACCCAAAATAATTATTTTTCTTCTTCTAATTAATTTATATCAAATATAAATTAATTAATTAATATCTATTAATTAATTTCTCATTAATTAAATTCATATTTAAACAGTTTAAATATAAATTTAACTTATATTATACATCCAATAATCTATATTTGGTTTCAAGTCATGCTAGGGACTTTGCAATCTAATTGCAAACCAAACCTATTTAATTAATCAATTAAACTCTTTAATTAATTAATTAAATCATATTTAATTAGGTGATAACTTGTGCATGTGTGTGACTTACTAGGCTCATCACTAATTGGCAATGAGACATGATATCAACTCTTAATATCATCAAAACTCTTTCTTACCATAAATGATTTCTCTAAATCATTTTATGAACCTCATAGACCATGGTTAACACCTAGCATAGCATGCCATAGCCACCCAATTAGTAATAAGGTTTACCTTAAATGAACCTATAATCATATGTTACCATGCACTAGAATCTCTCTGTTACAAAATCCCAACTCAAGATGGAGTCATGGTTTATGTCAAACTCCATTTGCTATGAATATTATGTTCTCTTTTAATTCCAGTTCTTGATTAAAAAGATTTTCTCATCAGAAACTCTTTTCTGAATAAATCTATCTGTCATGGCTAGGAACTTGAAACATCAAGAACAATTAAATGAACATAGGATTTTATCTCTATTTACTTAGAGGAACAGATTCCATCTTGATCAACACCTACCTCCATATATAACTAGTAGGAGCCAACACATGCCCATATACCCATACACAGTACAAGTATGAAAGCAGTATCAAACTCAAACTACCTATATACAAGATAACTGTGTTATCTCAGGTCTAAAGATTATATGCACTGATATGATTTATGACAAAACATTGACAAGAGTAAACTCCATGTGCTTGTCATAAGTGTCACTGGTTTGGCCTACTTATCATTTATAAGTGCCTATCATGTTTGTTATATGGCATGAGACTCACCATTCCATCTTTTTTATATCTCATATAAATAACTTAGGAATAAACATGAATACAATCTTTCTGGATAAGTCATGTCCTTATTATGAAGTATCCTCGAGTGTGAACCTATTTATGATACTTTGTGCTAGAAACATTGTCACTCATATTCTTAACAACTTAAGAATAATATTTCTAACAAAATATCATTGGACCTTTTCTATTACGCATAAATATATTATGTAAACGGAAAAGTGGAAATGCCTTTTATTAATAAAAATATATACAAGATACATACTAAATGATATGCTCTAGGGCATACTACTAACAATCTCCCACTAACACTAGAGCCATTCATTACAATACCTTAGATCCATCTTCTCAAGATGTCAGTCTAATTGAGCTTGTGACAAAGGCTTAGTGCATGGATCAGCTGAATTTTTTCAGCTGATGTTATTTTTCTGCATGGCTATATCACCTTTGCCCAACTATATGTCTGATAATGTGGTAGTGCCTTTCTATGTGTTTGGATTTTGGGTGAGACCTTAGTTCCTTAGCCTGTATGACTGCTCCATTGTTGTCACAGTGTAGTGGAACTGCTGACTCAATGGAAGGAACTATTGTAAGTTATGTCACGAACTTCTTTATCTAAGCGACTTCCTGCGATTATCGATGCGACAATATACTCAGCCTCTGTAGTGGAATCTGCAGTCGTGCTCTGTTTGGAACTCTTCCAACTGACTGCACCTCCATTACAAATGAACACATATCCAGAGGTAGACTTTCTATCATCGATATCTGATTGGAAATCAGAATCAGTACAACCATCCAATTGCAAGTCTCCACCTCCATAAATCAAGAATAAATCCTTAGTTCTTCTCAAGTACTTAAGGATATTCTTGTGACTATCGATGTTCCAAACTGGATTGGATTGATACCGCTAGTCAAACTAACAAAGATATGCGATATCCGGCCTAGTACACAACATTGCATACATTATACTTCCAATAGCCGAAGCATATGGAATCCTGGCCATCTTATCTCTTTCTTCAGGTGTCTTTGGAGACATCTCTTTAGAAAGATGGATACCATGTCTCACTGGTAACAATCCTCTCTTGGAATCAAGCATGTTAAATCTCTTTAACACCTTTTCCAAGTATAGACTTTGGGATAAACCAATTATTCTTTTCGCTTTATCTCTATAGATGCGAATCCCAAGAATATAGGTTGCCTCCCCTAAGTCTTTCATGGAGAATGTATTTGACAACCATACCTTTATAGTTGTCAACATACCTGTGTCATTACCCATCAATAGTATGTCATTCACATATAAGACAAGGAAAGTGATAGCACTATTACTAACCTTCTTATATACACATGGCTCATCCTCATTTTTTATAAAATCAAAGGATTTAATGGCTTCATCAAAATGGATGTTCCAACTCCTCGAAGCTTGTTTCAACCCATAAATGGATCGTTTTAGCTTGCATACCTTGGAACCATCTCGGGATTCAAATCCCCTAGGTTGTTCCATGAAAATGTTTTCTTCAATGTATCCATTGAGAAAAGCTGCTTTGACATCCATCTGCCAAATCTCATAATCATAGTACGCAGCTATTGCTAATAAAATCCTAATTGATTTAAGCATGGCAACAGGTGAGAAAGTCTCCTCATAGTCGATTCCTTGCCTTTGGCGAAACCCTTTCGCTACTAGCCTTGCCTTATAGGTCTCTACCTTTCCATCAGAACCAATTTTCTTCTTGAAAACCCATTTGTTCCCTATAGGTACAATACCTTCAGGTGGGTCAACAAGATCCCAAACTTGATTCTTATACATGGAATCAATCTCGGATTTCATAGCATCAATCCATTTTGAAGAGTCTATATCTGATATAGCTTATTCATAGGTAAGTGGATCATCTCCATGATCTACTTCTTCATGAGTAGACAACTCTTGTTCTTCTTCATGAAGAAAACCATATCTCATCGGTGGGTGAGATACCGGTTGTTCTACGAGGAACAGCTGTAGATGTTTCATCAACGGGTATAGGTTGACTAGATGGATCTATATCCATCTGATCTGTTGGTTGGTCAGAATTCTCCAATTCTAACTCTATTTGCCTTCCTTTGCCTCCTTCTTGAACAAACTGTTATTCAAGAAATGTGGCATCTCTACTTATCACAACCTTTTGTGAAGTAGGCAATAAAAATAATATCCAAAACTATCTTTTGGATATCCAACAAATCGACCCTTTTACGATCCGGGTCTCCGTTTATCGGTGTTTAGCTTTTTGATATAATTGGACAACCCCAAATCTTAACATGCTTAAGACTTGGTTTTCTTCCATGCCATATCTCATAAGGTGTGGAAGAAACTGATTTTGATGGAATCCTATTCAGAATATACAAAGCTGATTCTAATGCAAATCCCCAAAAGGAGATTGGCATATCAGTATAGCTCATCATACTACGTACCATATCCAATAGGGTACGATTTCTCCTTTCAGATACACCATTCAGTTGTGGTGTTCTGGAGGAGTCACCGAGAAACAATGCCATGCTCTCTCAAGTATTCATCAAATTCAGTACTCAAATATTCACCTCCACGATCTGATCGAAGAGCTTTAATACTCTTTCCTGTTTGATTTTCTACTTCAGATTTAAATTCTTTGAACTTTTCAAAAGATTCATATTTGTATTTCATCAAATACAAATACCCAAACCTTGATTTATCATCAGTAAAGGTAATAAAATAATGAAAGCCCCCTCTAGCCATTTCTTTAAATGGACCACATACATCACTATGTATTAGCTCCAAAATATTTTCAGCTCTTAGCCCCTGTCCAATAAAGGGTGATCTAGTCATTTTGCCCTGAAGGCAAGATTCACAAGTTGGAGTAGGCTCAGAGTCCAATAAGGATAGAATCCCCATTCTCTCCAATTTTTTAATCCTATCTTCTGCAACATGACATAACCTTAAGTGCCAAATATATTTTGAACTTGAGTTGTTTTTCACCACGGCATTGCTTTCATTTAGATTGCTATACTCTGGCCAGTGGAAACACTTTCTTACTGGTAATGGAAACACTTTCTTATTGGCAATGGAAACACTTTCCTGTTGGCAGTGGAAACACTTTCCTTTGCCTTCATCAGCTTTAGTCTTCCTTTTCTGTTTAGCTATTTTCTTAGAAGGACCAAGAATTTGAGGTTTCTTTTTCTTATTGCCCTTCTTCTTGTTGGACTTTCCAGCAGAAGAAGATGCAACCAAAGCTACCTCTTTTCCTTTATTGCCTGGCATATTGTTTTGGGCAATAACCAGCATGTTGAGTAAACCAGCTAAGGTGCATTCCTGTTGAGTCATATGGAAATTTGTCACAAAATTTCCCAAAAGACCCAGGAAGGGACTGAAGGATCAAATCCGTCTGTAGTTGGAAATCCATGTTGAAGTCAAGATATTCCAACTGCTCAATCAGCCGAATCATCTTGTGGACATGATCCCCAACATTCTGTCCCTCAGACATCCTCATGCGAACAATTTGCCTAGATATCTCATACCTAGCATTCTCTTTGTGCTCACCATACAACTCTTGTAGGTGAAGGAGGATCTCACTCGCACTCTGCATGTTCTCATGTTGCTTTTGTAACTCATTACTCATGGAAGCAAGCATGTAACACTTAGCTGTCATATCATTCTCCTTCCACTTGTCCAAAGTTTCATGTTCCTCTTGTGTGGCCTCTGGAGGTAAGGGACTAGGAACATTTGAATCTAGAACATATCCTATATGTTCAAGGTTCAGGACAAGTTTCAAATTGCTTAGCCAATCGCATGATTAGGTCTGTCAAACTATTGTGATCAAGTATGCTTGCAAGGATATTGGATGGTGGTGGTTGTTTTGTGATCATTTTTATCAGAAAATTAACTGCAGAAAATAACCAGATTAATTAGTAAATGTATCATGTAATTAACCAAAATGATTATGGTCTTTTAATCAAATTGGTCCTCCCACTAACTTAGCGAATCCTACACTTCCAAAGTAGAAAACGGAAATCCTAGTTGGATGGATTTCTAGTGGGTGATTGAATTCTTATAATTCTATTGATCATCCTCAGGTACATCCATTATTGGAATTACAATAAACTATACGTGAGCAACTCTTTGCCCATCACATCTCATGTGAGGTTCAATTCTTTACCTAGCCCCTAATGCTCAAAATCTCAGGTACATCCATTATTGACTTATCTTGCATTAGTTAAGTTGATCCCATTGAGCCAGTAATTATGCAAATAATTTTAATGTCCTCAGGTACATCCAATATTGGCCACTAAACCATTTACATATTTACAACATCTCATGCTTAACAATTATTCTTAAGAAAATCTCTTAAATAAATTGCATCTTATGCAACTATTTAAAATTTCTTAAAATAATTGCCCCAATGGAGGGCCTATGTTATAATTACTTTAATTATAGCATTTCCAACTTAATCATTTGTTTGGAAGATTTTATGGTCATTCTATTTACTATTAAGGTCTCACTTTGCACATTATCCATTTAGCATGCATATATCATATAATTGCATACATTCCCATATATCTCATGCATTCATGGATAACCAGTAAATATGGTATGATCATGGACTTTCTAAGGGATTCAATTCTGAGCCACCAAGAATTGAATCAGGGCATTCCTAGGTGCATTTCATTCATTCATTTTACAAGAGTTGCTGAAGGAGTACATAATCAACACTTGATCTTGAATTCCTCCCACTGGTCCCACCAATGCTCTTGACCTCCTTGAACTTCTTGTAATCCAATATTACATAGTAATCCTTGGCATACCAAGGCGAATTTACAAGAACTTAAATAAATGAAATTACAACCCAAAAATTATTACAAACATAATAATACATGCCCAAAATAAATTAAAATAAATTAATTAATTTACAATCCCAAAGAAACATAAAAGAAATAAATCCAATCACATTGGTCTTTTATAGTCCATGATCATCCATCATGCATATCACTATTTAACAATTAAATAAAACATACATACTTAAATTAAATTGAATATCTCATATTCAACTTAAAAATTCAGATTTGAATATGATTCAAATAAATTTAAAAATTCAGATTTGAATCTCATTCAAACAAATTTAAAAATTCAGATTTGAATCACATTCAAACAACTTTAAAAATTCAGATTTGAATCACATTCAAACATTTTTTAAAAAATCAGATTTGAATCACATTAAAATATTTTTTAAAAAATCAGATCTGAATTTTATTCAATCAATTTTAAAAAATCAGATTTAAATATGATTCAAACAACTTTAAAAATTCAGATTTGAATCACATTCAAACAACTTTTAAAATTCAGATTTGAATCACATTCAAACAATTTTTAAAATTCTGATTTGAATCATAATTTAATTGTATGATAAAAATTCTAATTAAACAATTTAATTAGACATAAAATGGATCTTAAATCATACAACAATTGCACATTCACCATCCATTTACCTTTGCACACCAGTGTGATGCATCAACCATGCACACCAAGGTGTTCATCATTTGTGCCGCCACTTTGACTTTGCAACCAGCAATAAACTCTTGATCTCATGATCAAACACACAATTAAATCATATAAACATCAATCTAAATGGCAAATATAGTGGCTCTGATACCAATTAAAGGAACGGAAGCGTGAAAAACACAAGTTTATACCATTGAATTCAAAAATTTTCACCTAGGGTCACATGCATCATGCAAGATTTATTTTTATCTATTTGATTTCAATGATAAACAATATATTAAAACTCTTTTAATATGTTTTTGGATCTGTATTTTCCATTTAAGATTTTAAAATCAATCAGATTAATTTTAGAACCCTAGATTAAATCAAGAACGATTACACTAACCTCTTGATGCCTTCGCAATGTTCGCGCCTTTGAGATTCGTCTTGGGACACGGATGTTGTCCTCTAGCTTGTCCACACCAAGAACACCTATGGCAGCCCGTGAATAGCTTCTAAAGCTTTTTCTATTAATTAGAAAATCAAGTTACGCTTTTAAGAGATTAAAGATGTAAACAGGACACTAGAAACAATTTCTAGTGTTCTTAATTCAAGAGATTGATGGCTAATCTCTTTAAATTGATAAGAGATGAAGAAGAAGAGATGAAAACCCTCAAAGTGGCGTGACAAAGGAGTGTGGCTGCTGGTTATCTTTTATTTTCTCATAACAACACTTAAATAGCTAGGTTAACACATTAAACCCTTGCCACATGTCACCCTTTGATTAGCTCTAGGTTTAAGTGACCCAATCACATTGTGCCAAGTGTCAAACCTATATTTAATCTTGATTTTAATCATCTTACATGATTAAAAAACATTTGGCAAGCTTATGTGTTATGCCATGTGTCACCATCTCATGGTGCCACGTGTCACACTACAAAATGACCAAAATGTCCCTATGTCTTAATTTTGAGTTCTCAACCCAAAATAATTATTTTTCTTCTTCTAATTAATTTATATCAAATATAAATTAATTAATTAATCTCTATTAATTAATTTCCCATTAATTAAATTCATATTTAAACACTTTAAATATAAATTTAACTTATATTATACATTCAATAATCTAGATTTGGTTTCAAGTCATGCTAGGGACTTTGCAATCTAATTGCAAACCAAACCTATTTAATTAATCAATTAAACTCTTTAATTAATTAATTAAATCATATTTAATTAGGTGATAAGTTGTGCATGTGTGTGACTTACTAGGCTCATCACTAATTGGCAATGAGACATGATATCAACTCTTAATATCATCAAAACTCTTTCTTACCATAAATGATTTCTCTAAATCATTTTATGAACCTCATAGACCATGGTTAACACCTAGCATAGCATGCCATAGACACCCAATTAGTAATAAGGTTTACCTTAAATGAACCTATAATCATATGTTACCATGCACTAGAATCTCTCTGTTACAAAATCCCAACTCAAGCTGGAGTCATGGTTTATGTCAAACTCCATTTGCTCTGAATATTATGTTCTCTTTTAATTCCAGTTCTTGATTAAAAAGATTTTCTCATCAGAAACTCTTTTCTGAATAAATCTATCTGTCCTGGCCAGGAACTTGAAATATCAAGAACAATTAAATGAATATAGGATTTTATCTCTTGATCAACACCTACCTCCATATATAACTAGTAGGAGCCAACACATGCCCATATACCCATACACAGTACAAGTATGAAAGCAGTATCAAACTCAAACTACCTATATACAAGATAACTGTGTTATCTTAGGTCTAAAGATTATATGCACTGATATGATTTATGACAAAACATTGACAAGAGTAAACTCCATGTGCTTGTCATAAGTGTCACTGGTTCGGCCTACTTATCATTTATAAGTGCCTATCATGTTTGTTATATGGCATGAGACTCACCATTCCATCTTATTTATATCTCATATAAATAACTTGGGAACAAACATGAATACAATCTTTCTGGATAAGTCATGTCCTTATTATGAAGTATCCTTGATTGTGAACCTATTTATGATACTTTGTGCTAGAAATATTGTCACTCATATTCTTAACAACTTAAGAATAATATTTCTAACAAATTATCATTGGACCTTTTCTATTACACATAAATATATTATGTAAACGGAAAAGTGGAAATGCCTTTTATTAATAAAAATATATACAAGATACATACTAAATGATATGCTCTAGGGCATACTACTAACAATGTACAATCTGGCCAATCTTTCCAGCCTATAGTCCATCCGAACTGGCAAAAAGTGAGCAGACTTGGTCAATCTGTCAACTATAACCCATACTGCATCTTGACTACTCTGTGTCCTTGGAAGTCCTGTAACAAAATCCATAGTTATTCGTTCCCATTTCCACTCTGGTACTGACAAAGGATGTAACAAACTAGCTGGAACTTGATGTTCTGCCTTTACTTGCTGACAAGTTAGGCATTTGGAAACAAATTCAGCTATATCTCTCTTCATACCCATCGACCAGTAATGCTTTTTCACCCCTCTATACATTTTAGTTCCACCAGGATGCATAGCAAAGGGAGACTCATGTGCTTCCTTCATAATGATCTGTCTCAATTCCACATCACTAGGAACGCACATTCTGCCCTGATGTAGCAATAAACCATCATCTCTCATAGAAAATTCAGGTTTCTTGCCCTGCTAGACTTCTTTCAGTAGCTTCTAATATTTATCATCACTCTGAGCAGCCATTCTGATCTGACCAATCAACACTGGCTGTACATGCCAAGCAACTATTGTCTGTCCCTCATCATCAATCTCTAAACTGGCATGCTGTGCTTTCAATTCATATACCATGGACAAAGGAGAAACTCTGAAACTTGCCATAGTCTTGCGACTTAAGGCGTCAGCCACCACATTTGCTTTCCCTGGCTGATAGTCTATTAAGCAATCATAATCTTTAATGAGTTCTAACCATCTCCTCTGCCTCAAATTTAATTCCTTCTGGGTGCCTAAGTACTTCAAGCTCTTGTGATCTGTGTAAATGTAGCATTTCTCCCCATACAAATAGTGTCTCCAGATCTTCAAAGCAAAAACAATAGCTGCTAGCTCCAGATCATGTGTTGGGTAGTTCCTCTCATGCGGTTTCAGCTGGTGTGATGCATAAGCAATGACATTCCGATCTTGCATCAGTACACAGCCTAACCCATTGTGAGAAGCATCACTATAAATTGTGTATTCTTTACCCGGAGTAGATAAAGTGAGGACTGGAGCTTCAGTCAAACACCTCTTCAACTCATCAAAACTTTGCTGGCATTTATCTGTCCACTGAAATTTTACATCTTTCCGAAGCAGTTTGGTCAGTGGAGAAGATAACATAGAAAACCCTTTCACAAACCGACGGTAATATCCAGCTAAACCCAGAAAACTGTGAATTTCTATGATGTTCCTGGGCGGCTTTCTATATCAAAATGTCATAAATAAACACCACCACAAATTGGTCGAGATATGGTCTGAAGATAGTGTTCATCAGATCCATAAAAGCAGCTGGAGCACTTGTTAACCCGAATGGCATTACTAGAAAGTCATAGTGGCTATGCCGAGTTCTGAAAGCAGTTTTTGGAATACTCTGCTCTTGCACCTTCAACTGATAATAACCAGATCGCAAATCAATTTTGGAGAGTACAACTGCACCCTTCAACTGATCAAACAGATCATCAATCTGAGGCAACGGATATCTATTCTTTATTGTCACCTTATTCAACTGCCGGTAGTCAATGCATAAGTGGAGAGTACCATCCTTCTTCTTAACAAACAATACTGGTGCTCCCCAAGGTGACACACTAGGGCGGATGAAGCCCTTTTCAAGTAATTCTTGCAACTGTATCTTCAACTCCTTCAACTCTGCTGGTTCCATTCTATATGGTGTTATGGAGATTGGATCCACACCAGGCATAACATTAATTTCAAACTGTACTTCTCTTTCCGGAGGTAATCCTAGCAATTCATCAGGAAAAACATCTGGAAAGTCATGTACTGTAGGGATGTCTTTCAATGCTGGACTTCCCACTTGGGTGTCTACCACATGTGCCAAGTATGCTTCACACCCCTTTCTGATCATTTTTCTGGCTAGTGCAGCCGAAATGATGTTTGATGCCAATAACTGCCTCTCCCCATGTATTACCACATCACTGTACTGAGGGAGACCAAAAGTGATCCTTTTGACCTACAGTCAATCATGGCATGATGCCTAGCTAACCAATCCATGCCCAATATGATATCATAATCTCTGAAGGGCATTTTAATGAAATCAGACAGAAAAGTGTGTCCTTGGATCACCAAAGGACAATCTCTACACATTCTATTAACCCTGACTTCTTGTCCTAGTGGACTTGTTACTAGCACCTCAAAGTCCATTTTTGTACATGGAACAGCAATGCAATCAATGATGCTGGCACTCACATAAGAATGGGTGGAACCCGGATCAAATAACACAAACACATTCTGATTAAAAGTTGAGAAGGACCAGCCACAACATCAGATGTCTCGGCCTATTCTCTCTGTCTCATTGCATAGATTCTGACTGGAGCACTGTCTTGCTCTGAATGTTTCACTGTGCCTTGGCTGCCTGCTGGGCTACCTCTACCCCTGCCTCTACCTCTGCTGGGTGGTTGTGAACTTCTAGTGATGTGGCTCAATCGATCCTTCTATGAGTAGGAGGTGGTCCAACTCTGCGACTACTGGTGCAGTCTTTGGCAAAGTGTCCTGTGCCTCCACAGTTATAACAGGCTCCAATAGCCTTGTAGCATATCCCACCATGATTTCTTCCACAAGTTTCACATTGGCGGGGAGGGTAGGAATCTCTGGTACTCTGCTGACCAGATAGAGGAGGCTTCTGTTCTGAATATCTTCCCCTACCAGACTTCTTGCCACCTCTGCCATGTCCCCCATGGTTCTTCCTCTTTCCAGTAGGACCACTAGAACTCTGTTCTACTGATTTTCCCTCTTTCTCTATCTTCTTTGATTTCTTTTTCTCAGGAGCAGCTTCAGACTCGATTCTTTCCAATTCTAGGGCTTGAGAAATAAGTTCAGAGAAGTTAGTGTGTTTGAATTCGACTACTTGTAGTCTGATACTGGGCTTCAAGCCGGTTTCAAACCTCTTGCATCTCTTCCTGCTAGTAGAAAGTAGACTCACTGCATAATGGCTCAGGCGGGAAAATTCTCTTTCATACTCAGCCACTGATCTGTTCCCCTATTTCAGACTTAGGAATTCTTATAACTTCTGATCTACATAAGCATCAGGGACATACTTTTGTCTGAATTCCCTGAGAAAGTCATTCCATGTTAGCACTGCAGGTTCTACCAGACTATGGGGAATGGTTTTCCACCAGTCATAAGCATCCCCATGTAGCAAAGATACTGAGTATTCAAATCTGAGCTCCTCTGTGCAGTGCAATTTCATGAATACCCTATCCATCCTCTCTAACCACTGTTCAGCCTCTAGAGGATCTACTGTCCCTCGAACTCTGTAGCCCCATATTTCATTAATTTGTCATACTGCCTAGCAGGAGAGTGTGGTTGTACCACTGGTGGCTATATTGGGACTTGAGTAGGCACATTACCAGCCATTTGTTGGAACATTGCGACCATCTCACGAGCGAATCGAGCAGAAATCTGCGAGTGCAGGGGTCGGTGTCACAACCACCGACATTGTGTAGGCACAGGGCATCCCTTGCACCTCAGCCAATAGATTGATCGACTGAACGATCACCCTCTTCCATAGTCAATGCGAGGATTTTAGATCTCCTGAACAAACAACACAAGGAGATTTCCTCCCGTTAGTGCATATTTATAATGTAATGTACTGTACGTATCAAACAATGATGTTGAGCAGTTGTACTATGAAGAAAGAATATTCAAATAACATGCGAAAACATAATTTAAAAACTAGCTCTGATACCACTAAAACATGTCACACCCTACCCTCCAGAAGGCATAACATGATCCCGTAGTATACCTAATGAATTACCAACTCCGCTTCATCGATAACCCATTAAATACACTACAAGGGATTTTAAAAACTTTTCTTACTTCTTTCACAGTGGTGAGCACTATTTACAGGTGTTAAAAACCTTTTTGAACTGAAGTGATAGAACTAACACATTTGAATTATTTGGAATTTCTGTAAAAATTTTGGCAGAGTGACATCTGTATTTTGGATAAAATAGTTCTTCAGAAAACCTGAAAAAAGCACTTCAATAAATTTCCAAATCTCAACTCCAACATATTTCTCAACACAACATATTTCTCAACTCAAATCCACGGTGATTTTTCAAAGACTGAGATACAAGAAATATAAAACAATTTTTACAAGTCAAAATAACTCATAATTTACTTTACAACTTCAATGTACAATTTTAATTTACAACTGCTCAAAACCAAGAACACTATGTACATACAGTGGTTATACATTACAGTACAAAATGCAAAATGTGGTATACTCATTATACCCGATAATCTCTCGCTGGATATACTAGCAGCCTAGTCTGCCGCTCGTCTGTCTGCTACTGCGACAATAATAAAGCTATCACTGAGACAATGTCTCAGTGGTGCACAACATTAACCAAATACAATTTTAAATCACAATTCATAAATCATTTAAATGATGGATACGTAAAATCATAGTTAAATTCAAGACAATGAATGTCAGAAGGAATTTAACACAATATCACAATAAATCTCAGTAATCAAAACATAGTTAAATTCAAAAGACAGTGAATGTCAATAAGACTTTAAACTCCATTTCACAATCTTACAATACGTATCAATAAATCACACACAGCTTGAAATCATGTTCCAAAGTTCAATTCATCCCAAAAGCCGATGGCTAATGAGGTATTCAATTTGTCCCAAAAGTCAATGACTAATGAGGAATAACATAGCTAGCTAGCAAAAATATGAGTACTCATCCAATTCGTCCTCAACAGGCACACACCTCAACACTTCAGCCAGAGAGGGAATTCAATTCGTCCCACTAGACAAGCTAGCGAGGAATAAAATCAATATACATGATAGCTGTGGTTTCAAATCATTTCCAATGCTTTTCAATCAATAAGTATCCATCAATATCATTCAAACAATTTTTTCACAGTTTCAAACCATTTACAATGCTTTTCAAGCAATAAATATTCATTCAAACACATTTCCACAATTTAAAACAATAATATACAAATAGTCATAATTCATTGCAATTGTAAAATTCAAAAGAAATAGTTGTTGTGCACAAACCTCTGATAACTGTCTCCTGGTCTTGACTCAGTGTTTCCTTCCTTTTTCTGAGTCTTTGCTAACTGAGAAACACAATTTGAAGTGTTTCAGTACTTAATTAAACTGTCTCTAACGATAATGTTTGATAAATAATTCACTGAATGTTATTATTTGCTTAATCAACCTAATATATCGACCCTCAATGCATTCTAGGTAAATTAGGTTTTAATGTTACTAACATGTCACATTCGATAGTCTTTTAGGGTTGGTACATGTTACCAAGTTCATTTCCATATATACTGCATTTTCTTGCAATTTGTTGGATTCCGGGATACTAGTTTGACCTAGCAGGACAACCTAGTTCCCTCGGTTTTCGAGTTTCAGTCAAAACTAAAAACTTGTAGATCTATGTCTTATGGAACGCGGGGCAAAATTTCAGTCATTCTGAGTTATGTAGACCAAGTTATGGTCATTTTACTATTGCTGGTCAAATTGCACCAAAATTGGTCACTTTAGGTCATTTTAGGTTCGGCCAGTTTTTGGACCTAAACTTGTGGAAGCTGTTTGACTTACTTATGATCATTTCTGGGCTTTGGTGTCTTCATAAGACTTGTAGATATGGGTCTTAACTATTCATGGTTAAAAGTTCAGGTCAATTGGACCTGTTTTGAGTGAGTTATGGCCTAAAAATTAACTGCTGCCCAAATGGTCAATTTTCAAGCCTCATTTGCACTTAATCCGGATTTGGTCATTTTTCAAGCTACCTTGCAAGCAGAATTTTTTGCAAGCTTTCTTCATGAAAGTTGGCACATTTTGTGCCTAGTTTCACCTCCAATTGGTCTCATACCAATTGGAGCCACACACTTAAAGTTCTAGGCCTAAAACACAAACTGCCTTATTGCATTTCTTCATACACATAAAGCATCACTTTTAACACTTACCAAACTTAACATTCAAGCCAATTCTGGTTGTACCACAATCTAAACATAATTTACAACATATTATAGGTCATTTTGGCAGCTTACAATTACATTCAATATGTCACACCCAGGCTTAGTTGGCTGACTCAAGCCTTCTATGGTGGCCATCTGCCGGCGACCTTCTAGAGGCGGCGATGCAACTCAAATGCATCTTGTCGCTTAGTGGAGTTCAATCCCTTCGCCTGCAGCTAGGATTGAACCCATATCACCTCACGGATGAGCCGCTTCTACCAATTGAGCCGCACCAATTGGTAAGAGGCTAAGCAACCGTGAGGTGATATGGGTTCGAATCCTAGCTGCAGGCGAAGGGATTGAACTCCACCAGAGCGGACAGTACCTTGTGAGTCGCACCGCCGGCCTCTAGGGGGGTACGCCGGCAAGATGGCCACCCAGAGAGGGGCTTGAGCTGGGGCCCGCTAAGTCGGGATGTGACACAATATACACCAACAAGTGCAGAATTTTTCAATCCAACTTACAACAATTCAATCACCTATTCATGCTCATTTACATGTCCCACTTCACACCACCATACACACACTCAAACTGCCATAACAACCAACACATTTTAACATCATTATTCCATAAACCAAGCATGAATTCCAGCATTCTTCAAGAGTTAGCAAACTACCACAATGGTGCACTTACATTCCATTACTTTCCAAGCATTAAATTTCATTTTACATTTACATATACTAAGTATACATTACCCAAATAATTTCCTACATAATATACATTTAATAAATCATTTAATTCACCATTTACAAGCACAAATAAACTGCCCTCAAGGTGTTTCCATGGCTGCCAAAAGTACACACTCCCATTCAACATCAAACCTCAAAAGTTTCTCCATAAATCAAACACCCATAACATCCTTACAAACTTTAACAAAGCAATAATCAAAAACTCAAACTTACCTATTTTTGGGACTTGCTAAATCTTCACTAAAACTTCTTAATATTGGTATCTACTTCTTCCTTGTGAAGTGGGGATCAAGATTAATGAAGGAACTTTGGTGTTTGGGGGTGAAATGGAGGAGATGATGAAGCTTATTCAAGTTTCGGTCATGGAGGTTGTGAGGGAATTCAATTTGGCATGGGAGGAGAATGGAGGTTGAAGATGAAGTTTAGTGGATTAATCTGCCCACTAAATACATATTATAATCCTTAGTTGTCCACTTACACAAAATCAATTATATTTTATGTTTAAATGTGATAATTAGTCAATTTACCCTCCTTTTTTACTATTTACGTTACGTACCCCTAAATTAATTTTTCATTATATTTTCCAAGTGCAATATTATTTATTTTTAATTAACATTTAGGTCAAAAGACAATTCGGGATGTCAAATGACCACAATGCCCCTGTTTGGGTTGCATTCCCGATTTTTCGGTAACACCGGGTTTTGTCCGTTTTTTGATTTCTCACTTTTCTTTGTACTAATTATTTAATTTTTCTTTGATACTTCTAATGATATTTATACTTCAATAGGGGTCTATTTAAGTCCTAAAAATATTTTCCAGGGTTCCCCACAGTCCAGGGCTAGTCCACGGTCCACGCCGTGACTTCCCGGTGCGATCACCCATCGTTAGGGTTCTCGGCTCGCTTAACTTGATTGCATTTCTTTACTATTATTTTTCCTTTGTTTTTCTTGTATTTTCTTTTCTTGTATTTCATTATTTTATGTCTCCTCACTCATATTGAAGTTTAGTTCTAGGCATCCTAGCTGTCCGGATAATACTGATCACTGGAACAGTAGAACGCACTACCGAACATAGGGGTGTTACAATTCTCCCCCCCTTAAAAAAAATTTCGTCTCGAAATTTTACCTGGCATTAGTCTCTGAACAGCTGTGGGTGTTGTCTCCTCATATCCTCTTCACGTTCCCAAGTAGCTTCCTAGCCTGAATGATGGTTCCATAGCTCTTTAACCAGGTGTATATGTTTTATTTCTCAGTTGCTTCACCTCATAAGCCAGAATTTTTATGGGTTCTTCCTCATATGAGAGGTCTGGATTTACCTCAATCTCTTCAACTGATAGTACATGAGATGGGTCAGATATGTACCTCCTTAACATGGACACATGGAAGACATTGTCTATCCTTGCTAGCTCTAGAGGTAATGCCAATCGATATGCCAGAGGACCCACTCTTTCCAGAACCTCATATGGTCCGATGAAACGAGGACTCAGTTTTCCTTTTCTGCCAAATCTCATAATCCTCTTCCAAGGAGAAACTTTGAGGAATACCTTATCACCCACTGCATATTCAATATCTCTTCTCTTCAGATCAACATAGGACTTCTGACGGTCTGATGCAGCCTTGAGTCTATCTCTGATCAATATGATCTTTTCCTCTGTCTGCTGAACAATTTCTGGCCCAATCATCTTCCTTTTACCTACTTCATCCCAACATAAGGGAGTTCTGCACTTTCTGCCATACAAAGCTTTATATGGAGGCATCCCAATGCTTGATTGGTAGCTGTTGTTATAAGCAAACTCAATCAAAGGAAAGTGTGTATCCCGACTACCTTCAAACTCAATCACACAAGCCCGCAGCATATCCTCCAATATCTGAATAACTCTCTCAGACTGGCCATCTTTCTGTGGGTGGAATGCTGTACTAAAGTTCAATCTTGTTCCTAGGGCTCTCTGAAGACTACCCCAGAATCTAGAAGTGAACTTAGGATCCCTGTCAGACACAATTGATACTGGCACTCCATGCAATTTTACAATCTCATATATGTACAATCTGGCCAATCTTTCCATGCTATAGTCCATCCGAATCGCAAAAGTGAGCAGACTTGGTCAATCTGTCAACTATAACCCATACTGCATCATGACTACTCTGTGTCCTTGGAAGTCCTGTAACAAAATCCATAGTTATTCGTTCCCATTTCTACTCTTGTACTGACAAAGGATGTAACAAACCAGCTGGAACTTGATGTTCTGCCTTTACTTGCTGACAAGTTAGGCATTTGGAAACAAATTCAGCTATATCTCTCTTCATACCCATCGACCAGTAATGCTCTTTCAGCCCTCTATACATTTTAGTTCCACCAGGGTGCATAGCAAAGGGAGACTCATGTGCTTCCTTCATAATGATCTATCTCAATTCCACATCACTAGGAACGAACATTCTGCCCTGATATAGCAATAAACCATCATCTCTCACAGAAAATTCAGGTTTCTTGCCCTGTTGGACTTCTTTCAGTAGCTTCTGATATTTATCATCACTCTGAGCAGCCATTCTGATCTGACCAATCAACACTGGCTGTACATGCCATGCAAAGACTGTCTGTCCCTCATCATCAATCTCTAAACTGGCATGCTATGCTTTCAATTCATATACCATGGACAAAGGAGAAACTCTGAAACTTGCCATAGTCTTGCGACTTAAGGCGTCAGCCACCACATTTGCTTTCCCTGGCTGATAGTCTATTAAGCAATCATAATCTTTAATGATTTCTAACCATCTCCTCTGCCTCAAATTTAATTCCTTCTGGGTGCCTAAGTACTTCAAGCTCTTGTGATCTGTGTAAATGTAGCATTTCTCCCCACACAAATAGTGTCTCCAGATCTTCAGAGCAAAAACAATAGCTGCTAGCTCCAGATCATGTGTTGGGTAGTTCCTCTTATGCAGTTTCAGCTGGCGTGATGCATAAGCAATGACATTTCGATCTTGCATCAGTACACAGCCTAACCCATTGTGAGAAGCATCACTATAAACTGTGTATTCTTTACCCGGAGTAGGTAAAGTGAGGACTGGAGCTTCAGTCAAACACCTCTTCAACTCATCAAAACTTTGCTGGCATTTATCTGTCCATTGAAATTTTACATCTTTCCGAAGCAGTTTGGTCACTGGAGAAGGTAACATAGAAAACCCTTTCACAAACCGATGGTAATATCCAGCTAAACCCAGAAAACTGCGAATTTCTGTGATGTTCCTAGGCAGCTTCCAATTAAGGATAGCTTCTACCTTGCTGGAATCTACCTTGATCCCTTCAGCTGACACAACATGTCCCAAAAAGGAGATTTCGTTCAGCCAAAATTCACACTTCGACAATTTGGCGTATAGCTGTTTCTCCCTTAAAGTCTGCAGTACAATCCGCAGATGTCAGTCATGCTCCTCTGCATTCCTCGAGTATATCAAAATGTCATCAATAAAAACCACCACTAATTGGTCGAGATATGGTCTGAAGATAGTGTTCATCAGATCCATAAAAGTAGCTGGAGCATTTGTTAACCCGAATGGCATTACTAGAAACTCATAGTGGCCATACAGAGTTCTGAAAGTAGTTTTTGGAATACTCTGCTCTTGCACCTTCAACTGATAATAACCAGATCGCAAATCAATTTTGGAGAATACAGCTGCACCCTTCAACTGATCAAACAGATCATCAATGCGAGGCAACGGATATCTGTTCTTTATTGTCACCTTATTCAACTGCCGGTAGTCAATGCATAAGTGGAGAGTACCATCCTTCTTCTTAACAAACAACACTGGTGCTCCCCAAGGTGACACACTAGGGTGAATGAAGCCCTTTTCAAGTAATTCTTGCAACTGTATCTTCAACTCCTTCAACTCTGCTGGTGCCATTCTATATGGTGTTATGGAGATTGGATCCACACCAGGCATAACATTAATTTCAAATTGTACTTCTCTTTCCGGAGGTAATCCTAGCAATTCATCAGGAAATACATCTGGAAAGTCATGTACTGTAGGGATGTCTTTCAATGCTGGACTTCCCACTTGGGTGTCTACCACATGTGCCAAGTATGCTTCACACCCCTTTTTGATCATTTTTCTGGCTAGTGCAGCCGAAATGATGTTTGATGCCAATAACTGCCTCTCCCCATGTATTACCACATCAGCATCGAGGAGACCAAAAGTGATCATCGACCTTACATCAATCATGGCATGATGCCTAGCTAACCAATCCATGCCCAATATGATATCATAATCTCTGAAGGGCATTTTAATGAAATCAGACAGAAAAGTGTGTCCTTGGATCACCAAAGGACAATCTCTACACATTCTATTAACCCTGACTTCTTGTCTTAGTGGACTTGTTACTAGCACCTCAAAGTCCATTTTTGTACATGGAACAGCAATGCAATCAATGATGCTGGCACTCACATAAGAATGTGTGGAACCCGGATCAAATAACACAAACACATTCTGATTAAAAGTTGAGAAGGACCAGCCACAACATCAGATGTCTCGGCCTCTTCTCTCTGTCTCATTGCATAGATTTTGACATGAGCACTATCTTACTCTGAATGTTTCACTGTGCCTTGGCTGCCTACTGGGCTACCTCTACCCCTGCCTCTACCTCTGCTGGGTGGTTGTGAACTTCTGGTGACAGGGCTCTGAACTGATCCTTCTACAGTAGTAGGAGGTGGTCCAACTCTGCGACTACTGGTGCAGTCCTTGGCAAAGTGTCCTGTGCCTCCACAGTTATAACAGGCTCCAATAGCCTTGTAGCATATCCCACCATGATTTCTTCCACAAGTTTCACATTGGCGGGGAGGGTAGGAATCTCTGCATCCGACCAGATAGAGGAGGCTTCGCTCAATATCTTCCCTACTGCACTTCTTGCCACCTCTGCCATGTCCCCCATGGTTCTTCCTCTTTCCAGTAGGACCACTAGAACTCTGTTCTACTGATTTTCCCTCTTTCTCTATCTTCTTTGATTTCTTTTTCTCAGGAGCAGCTTCAGACTCGATTCTTTCCAATTCTAGGGCTTGAGAAATAAGTTCAGAGAAGTTAGTGTGTTTGAATCCGACTACTTGTAGTCTGATACTGGGCTTCAAGCCGGTTTCAAACCTCTTGCATCTCTTCCTGCTAGTAGAAAGTAGACTCACTGCATAATGGCTCAGGCGGGAAAATTCTCTTTCATACTCAGCCACTGATCTGTTCCCCTATTTCAGACTTAGGAATTCTTATAACTTCTGATCTACATAAGCATCAGGGACATACTTTTGTCTGAATTCCCTGAGAAAGTCATTCCATGTTAGCACTGCAGGTTCTACCAGACTATGGGGAATGGTTTTCCACCAGTCATAAGCATCCCCATGTAGCAAAGATACTGAGTATTCAAATCTGAGCTCCTCTGTGCAGTGCAATTTCATGAATACCCTATCCATCCTCTCTAACCACTGTTCAGCCTCTAGAGGATCTACTGTCCCCCTGAACTCTGTAGCCCCATATTTCATTAATTTGTCATACTGCCTAGCAGGAGAGTGTGGTTGTACCACTGGTGGCTATATTGGGACTTGAGTAGGCACATTACCAGCCATTTGTTGGAACATTGCAGCCATCTGCTGAGCGAACTGAGCAGGAAACTGCGGTGCTGCAGGGGCTGGTGCTGCTGAACCACTGACATTGTGTAGGCCTGGGGCATCCCCTTGCACCTCAGCCTCAATAGATTGATCGACTGAACGATCACCCTCTTCCATAGTCAATGCGAGGATTTTAGATCTCCTGAACAAACAACACAAGGAGATTTCCTCCCGTTAGTGCATATTTATAATGTAATGTACTGTACGTATCAAACAATGATGTTGAGCAGTTGTACTATGAAGAAAGAATATTCAAATAACATGCGAAAACATAATTTAAAAACTAGCTCTGATACCACTAAAACATGTCACACCCTACCCCTCTGTAAGGCATAACATGATCCCGTAGTATACCTAATGAATTACCAACTCCGTCTACTGATAACCCATTAAATACACTACAAGGGATTTTAAAAACTTTTCTTACTTCTTTTACAGTGGTGAGCACTATTTACAGGTGTTAAAAACCTTTTTGAACTGAAGTGATAGAACTAACACATTTGAATTATTTGGAATTTCTGTAAAAATTTTGGCAGAGTGACATCTGTATTTTGGATAAAATAGTTCTTCAGAAAACCTGTAAAAAGCACTTCAATATATTTTCAAATCTCAACTCCAACATATTTCTCAACACAACATATTTCTCAACTCAAATCCACGGTGATTTTTCAAAGACTGAGATACAAGAAATATAAAACAATTTTTACAAGTCAAAATAACTCATAATTTACTTTACAACTTCAATGTACAATTTTAATTTACAACTACTCAAAACCAAGAACACTATGTACATATAGTGGTTATACATTACAGTACAAAATGCAAAATGTGATATACTCATTATACCCGATAATCTCTCGCTGGATGTACTAGCAGCCTAGTCTGCTGCCCTGTCCGTCTGTCTACCTGCGACAGCAATAAAAAGCTATCACTGAGACAATGTCTCAGTGGTGCACAACATTAACTAAATACAACTTTAAATCATAATTCATAAATCATTTAAATGATGGATACGTAAAATCATAGTTAAATTCAAGACAATGAATGTCAGAAGGAATTTAACACAATATCACAATAAATCTCAGTAATCAAAACATAGTTAAATTCAAAAGACAGTGAATGTCAATAAGACTTTAAACTCCATTTCACAATCTTACAATACGTATCAATAAATCACACACAGCTTGAAATCATGTTTCAAAGTTCAATTCATCCCAAAAGCCGATGGCTAATGAGGTATTCAATTTGTCCCAAAAGTCAACGACTAATGAGGAATAACATAGCTAGCTATCAAAAATATGAGTACTCATCCAATTCGTCATCAACAGGCACACACCTCAACACTTCAGCTAGAGAGGGAATTCAATTTGTCCCACTAGACAAGCTAGCGAGGAATACAATCAATATACATGATAGTTGTGGTTTCAAATCATTTCTAATGCTTTTCAATCAATAATTATCCATCAATATCATTCAAACAATTTTTCCCAGTTTCAAACCATTTACAATGCTTTTCAAGCAATAAATATTCATTCAAACACATTTCCACAATTTAAAACAATAATATACAAATAGTCATAATTCATTTCAATTGAAAAATTCAAAAGAAATAGTTGTTGTGCACATACCTCTGATAACTGTCTCCTGGTCTTGACTCAGTGTTTCCTTCCCTTTTTCTGAGTCTTTGCTAACTGAGAAACACAATTTGAAGTGTTATAGTACTTAATTAAACTGTCTCTAACGATAATGTTTGATAAATAATTCACTGAATGTTATTATTTGCTTAATCAACCTAATATATCGACCCTCGATGCATTCTAGGTAAATTAGGTTTTAATGTTACTAACATGTCACATTCGATAGTCTTTTAGGGTTGGTACATGTTACCAAGTTCATTTCCGTATATACTGCATTTTCTTGCAATTTGCTGGATTCCGGGATACTAGTTTGACCTAGCTAGACGACCTAGTTCCCTCAATTTTCGGGTTTTGGTCAAAACTACAAACTTTTAGATCTATGTCTTATGGATCGCAGGGCAAAATTTCAGGTCATTCTGAGTTATGTAGACCTAGTTATGGTCATTTTACTATTGCTGGTCAAATTGCACCAAAATTGGTCACTTTAGGTCATTTTAGGTTCGGCCAGTTTTTGGACTCGAAATTGTGCAAGCTGTTTGACTTGCGTATGGTCATTTCTGAGCTTTGGTGTCTTCATAAGACTTGTAGATATGGGTCTTAACTATTCATGGTTAAAATTTCAGGTCAATTGGACCTGTTTTGAGTGATTTATGGCCTAAACATTAACTGCTGCCCAAATGGTCAATTTTCAAGCCTCATTTGCACTTAATCCGGATTTGGTCATTTTTCAAGCTACCTTGCAAGCAGAATTTTTTGCAAGCTTTCTTCATGAAAGTTGGCACATTTTGTGCCTAGTTTCACCTCCAATTGGTCTCATACCAATTGGAGCCACACACTTAAAGTTCTAGGCCTAAAACACAAACTGCCTTATTGCATTTCTTTCATACACATCAAGCATCACTTTTAACACTTACCAAACTTAACATTCAAGCCAATTCTGGTTGTACCACAATCTAAACATAATTTACAACATATTATAGGTCATTTTGGCAGCTTACAATTACATTCAATATACACCAACAAGTGCATAATTTTTCAATCCAACTTACAACAATTCAATCACCTATTCATGCTCATTTACATGTCCCCCTTCACACCACCATATACACACTCAAACTGCCATAACAACCAACACATTTTAACATCATTATTCCATAAACCAAGCATGAATTCCAGAATTCTTCAAGAGTTAGCAAACTGCCACAATGGTGCACTTACATTCCATTACTTTCCAAGCTTTAAATTTCATTTTACATTTACATATACTAAGTATACATCACCCAAACAATTTCCTACACAATATACATTTAATCAATCATTTAATTCACCATTTACAAGCACAAATAAACTCCCTTCAGGGTGTTTCCATGGCTGCCAAAAGTACACACTCCCATTCAACATCAAACCTCAAAAGTTTCTCCATAAATCAAACACCCATAACATCCTTACAAACTTTAACAAAGCAATAATCAAAAACTCAAACTTACCTATTGTTGGGACTTGCTAAATCTTCACTAAAACTTCTTAATATTGGTATCTACTTCTTCCTTGTGAAGTGGGGATCAAGATTAATGAAGGAACTTTGGTGTTTGGGGGTGAAATGGAGGAGATGATGAAGCTTCTTCAAGTTTCTGTCATGGAGGTTGTGAGGGGATTCAATTTGGCATGGGAGGAGAATGGAGGTTGAAGATGAAGTTTAGTGGATTAATCTACCCACTAAATGCATATTATAATCCTTAGTGGTCCACTTACACAAAATCAATTATATTTTATGTTTAAAGGTGATAATTAGTCAATTTACCCTCCTTTTTTACTATTTACATTAGGTACCCCTAAATTAATTTTTCATTATATTTTCCAAGTGTAATATTATTTATTTTTAATGGAAATTTAGGTCAAAAGACAATTCGGGATGTCAAATGACCACAATGCCCCTGTTCGGGTTGCATTCCCGATTTTTCGGTAACACCGGGTTTTGTCCGTTTTTCGATTTCTCACTTTTCTTTGTACTAATTATTTAATTTTTCTTTGATATTTCTAATGATATTTATACTTCAATAGGGGTCTATTTAAGTCCTAAAAATATTTTCTAGGGTTCCCCGCAGTCTAGGGCTAGTCAACGGTCCACGCCGCGACTTCCCGGTGCGGTTACCCATCGCTAGGGATCTCGGCTCGCTTAACTTGATTGCATTTCTTTACTATTATTTTTCCTTTGTTTTTCTTGTATTTTCTTTTCATGTATTTCATTATTTTATGTCTCCTCACTCATATTGAAGTGTCGTTCTAGGCATCCTAGCTGTCCGGACAATACTGGTCACTGGAACAGTAGAACGCACTACTGAACATAGGGGTGTTACAACCTCGACTCTATTTAACGGCCCATGCATGTGATGCACTCTATCTATTTCTACTTATCTAGGTCTAGGACTACCTAAACCTTTACTCTGATACCACTAAATGTGATGCCCCTCACCCGTCTACAGTGTGGTTGAGTAAAGCATGCCACATTCTGTGCCGGAGCACCCTATCTTATCTTGTCCTGTTCATTGTTAATTTTAAACTTCATAGAAAATATGTGGTAAATTTTTTTTATCATAATTTATTTTTGTGGAGACGCGGACAGAGCCTCCTCTGTTTTATTAGCATCTAGCGAGTTCCAATATTTACCTGTCAACATAATCATATTCCATTCATATTTTTCCATGTCATGTTATGTCATTAAACATTCATGTAATTTACTCATAATCATTCATATAAAAGTTTATACACAATAATTTACAATTTCATTTACAATCTTAAAATGTAATTACATGATTTTTTTTTAATCACAATTTATTTCTGTGGAGACCAGATAAAGCCTCCTCTATTTTATTAGCATCTGGCGAGTTCTAATATTTACCTGTTAACATAATCATATTCCATTCATATTTTTCCATGTCATGTTATGTCATCAAACATTCATATAATTTACTCACAATCATTCATATAAAAGTTTATACACAATAATTTATAATTTCATTTACAATCTCAAAATGTAATTGTCACACCTTACCCCTCTGTAAGGTATAACATGATCCCGTAGAATACCTAATGAACTACCGAACTTCACCCACCGATAACTCATTAAGTACCTTACAAGGGATTTTAAAACAATTTTCTTATTTTTGATAAGTAGTGAGCATTTTCTAATAGGTATTAAAACATTTAATTCAAGTTGAAAGCTAGTTGAAATTTTTAGCCCATTTTATTTTTCCTCAAATTTTATAAAAATTTTGCCAGAGTTCTGTCTATATTTTGAGAAAATAATTCTTCAAATACCTGAAAAAAAAAAAGCACTTCTAATAATTTTTCTCAACAACTTCTTCAAATTCACAATCATCTCAATCAATTTCAACAAATTTAACAACTTCCAAAAATTCAAATCCACCATTTTTAATATCCAATAATCATCAAATACCATTAATGAATTTCATTCAATTCAAAATAAAATACTACCTTTCATATTTCATTAATGACAAAGTAATTTATATACATCATTGTAAAAATTTACATTAAAAGAAATTCAAAATAAATATTATTACAAATTTTATACAAACTTTGTAGAAGCTGTTCAAGACCAATTTTACATGTCCATACAATTAGGTACATCATATACATCAAAATAAATTTTTACAGTCAGGATATAAATTATACCAGATATAACTTCAAGGTAAGTCGCTCCACAATCCTTAGCAGCTCACTCTGCTACTCCTCTAGTCTCTAAATCTGCGACAGCAATAACAGCCATCGCTGAGTACGAGGACTCAATGGTGCACAACATATTAAAATAATCTTTATGCAGAATTTAAATCACATTTATTCAAAAATTGGACTGAGCATAAGAATTAAATACAAAACATGAATTATGAGATTTTAATGCAAACAAGTTCATTTCAAAGTATCAAAACACATTTCATAAAACCCACAGTTATATCATGCCATTCGAAATAAATATAATCTTAATAGCCAGAGGCTAAGGAGAAGTCACATCACAAGGCTAGCTAGCTCAAATATATGGATATCCATTCAAATTCCTCTTCTACTGGCACACCTCAACACTTCATCCAGAGAAGGAATCAAAATTCGAAATTGATTACCCCCCACTTGTCATGCTAGTGAGGTGTTCAAATATATGGTCATGACACTGTGGTTTCAAAACTTATCTTAACAATTTACCAGACATTGCCATTTCAAATATACATAATAACTTTCAACAATTAAATCAAAGCATCATAAATAATGCCACAATTCACTATATCAAATTATTCAAAACCATATGCAGAAAATAATTTACATAATTTATACGTTGTGCACAAACCTTAAACGAGTCACCTCTTGGCCTTGACTCGATTCCTCGGGTTCTTTCCCGTTGTTCTTTTCAACTGAAACACACAATTTCACAGTGTTTCAGTACCATAACTTAGCATAAATCCAAAAATAAATTTAACTTCACTTTTACCTAGCTCTAATGTGCTAAACTTGGCGTTCTTTAAATTTTGTGTGTTCAAAGTTACTATTCACTATACTATTCAAGTCAAATTGTTGACTTTTTAAAGCTTAATAGGTATGGGAATCCCAACTTCACCCACATAACACATTTTGGTCACTAAATTTGTTAGTTTTGGTTGTTTACTCAAATTCTAAGTCTTTTAGGCAATTTGATAAATTTTCAATTTTGGTGTCTAAGGTTGCACTGTTCCATTGGTCATTTTTTTATTAGAATTTGGTAAAACTTCCTTCTTAGAAAATGTTCTCTATTGTCTTAAGTTTATTCTCTTTTTTGAATCACTCCAATTGGAGTTTTGTAGCTCAAGTTATAGCCATTTGAACCATGGCTGCCGGATTGGACTCAACCTAGATTTTCTGGGCAATTTTGGTTATGGCAGTTTTAGGTCACCAACTTGGGGTGGCCAAATGACTTGGTTAATAGCATAATTTGGATTTGTGTTCTTCATGAAAGTTTTAGGTCTATAGGCCACTGGTCAAATTTCAGGTCATTTAGACCTGCCTAGCTCAAGTTAAGGACAAATGAACAAACACTGTTCATTTGGTCAGTTTGTACAGGGCAGACTTAGATTTTCCAATTTTGGTCAATTTGTTCACTAGGTTTTGGTCACTTTTTGGGCATGCTTCCAAAATAAAAATTGTGTCATTTAGTGTCTATTTTCATTCCCAATTGGTCTCATACCAATTGGACTTGTAAATTTTCATTTTTGGTCCCTCAAAAGTAACTTGGTCCTACCGCCAGCGGCATGACCACATTGAATCCGAATTTAAACTCAACTCCAACACTTCCAACACACTTCATTTGGTCATAAATGACCATTTCTCATCTCAAACTAGGTCAAACACATCATTTCACCATTTCTCCAAATTTTGTCTCCCAAACCCTAGGTCCAAAATCGTAATTCACACTAATTGTTACATTTGATTGATTCAACACATCTTAACATACTCTTACATTTCATTCAAGCATTCTAACAAGTTTAATGCAATCAAACTCATGCAATTCATCCCCTTCATAGGTTGGCCAAAATTCCCTTTTGTCCTACACAAATGTTTTCTTTTGATTGTAAATAAATTTCTAGGTTACTCTAACCACAAACATAACCAATAAACTAAAATTGTCAATTTAGATTGCTTACCTCACTTGAAATTCCTCTTCCTCAATTCTCTTCTTTTTTTTTTTTTGTCAAGTCCTCTATCAAAGCTTGAAATCAAGGTTTAATATTGGAGGTTTAACTTTCTACGGTGGGATTGTGGGTTTGATCAAGCTCAAAATGAGCTTTAATGGAGGTTTTGGTGAGGGAGAGGGAGAGTGAGAGTGAGGCGGCAAGGTTAGAGAAAGAAGAAGACTTTTATTTTTTTTTTTTCTTTTCTTTTCTTTTCTTTTTTATGTCTTAGGAAGACCATAAATTAAATTAAATAAATTTTTAATTATAATATTTATGGCATCATGCATGATGTCATGCATGATTTCATCTCTCTTCACTTTTTCATTTTCATTTTTTTTTTCATTTATTTTTCTATTAGTTCTTTAATTTAATTCCCGACCCCAAAATTTTCTTTTCTCTGATTTTATTTGACAGTTGGGTCAAGAGTCAACTCTCAGGGTCAATGACCAAATTGCCCCACGCCGGTTCAACCCGGTTTGCAAATAATTCAATATTCCTTCCGGCTCCTTGACCTAATTATTTGACTAGCTTAACAGTTCTTTTTCGTGATTTTCTCTTTTCCACTATGTTTGTAAGGGTTCTAAGGACCGCAGCGTCACATTTTACGGTTCGAAATTTAAGTTTAAAAAGACTTCGCAGTCATTCCCGAGAAGGTCACCCATCGCTGTGACTCTCGGCTCGTTTAACTTCTTATGTTCTGTTTTTCTTATTTATACTTAACTAATTGACAATTACTAATTATTTGTTTTTATGGCTTCTCTAGTTGTCTTAGGTGTGGTTCTAATCCCCTTAATGGTCCGGACCGACTCCGATCACTGGAATAGTAAAATATACCAGGCTATACAAATAGGGGTGTTACAATTCTCCCCCCCCCCCCCCCTTAATTAAATTTCGTCTTGAAATTTTACCTAGCATCAATCTTTGAACAGTTGTGGGTGTTGTCTCCTCATGTCCTCCTCTCATTCCCAAGTAGCTTCTTGGCCCGAATGATGGTTCCACAACACTTTTACCAACGGTATCTGCTTGTTCCATAGCTGCTTCATCTTATAAGCCATAATCTCTATGGGTTCTTCCTCGTATGTGAGGTTTGGATTCACTTCAATTTCCTCTACTGGTAGTACATGAGATGGGTCTGATCGATACCTCCTCAACATCGATACATGGAAGACATTATGTATCTTCTCCAATTTTGAAGGTAGTGCCAAACGATATGCCAAAGGACCCACTCTTTCCAGAACCTCATATGGCCCAATGAAACAAGGACTCAGTTTCCCCTTTCTGCCGAATCTCATAATTCTCTTCCAAGGAGAAACTTTGAGGAAAACTTTCTCACCCACTGCATACTCAATATCTCTTCTCTTCAAATCAATGTAGGACTTCTGACGGTCTGATGCAGTCTTAAGTCGATCTCTGATTACTCTGATCTTCTCCTTAGTTTGCTGAACAATTTCGGGTCCAATCATTTTTCTTTCACCCATGTCATCCCAACACAACGGGGTTCTACATTTTCTGGCATACAAAGCTTCATATGGAGGCATCCCAATGCTTGATTGGTAGCTGTTGTTGTAAGCAAACTCAATCAAAGGCAAGTGTGTGTCCCAACTGCCCTCAAATTCAATCACACAAGCCCGTAGCATGTCCTCCAAGATCTGAATTACCCTCTCAGACTGGCCATCTGTCTATGGGTGGAATGCAGTACTGAAGTTCAATCTAGTTCCTAGGGCTCTCTGAAGACTACCCCAGAATCTATAAGTGAACCTAGGATTTCTGTCTGATACGATGGATACTGGCACTCCATGTAGTCTCAATATCTCATCAATGTATAACTTGGCCAATCTTTCTAAACTGTAGTCCATCCACACTGGCAGAAAATGAGCAGACTTAGTTAGTCTGTCAACAATGACCCAAACTGTATCATGACTCTTCTGTGTCCTCGGAAGTCCCACAACAAAATTCATCATTATTCTCTCCCATTTCTATTCTGGTACTAGTAATGGATGTAACAAACCAGCGGGTACTTGATGCTCTGCCTTCACTTGCTGATAAGTTAGGCATTTGAAACAAACTCTGCCACATCTCTTTTCATACCCATCCACCAGTAATGCTCCTTTAGCCCTCTATACATTTTTGTACCACCAGGGTGCATGGCAAAAGGAGACTCATGTGCTTCTTTCAAAATGATTTCCCTCAAATCGACATCATTAGAAACACACATTCTGCCCTGGTGTAGCAGTAGACTATCATCTCTGATTGAGAATTTTGGTTTCTTGCCCTGCCGGACTTCTTCCAATAATTTCTGATACTTACGGTCATTACGAGCACCATTCGACCGATCAATCAACACTGGCTGTACATGCCATGCAACTGCTGTCTGCCCCTCATCATTAATCGCTAAGCTGGCATGTAATGATCTCAACTCATGTACCATAGACAAAGGAGTAACCCGAAGACTTGCTATAATCTTGCGACTTAAGGCGTCAACCACAACATTAGCTTTCCCTGGCTGATAGTCTATCAGACAATCATAGTCTTTTATCAACTCTAACCATATCCTTTGTTTCAAATTCAACTCTTTCTAGGTGCCCAAATACTTCAAACTCTTATGAACTGTGTAGATGTAACATTTCTCCCCATACAAATAGTGTCTCCAGATCTTAAGAGCAAATACAATAGCTGCAAGCTCCAAGTCATGTGTCGGATAATTCCTCTCATGCGGTTTTAGCTGGCATGATGCATAGGCAATGACATTTCGATCTTGCATCAATACACAGCCTAACCCATTGTGAGAAGCATCACTATAAATTGTATATTCTTTACCCGGTGTAGGTAAAGTCAGGACTAGAGCTTCAGTCAAACATTTCTTCAATTCATCAAAACTCTGTTGGCATTTATCCGTCCACTGAAATTTCACATCTTTTCTAAGCAGCTTAGTCAATGGAGATGCCAACATGGAGAATCCATTCACAAATCGATGATAGTATCCAGCTAAACCCAAAAAACTACGAATCTCTGTGATATTTCTGGGTGGCCTCCAATTAAGGATAGCTTCTATCTTACTTGGATCTACCTTGATGCCCTCTTCTGATAATACATGCCCCAAGAAAGATATTTCCTTCAGTCAAAATTCACATTTTGACAATTTGGCATATAGCTATTTCTCCCTCAAAGTCCGTAGTACAATCCGTAGATGTTTACCATGCTCTTCTGCACTCCTCGAATAGACCAATATATCATCTATGAATACCACAAAAAACTGATCGAGGTATGTTCTGAAGATAGTGTTCATCAGATCCATGAAAGCAGCCAGAGCATTAGTTAACCCGAATGGCATGACCAAGAACTCATAATGGCCATAGCGGGTTTTAAAGGCAGTTTTAGGAATACTCTGCTCTTGTACTTTCAGCTGATAATAACCTGATCTCAGGTCAATTTAGGAGAACATAGCTGCACCCCTTAACTGATCAAACAAGTCATTAATGTGGGGCAATGGGTATCTATTCTTTATTGTCACCTTATTCAACTGTCGATAATCAATACACAAGCGGAGAGTGCTATCCTTCTTCTTTACAAACAACACTAGCTCTCCCCAAGGTGACACACTAGGGCGGATAAAGCCCTTATCAAGCAGCTCTTGTAACTGCACTTTCAATTCTTTTAATTCTACGGGTGCCATTCTATATGGCGTTATGGAGATTGGGTCCACACCAAGCATAACATCAATTTCAAACTGCACCTCTCTTTCTAGTGGTAATCCTAGCAATTCATCAGGAAACACATCCGGAAAGTCACATACAATAGGGATGTCCCTTAGTGCTGGACTCCCCACTTGGGTGTCTATCACATGTGCTAAGTATGCTTCACACCCCTTTCTGATCATCCTTCTGGCTAGTGCAGCCAAATTGATGTTTGATGGCAGTAAATGCCTCTCCCCATGTATTACCACATCACCGTACAGAGGGAGACCAAAAGTGGCTATCTTTAGTGTGACACCCCTTACCCGTGTACAGTATACCCGAGTAAGTAATGCCACACGGTGTACCGGTACATTCTAATATACCTTACTTAATTTATACCATGCTTGTGAATATAATTTATGAAATATAATTTATTTTAGCCATTTATCAAAAGTATTATTTATTTGAGGTTCCGAAGATTTTAAAGAAAATCCGGCAGAGTACCGGCTAAAAATGGAGAAAGCTTCTTGAACTGTTAAAAACACTTCCAATATTTGTATTCCATCATTTCAAACTCCAATATCCAAAATCTCAACAATATTTCTCAATTTCAGCTCTCAACAACCTTTTCATTTCTCAAACATCCATTTCTCATAATACTCATATACAAGCAATAAATAAATAATCAAATTTTGCATTCATAGTCATAACTTTCATTATTTACATGAACATCAAAATATATTACATAAGTTCAAATACATATGAGAAAGTAAAAATTTGCTACAAAATATCAAAATGACACCTAGTGTCCTACCAATGCACTGCAGAAGTTGAGGTGACAAGGACACTGTGCAAAACTGCAGGATGGACTCACCCAGTCTGTGGTCTACTGGGCTCACGATCGGGATCTCCAGTACCTACGCGTGGCAAAAGCAACGATCTAAGCAATAATGCTTAGTGGTACAATAATATAATAAAGGAAAATAGCAAGAAAATAAATGTGTATAGAATGTGTATGCTTTCTTTGTTTGGTGTTGGTATATTCATTATTTCATTAACTTTGTTCACTTTTATTCATTTGGTTGCCCCAAGTAACATACACTAGACGACTGGACTGGATAACGGGTAAACTGGCACTGGGTACCTAGTACCTCGGGCCGTCACACCATCGGTCACATATGCATCTCTCGGTGTGCAGCGAGCTAACAATGTAGAATAATATCAGGCACAAGGCCAAGTCTCAATACAAAGTCAGAATGGCTAAAAGCCATGAAATCACAGAATGGCATATCGCCATGTGCAGTACTGCTAACTGAACCCTATTGGCATGCCAAACTATCCAAACCAATCTTGTTAGGTATACTAGGGCATTCGATACTTTAAAATTCTTCAATATTTGAATTTCAAGTTTCGGTGTCACTATTCACCTCTTTGGTCAACTAAAATGTTGACTTTTAGGTAGAAATTAGGTACATTGGCTTTGGCACTCCTAACAAACCACATTTTGCTATTTACACTTGTTGGGATTGGTCACATTTACCATTTCTAACTTAAAACCAAGAGGGCAGAAAATTTCAGTTTTTGAAGCATATGTTTACTGTTCCATTAAACACTGTTATAGTGGGAATTTGAAGAAATGACAAACATGAAAGTTGTTCCTTATTTTGTCTAGTTGAATTTCCTTTTTTGAATCACTCCATTTGGAGTTTTGTAGCTCCAGATATGGCTCAAAAACCACAACTGGCCGGATTGTCAATCTGCAGAATTGACCATATCTACAGTAACATGAACAGTGACTTCCACTGCCATTTGGGTTAGGTTCTGGCCATAATTTGGGGTAGGTTTCTTCATGAAAGTTGTTTGTATATGTCTTAATTGTTGCTGTAAAAATTTCAGGTCAATTGACCAAATCTACAGTGAGTTATGGCCAAATGAGCGATTCTTGTTCATTTGGTCATCTGCATAATCGATTCAGTGGTATCCGGATTGGGGCCAAGTTTTGATCCTCTTGCTTTGGTCTTTTGGGCATGGTTTCTTCAGCAAAAATGTGCCATTATAATCCTAGTTTCATGTCCAATTGGCCAAACACCAATTGAACCAACACAGCCCAAGTTATGGCAGTGCAAGTGGACTGAATTTTCAGTTCCTCTGCTGTCTAGAGGCGACTGCAACTTCACTTTGCAATCCTATTTTTCAGTCCATTTTATGGTCAACTTACCTAAAATGGTCACTAATTGACCATTAAAATGTTCTCTAATAATTTCCTAAACCAAGTTTACATTTTGCTCACAATACCCTAATTCAAATTCATGTTTTATACAATTTACCTTAGTTAGCTTTTAATTCATTATTCTTGTGTTTATAAACTTCCAACATGATTCTAGTTCACTTCAAGCTCATCAAAACCACTCCCTCCCATTCCATAGCTAGGGCAGCCGAAATTTATATACTCATACACATGAGTTTTTGTTCATTCAAATTACAATTCCTACTAAGTTTCAAGTCACAAATCATGAAATTAATGAGTTTCATGTATATAATTGCACTAACCTTGAATAGGGCAGATTTTTCCCTTCCTCAAAGTCTTGGTTTCCTTTTCTTTTTGCTCCCACAATAATCACCAAGATGATAGAATGAATTTTTGTTTTGGTAGTTAGGGTTTTTAGTGGAAGAAAGCTAAGAAAGATGAAGGATGAAAGGTTGTTAATGGTGGAATGGGTAAGGGTGAGTGGACGGCATGAAGAAGAAGAGAGGGAGCTGGTTTTGGGTTTCTAGAATTCTGCTTCATTTACCCATTTTTATTTCATTTTAATGGACTTGCTTAAATTTGATTGGCCAATACACTTTTAATTACCTAAGCATGACATCATAATTCCCAATTTAGCTCCTTTTTCTTTCTTTTCTTTTCTATCAAATTTCAATGTAATTTCTAGTAATGTTTATTCATATTTTATGTCATATTAATTATTTACTCAACTGGACAAGTCGGCCAAAAATCACCTCTGAAGGCGAAATGACCAAAATGCCCTCCGTTTGGCTTAACGGGTCAAAATTGTCTGTACCGATTGAAAAATTTTTCTAAATATTTTCTTGGCATTCTAATGCCATAGGAACCCCAATGACCCTTCTCTGGAGTCCCAAAAATTATTTTAGAATTTTTCCCCCGGGTCTAGGGCTCCTCGTTGCGAGAACCGCAACTTCCCTCTGGGTTACCCATCGCTAGGGCACCGGCTCGTTGAACTTGTTTGTATTTTATTTCTAAAATTTTTATTAAATTTTTCTTATTAATATTTGAGTTAATTATGGTTCCTGACTTTAGTTTAATTATTTTTCCGGACGTTCTAGCTGTCCGGACCGACACCGGTCACCGGAACAGTAGAATGTACGGAGTTGCTACCGGGAGGGTGTTACAACTCTTCCCCTCTAATTTAAATTTCGTCCTCAAAATTTACCTGATGCAAACAGTTGAGGGAACTGTTGCCTCATCGTCTCTTCACTTTCCCAAGTTGCCTCCTCGGTGTTGTGGTGCCTCCAAAGCACTTTCACCAGTGGAATCTGCTTGTTCCTTAATTCTTTTACTTCCCGAGCTAGGATCCGTAGAGGTTCTTCTTCAAAAGTCAAATCCTGTTGTATTTCAATTTCTTCCCTGCAGATGACATGTGAAGGATCTGAGCGGTATCTTCTAAGCATGGACACGTGGAATACATTGTGGATCTTGTCCAGCTCTGGTGGTAAAGCTAGCTCAGAGCTCTTTGGTCCCACACGTTCAATGACTTCATATGGGCCAATAAACCTAGGGCTCAACTTACCTTTCCTTCCAAACCTCAATACTTTCTTCCACGGTGACACCTTGAGGAACACTTTGTCGCCAACCATATATTCTATTTCTTTTTCTCTTCAGGTCGGCATAAGATTTCTGTCTATCTGAGGCAACCTTCAAGTTGGCTTTGATTAGTTTCACTTTCTCCTCAGCCTGTTTCACCAGGTCTGGCCCTACCAGTTTGTCTTCGCCCAATTCAGTCCAGCACACTGGAGTTCTACATTTTCTCCCATACAGTGCTTCATATGGGGCCATTTGGATGCTAGCTTGGTAGCTATTGTTGTATGCAAATTCTGCCAGTGGGAGGTATCTATCCCAGCTTCCCTCAAACTCAATGACACAACTCCTCAGCATATCCTCAAGGACCTGACATATATTTCACATTATTGTTATCATTTTAATTCAATATTTGTATCAATTTCATTGGTTTCAATTATTTACCTGGATTACTCTTTCTGATTGCCCATCCGTCTGAGGATGGAAGGCTATGCTGAAGTGGAGTTGTGTACCCAAGGATTCATGCAACTTCTTCCAAAATCTCGATGTAAACTTGGGTCTCGATCAGATATGATGGAAAGTGGGATTCCATGCAGTCTAACTATCTCACTGATATACAATTCTGCTAACTTCTCCAGTGAGTAGTCAGTCCTAACTGGCACAAAGTGTGCTGACTTTGTCAATCTATCCACTATTACCCATGCTGCATCATGTTTCTTCCGGGTGAGAGGTAGACCACTTACAAAATCCATGGTGACCCGATCCCACTTCCATTCAGGTATGTGTATAGGTTGTAGCAAACCCGATGGAACTTGATGTTCTGCCTTGACTTGCTGACATGTCAAGCATTTAGTCACATAGTCAGCTATGTCCTTTTTCATACCAGGCCACCAATACTGAAGCTTCAGATCATGATACATCTTTGTACTTCTTGGGTGCATAGCATATACACTGGTGTGTGCCTCTTTTAGAATACTGGCCTTCAATTCCCCATTATCTGGTACACACAGTCTTCCTTTGTAATACAGACATCCATCTGCCTTCACCTCATAGTCAGTTGCTTTTCCCTCTGAGATTTTGCTCATTATAGCCATTAGCTTCTCATCTACCTTCTGCCCATCTAAAATCTGCTGTAGCAGGTTTGGTCTCACTTGCAACTCAGCCAAAATAGCTCCATCTCGAACCAAAGTTAGACGGGCATTCAATGATCTCAAAGCTGTCATGGATTTTCTGCTCAAGGCATCAGCAACTACATTTGCCTTCCCAGGATGGTAGTCAATTACACAATCATAGTCCTTCAAGAACTCAATCCATCGGCTCTGTCTAAGGTTGAGCTCCTTATGGGTTGGCAAGTATTTCAGGCTCTTGTGGTCTGTGTAAATGTAGCACTTTTCACCATACAAGTAATGCCTCCATATCTTCAGTGCGAAGATAATTGCTGCAAGTTCTAGATCATGGGTAGGATAATTTTGTTCATGTGGCCTTAGCTGCCTGGAATCATAAGCGACCACCTTCCCCTCTTGCATCAATACACACCCTAACCCATTATGAGAGGCATCATTGTAGACCACAAAGTCCTTTCCTGACACTGGCTGTGTTAACACTGGTGCCTCTGTCAACATAGCTTTCAACTTCTCAAAACTGGTCTGACACTTGTCATTCCAGTCAAATCTGACATTCTTGTGTAACAACTTGGTCATTGGAGCAGCTATTAGGGAAAATCCCTTCACAAATCTTCTATAATACCCAGCTAGCCCCAAAAAGCTTTTGACCTCAGTTGTGTTTCTGGGAGGCTTCCATTCCATCACTACTTCTATTTTCTTGGGATCCACCCTAATCCCATCAGCTGACACTATGTGTCTAAGGAATGTAATCTCATTCAACCAAAAGTCACACTTGGACAATTTAGCATACAGCTTCTTTTCTCTCAGGGTTTGCAGAACAATCCTCAAATGCTCATCATGTTCTTCCCTGGTCTTGGAATACACCAAAATATCATCAATAAAGACCACTACGAACCGATCTAGGTATGGATGGAAGATACGGTTCATAAAGTCCACGAATGCTGCTGGTGCATTTGTTAGGCCGAAAGGCATCACTAGAAACTCATAATGCCCATATCGGGTCCTGAATGTAGTCTTTGGCACATCTGCATCCTTTACCCTCAACTGATGATACCCTGATCTGAGATCAATCTTAGAAAATACTCCTGCTCCCTTCAACTGATCAAACAGATCATCAATTCTAGGCAACGGATATTTGTTCTTCACAGTCACTTTATTCAACTGCTGGTAATCAATGCATAGCCTCAAAGTCCCATCCTTCTTCTTTACAAACAGCACTGGAGTTCCCCATGGTGACACACTGGGGCGTATGAACCCCTTGTCCAGCAACTCTTGCAACTGAGTTTTTGTTAGTAATATGCCCTAGAGCATATCATTTAGTATGTATCTTGTACATATTTTTATTAATAAAGGCATTTCCACTTTTCCGTTTACATAATATATTTATGTGTAATAGAAAAGGTCCATTGATATTTTGTTAGAAATATTATTCTTAAGTTGTTAAGAATATGAGTGACAATATTTCTAGCACGAAGTATCATAAATAGGTTCACAATCGAGGATACTTCATAATAAGGACATGACTTATCCAGAAAGATTGTATTCATGTTTGTTCCCAAGTTATTTATATGAGATATAAATAAGATGGAATGGTGAGTCTCATGCCATATAACAAACATGATAGGCACTTATAAATGATAAGTAGGCCGAACCAGTGACGCTTATGACAAGCACATGGAGTTTACTCTTGTCAATGTTTTGTCATAAATCATATCAGTGCATATAATCTTTAGACCTGAGATAGCACAGTTATCTTGTATATAGGTAGTTTGAGTTTGATCTGCTTTCATACTTGTACTATGTATGGGTATATGGGCATGTGTTGGCTCTACTAGTTATATATGGAGGTAGGTGTTGATCAAGATGGAATATGTTCCTCTAAGTAAATAGAGATAAAATCCTATGTTCATTTAATTGTTCTTGATGTTTCAAGTTCTGGCCAGACAGATAGATTTATTCGAAAAGAGTTTCGATGAGAAAAATCTTTTAATCAAGAACTGGAATTAAAAGAGAACATAATATTCATAGCAAATGGAGTTTGACATAAACCATGACTCGGCTTGAGTTGGGATTTTGTAACAGAGAGATTCTAGTGCATGGTAACATATGATTATAGGTTCATTTAAGGTAAATCTTATTACTAATTGGGTGGCCATGGCATGCTATGCTAGGTGTTAACCATGGTCTATGAGGTTCATAAAATGATTTAGAGAAATCATTTATGGTAAGAAAGAGTTACGATTATATTAAGAGTTTATATCATTTCTCATTGCCAATTAGTGATGAGCCTAGTAAGTCACACACATACACAAGTTATCACCTATTTAAATATGATTTAATTAATTAATTAAAGAGTTTAATTGATTAATTAAATAGATTTGGTTTGCAATAAAATTGCAAAGTCCCTAGCATGACTTGAAACCAAATCTAGATTATTGGATGTGTAGTATAAGTTAAATTTATATTTAAAGTGTTTAAATATGAATTTAATTGATGAGAAATTAATTAATAGAGATTAATTAATTAATTTATATTTGATATAAATTAATTAGAAGAAGAAAATAATTATTTTGGGTTAAGAACTCAAAATTAAGACACAGGAGCATTTTGGTCATTTTGCAGTGTGACACGTGGCACCATGAGATGGTGACACATGGCATAACACATAAGCTTGCCAAATATTTTTAATCATGTAAGATGATTAAAATCAAGATTAAATATAGGTTTGACACTTGGCACAATGTGATTGGGTCACTTAAACCTAGAGCTAATCAAAAGGTGACATGTGGCTAGGGTTTAATGTGTTAACCTAGCTATTTAAGTGGGGTTATGAAAAGAAAACACAACCAGCAGCCTCTCCTCTCATATGTCACGCCACTTTGAGCCTCTCCAGCTATTTCTCTTCATCTCTCATCAATTCAAAGAGATTAGCCATCAATCTCTTGAATTAAGAACACTAGAAATTGTTTCTAGTGTCCTGTTTGCATCTCTAATCTCTTAAAAGACAGAACTTGAATTTCTAATTAATAGAAAAGGCTTTAGAAGCTGTTCAAGGGCTGCCATAGGTGTTCTTGGTGTGGACAAGCTAGAGGGACAACATCTGGTATCCTGAAGACGAATCTCAAAGGCGCAGACACGCTGCAGCACATCAAGAGGTTAGTGTAATCGTTCTTGATTTAATCTAGGGTTCTAAAATTAATCTGATTAATTTTAAAATCTTAAATGGCAAATACAGATCCAAAAACATATTAAAAGAGTTTTAATATGTTGTTTATCATTGAAATCAAATAGATAAAAATAAATCTTGCATGGTGCTTGTGACCCTAGGTGAAAATTTTTGAATTCAATGGTATAATCTTGTGTTTTTCACGCTTCCGTTCCTTCAATTGGTATCAGAGCCACTATATTTGCCATTTAGATTGTTGATTATATAATTTAATTGTGTGTTTGATCATGAGATCAAGAGATTCATTGCTGGTTGGATCATGAGATGTGGCGTCACACATGGAGAAGCCACCATTGGTGGCGGCAACAATGGTTCCATGGGTGGTTCAAGGTTTGGCTTTTAATTCTGCAATTGTTGTATGATCTAAGGCCTATTCTTTGACTAATTAAAGTGTTTAATTAGTTGTTTTAATCACACAATTAAATTATGATTCAAATCAGAATTTTAAAAATTGTTTGAATGTGATTCAAATCTGAATTTTAAAAGTTGTTTGAATGTGATTCAAATCTGAATTTTTAAAGTTGTTTGAATCATATTTAAATCTGATTTTTTAAAATTGATTCAATAAAATTCAGATCTGATTTATTAAAAAATGATAGAATGTGATTCACATCTTATTTTATAAAAAATCATAGAAAGAGAATCACATCGGAATTTTTGAAGATGTTTGAATGTGATTCAAATCTGAATTTTTAAATTTGTTTGAATGAGATTCAAATCTGAATTTTAAATTTATTTGAATCATATTCAAATCTGGATTTTTAAGTTGAATATGAGATATTCAATTTAATTTAAGTATGTATGTTTTATTTAATTGTTAAATAGTGATATGCATGATGGATGATCATGGACTATAAAAGACCAATGTGATTGGATTTATTTGTTTTATGTTTCTTTGGGATTGTAAATTAATTAATTTATTTTAATGTATTTTGGGCATGTATTATTAAGTTTGTAATATTTTTGGGTTGTAATTTCATTTATTTAAGTTCTTGTAAATTCGCCTTGGTATGCCAAGGATTACTATGTAATATTGGATTGCAAGAAGTTCAAGGAGGTCAAGAGCATTGGTGGGACCGGTGGGAGAATTCAATATCAAGTGTTGATTATGTACTCCTTCAGCAACTCTTGTAAAATGAATGAATGAAATGCACCTAGGAATGCCCTGATTCAATTCTTGGTGGCTCAGAATTGAATCCCTTAGAAAGTCCATGATCATACCATATTTACTGCTTATCCATGAATGCATGAGATGTATGGGAATGTATGCAATTATATGATATATGCATGCTAAATGGATAATGTGCAAAGTGAGACCTTAATAGTAAATAGAATGACCATAAAATCTTCCAAACAAATGATTAAGTTGGAAATGCTATAATTAAAGTAATTATAACATAAGCCCTCCATTGGGGCAATTATTTTAAGAAATTTTAAATAGTTGCATGAGATGCAATTAATTTAAGAGATTTTCTTAAGAATAATTGTTAAGCATGAGATGTTGTAAATATGTAAATGGTTTGGTGGCCAATATTGGATGTACCTGAGGACATTAAAATTATTTGCATAATTACTGGCTCAATGGGATCAACTTAACTAATGCAAGATAAGTCAATATTGGATGTACCGGAGATTTTGAGAATTAGGGGCTAGTATAAGGATTGTAGCTCACATGAGATGTGATGGGCAAGGAGTTGCTCAATTATATTTTATTGTAATTCCAATTATGGATTTACCTGAGGATGATCAATAGAATTATAAGAATTCAATCACCCACTAGAAATCCATCCAACTAGGATTTCCGTTTTCTACTTTGGAAGTGTAGGATTCGCTAAGTTAGTGGGAGGACCAATTTGATTAAAAGACCATAATCATATTTGGTTAATTACATGATACATTTACTAATTAATCTAGTTATTTCCGCATTAAATTTTCTGATAATAATGAGCACAGAACAACCACCACCATCCAATATCCTTGCAAGCATACTTGATCGCAATAGGTTGACAGGACCTAATCTGTCTGATTGGCTAAGAAATTTGAAACTTGTCTTGAACCTTGAACATATAGGATATGTTCTAGATTCAAATGTTCCTGGTCCCTTACCTCCAGAGGCCACACAAGAGGAACATGATACTTTGGACAAGTGGAAGGAGCATGATATGAGAGCTAAGTGTTACATGCTTGCTTCCATGAGTAATGAGTTACAGAAGCAACATGAGAACATGCAGAGTGCTAGTGAGATCCTCCTTCACCTACAAGAGTTGTATGGTGAGCACAGCAGGAATGCTAGGTATGAGATATCTAAACAGTTATTCCGTATGAGGATGTCTGAGGGACAGAATGTTGGGGATCATGTCCACAAGATGATTCGGCTGATTGAGCAGTTGGAACATCTTGACTTCAACATGGATTTCCAACTACAAACGGATTTGATCCTTCAGTCCCTTCCTCAGTCTTTTGGGAATTTTGTGACAAATTTCCATATGACTAAACAGGAATGCACCTTAGCTAAATTACTCAACATGCTGGTTATTGCCCAAAAGAATATGCCGGGCAATAAAGGAAAAGAGGTAGCTTTGATTGCATCTTCTTCTACTGGAAAGTCCAATAAGAAGAAGCGCAATAAGAAAAAGAAACCTCAGATTCCTGGTCCTTCCAAGAAAATAGCTAAACAGAAAAGTAAGACTAAAGCTGATGGAGGCAAAGGAAAGTGTTTCCACTGCCAACAGGAAAGTGTTTCCATTGCCAGTAAGAAAGTGTTTCCACTGGCCAGAGTAAAGCAATCTAAATGAAAGCAATGCCATGGTGAAAACCAACTCAAGTTCAAAATATACTTGGCACTTAAGGTTAGGTCATGTTGCAGAAGATAGGATTGCAAAATTGGAGAAAATGGGGATTCTATCCTCATTGGGCTCTGAGCCTACTCCAACTTGTGAATCTTGCCTTCGTGGCAAATGACTAGATCACCCTTTGTTGGACAAGGGCTAAGAGTTGAAAATATTTTGGAGCTAATACATAGTGATGTATGTGGTCCATTTAAAGAAATGGCTAGAGGGCTTTCATTATTTTATTACCTTTACTGATGATAAATCAAGGTTTGGGTATTTGTATTTGATGAAATACAAACATGAATCCTTTGAAAAGTTTAAGAAATTTAAATCTGAAGTAGTAAATCAAACAGGAAAAATATTAAAGCTCTTCGATCAGATCGTGGAGGTGAATATTTGAGTACTGAATTTGATGAATACTTGAGAGAGCATGGTATTGTTTCTCAGCTGACTCCTCCAGGAACGCCACAAGAATGGTGTATCCGAAAGGAGAAATCGTACCCTATTGGATATGGTACGTAGTATGATGAGCTATCTTGATATGCCAATCTCCGTGTGGGGATTTGCATTAGACTCAGCTTTTTATATTCTGAATAGGACTCCATCAAAATCAGTTTCTTCCACACCTTATGAGATATGGCATGGAAGAAAACCAAGTCTTAAGCATGATAAGATTTGGGGTTGTCGACTTATATCAAAAAGTGAACATCGATAAATTGGAGACGGATCGAGAAAAGGTCGATTTGTTGGATATCCAAAGATAGTTTTGGATATTATTTTTATTTGCCTACTTCACAAAGGTTGTGATAAGTAGAGATGCCACATTCTTGAACAACGGTTTGTTCAAGAAGGAGGCAAAGGAAGGCAAATAGAGTTAGAATTGGAGAATTCGACCAACCAGCGGTCAGTTGATATAGATCCATCTAGTCAACCTATACCCATTGATGAAACATCTACATTTGTTCCTCGTAGAACAACCGGTATCTCACCCACGGTGAGATATGGTTTTCTTCATGAAGAAGAACAAGAGTTGTCTACTCATGAAGAAGTAGATCATGGAGATGATCCACTTACCTATGAAGAAGCTATATCAGATATAGACTCTTCATAGGTAAGTGGATCATCTCCATGATCTACTTCTTCATGAGTAGACAACTCTTGTTCTTCTTCATGAAGAAAACCATATCTCACTGGTGGGTGAGATACCCTGGTTGTTCTACGAGGAACTTGTAGATGTTTCATCAATGGGTATAGGTTGACTAGATGGATCTATATCAACTGATCTCCAATTCTAACTCTATTTGCCTTCCTTTGCCTCCTTCTTGAACAAACTGTTGTTCAAGAATGTGGCATCTCTACTTATCACAACCTGTTGTGACGTCGGCCCATAAAAATAATATCCAAAACTATCTTTTGGATATCCAACAAATCGACCTTTTTCTGATCTGGTCTCCAATTTATCAGTGTTCAGCTTTTTGATATAAGCTTGAACAACAGTTTGTTCAAGAAGGAGGCAAAGGAAGGCAAATAGAGTTAGAATTGGAGAATTCTGACCAACCAACAGATCAGATTGATATAGATCCATCTAGTCAACCTATACCCATTGATGAAACATCTACAGCTGTTCCTCGTAGAACAACTGTGATATCTCACCCACGGTGAGATATGGTTTTCTTCATGAAGAAGAACAAGAGTTGTCTACTCATGAAGAAGTAGATCATGGAGATGATCCACTTACCTATGAAGAAGCTATATCAGATATAGACTCTTCAAAATGGATTGATGCTATGAAATCCGAGATTGATTCCATGTATAAGAATCAAGTTTGGGATCTTGTTGACCCACCTAAAGGTATTGTACCTAGAGGGAACAAATGGGTTTTCAAGAAGAAAATTGGTTCTGATGGAAAGGTAGAGACCTATAAGGCAAGGCTAGTAGCGAAAGGGTTTCGCCAAAGGCAAGGAATAGACTATGAGGAGACTTTCTACTTTGTTGCCATGCTTAAATCAATTAGGATTTTATTAGCAATAGCTGCATACTATGATTATGAGATTTGGCGGATGGATGTCAAAGCGACTTTTCTTAATGGATACATTGAAGAAAACATTTTCATGGAACAACCTAGGGATTTGAATCCCAAGATGGTTCCAAGGTATGCAAGCTAAAGCGATCCATTTATGGGTTGAAACAAGCTTGAGGAGTTGGAACATCCGTTTTGATGAAGCCATTAAATCCTTTAGTTTTATCAAAAATGAGGATGAGCCATGTGTATATAAGAAGGTTAGTGACAGTGCTATCATTTTCCTTGTCTTATATGTGGATGACATCTCGTTGATGGGTAATGATACGGTATGTTGACGACTATAAAGGTATGGTTGTCAAATACATTCTCCATGAAAGACTTAGAGGAGGCAACCTATATTCTTGGGATTCGCATCTATAGAGATAGAGCGAAAAGGATAATTGGTTTATCACAAAGTCTATACTTGGAAAAGGTGTTAAAGAGGTTTAACATGCTTGATTCCAAGAGAGGATTGTTACAGTGAGACATGGTATCCATCTTTCTAAAGAGATGTCTCCAAAGACATCCGAAGAAAGAGATAAGATGGCCAGGATTCCATATGCTTGGCTATTGGAAGTTTAATGTATGCAATGTTGTGTACTAGGCGGATATCGCATATGTCGTTAGTTTGACTAGCGGTATCAATCCAATCCAGTTTTGGAACACTGGATAGCTGTCAAGAATATTCTTAAGTACTTAATAAGAACTAAGGATTTATTCTTGATTTATGTAGGTGGAGACTTGAAATTGGATGGTTATACTGATTCTGATTTCCAATCAGATATCGATGATAGAAAGTCTACCGATATGTGTTCATTTGTAATGGAGGTGCGATCGGTTGGAAGAGTTCCAAGCGAGCACGATTGCAGATTCCACCATCGAGGTCGAGTATATTCGCATTAGATGCTGCAAAGGAAGCTGTTTGGATAAAGAAGTTCGTGACAAAACTTACAGTAGTTCCTTCCATTTAGTCAGCAGTTCCATTACACTGTGACAATAATGGAACAGTCATACAGGCTAAGGAACTAAGGTCTCACCCAAAATCCAAACACATAGAAAGGCACTACCACATTATCAGACATATAGTTGTGCAAAGGCGATATAGCCATGCAGAAAAATAACATCAGCTGAAAAAAAACAGCTGATCCATTCACTAAGCCTTTGTCATAATCTTAGTTAGACTGACATCTTGAGAAGATGGGTCTAAGATATTGTAATGAATGGCTCTAGTGCTAGTGGGAGATTGTTAGTAATATGCCCTAGAGCATATCATTTAGTATGTATCTTGTACATATTTTTATTAATAAAGGCATTTCCACTTTTCCGTTTACATAATATATTTATGTGTAATAGAAAAGGTCCATTGATATTTTGTTAGAAATATTATTCTTAAGTTGTTAAGAATATGAGTGACAATATTTCTAGCACGAAGTATCATAAATAGGTTCACAATCGAGGATACTTCATAATAAGGACATGACTTATCCAGAAAGATTGTATTCATGTTTGTTCCCAAGTTATTTATATGAGATATAAATAAGATGGAATTTTTAGTCTCATGCCATAGAACAAACATGATAGGCACTTATAAATGATAAGTAGGCCGAACCAGTGGCGCTTATGACAAGCACATGGAGTTTACTCTTGTCAATGTTTTGTCATAAATCATATCGATGCATATAATCTTTAGACTGAGATAGCACGATTATCTTGTATATAGGTAGTTTGAGTTTGATCGCTTTCATACTTGTACTATGTATGGGTATATGGGCATGTGTTGGCTCCTACTAGTTATATATGGAGGTAGGTGTTGATCAAGATGGAATCTGTTCCTCTAAGTAAATAGAGATAAAATCCTATGTTCATTTAATTGTTCTTGATGTTGCAAGTTCTGGCAGACAGATAGATTTATTCGAGAAAGAGTTTACGATGAGAAAAATCTTTTAATCAAGAACTGGAATTAAAAGAGAACATAATATTCATAGCAAATGGAGTTTGACATAAACCATGACTCGGCTTGAGTTGGGATTTTGTATGAGAGAGATTCTAGTGCATGGTAACATATGATTATAGGTTCATTTAAGGTAAATCTTATTACTAATTGGGTGGCCATGGCATGCTATGCTAGGTGTTAACCATGGTCTATGAGGTTCATAAAATGATTTAGAGAAATCATTTATGGTAAGAAAGAGTTCTGATGATATTAAGAGTTGATATCATTTCTCATTGCCAATTAGTGATGAGCCTAGTAAGTCACACACATACACAAGTTATCACCTATTTAAATATGATTTAATTAATTAATTAAAGAGTTTAATTGATTAATTAAATAGATTTGGTTTGCAATAAAATTGCAAAGTCCCTAGCATGACTTGAAACCAAATCTAGATTATTGGATGTGTAGTATAAGTTAAATTTATATTTAAAGTGTTTAAATATGAATTTAATTGATGAGAAATTAATTAATAGAGATTAATTAATTAATTTATATTTGATATAAATTAATTAGAAGAAGAAAATAATTATTTTGGGTTAAGAACTCAAAATTAAGACACGAGGGCATTTTGGTCATTTTGCGATTGTGACACGTGGCACCATGAGATGGTGACACATGGCATAACACATAAGCTTGCCAAATATTTTTAATCATGTAAGATGATTAAAATCAAGATTAAATATAGGTTTGACACTTGGCACAATGTGATTGGGTCACTTAAACCTAGAGCTAATCAAAGGTGACATGTGGCTAGGGTTTAATGTGTTAACCTAGCTATTTAAGTGGGGTTATGAAAAGAAAACACAACCAGCAGCCTCTCCTCTCATATGTCACGCCACTTTGAGCCTCTCCAGCTATTTCTCTTCATCTCTCATCAATTCAAAGAGATTAGCCATCAATCTCTTGAATTAAGAACACTAGAAATTGTTTCTAGTGTCCTGTTTGCATCTCTAATCTCTTAAAAGACAGAACTTGAATTTCTAATTAATAGAAAAGGCTTTAGAAGCTGTTCAAGGGCTGCCATAGGTGTTCTTGGTGTGGACAAGCTAGAGGGACAACATCTGGTGTCCTGAAGACGAATCTCAAAGCGCGACAGCTGCGGCACATCAAGAGGTTAGTGTAATCGTTCTTGATTTAATCTAGGGTTCTAAAATTAATCTGATTAATTTTAAAATCTTAAATGGCAAATACAGATCCAAAAACATATTAAAAGAGTTTTAATATGTTGTTTATCATTGAAATCAAATAGATAAAAATAAATCTTGCATGGTGCTTGTGACCCTAGGTGAAAATTTTTGAATTCAATGGTATAATCTTGTGTTTTTCACGCTTCCGTTCCTTCAGTTTTCAACTCCCTCAATTCAGTGGGTGCCATCCTATAAGGAGCAATGGAAATGGGTGCTGTACCCGGCAGTGTCTCAATAGCAAATTCAACTTCCCTTTCTGGTGGCAAACCAGGCAACTCTTCGGGAAATACCTCTGGGAAGTCTCTTACTGTGGGTATGTCACCCAGGTTTGGCTTAGCCTGCCTAGTATCCACCACATGTGCTAGGTAGGCTTTGCAGCCTTTTATCATCATTCTTCTTGCAACGGTGGCTGAGATGACATTGGACAAGAAATCTGTCCTTTCCCCCACAACTGTGATCTCATTACCCTCAGGAGTTTTCAAAGAAATTCTCTTCAATTTGCAATCAACTATTGCCTGATGACGTGACAACCAGTCCATTCCCAAAATCACGTCAAACTCGTGGAAGGGCAACTCAATCAGGTCTGCCAAGAATTCATACCCCTGAATCCTTAACGGGCAACCCTTGTACACTTTGTTCACCACTATACTATGGCCCAATGGATTAGTGACCAGAATGTCTTGGTCACTCTCCCCTACTAGTATCCCCCTTTCTACGGGTAAGTTGATGCAAATGTAGGAATGAGTGGATCCTGGATCCACCAATGCATGCACAGGAGTATTGTAGAGGGAAAACGTACCCCTAATGACGTCCGGGGCATCTTGCTCCTCCTGAGCTCTCAAGGCATAATTTCGGCGGGTGGTGCATTATCGGCCTCTCTGGCGGCTCAGTCTGAGCCTGTGATGGTCCCCGCTGCGTCGAGATCTGCGGATTTTCTACCTCTACGTAGTGCGGAGGCAGATCTTTCTGCTTGTGTTGGAGCAGCTGTAGTAGTTCTGCTTGGACAGTTCTTCAACTGATGCTCTGTTGACCCACATCTCAAGCAGGCACCAATCACTCTCCAACACTCCCCCTTGTGCCATTTCAGACAGTGTGGACATGCAGAAGATGTTGGGGCTGGTCCCCTGAACCCCATCCCTGGAGAGCTGCCCACTGATGGTGTGGACTGACCTGTTCTAGGTGTGAACTGTGGCCTGGGCCCTTGAGACTGACCTTGACCACGTGGCTGACCTGAACTCTGTGCAGGTGGACCTCTGAACTTCTTCCCAGGTGCAGGAGCTGAACTAGACTGACCTGGGCCCCTCTTCTGCTGTCTTTCCCTTCTAGTCTGCTCACTAATTCTTACTTTTTCAACCTTTATTGCATCTTTCACTAACTTGGTAAATTCTGTGATTCCCAAGGCAGTGAATTGGATCTTGATGTTGTCATTTAGTCCCTCTTCAAATCTCTTGCACCTTTCAACTTCATTAGGGACTATCTCCCTTCCGTAGCGGCTTAATCGGACAAATTCCTTCTCATACTCGGCCACTGATAGCTGTCTCTGCCTCAGGTTAATGAACTCTCTTCTTCTCTCTTCCAGGTATACAGTACCCACATATTTCTTCTTGAATTCAGAAAGGAAGAAATCCCAAGTTACAGCTTCTGGCTGCACTTCAATGGACACCGTGTCCCACCACTCATAAGCATCATCTTGCAGCAAAGATATGGCAGCTTCCAGGTTTTGCTTTGGAGTGCAGTGGAATTGTTTTAGAACTCTGCCTGTTCTGTTCAACCAATTTTCGGCTGCAACAGAGTCATCTTCTCTCTTGCCATAGAAGTCCACTGCTCCAAACTTCCTTAGCCTTTCCAGATGTGATTTCTGCTGTGGAGTTGGTGGTGGTGGTGGTGCTGGCATTTGTTGGAACATGGCCTGTGGAGGCTGAGCAGGCTCTGCTTGAGCTGGCGGAGCAGATTCTCTCATGCCCCCAGTCTCAGTTGCTGCAGGTGGAGCATGACTCTCCACTTCCTCCTCGATTGCTCTTTGTGATGTAGGGTCCATATCCTATTCAAAATAAGAAAGACAAACAGATCTGCATTAGTGTCACCTCGACTCTTACAAATGCAATGCATGGTATGGACTCAATCTAGGCCCAGAAACGCCTAAACCGTGCTCTGATACCACTAAATGTGACACCCTTACCGTGTACGATACCCGAGTAAGTAATGCCACACGGTGTACCGGCACATTCTAATATACCTTACTTAATTTATACCATGCTTGTGAATATAATTTATGAAATATAATTTATTTTAGCCATTTATTAAAAGTATTATTTATTTGAGGTTCCGAAGATTTTAAAGAAAATCCGGCGGAGTACCGGCTAAAAATGGAGAAAACAGTTCTTCGGAACCTGTTAAAAACACTTTCAATATTTGTATTCCATCATTTCAAACTCCAATATCCAAAATCTCAACAATATTTCTCAATTTCAGTTCTCAACAACCTTTTCATTTTTCAAACATCCATTTCTCATAATACTCATATACAAGCAATAAATAAATACTCAAATTTTGCATTCATAGTCATAACTTTCATTCTTTACATGAACATCAAAATATATTACATAAGTTCAAATACATATGAGAAAGTAAAAAATTTGCTACAAAATATCAAAATGACACCTAGTGTCCTACCAATGCAACTGCGAAGTTGAGGTGACAAGGACAGCGTGCGAGCTGCAGGATGGACTCACCCGATCGTGGTCTACTGGGCTCACGATCGGGATCTCCAGTACCTACGCGTGGCAAAAGCAATGCGCTAAGCAATAATGCTTAGTGGTGCAATAATATAATAAAGGAAAATAGCAAGAAAATAAATGTGTATAGAATGTGTATGCTTTCTTTGTTTGGTGTTGGTATATTCATTATTTCATTAACTTTGTTCACTTTTATTCATTTGGTTGCCCCAAGTAACCTACACTAGGCAATCGGTGGATAATGGGTAACCGCCTTTGGGTACCTAGTACCTCGGGCCGTCACACCATCGGTCACATATGCATCTCCCGGTGTAATGTGAGCAGCTAACAAGCTGTAAATAATATCAGGCACAAGGCCAAGTCTCAATACAAAGTCAGAATGGCTAAAAGCCATGAAATCACAGAATGGCATATCGCCATGTGCAGTACTGCTAACTGAACCCTATTGGCATGCCAAACTATCCAAACCAATCTTGTTAGGTATACTAGGGCATTCGATACTTTAAAATTCTTCAATCTTTGAATTTCAAGTTTCGGTGTCACTATTCACCTCTTTGGTCAACTAAAATGTTGACTTTTAGGTAGAAATTAGGTACATTGGTTTTGGCACTCGCAACAAACCACATTTTGCTGTTTACACTTGTTGGGATTGGTCACATTTACCATTTCTAACTTAAAACCAAGAGGGCAGAAAATTTCAGTTTTTGAAGCATATATTTACTGTTCCATTAAACACTGTTGCAGTGGGAATTTGAAGAAATGACAAACATGAAAGTTGTTCCTTATTTTGTCTAGTTGAATTTCCTTTTTTGAATCACTCCATTTGGAGTTTTGTAGCTCCAGATATGGCTCAAAAACCACAGCTAGCCGGATTGCCAATCTGCAGAATTGACCATATCTATAGTAACATGAACAGTGACTTCCACTGCCATTTGGATTAGGTTCTGGCCATAATTTGGGGTAGGTTTCTTCATGAAAGTTGTTTGTATATGTCTTAACTTGTTGCTGTAAAAAGTTCAGGTCAATTGACCAAATATACAGTGAGTTATGGCCACTGTTCATTTGGTCATTCTGCATAATCAGTTACAGGGTATCCGGATTGGGGCCAAGTTTTGGTCCTCTTGCTTTGGTCTTTTGGGCATGGTTTCTTCAGCAAAAATGTGCCATTATAAGCCTAGTTTCATGTCCAATTGGCCAAACACCAATTGAATCAACACAGCCCAAGTTATGGCAGTGCAAGTGGACTGAATTTTCAGTCCCTCTGCTTTCTGTCTAGGGCGACTGCAACTTCACTTTGCAATCCTATTTTTCAGTCCATTTTATGGTCAATTTACCTAAAATGGTCACTAATTGACCATTAAAATGTTCTCTAATAATTTCCTAAACCAAGTTTACATTTTGCTCACAAAACCCTAATTCAAATTCATGTTTTATACAATTTACCTTAGTTAGCTTTTAATTCATTATTCTTGTGTTTATAAACTTCCAACATGATTCTAGTTCACTTCAAGCTCATCAAAAACACTCCCTCCCATTCCATAGCTAGGGCAGCCAAAATTTATATACTCATACACATGAGTTTTTGTTCATTCAAATTACAATTCCTATTAAGTTTCAAGTCACAAATCATGAAATTAATGAGTTTCATGTATATAATTGCACTAACCTTGAATAGGGCAGATTTTTCCCTTCCTCAAAGTCTTGGTTTCCTTTTCTTTTTGCTCCCACAATAATCACCAAGATGATAGAATGAATTTTTGTGTTGGTAGTTAGGGTTTTTAGTGGAAGAAAGCTAAGAAAGATGAAGGACGAAAGGTTGTTAATGGTGGAATGGGTAAGGGTGAGTGGACGGCATGAAGAAGAAGAGAGGGAGCTGGTTTTGGGTTTCTAGAATTCTGCTTCATTTACCCATTTTTATTTCATTTTAATGGACTTGCTTAAATTTGATTGGCCAATACACTTTTAATTACCTAAGCATGACATCATAATTCCCAATTTAGCTCCTTTTTCTTTCTTTTCTTTTCTATCAAATTTCAATTTAATTTCTAGTAAAGTTTATTCATATTTTATGTCATATTAATTATTTACTCAACTGGCCAAGTTGGCCAAAAATCACCTCTGAAGGCAAAATGACCAAAATGCCCTCCGTTTAGCTTAACGGGTCAAAATTATCTGTACCGATTGAAAAATTTTTCTAAATATTTTCTTGGCATTCTAATGCCATAGGAACCCCAATGACCCTTCTCTGGAGTCCCAAAAATTATTTTAGAATTTTTCCCCCGGGTCTAGGGCTCCTCGTTGCGAGAACCGCAACTTTCCTCTGGGTTACCCATCGCTAGGGCACCGGCTCGTTGAACTTGTTTGTATTTTATTTCTAAAATTTTTATTAAATTTTTCTTACTAATATTTGAGTTAATTATGGTTCCTGACTTTAGTTTAATTATTTTTCCGGACGTTCTAGCTGTCCGGACCGACACCGGTCACCGGAACAGTAGAATGTACGGAGTTGCTACCAGGAGGGTGTTACATTTAGTCTACAGTCAATCATGGCGTGATGCCTGGCTAACCAATCCATGCCCAAGATAATATCATAATCTCTAAAGGGCATTTCAATCAAATCTGACAGAAAAACATGTCCTTGGATCACCAAAGGATAGTCTCTATAAATTCTATTTACTCGGACGTCTTGTCCTAACGGACTAGTTACTAGCACTTCAAAACTCATTTGGACACATGAAACAGCAATTGAACTTACTATGCTAGCACTAACATATGAATGGGTTGAACCCGGATCAAATAACACAAATACATCTTGATCAGAGATAGAGAATGTACCGGCTACCACATCAGAAGTCTCAGCCTCTTCTCGCTGTCTCATCGTGTAAACTCTGGCTGAAGCACTTCCTTGTGCTGACTGACCAACCTTACCCTAACTGACTAACCATACCCTGACTGCCAGAAGCAGTGCCTCTACCTCTGCCTCTTCCTCTGCAAATAGGTTGTGCACTTCTGGAAGCAGGACTCTGAATAGATACTTCGACAGTAGTAGGAGCTGGACCATACTTAGGAGCACTAGTGCAGTCTTTTGCTAAATGGCCCTTGCCTCTGTTAGTAGTATGCCCCAGAGCATATCATTTAGTATGTATCTTGTACATATTTTAATAATAAAAGGCATTTCCACTTTTCCGTTTACATAATATATTTATGTGTAATAGAAAAGGTCCATTGATATTTTGTTAGAAATATTATTCTTAAGTTGTTAAGAATATGAGTGACAATATTTCTAGCACAAAGTATCATAAATAGGTTCACAATCGAGGATACTTCATAATAAGGACATGACTTATCCAGAAAGATTGTATTCATGTTTGTTCCCAAGTTATTTATATGAGATATAAATAAGATGGAATGGTGAGTCTCATGCCATATAACAAACATGATAGGCACTTATAAATGATAAGTAGGCCGAACCAGTAACACTTATGACAAGCACATGGAGTTTACTCTTGTCAATGTTTTGTCATAAATCATATCAGTGCATATAATCTTTAGACTTGAGATAGCACAGTTATCTTGTATATAGGTAGTTTGAGTTTGATACTGCTTTCATACTTGTACTATGTATGGGTATATGGGCATGTGTTGGCTCCTGCTAGTTATATATGGAGGTAGGTGTTGATCAAGAAGGAATCTGTTCCTCTAAGTAAATAGAGATAAAATCCTATGTTCATTTAATTGTTCTTGATGTTTCAAGTTCTGGCAGGAGACAGATAGATTTATTGAAAGAGTTTACGATGAGAAAAATCTTTTAATCAAGAACTGGAATTAAAAGAGAACATAATATTCATAGCAAATGGAGTTTGACATAAACCATGACTCGGCTTGAGTTGGGATTTTGTAGCAGAGAGAGATTCTAGTGCATGGTAACATATGATTATAGGTTCATTTAAGGTAAATCTTATTACTAATTGGGTGGCCATGGCATGCTATGCTAGGTGTTAACCATGGTCTATGAGGTTCATAAAATGATTTAGAGAAATCATTTATGGTAAGAAAGAGTTCTGATGATATTAAGAGTTGATATCATGTCTCATTGCCAATTAGTGATGAGCCTAGTAAGTCACACACATACACAAGTTATCACCTATTTAAATATGATTTAATTAATTAATTAAAGATTTTAATTGATTAATTAAATAGATTTGGTTTGCAATTAAATTGCAAAGTCCCTAGCATGACTTGAAACCAAATCTAGATTATTGGATGTGTAGTATAAATTAAATTTATATTTAAAGTGTTTAAATATGAATTTAATTGATGAGAAATTAATTAATAGAGATTAATTAATTAATTTATATTTGATATAAATTAATTAGAAGAAGAAAATAATTATTTTGGGTTAAGAACTCAAAATTAAGACACAGGGGCATTTTGGTCATTTCACAGTGTAACACGTGGCACCATGAGATGGTGACACATGGCATAACACATAAGCTTGCCAAATGTTTTTTAATCATGTAAGATGATTAAAATCAAGATTAAATATAGGTTTGACACTTGGCACAATGTGATTGGGTCACTTAAACCTAGAGCTAATCAAAAGGTGACATGTGGCTAGGGTTTAATGTGTTAACCTAGCTATTTAAGTGTGGTTATGAAAAGAAAACATAACCAGCAGCCTCTCCTCTCAATTTTCACGCCACTTTGAGCCTCTCCAGCTATTTCTCTTCATCTCTCATCAATTCAAAGAGATTAGCCATCAATCTCTTGAATTAAGAACACTAGAAATTGTTTCTAGTGTCCTGTTTACATCTCTAATCTCTTAAAAGGCAGAACTTGAATTTCTAATTAATAGAAAAGGCTTTAGAAGCTGTTCAAGGGCTGCCATAGGTGTTCTTGGTGTGGACGAGCTAGAGGGACAACATCTGGTGTCCTGAAGACGAATCTCAAAGGCGCAGACACGCTGCAGCACATCAAGAGGTTAGTGTAATCGTTCTTGATTTAATCTAGGGTTCTAAAATTAATCTGATTAATTTTAAAATCTTAAATGGCAAATACAGTTCCAAAAACATATTAAAAGAGTTTTAATATGTTATTTATCATTGAAATCAAATAGATAAAAATAAATCTTGCATGGTGCATGTGACCCTAGGTGAAAATTTTTGAATTCAATGGTATAAACTTGTGTTTTTCATGCTTCCTCTCCTTCAATTGGTATCAGAGCCACTATATTTGCCATTTAGATTGTTGATTATATGATTTAATTGTGTGTTTGATCATGAGATCAAGAGATTCATTGCTGGTTGGATCATGAGGTGTGGCGTCACACATGGTGAAGCCACCATTGGTGGCGGCAACAATGGTTCCATGGGTGGTTCAAGGTTTGGCTTTTAATTCTGCAATTGTTGTATGATCTAAGGCCTATTCTTTGACTAATTAAAGTGTTTAATTAGTTGTTTTAATCACACAATTAAATTATGATTCAAATCAGAATTTTAAAAAATGTTTGAATGTGATTCAAATCTGAATTTTAAAAGTTGTTTGAATGTGATTCAAATCTGAATTTTTAAAGTTGTTTGAATCATATTTAAATCTGATTTTTTAAAATTGATTCAATAAAATTCAGATCTGATTTTTTTAAAAATATTTGAATGTGATTCAAATCTGATTTTTTAAAAAATGTTTGAATGTGATTCAAATCTGAATTTTTGAAGTTGTTTGAATGTGATTCAAATCTGAATTTTTAAATTTGTTTGAATGAGATTCAAATCTGAATTTTTAAATTTATTTGAATCATATTCAAATCTGGATTTTTAAGTTGAATATGAGATATTCAACTTAATTTAAGTATGTATGTTTTATTTAATTGTTAAATAGTGATATGCATGATGGATGATCATGGACTATAAAAGACCAATGTGATTGGATTTATTTCTTTTATGTTTCTTTGGGATTGTAAATTAATTAATTTATTTTAATTTATTTTGGGCATGTATTATTAAGTTTGTAATATTTTTGGGTTGTAATTTCATTTATTTAAGTTCTTGTAAATTCGCCTTGATATGCCAAGGATTACAATGTAATATTGGATTACAAGAAGTTCAAGGAGGTCAAGAGCATTGGTGGGACCAGTGGGAGGAATTCAATATCAAGTGTTGATTATGTACTCCTTCAGCAACTCTTGTAAAATGAATGAATGAAATGCACCTAGGAATGCCCTGATTCAATTCTTGGTGGCTCAGAATTGAATCCCTTAGAAAGTCCATGATCATACCATATTTACTGCTTATCCATGAATGCATGAGATGTATGGGAATGTATGCAATTATATGATATATGCATGCTAAATGGATAATGTGCAAAGTGAGACCTTAATAGTAATTAGGATGGCTATAAAATCTTCCAAACAAATGATTAAGTTGGAAATGCTATAATTAAAGTAATTATAACATAAGCCCTCCATTAGGGCAATTATTTTAAGAAATTTTAAATAGTTGCATGAGATGCAATTAATTTAAGAGATTTTCTTAAGAATAATTGTTAAGCATGAGATGTTGTAAATATGTAAATGGTTTGGTGGCCAATATTGGATGTACCTGAGGACATTAAAATTATTTGCATAATTACTGGCTCAATGGGATCAACTTAACTAATGCAAGATAAGTCAATAATGGATGTTCCTGAGATTTTGAGCATTAGGGGCTAGGTAAAGGATTGAACCTCACATGAGATGTGATGGGCAAGGAGTTGCTCACTTATAGTTTATTGTAATTCCAATAATGGATGTACCTGAGGATAATCAATAGAATTATAAGAATTCAATCACCCACTAGAAATCCATCCAACTAGGATTTCCGTTTTCTACTTTGGAAGTGTAGGATTCGCTAAGTTAGTGGGAGGACCAATTTGATTAAAAGACCATAATCATTTTGGTTAATTACATGATACATTTGCTAATTAATCTGGTTATTTTCTGCAGTTAATTTTCTGATAAAAATGAGCACAAAACAACCACCACCATATATTCTTGCAAGAATACTTAATCGCAATAGGTTGACAGGACCTAATCTCTATGATTGGCTAAAAAATTTGAAACTTGTCCTGAACCTTGAACATATAGGATATGTTCTAGACTTAAATGTTCCTGGTCCCTTACCTCCAGAGGCCACACAAGAGGAACATGAAACTTTGGACAAGTGGAAGGAGCATAATATGAGAGCTAAGTGTTACATGCTTGCTTCCATGAGTAATGAGTTACAGAAGCAGCATGGAAACATACAGAGTGCAAGAGAGATCCTCCTTCACCTACAAGAGTTGTATGGTGAGCACAGCAGAAATGCTAGGTATGAGATATCTAGGCAGCTATTCCGCATGAGGATGTCTGAGGGACAGAATGTTGGAGATCATGTCTACAAGATGATTCGGCTGATTGAGCAGTTGGAACATCTTAACTTGCACATGGATTTCCAACTACTAACGGATTTGATCCTTCAGTCCCTTCCTGAGTCTTTTGGGAATTTTGTGACAAATTTTCATATGACTAAACAGGAATGCACCTTAGCTGAATTACTCAACATGCTGGTTATTGCCCAAAAGAATATGCAAGGCAATAAAGGAAAAGAGGAAGATTTGGTTGCATCTTCTTACTGGAAAGTCCAACAAGAAGAAGGGCAATAAGAAAAAGAAACCTCATTCTGGTCCTTCCAAGAAAATAGCTAAACAAAAGGAAAGACTAAAGGCGATGAAAGGCAAAGGAAAGTGTTTCCACTTGCCAAAAGGATGGGCCTTTGGAAAAGGAACCGCCTGAGTATCTTGCTTCTCTAAAGGACAAGAAGGATACACCTTCGGAAGGTATGTCCATATCTTGTTATTTAGATTCGATGATACTCATAGTTCATCTACGACTTGGGTTTTAGATCTTGGTGCCGCTTCTCACATTTCTAATGATATGCAGGAACTAGCAAGCGATGGCGACTTGCGTTCTCAAGATATTAGAGTCGGATTGGCAATGGCTCAACTGTTGAAGCTTTAGCCATAGGATCTAAATCTTTTTACATGTTTGGACATGTTTTGTGTTTGGATAATATTTTATATGTACCTGATGCTTTTAAGAACATCATTTCTATATCTAGTTTGACTAGAAATGGCTATGAATTTCAGTTCACAGATGATGTTTGCAATATTTATTTTGGAAATAAATATGTTGGTTCAGGTTATATGAATGATGGTCTTTATTATTTGGATAATAATGACAAACACAAATTGAATGCAAGTGATCTAAAAGAATACAATGCCATGGTGAAAACCAACTCAAGTTCAAAATATATTTGGCACTTAAGGTTATGTCATGTTGCAGAAGATAGGATTGAAAAATTGGAGAAAATGGGGATTCTATCCTCATTGGGCTCTGAGCCTACTCCAACTTGTGAATCTTGCCTTCAAGGCAAAATGACTAGATCACCCTTTGTTGGACAAGGGCTAAGAGCTGAAAATATTTTGGAACTAATACATAGTGATGTATGTGGTCCGTTTAAAGAAATGGCTAGAGGGGGATTTCATTATTTTATTACCTTTACTGATGATAAATCAAGGTTTGGGTGTTTGTATTTGATGAAATACAAACATGAATCCTTTGAAAAGTTTAAGGAATTTAAATCTGAAGTAGAAAATCAAACAGGAAAAAGTATTAAAGCTCTTCGATCAGATCGTGGAGGTGAATATTTGAGTACTGAATTTGATGAATACTTGAGAGAGCATGGCATTGTTTCTCAGCTGACTCCTCCAGGAACGCCACAGCTGAATGGTGTATCTGAAAGGAGAAATCGTACCCTATTGGATATGGTACGTAGTATGATGAGCTATACTGATATGCCAATCTCCTTTTGGGGATTTGCATTAGAATCAGCTTTATATATTCTGAATAGGATTCCATCAAAATCAGTTTCTTCCACACCTTATGAGATATGGCATGGAAGAAAACCAAGTCTTAAGCATGTTAAGATTTGGGGTTGTCCAGCTTATATCAAAAAGCTGAACACTGATAAATTGGAGACCAGATCAGAAAGAGGTCGATTTGTTGGATATCCAAAGATAGTTTTGGATATTATTTTTATTTGCCTACTTCACAAAAAGGTTGTGATAAGTAGAGATGCCACATTTCTTGAACAACAGTTTGTTCAAGAAGGAGGCAAAGGAAGGCAAATAGAGTTAGAATTGGAGAATTCTGACCAACCAACAGATCAGATGGATATAGATCCATCTAGTCAACCTATACCCATTGATGAAACATCTACAGCTGTTCCTCGTAGAACAACGGGATATCTCACCCACGAGTGTTATATGGTGTTCTTTATGAAGATCAACAAGAGTTGTCTACTCATGAAGAAGTAGATCATGGAGATGATCCACTTACCTATGAAGAAGCTATATCAGATATAGACTCTTCAAAATGGATTGATGCTATGAAATCCGAGATTGATTCCATGTATAAGAATCAAGTTTGGGATCTTGTTGACCCACCTGAAGGTATTGTACCTATAGGGAACAAATGGGTTTTCAAGAAGAAAATTGGTTCTGATGGAAAGGTAGAGACCTATAAGGCAAGGCTAGTAGCGAAAGGGTTTCGCCAAAGGCAAGGAATAGACTATAAGGAGAATTTCTCGCCTGTTGCCATGCTTAAATCAATTAGGATTTTATTAGCAATAGCTACATACTATGATTATGAGATTTGGCAAATGGATGTCAAAATAGCTTTTCTCAATGGATACATTGAAGAAAACATTTTCATGGAACAACCTAGGGGATTTGAATCCCAAGATGGTTCCAAGGTATGCAAGCTAAAGCGATCCATTTATGGGTTGAAACAAGCTTCGAGGAGTTGGAACATCCGTTTTGATGAAGCCATTAAATCTTTTGGTTTTATCAAAAATGAGGATGAGCCATGTGTATATAAGAAGGTTAGTGACAGTGCTATCACTTTCCTTGTCTTATATGTTGATGACATACTGTTGATGGGTAATGATACAGGTATGTTGACAACTATAAAGGTATGATTGTCAAATACATTCTCCATGAAAGACTTAGGGGAGGCAACCTATATTCTTGGGATTCGCATCTATAGAGATAGAGCGAAAAGAATAATTGGTTTATCCCAAAGTCTATACTTGGAAAAGGTGTTAAAGAGGTTTAACATGCTTGATTCCAAGAGAGGATTGTTACCAGTGAGACATGGTATCCACCTTTCTAAAGAGATATCTCCAAAGACACCTGAAGATAGAGATAAGATGGCCAGGATTCCATATGCTTCGGCTATTGGAAGTTTAATGTATGCAATGTTGTGTACTAGGCCGGATATCGCCTATGCTGTTAGTTTGACAAGCAGGTATCAATCCAATCCAGGTTTGGAACATCGATAGTCATCAAGAATATCCTTAAGTACTTGAGAAAAACTAAGGATTTATTCTTGATTTATGGAGGTGGAGACTTGCAATTGGATGGTTATCTCGATTACGATTTCCAATCGGATATCGATGATAGAAAGTCTACCTCTGGATATGTGTTCATTTGTAATGGAGGTGCGATCGGTTGGAAGAGTTCCAAGCGAGCACATCGCAGATTCCACTACTAAGGTGAGTATATTCTTTGCATCGAATCTTGCAAAAGAAGTCTGTTGGATAAAGAAGTTCGTGACAGAACTTACAGTAGTTCCTTCCATTGAGTCAGCAGTTCCATTACACTGTGATAACAATGGAGCAGTCATACAGGCTAAGGAACCAAGGTCTCACCAGAAATCCAAACACATAGAAAGGCACTACCATATTATCAGAGATATAGTTGGGCAAGGCGATATAGCCATGCAGAAAAAATAACATCAGCTGAAAAATCCAGCTGATCCATTCACTAAGCTTTTGTCACAAGTTCAGTTAGACCAACATCTTGAGAAGATGGGACTAAGGTATTGTAATGAATGGCTCTAGTGCTAGTGGGAGATTGTTAGTAGTATGCCCCAGAGCATATCATTTAGTATGTATCTTGTACATATTTTAATAATAAAAGGCATTTCCACTTTTCCGTTTACATAATATATTTATGTGTAATAGAAAAGGTCCATTGATATTTTGTTAGAAATATTATTCTTAAGTTGTTAAGAATATGAGTGACAATATTTCTAGCACAAAGTATCATAAATAGGTTCACAATCGAGGATACTTCATAATAAGGACATGACTTATCCAGAAAGATTGTATTCATGTTTGTTCCCAAGTTATTTATATGAGATATAAATAAGATGGAATGGTGAGTCTCATGCCATATAACAAACATGATAGGCACTTATAAATGATAAGTAGGCCGAACCAGTGACACTTATGACAAGCACATGGAGTTTACTCTTGTCAATGTTTTGTCATAAATCATATCGATGCATATAATCTTTAGACTGAGATAGCACAGTTATCTTGTATATAGGTAGTTTGAGTTTGATACTGCTTTCATACTTGTACTATGTATGGGTATATGGGCATGTGTTGGCTCCTGCTAGTTATATATGGAGGTAGGTGTTGATCAAGAAGGAATCTGTTCCTCTAAGTAAATAGAGATAAAATCATATGTTCATTTAATTGTTCTTGATGTTTCAATTTCAAGGCCATGACAGATAGATTTATTCAGAAAATAGTTTATTATGAGAAAAATATTTTTAAACAAGAAATGGAATTAAAAGAGAACATAAAATACATATCAAATGGAGTTTGACATAAACCATGACTCGGCTTGAGTTGGGATTTTGTAACAGAGAGATTCTAGTGCATGGTAACATATGATTATAGGTTCATTTAAGGTAAATCTTATTACTAATTGGGTGGCCATGGCATGCTATGCTAGGTGTTAACCATGGTCTATGAGGTTCATAAAATGATTTAGAGAAATCATTTATGGTAAGAAAGAGTTCTGATGATATTAAGAGTTGATATCATGTCTCATTGCCAATTAGTGATGAGCCTAGTAAGTCACACACATACACAAGTTATCACCTATTTAAATATGATTTAATTAATTAATTAAAGATTTTAATTGATTAATTAAATAGATTTGGTTTGCAATTAAATTGCAAAGTCCCTAGCATGACTTGAAACCAAATCTAGATTATTGGATGTGTAGTATAAATTAAATTTATATTTAAAGTGTTTAAATATGAATTTAATTGATGAGAAATTAATTAATAGAGATTAATTAATTAATTTATATTTGATATAAATTAATTAGAAGAAGAAAATAATTATTTTGGGTTAAGAACTCAAAATTAAGACACAGGGGCATTTTGGTCATTTCACAGTGTAACACGTGGCACCATGAGATGGTGACACATGGCATAACACATAAGCTTGCCAAATGTTTTTAATCATGTAAGATGATTAAAATCAAGATTAAATATAGGTTTGACACTTGGCACAATGTGATTGGGTCACTTAAACCTAGAGCTAATCAAAAGGTGACATGTGGCTAGGGTTTAATGTGTTAACCTAGCTATTTAAGTGTGGTTATGAAAAGAAAACATAACCAGCAGCCTCTCCTCTCAATTTTCACGCCACTTTGAGCCTCTCCAGCTATTTCTCTTCATCTCTCATCAATTCAAAGAGATTAGCCATCAATCTTTTGAATTAAGAACACTAGAAATTGTTTCTAGTGTCCTGTTTACATCTCTAATCTCTTAAAAGGCAGAACTTGAATTTCTAATTAATAGAAAAGGCTTTAGAAGCTGTTCAAGGGCTACCATAGGTGTTCTTGGTGTGGACGAGCTAGAGGAACAACATCTGGTGTCCTGAAGACGAATCTCAAAGCAGACACGCCGCAAAGACATCAAGAGGTTAGTGTAATCGTTCTTGATTTAATCTAGGGTTCTAAAATTAATCTGATTAATTTTAAAATCTTAAATGGCAAATACAGATCCAAAAACATATTAAAAGAGTTTTAATATGTTGTTTATCATTGAAATCAAATAGATAAAAATAAATCTTGCATGGTGCATGTGACCCTAGGTGAAAATTTTTGAATTCAATGGTATAAACTTGTGTTTTTCACGCTTCCGCTCCTTCAGCCTCCACAGTTAAAATAGGCTCCAGTGGCCCAATAGCATTCCCCCATATGAATCTTGCCACAAGTCTCACAGGGGAGGGCAGAATATGAACCCCTGCTTGACTGCTGATCAGACCTAGGGGGTCTCTGTCCAAAAAATCTGCCCCTACCAAATCTGCTACCTCGACCCCTGCTGGGTCCATTAAATTTCTTCTTCTTTCCAGAGGTAGCACCAGAACTCTGTTCAACTGATTTTTCCCCTTTGTTTTTCTCTGATTTTTCAACTTTTTTTTTATTTTTCTTTTATTGGGGTTGCTTCTGATTCAATCCTTTCTAACTCGAGTGCTTGAGACATGAGTTCTGAAAAGTTGCTGTGTCTGAATCCCACTACTTGCATTCTCAAACTGGGCTTCAAACTAGTCTCAAATCTCTTGCATCTTGCCTTACTGGTAGAAAGGAGACTCCCAGCATAATGACTTAAGTGGGAGAACTCCCTCTCATACTCTGCCACTGATTGGTTCCCTTGTTTCAAACTAAAAAATTCTTGCAATTTTTGATCAACATATGCATCTGGGATGTATTTCTGTCTGAATTCTCTGATGAAGTCATCCTGTGTCAAGATCGTGGTTCAGCTAAGCTGTGGGGGATGGTCTTCCACCAATCATATGCATCCCCTTGCAGTAGAGACACAGAGTATTCAAACTTCAATTCATCTTGGTAATGCAGCTTCTTAAATACTCTATCCATCCTTTCAAGCCATTGCTCTGCCTCTAGAGGGTCCACTGTACCCTTAAATTCAGTAGCCCCATACTTCAATAACTTTTCATACTGTCTGGCTGAAGGCAGTGGTTGTGCCACAAGTGTTTGGGGTGGAGCTTGAGCAGGCATATCCCCAGCCATTTGTTGAAACATCGCACATCATTGCAACCGTGTAGGAAATCATGCATTTACTGGTGGTGCTACTGACCCACTGACATTCTGTAAAGATGGGGCTTCCCTTTGTGCCTCAGCTTCAACAGATTGCTCGACTAAACGATCCCCTTCTTCCATTTCAGTCTGGAGTAGGATATCTCCGGAACAAATAACACATGGAGATTCCCTCCGTTAGTTCATATTTATGATGTAATGCACTGTATGTAACAAATATGGACATTGAGCAGTTGTACTTAATAAAAAAAAAAAAGACACAAATTCATAAGTTAAAACATACTTCAAAAATTTTGCTCTGATACCACTAAAACATGTCACACCTTACCCCTATGTAAGGCATAAAATGATCCTGTAGAATACCTAATGAACTACCGAACTTCACCTACCGATAACTCATTAAGTACCCTACAAGGGATTTTAAAATAATTTTCTTATTTTTGATAAGTGGTGAGCATTTTCTAATAGGGATTAAAACATTTAATTCAAGTTGAAAGCTAGTTGAAATTTTTGGCCCATTTTATTTTTTCTGCAAATTTTGAGTTCCGTCTGTATTTTGAGAAAACAGTTCTTCAAATACCTGAAAAAAAAGCACTTCCAATCATTTTTCTCAACAACTTCTTCAAATTCACAATCATCTCAATCAATTTCAACACATTCAACAACTTCCAAAAATTCAAATCCACCATTTTCAATATCCAACAATCATCAAATACCATTAATGAATTTCATTCAATTCAAAATAAAATACTACCATTCATATTTCATTAATGACAAAGTAATTTATATACATCATTGCAAAAATTTACATTAAAAGAAATTCAAACTAAATTTTATTACAAATTTTATACAAACTTTATACAAGCTGCTCAAGACCAATTTTACATGTCCATACAATTACGTACATCATATACATCAAAATAAATTTCTACAGTCAACACAAGGAGATTCCTCTCCATTAGTTCACATTTATGATGTAAATGTACTATATGTATCAAACATTTGAGCAGTTGTAGTTACCGACAAAAAGATTTCAAATTCACAGTTCAAAATTTACTTTAAAACCATTGCTCTGATACCACTTAAACATGTCACACCCTACCCCTCTGTAAGGCATGACATGATCCCGTAGTATACCTAATGAATTATCAACTCCGTCTACTGATAACCCATTAATACACTACAAGGGATTTTAAAAACTTTTCTTACTTCTTTCACAGTGGTGAGCACTATTTACAGGTGTTAAAAACTTTTGTGAACTGAAGTGATAGAACTAACACATTTGACTTATTTGGAATTTCTGTAAAAATTTTGGCAGAGTGCCATCTGTATTTTGGATAAAACAGTTCTTGTAAAACTGTAAAAGCACTTCAATATTTTTCCAAATATCAACTCCAACAAAATTCAACACAATATTTTTCTCAACTCAATCCACAACAATTTTTCAGTATTTTCAAAGGATGAGATAAAAGAAATATAATACAAATTTTACAAGTCAAAATAACTCATAATTCACTTTACAACTTCAATGTACAATTTTAATTTACAACTGCTCAAATAATTTACATACATATTATTACATGCATACATCAGACCTATGTACATGGGTATACCTATAATATACCTGGAGCTGGTCTGAAAGTGTCTTCAAAGAAACTTACTCACTGCTCTATGCTCTTCTTACCTGCGATAGCATACAAAGCTATCGCTGAGTGGTGAACTCAGTGGTGCACAACTATAATTTAAAACATAGTACAATATACATTGACAAAATTTACAGTAAATAATTTGGAAATTTGAATACTCATCAAATTCCAAAACTCAAAATATTCCTTGCCAATAATGTAAATCATTTGTATAAATGACTTTGAACACAAAATTCAATTTATCAAATCATGACTAACCATTTAAGTAATTCCAACAAAATCAATTATACATAACCCATAATTGAAATCACAATTCTTTACCATTCAAAAGTCATTCTGTATCTCAAAATCATTATGTATCTCAAAAATCAATCCTTATCTCAAAACCATGTTGTATCTCAAAACCATGTCAGTATCTCAAAACCATGTCAGAGCTCAAAGACCATGTCAGATCTCACAAATCATTCTTTATCTCACTAACTATGCAAGACTAATCCGATAGGGCCATCTTCGATGTGATTCTAACTCCCTATGGTCGGGAGGTCGAATCATCGCACGCACCATCACAATAATGAATCTTCCGCAAGGGCCATAACGATAAAATAAACTTAGATCTAACCTCAAATCAGAGGAAAATCTAAGCCTGTGCACGTACCATGGTAATCAAAACACAACTAACTCCATTGTCTTCTCAACAAATGAGAGAGACGGGTAATAACCTAGTTAAGCATCTATAGTGAGATATAAAACAATATCACAATCCTTTTAGTGAGCATAAATCACAATATAATTCGATTCAAAGTCAATTCCAATATCCAATAATTTTTATGCTCAACACAATTCAAATAATAAATTTGCATTTTTCCATGAAAATTACCATCACAATTCAAAACATGTTCTATCACAATTTTTCAAAACATAATTTATTCAATCCATAACAATGCTTAATACTTGTGGAAATACCATTTCACAAAGCTAAATTCATACATACTATAACAATTTTCCATAATCCTTGAATTAAATCCAATGCTTGTTAAACATAATACATAAGAAAATATGTCATTTAATCATACGAAATATTCAAAACAAAATCAGTTAAAAACTAGTTGTGCACAAACACAATTTAAAACAATAACATATAATTAATCATATGAAATCTTATTCAGAGTAAAATCAGTTGAAAACTAGTTGTGCACAAACACAATTTAAAACAATAACATACAATTAATCATATGAAATCTTATTCAGAGTAAAATCAGTTGAAAACTAGTTGTGCACAAACACAATTTAAAACAATAACATACAATTAAACATATGAAATCTTATTCAGAGTAAAATCAGTTGAAAACTAGTTGTGCACAAACCTCTGATGACTGTCTCACAGTCCGACTCGTGTTTCCTTCCCTTTCCCTGAGTCTTTACTAACTGAGAAACACAATTTAAAGTGTTTCAGTACTAAATTAAATTGTCTCTATCGATAATGCTTGATAAGTAGTTCACTGAAATCTATTATTTGCTTAATCACCTAATATATCGACCCTCGATGTGTTCTAGGTAATTTAGGTTTTAGTGTCACTAATATGTCACATTCGATAGTGTTTTAGGGTTGGTACTCGTTACCAATTTCATTTCCTTGTTTAGTGCATTTTATTGCAAATTGTTGTATTCCGATATACTAGTTTGACCTAGCCGGACAACCTAGTTCCCTCGGTTTTCGGGTTTTGGTCAAAACTACAAACTTGTAGATCTATGTCTTATGGAACGCGGGGCAAAATGTTAGGTCATTCTGAGTTATGTGGACCAAGTTATTGTCATTTTACTATTGCTGGTCAAATGGCATCAAATTAGGTCATTTTAGGTCAATTTTGGTCAACTTTGGTTCGGCTAGTTTTTGGACCCGAACTTGTGCAAGCTGTTTGACTTGCTTATGGTCATTTCTGGGCTTTGGTGTCTTCATAAGACTTGTAGGTATGGGTCGTAACTATTCATGGTTAAAATTTCAGGTCAATTAGACCTGTTTTGAGTGAGTTATGGCCTAAACACTAACTGCTGCCCAAATGGTCAGTTTTCAGGTTTCACTTGCACTTAATCCGAATTGGTCATTTTTTTATGCCACCTTGCAAGCAGAATTTTGGTATGCTTTCTCAATGAAAGTTGGCACATTTTGTGCCTAGTTTTACCTCCAATTGGTCTCATACCAATTGGAGTCACAACTTTACACTTATAACCTAATTTATACTCTGCATTCATCAATCACACAACCTGCACACAATTTGCACTTCCAATTTGGCAATCCTCCTTCTTCCAAACTCCAAATAAGCATACATGGCACTTCTAATACTCATTAAATACTCTCAATTTCATCAAGTCATCATCAAAATTTCATCATAATTAAACATCCCCAATTTAATATTAAAACCCTAATAATTTTTCAATTTCAATTATACATACAATTCAACCTATATACATGTCTATATTCACTCTCAAGCATCATTTAGCAAGTTTAATCATTCAAAACCATCTAAACCTAGCTCTCCTCAAGGCTACCAGAAATTAGAAGGAGTGTGGACTTATCATTTCTCTTAAATTTCAAGAGAATTCAACTCACCTCATGAAGCTCATAAACTTTAAAGAAGGAAGGGTGGGGGTTCTTTGCACTTACCTCATATGTGTGACCCTTGCTGCCCTTGACAACTCCACTATTTCCTCTCCTAATGGCTGCCCAAGGATTGTTCTTGATGTGAGGATAAACTTTCAAGAAGGGACTTGTTGGATTTATGGCATGAAAGGGGAGAGATTAAGCTTTGCATGAAAGTTGGCTATGGAAGTTTGGAGAGAGAGATTTGAATTCGGCAATGGGTTTCAAAGGTTGAAGAAGGTGACTTGGTTAGTGGATATTCTGTCCACTTAATGAGTTTAAATAATCCACAGTGCTCCACTAACATAATTAACATTTAAATAATCTAAATTTTTAATTATTCCACATTTTACCCTTAATTCCTCTTTATTACTCCACACATTTGACTTCAAATTTTTTTTTTGCATTATTAAATTTTTAACACTACTAATTTTTCATGGACATTTAAGTCAAAAGTCAACTCGGGGTATCAATTGACCAAAATGCCCTTATTCGGTTTGTATTTCGAAATTTTTAGTGTTACCGATTAAATCCTTGACCCATCGATTTCTAAATTTTCATTTTTATTTATATTGACTTACTAATTTTTCTTTGACATTTTCCAAGTGTAATATTACTTATTTTTAATGGATATTTAGGTCAAAAGACAACTCGGGATGTCAAATGACCACAATGCCCATGTTCGGGTTGCATTCCCAATTTTTCGGTAACACCGGGTTTTGTCCGTTTTTCGATTTCTCACTTTTCTTTGCACTAATTAATTAATTTTTCTTTGATATTTCTAATGATATTTATACTTCAATTAATATTTATTTGAGTTCTAAAAATATTTTCCAGGGTTCCCCACAGTCCAGGGCTAGTCAACGGTCCACGCCGTGACTTCCCGGTGCGGTCACCCATCGCTAGGGTTCTCGACTCGCTTAACTTGGTTACATTTCTTTGCTATTATTTTTCCTTTGTTTTTCTTGTATTTTGTTTTCTTGTATTTCATTATTTTATGTCTCCTCACTCATAATGAAGTGTAGTTCTAGGCATCCTAGCTGTCCGGACAGCACTGGTCACCGGAACAGCAGAACGCGCTATCGAACTTAGGGGTGCTACAATTCTCCTCCCCTTAAATAAATTTCGTCTCGAAATTTTACCTGGTATTAGTCTCTGAACAGCTGTGGGTGCTGTCTGCTCATATCCTCTTCACTTTCCCAAGTAGCTTCCTGGCCTGAATGATGGTTCCACAGCACTTTAACCAGGTGTATCTGTTTACTCCTCAGCTGCTTCACCTCATAAGCCAGAATTTTTATGGGTTCTTCCTCGTATGAGAGGTCTGGATTTACTTCAATCTCTTCAACTAATAGTACATGAGATGGGTCTGATCTGTACCTCCTTAACATGGACACATGGAAGACATTGTGTATCCTTGCTAACTCTGGAGGTAATGCCAACCGATATGCCAAAGGACCCACTCTTTCTAGAACCTCATATGGTCCGATGAAACGAGGACTCAGTTTCCCCTTTCTGCCAAATCTCATAATCCTCTTCCAAGGAGAAACTTTGAGGAATACCTTATCACCCACTGCATATTCAATATCTCTTCTTTTCAAATCAACATAGGACTTCTGACGGTTTGATGCAGCCTTAAGTTTATCTCTAATTAATCTGATCTTTTCCTCTGTCTGCTGAACAATTTCTGGCCCAATCATCTTCCTTTCACCTATTTCATCCCAACATAAGGGAGTTCTGCACTTCCTGCCATACAATGCTTCATATGGAGGCATTCCAATGCTTGATTGGTAGCTATTGTTATAAGCAAACTCAATCAAAGGCAAGTGTGTATCCCAACTACCTTCAAATTCAATCACACAAGCCCATAGCATATCCTCCAATGTCTGAATAACCCTTTCAGACTGGCCATCTGTCTGTGGGAGGAATACTGTGCTGAAGTTCAATCTAGTTCTTAGGGCTCTCTGAAGACTACCCCAGAATCTAGAAGTGAACCTAAGTTCTTAGGGCTCTCTGTCAGATACAATTGATACTGGCACTCCATGCAGTTTTACAATTTCATTTATGTAGAATCTGGCCAATCTTTCCAGGCTATAGTCCATCCGAACTGGCAAAAAGTGATTAGACTTGGTTAGTCTATCAACTATAACCTATACTGCATCATGACTATTCTATGTCCTCAGAAATCTCATCACAAGATCCATAGTTATATGTTCCCTTACAATGTTTCATAGGGTGCCACTTGTATGCTAGCTTGACACTTATTAATGTATACAAATTCTGTTAGTGGGATGTATCTGTCCCATCTCCTCTCGGATTCAATGACACAAGTTCTCAATATATTCTTAAGGGCTTATCACATTTTACTGGTTATTATTATCATTTCATTTCATTATTTATAGGAGCTCAATGAGTTTCCGAAATTACCTGAATTACTTGTTTCGACTGTCCATCCGTTTAAGGATGATAAGTCGTACTGATATCTTTAAGCTTATAGCAATTACTGTGGTACAGATAATTCACATTAATATAATTGAGTCACTGACTCTAGCTACCTTACAAGTGTAGTCGTTTGATAGGCTAGTTCTGAAGTTTTACATTTCTGACTAAAATTTTCACATTTATTTCCAGTAATAGTACTCTATTCGGGTGCAACTGTATCAATTTATAGATTACTTACAAATATTCTTAATTTATTATACCACTAGGAAGTACGTAGCTCTACACAATAATCCCATGTTGGTACTGTAATCTGCAGCTTATAATACAAACATCGAGAACATTACATAGTCACTACGTTATAACCTCATGGACTAGGTTTTCTAACATCTTATCTTTCTCGAATCCACTAATATCCCAAACCGATTCTGATTACAATTTCCTTTGACAATTACTAACAGTAACATCTTTGCCCTCATCTAGAGCAATTCTATTACTGTAACTTACTTTTAGGTCCTCTTGCCTTACATTAAGTAGGCTCGCCAATTAGCTTTATAATTTACGGTATGTTAGAAAATACTTTTAGCTAACAATTCTTCCAAAATTAATGTCAACCATACTTGTTATTGTAGTTATTATCCTAAAGGACTAGTCACTAATACATCAAAATTCATTTCCATATAAAGGAATAACAACAAAACATATAGTTCTGACACTAACACACAGCTAAGTAGTGCTGGGATCAATTAATAACTAATTGTTTCTTTCAAAAATTAAGAACTTACCAGTAGATCTAAAGTTTCTGCTCCTTTTACTTGGCGCATAGTGTCACACCCTACCCCTCTCTAAGGCATAACATGATCCCGTAGTATACCTAATGAATTACCAACTCCGTCTACTGATAATCCATTAAATACACTACAAGGGATTTTAAAAACTTTTCTTACTTCTTTTACCGTGGTGAGCACTATTTACAGGTATTAAAAACCTTTTTAAATTGTAGTGATAGAACTAACACATTTGAATTATTTGGAATTTTTGTAAAAATTTTGGTAGAGTGCCATCTGTATTTTGGATAAAACAGTTCTTCAGAAACCTATAAAAAGCACTTCAATAAATTTCCAAATCTCAACTTCAACATTTTTCTCAACTCAACACATTTCTCAAGTGACATTCACAGTAATTTTTCAAGGACTGAGATAGAGAAAATATAATACAATTTTTACAAGTCAAAATATCTCATAATTTACTTTACAACTTCAATGTACAATTTTAATTTACAACTGCTCAAAACCAACAACAATATGTACATACAGTGAACATCATTACATTACAAAATACAAAATATTGGTATACTCATTATACCCGGTAGTCTCTCGCTAGAGGTACTAGCGACCTTAGTCCGCCTGCTCTGTCTGCCTACTGCGACAAAGAAAAAGCTATCGCTGAGACAATGTCTCAGTGGTGCACAACATTAACCAAATACAATTTAAATCACAATTCATAAGTCATGTAAATAGTGGATACTTAAAACCATAGTTAATTTCAAGACAATAATTGTCAACAAGAATTTAAACTCCATTTCTCAATATCACAATAAATTTCAATAAGTCAGATCATGGTTGAATTCAAAAGACAGTATATGTCAATAAGAGTTTAAATTCATTTCACAATCTCACAATACAAATCAATAAATCACACACAGCTTTAATCATGTTCCCAAGTTCAATTCATCCCAAAAGCCGATGGCTAATGAGGTATTCAATTCATCCTAAAAGTGAATGACTAAGGAGGAATAACATAGCTAGCTAGCAAAAATATGAGTACTCATCCAATTCGTCCTCAACAGACACACACCTCAACACTTCAGCCAGAGAGGGAATTCAATTCGTCCCACTAGACAAGCTAGCGAGGAATACAATCAATATACATGATAGCTGTGGTTTCAAACCATTTACAGTACTTTTCAAGCGATAAATATCCATTCAAACACATTTCCACAATTTAAAACAACAATGTACAAATAGTCATAATTTATTTCAATTGAAAAATTCAAAAGAAATAGTTGTTGTGCACAAACACAATTTAAAACAATAACATACAATTAATCATAGGAAATATTATTCAGAGAAAAATCAGTTGAAAACTAGTTGTGCACAAACCTCTGATAGCTGTCTCCGGGTCTGGACTCAGTATTTCCTTCCCTTTTTCCGATTCTTTGGTAACTGAGAAACACAATTTGAAGTGTTTCAGTACTAAATTAAACTGTCTCTAACGATAATGTTCGATAAGTAATTCACTGCAGGGTATTATTTGCTCAATCACCTAATATACCGACCCTCGATGCGTTTTAGGTAAATTAGGTCTTAGTGTCATTAATATGTCACATTCGATAGGGTTTTAGGGTTGGTACCTTTTACCAAACTCATTTCTATGTATACTGCGTTTTAATGCAACTTGCTGGATTCCGGGATACTAGTTTGACCTAGCCGGACGACCTAGTTCCCTCAGTTTTCGGGTTTTGGTCAAAACTACAAACTTGTAGATCTATGTCTTATGGAACATGGAGCAAAATTTTAGGTCAATCCGAGTTAAGTAGACCAAGTTATGGTCATTACACTATTGCTGGTCAAATGGCATCAAATTAGGTCAATTTTAGGTCAATTTGGTCAACTTTGGTTCGGCCAGTTTTTGGACCCGAACTTGTGCAAGCTGTTTGACTTACTTCTGGTCATTTATGGGCTTTGGTGTCTTCATAAGACTTGTAGGTATGGGTCTTAACTATTCATGGTTAAAATTTCAGATCAATTGGACCTGTTTTGAGTGAGTTATGGCCTAAACACTAACTGCTGCCCAAATAGTCATTTTCAGGCCTCACTTGCACTTAATCCGAATTGGTCATTTTCTTATGTCACCTTGCAAGCAGAATTTTGGTATTCTTTCTCAATGAAAGTTGGCACATTTTGTGCCTAGTTTTACCTCCAATTGGTCTCATACCAATTGAGGTTACACATGTAAAGGTATAGACTAAAATACATACTGCCCTTAACTACCTTACTTAACATACATCAATTACACACTTATTTTACTATATGTCCACTTCCCTTACCAATTCTGTTTTGGTTCATTACCAAAACCATATTCCACTTTACATTAACATCACTTTGGTAGATTACAAACATCCTTAATACACCAATTAAAATTTACATTTACAAAGTCTAAATACAATCACATACACACCTAAACCTTACTAGTTCTTACATACACTTTACACAATCAATCTATATACATGTCCATCAACCTTCTATGTCAATATTCTGCCAACACCTTCATGAACACACACATTTATCCAAGTGTCCCAAGGCTGCCGAAAATGTTTCTCAATACCAAAGTGTCCTACAATTCATCAATTTCCATCCAAGTGCAAAAATCACCATATACATATGAAGTAATTTACTAGGATATTAAATCACCATAACCAACATCATTTCTCATCAAATATATGCACAAATATTTCATCAAATACATAACTCCATGGCTGTCCAAAATGAACATCTCAATAACTCTTCAAACTTAAAAATTTTCTTCACAAAACCAACACCCATAACATGAACACAAAGTTTAACAAAGCTATCTTCAAAAATGCTATCTTAAAAAATGCTAACTTACCTTATGGTTGGAACTTGTTAAACCTTGATTAAACTTCTTGATTTTGGTATCAAGTTCTTCCTTATGATGTGTAGACAAACTTTAATGAAGAACCCTAAGTGATTGGAGTTAAAATGGAGGAGTTAAGAGAGCTTGAAGAAAACGGCCATGGAGTTCTTCCTTAGCTCTCCATTTCGGCAACTTTGAATCCAAATGAGGAAGATGAAATGCAGATGGTATAATGGGTGTACACCTGCCCCATTATCCTTAGTTTATTCCTTTAGTGGCCCACTCTCTCAAATTTAACTATATAATAAGCTTACATGTGTTATTTACACATTTTTCACTCCATTTTTGGCTATTTGTATTAAGTACCCCCAATTTAATTTTTCATTTTATTTTCTAAGTGTAATATTATTTATTTTTAGTGGACATTTAGGTCAAAAGACAATTTGGGATGTCAAATGACCATAATGCCCCTGTTCGGGTTGCATTCCCGATTTTTCAGTAACACCGGGTTTTGTCCGTTTTTCGATTTCTCACTTTTCTTTGTACTAATTATTTAATTTTTCTTTGATCTTCCTAATGATATTTATTCTTCTATAAGGGTCTATTTAAGTCCTAAAAATGTTTTCTAGGGTTTCCCGTAGTCCAGGGCTAGTCAACGGTCCACGCCGTGACTTCCCGGTGCGGTCACCCATCCCTAGGGTTCTCGGCTCGCTTAACTTGGTTACATTTCTTTGCTATTATTTTTCCTTTGTTTTTCTTGTATTTTCTTTTCTTGTATTTCATTATTTTATGTCTCCTCACTCATATTGAAGTGTAGTTCTAGGCATCCTAGCTGTTCGGACAACACTGGTCACCGGAGCAGCAGAACGCACTACCGAACTTAGGGGTGTTACAATTCTCCTCCCCTTAAATAAATTTCGTCTTGAAATTTTACCTGGTATTAGTCTCTAAACAGCTGTGTGTGCTGTCTCCTCATATCCTCTTCATGTTCCCAAGTAGCTTCCTGGCCTGAATGATGGTTCCACAAAGACTTTAACTGTGTGTATCTGCTTATTCTCACCGCTTCACCTCATGTGCCAGAATTTTTATGGGTTCTTCCTCATATGAGAGGTCTGGATTTACCTCAATCTCTTCTATCGATAGTACATGAGATGGGTCAGATCTGTACCTCCTTAACATGGACACATGGAAGACACTGTGTATCCTTGCTAGCTCTGGAGGTAATGCCAACCGATATGCCAAAGGACCCACTCTTTCCAGAATCTCATATGGTCCGATGAAACGAGGACTTAGTTTCCCCTTTCTGCCAAATCTCATAATCCTCTTCCAAGGAGAAACTTTGAGGAATACCTTATCACCCACTGCATATTCAATATCTCTTCTTTTCAAATCAACATAGGACTTCTGACGGTCTGATGCAGCCTTGAGTCTATCTCTAATCAATCTAATCTTTTCCTCTGTCTGCTGGACAATTTCTAGCCCAATCATCTTCCTTTCACCTACTTCATCCCAACATAAGGGAGTTCTGCACTTCCTGCCATACAATGCTTCATATGGAGGCATCCCAATGCTTGATTGGTAGCTGTTGTTATAAGCAAACTCAATCAAAGGCATGTGTGTATCCCAACTACCTTCAAATTCAATCACACAAGCCCGTAGCATATCCTCCAATATCTGAATAACCCTTTCAGACTGGCCATCTGTCTGTGGGTGGAATGTTGTGCTGAAGTTCAATCTAGTTCCTAGGGCTCTCTGAAGACTACCCCAGAATCTAGAAGTGAACCTAGGATCTCTGTCAGACACAATTGATACTGGCACTCCATGCAATTTTACAATCTCATATATGTACAATCTGGCCAATCTTTCTAGGCTATAGTCCATCCGAACTGGCAAAAAGTGAGAAGACTTGGTCAATCTGTCAACTATAACCCATACTGCATCATGACTACTCTGTGTCCTTGGAAGTCCTGTAACAAAATCCATAGTTATTCGTTCCCATTTCCACTGCATCGACAAAGGATGTAACAAACCACTGAACTTGATGTTCTCGCTTTACTTGCCGACAAGTTAGGCATTTGGAAACAAATTCAGCTATATCTCTTTTCATGCCCATCCACCAAGAATGCTCTTTCAAATTTCTCTGTACATTTTAGTTCCACCAGGGTGCATAGCAAATGGAGACTCATGTGCTTCCTTCATAATGATTTGTCTCAATTCCACATCACTAGGAATGCACATTCTGCCCTGATGTAGCAATAAACCTTCATCTCTCACAGAGAATTCAGGTTTCTTGCCCTGCTGGACTTCTTTCAGTAGCTTCTGACATTTTTCATCACTCTAAGCAGCCATTCTGATCTGATCAATCAACACTGGCTGTACATGCCAAGCAACTACTGTCTGTCCCTCATCATCAATCTCTAAACTGGCATGCTGTGCTTTCAATTCACACACCATGGACAAAGGAGAAACTCTGAGACTTGCTATAGTCTTGCGACTTAAGGCGTCAGCCACCATATTTGCTTTCCCTGGTTGATAGTCTATTAAGCAATCATAGTCTTTAATGAGTTCTAACCATCTCCTCTGCCTCAAATTTAATTCCTTCTGGGTGCCTAAGTACTTCAAGCTCTTGTGATCTGTGTAAATGTAGCATTTCTCTCCATACAAATAGTGTCTCCAGATCTTCAGAGCAAAAACAATAGCTGCTAACTCCAGGTCATGTGTTGGGTAATTCCTCTCATGCGGTTTCAGCTGGCGTGATGCATAAGCAATGACATTCCAATCTTGCATCAGTACACAGCCTAACCCATTGTGAGAAGCATGATTATAAACTATGTATTCTTTACCCGAAGTAGGTAAAGTGAGGACTGAAGCTTCAGTTAAACACCTCTTCAACTCATCAAAACTTTGTTGACATTTATCTGTCCACTGAAATTTTACATCTTTCCGAAGCAGCTTGGTCAGTGGAGAAGATAACATAGAAAACCCCTTCACAAACCGATGGTAATATCCAGCTAAACCCAGAAAACTGCGAATTTCAGTGATATTCCTGGGCGGCTTCCAATTAAGGATAGCTTCTACCTTGCTGGAATCTACCTTGATCCCTTCAGCTGACACAACATGTCCCAAAAAGGAGATTTCCTTCAGCCAAAATTCACATTTCGACAATTTGGCGTATAACTGTTTCTCCCTTAAAGTCTGCAGTACAATCCGCAGATATCTGTCATGCTCCTTTGCATTCCTTGAATATATCAAAATGTCATCAATAAACACCACCACAAATTGATCAAGATATTGTCTGAAGATAGTGTTCATCAGATCCATAAAAGCAACTGGAGCATTTGTTAACCCGAATGGCATTACTAGAAACTCATAGTGGCCATACCGAGTTCTGAAAGCGCTTTTGAATACTCGCTCTTGCACCTTCAATCGATAATAACCAGATCGCAAATCAATTTTGGAGAATACAATGCACCTTCAATCGATCAAACAGATCATCAATGCGAGGCAATGGATATCTGTTCTTTATTGTCACCTTATTCAACTGTCGGTAGTCAATACATAAGCAGAGAGTACCATCCTTCTTCTTAACAAACAACACTGGTGCTCCCCAAGGTGACATACGAGGGCGAATGAAGCCCTTTTCAAGTAATTCTTGCAATTGTATCTTCAACTCCTTCAACTCTGCTGGTGCCATTCTATATGGCGTTATGGAAATTGGATCCACACCAGGCATAACATTAATTTCAAACTGCACTTCTCTTCCGAGGTAATCCCGCAATTCATCAGAAACACATCCGAAAGTCATGTATCGTAGGGATGTCCTTCAATGCCGACTCCACTTGGGTGTCTACCACATGTGCCAAGTAGGCTTCACACCCTTTCGATCATTTTTCCGGCTAGTGCCGAAATGATGTTTGATGGCAATAATCGCCTCTCCTCAGTATACCACATCACTATACCGAGGAAGGCCAAAATGATCGTTTTCACTTACAGTCAATCATGGCATGATGCCTAGCTAACCAATCCATGCCCAAGATGATATCATAATCTCTGAAGGGCATTTCAATGAGATCGGACAGAAAAGTGTGTCCTTGGATCACCAAAGGACAATCTCTATACATCTTATTAACCCTGACTTCCTGTCCTAGTGGACTTGTTACTAGCACCTCAAAGTCCATTTTTGTACATGGAACAGCAATGCAATCAATGATGCTAGCACTCACATAAGAATGGGTAGAGCCCGGATCAAATAACACAAACACATTTTGGTTAAAAGTTGAGAAGGTACCAGCCACAACATCAGATGTCTCGGCCTCTTCCCTCTGTCTCATTGCATACATTCTGATTGGAGCACTGTCTTGCTCTGATTGTTTCACTATGCATTGGCTGCCTGCTGGGCTACCTCTACCCCTGCCTCTACCTCTGCTGGGTGGTTATGAACTTCTGGTGACAGGGCTATGAACTGACCCTTCTGCAGTAGTAGGAGGTGGTCCAACTCTACGACTACTGGTGCAATCCTTGGCAAAGTGTCCTGTGCCTCCACAGTTATAACAGGCTCCAATAGCCTTATAGCATATCCCACCATGATTTTTTCCATAAGTTTCACATTGGCGGGGAGAGTAGGAACTTCGGTACTCACGACTGGATAGGGAGGTCTCGTCCCGAATATCTTCCCTACCGCATTTCTTGCCACCTCCGCCATGTCCCCATGGTTCTTCCTCTTCCCAAGATAACCACCGGAACTCGTTTCTCCGACTTTCCTCTTTCTCTGTCTTCTCTGATTTCTTTTTCTCAGGAGCAGTCTCAATCTCAATTCTTTCCAACTCTAGAGCTTGAGAAATAAGTTTAGAGAAGTTAGTGTGTTTGAAGCCGACTACTTGTACTCTGATACTGGGCTTCAAGCCAGTTTCAAACCTCTTGCATCTCTCCCTGCTGGTAGAGAGTAGACTCACTGCATAATGGCTAAGGCGAGAAAATTCTCTTTCATACTCACCACCGATCCGCCTGCTTGCACTTAGGAACTCTTGCAGCTTTTGGTCTACATAAAGCATCAGGGACATATTTCTGTCTGAATTCCCTAAGAAAGTCATTCCATGTTAATACTGCTGGTTCTACCAGACTGTGGGGAATGGTTTTCCACCAGTCATAAGCATCCCCCCTGTAGCAAAGATACAGAGTATTCGAATTTGAGCTCCTCCGTGCAATGCAATTTCTTGAATACCCTATCCATCCTCTCTAACCATTGTTCAGCTTCTAGAGGATCTACTGTCCCCTTAAACTCTGTAGCCCCATATTTCATCAATTTATCATACTGCCTAGTAGGAGACTGTGGTTGTACCACTGGTGTCTGTATTGGGACTTGAGTAGGTACATTGCCAGCCATTTGTTGAAACATTGCAGCCATCTGCTGAGCGAACTGAGCAGGAAATTGCGGTGCTGCAGGGGCTGGTGCAGCTGAACCACTAACATTTTGTAGGCCTGGGCCATCCCCTTGCACCTCAGCCTTAATAGATTGATCGACTGAACGATCACTCTCTTCCATAGTCAATGTGAGGATTTTAGATCTCCTGAACAGATAACACAAGGAGATTTCCTCCCGTTAGTGCATATTTATAATGTAATATACTGTATGTATCAAACAATGATATTGAGCAGTTGTACTATGAAGAAAGAATATTCAAATAACAAGTGAAAACAGAATTTAAAAACTTTGCTCTGATACCACTAAAACATGTCACACCCTACCCCTCTGTAAGGCATAACATGATCCCGTAGTATACCTAATGAATTACCAACTCCGTCTACTGATAATCCATTAAATACACTACAAGGGAATTTAAAAACTTTTCTTACTTCTTTTACCGTGGTGAGCACTATTTACAGGTATTAAAAACCTTTTTAAATTGTAGTGATAGAACTAACACATTTGAATTATTTAGAATTTCTGTAAAAATTTTGACAGAGTGCCATCTGTATTTTGGATAAAACAGTTCTTCAGAAACCTGTAAAAAGCACTTCAATAAATTTCCAAATCTCAACTTCAACATTTTTCTCAACTCAACACATTTCTCAAGTCAAATTCACAGTAATTTTTCAAGGACTGAGATAGAGAAAATATAATACAATTTTTACAAGTCAAAATATCTCATAATTTACTTTACAACTTCAATGTACAATTTTAATTTACAACTGCTCAAAACCAACAACAATATGTACATACAAAGGAACATCATTACATTACAAAATACAAAATATTGGTATACTCATTATACGGTAGTCTCGCTAGAGGTACTAGCGACCTAGTCTGTTGCCTGTCTCATTTCACTGCGACAAATAATAAAGCTATCACGAGAAAATGTCTCAGTGGTGCACAACATTAACCAAATACAATTTAAATCACAATTCATAAGTCATGTAAATAGTGGATACTTAAAACCATAGTTAATTTCAAGACAATAATTGTCAACAAGAATTTAAACTCCATTTCTCAATATCACAATAAATTTCAATAAGTCAGATCATGGTTGAATTCAAAAGACAGTATATGTCAATAAGAGTTTAAATTCATTTCACAATCTCACAATACAAATCAATAAATCACACACAGCTTTAATCATGTTCCCAAGTTCAATTCATCCCAAAAGCCGATGGCTAATGAGGTATTCAATTCATCCCAAAAGTGAATGACTAATGAGGAATAACATAGCTAGCTAGCAAAAATATGAGTACTCATCCAATTCGTCCTCAATAGGCACACACCTCAACACTTCAGCCAGAGAGGAAATTCAATTCGTCCCACTAGACAAGCTAGCGAGGAATACAATCAATATACATGATAGCTGTGGTTTCAAACCATTGACAGTACTTTTCAAGCGATAAATATCCATTCAAACACATTTCCAAAATTTAAAACAATAATGTACAAATAGTCATAATTTATTTCAATTGAAAAATTCAAAAGAAATAGTTGTTGTGCACAAACACAATTTAAAACAATAACATACAATTAATCATAGGAAATATTATTCAGAGCAAAATCAGTTGAAACTAGTTGTGCACAAACCTCTGATAACTGTCTCCGGGTCTGGACTCAGTATTTCCTTCCCTTTTTCCGAGTCTTTGGTAACTGAGAAACACAATTTGAAGTGTTTCAGTACTAAATTAAACTGTCTCTAACGATAATGTTCGATAAGTAATTCACTGAAGGCTATTATTTGCTCAATCACCTAATATACTGACCCTCGATGCGTTTTAGGTAAATTAGGTCTTAGTGTCATTAATATGTCACATTCGATAGGGTTTTAGGGTTGGTACGTTTTACCAAACTCATTTCTATGTATACTGCGTTTTAATGCAACTTGCTGAATTCTGGGATACTAGTTTGACCTAGCTGGACGACCTAGTTCCCTCGGTTTTCGGGTTTCAGTCAAAACTACAAACTTGTAGATCTATGCCTTATGGAACGCGGGGCAAAATTTTAGGTCAATCCGAGTTAAGTAGACCAAGTTATGGTCATTACACTATTGCTGGTCAAATGGCATCAAATTAGGTCAATTTTAGGTCAATTTGGTCAACTTTGGTTCGGCTAGTTTTTGGACCCGAACTTGTGCAAGCTGTTTGACTTACTTCTGGTCATTTATGGGCTTTTGTGTCTTCATAAGACTTGTAGGTATGGGTCTTAAATATTCATGGTTAAAATTTCAGGTCAATTGGACCTGTTTTGAGTGAGTTATGACCTAAACACTAATTGCTGCCCAAATGGTCAATTTTCAGGCCTCACTTGCACTTAATCCGAATTGGTCATTTTCTTATGTCACCTTGCAAGCAGAATTTTGGTATGCTTTCTCAATGAAAGTTGGCACATTTTGTGCCTAGTTTTACCTCCAATTGGTCTCATACCAATTGACGTTACACATGTAAAGGTATAGACTAAAATACATACTGCCCTTAACTACCTTACTTAACATACATTAATTACACACTTATTTTACTATATGTCCACTTCCCTTACCAATTCTGTTTTGGTTCATTACCAAAACCATATTCCACTTTACATTAACATCACTTTGGCAGATTACAAACATCCTTAATACACCAATTAAAATTTACATTTACAAAGTCTAAATACAATCACATACACACCTAAACCTTACTAGTTCTTACATACACTTTACACAATCAATCTATATACATGTCCATCAACCTTCTATGTCAATATTCTGCCAACACCTTCATGAACACACACATTTATCCAAGTGTCCCAAGGCTGCCGAAAATGTTTCTCAATACCAAAGTGTCCTACAATTCATCAATTTCCATCCAAGTGCAAAAATCACCATATACATATGAAGTAATTTACTAGGATATTAAATCACCATAACCAACATCATTTCTCATCAAATATATGCACAAATATTTCATCAAATACATAACTCCATGGCTGTCCAAAATGAACATCTCAATAACTCTTCAAACTTAAAAATTTTCTTCACAAAACCAACACCCATAACATGAACACAAAGTTTAACAAAGCTATCTTCAAAAATGCTAACTTACCTTATGGTTGGAACTTGTTAAACCTTGATTAAACTTCTTGATTTTGGTATCAAGTTCTTCCTTATGATGTGTAGACAAACTTTAATGAAGAACCCTGTGACACCCCTTACCCGACTACAGTGTAGCCGAGCAAGTTATGCCACTCAGTGTGCCGGAGCACTCTATTTTATCTTAATTCATTTTTATCGTAGTTTTGAATATAACTTGTGAAATATAATTCATTTATTGAAATTGTAATTTATTTGAGGTTCAGAAAATTTTAAAGAAAATCCGGCGGCGTACCGACTAAAAATGGAGAAAACAGTTCTTCGGAACCTGTGAAAAACACTTCTAATAATCATATTCATCTATTCACAAACTCCAATATCAAAATCTCAATATTTTTCAACCATTCGTTTCTCAATCATTCATCACATCTGATAGTCATGTAACAGTCACAGATCAATATTCACTTTTCCATTTACAAACACAATTTTGCATTATTTACATGAAAATCAAAATACATTACATAAGTTTCATTTACACAAAGGAAAATAAAAATCAATTACAAAATACCAAAATGAAGTCTAGTGTCCTACAAATGCACTGTAGACGGTGAGGTGACACGGACACTATGTAGAACTGTGAACTGCCTTACCGAATCAGTGGTCTACTGGGCCCTCTGTCCAAATCTTCAGTACCTACGCGTTGCAAAAGCAACGCGCTAAGCATAAAGCTTGCTATTGTGTTCATAAGAAATGAGTAATTACTAACTTATTGTTTAGTCGAGGGCTAATCATGTTTTATGATATTAACTTCTTCATGCATTTCGTTAATTTTTTTTTTTTTCATGATCTTGAGCTTCCTTGTATTTTTGTAATCATTCCTAATACTTAATTTTCGTATTTTCTTTAATAATCAGTTCACAGTTATACTTTTCCATTCATTTGGTTGCCCAAGTAACCTATACTGGATGACTGGACTGGATAACGGGTCGTTGGCACTGGGCACCGCGGTGCCTCGGGCCGTCATACCATGGGACGCAGAACGTCAACCACGTATGCAGTCAATATAGCTAAAAGCTATGATATCACATAATCGGGTATAAAAGCCATGAATACGGGCATAAAAGCCATGGATATGGGCATAAAGCCATGAATACAGGCACAAAGCCTTTCCTTTCGCAGTACTGCTAAAACAATACCCTATTGGCATGCCAAACTATCCAAACCAATCTAGTTAGATATACTAGGGCATTTGATACTTTTAAATTTTTCAAATTTTGAATTTCAAGTTTTGGTATCACTATTCACCTCATTGGTCAACAAAAATGTTGACTTTTGGATAGAAAATAGGTGTATTGGTTTTAACACCCAAACATACCACATTTTGTATTTAAAACTTGTTGGAATTGATTACTATTACCATTTCTAAGTTTAAACCAAGGGAAGCAGAATTTTCAGTTTGTGAAGCTTAACTTTACTATTCCATTAAGCAATCGCATAAGGCGAATTTGAAGAAATGGCAAACATGAAAGTTGTTCCTTATTTTGTCTAGTTGAATTTCCTTTTTTGAATCACTCCATTTGGAGTTTTTTAGCTCAAGTTATGGCCAAAATAAGTTTACTGTTCACGCAATCGCTCATGCTGAGATTTTGGGTCTGGTAGATTTTTGGTCCAACTTTGGTCAGTAATTTGATCAAGTTAAGTTCATAATTTGGTCTAACTTTCTTCTTATGAAATGTTCTACCATACCTTAGGTTTCCATCGGTTCAAGAATCACCTAAATCCGAGTTTTCTAGAGAGAGTTATAGCCATCCAAACATTACTGCTCAAGTGAAAATCTGCAGAGTTGCAGGTTTGATAACTTAACTTTGCCCAATAATTTGAATGGGTTAATGGCATAATTTGGGGTGATGTTCTTCATGAAAGTTGTTTGTCTATATCATATCTTGTTGCTGTATAACTTTCAGGTCAATTTGACCATTCTACAGTGAGTTATGGCCAAATGAACAGTTACTGTTCATTTGATCATTCTGCAGGGGCTGTTTGCAGGGTGTCCGGAATGGGGCCAACTTTTGGTCCTCTTGCTTTGGTCTTTTGGGCATGGTTTCTTCAGCAAAAATGTGCCATTATAAGCCTAGTTTCATGTCCAATTGACCAAACACCAATTGGACCAACACAGCCCAAGTTATGGCAGTCCAAGTGGACTGAATTTTCAGTCCCTCTGCTGCTGTCCTAGGGCAGCCTACATCTTCACTTTGCAATCCTATTTTTCATTCCAAATTGTGCTCAACTTACCGAAAATAGTCACTAATTGACCCTTATAATGTTCTTTCACAATTTTATAAGCTAAATCCAAGTTTCACACCTCAAAACCCTAATTTCCATTATAAATTTTCATAACTACCTTAATTAATCACTTTCATTCCTTACATATATATATATATATTTTTAAACATACTCTCTAGTTCACTCTAAGTTCATCAAGACACTCAATCATGTTCCTTCTTTAGGGCTGCCAAAAATCATGGTGGACATACACATAACTTTTATTCATTTAAGTTACAAATTCATACTTGTTTCAAGTCTCTAGCATGGGATTAAAGAGTTTTAAGTATATATGTGCACTAACCTCTTGTAGGGCAGAATTTTCCCAAGTTAATCTTCACTTTCTTTCCCTTTCTAGGCTGCCAAACACTTCCGAAGAGGTAGAGACAAGTTTTTAGTGAAGGGACTTAGGGTTTTATAGTGCAAATTTATGGGAAAATGGAAGTAATTAAAGAAAACTTCCATGGAGGGTTATGGAGGAGAGGATCACGTTTTGAAGAAGAAGATGGCTGCTTGTTTTTGGTCTTCCTTGGTCTTTATTTATCTCTTTTATTAATTAGTCAAATGGTTACTTAATTGTGATTGGTTATGGCTTTTAAATGACATCATCAAGATGTCATAAATTGCTTTTTATTTCATTTTCCTTTTCTTTTATCCACTACTCATTTCCAATTTCATTTTTAGTAATGTTTATTCATATTTTATGTCATATTAATTATTTACTTAACTGGACAAGTCGGCCAAAAATCACCTCTGAAGGCGAAATGACCAAAATGCCCTCCGTTTGGCTTAACGGGTCAAAATTGTCTGTACCGATTGTAAAATTTTTCTAAATATTTTCTTGGCATTCTAATGCCATAGGAACCTTAATGACCCTTCTCTGGAGTCCCAAAAATTATTTTATGAATTTTTTCCCGGGTCTAGGGCTCCTCGTTGCGAGAACCGCAACTTCTCTCTTGGTTACCCATTGCTTGGGCACCGGCTCATTTGACTTGGTTGTATTTTATTTCTAAAATTTTTCCTAAATTTTTCTTATTAATATTTGAGTTAATTTTGCTTCTTGACTTTAGTTTAAATACTTTTCCGGACGTTCTAGCTGTGCGGACCGACACCGGTCACCGGAACAGTAGAATGTACGGAGTTGCTACCGGGAGGGTGTTACAAACCCTAAGTGATTGGAGTTAAAATGGAGGAGTAAAGAGAGCTTGAAGAAAACGGCCATGGAGTTCTTCCTTAGCTCTCCATTTCGGCAACTTTGAATCCAAATGAGGAAGATGAAATGCAGATGGTATAATGGGTGTACACCTGCCCCATTATCCTTAGTTTATTCCTTTAGTGGCCCACTCACTCAAATTTAACTATATAATAAGCTTACATGTGTTATTTACACATTTTTCACTCCATTTTTTGCTATTTGTATTAAGTACCCCCAATTTAATTTTTCATTTTATTTTCTAAGTGTAATATTATTTATTTTTAGTGGACATTTAGGTCAAAAGACAATTCAGGATGTCAAATGACCATAATGCCCCTGTTCGGGTTGCATTCCCGATTTTTCGGTAACACCGGGTTTTGTCCGTTTTTCGATTTCTCACTTTTCTTTGTACTAATTATTTAATTTTTCTTTGATCTTCCTAATGATATTTATTCTTCTATAAGGGTCTATTTAAGTCCTAAAAATGTTCTCCGTGGTTTCCGCATCCAGTATTAGTCAACGGTCCACACCGTGACTTCCTAAGTGTCACCCATCGCTAGGGTTCTCGGCTCGCTTAACTTGGTTACAATTCTTTGCTATTATTTTCCCTTTGTTTTTCTTGTATTTTCTTTTCTTGTATTTCATTATTTTATGTCTCCTCACTCATATTGAAGTGTAGTTCTAGGCATCCTAGCTGTTCGAACAACACTGGTCACCGGAGCAGCAGAACGCACTACCGAACTTAGGGGTGTTACACATAGTGGACTCTCCGACTAGTGTGCTACTATATTCGGGTTGATTCACTGTGTTATAGTGGTGAGGAGTACCAACTCTATTTCTATCTTGACTCTGACTGACGGTCTGTGAACTCCGGAGAGCAGATCGAGGTGGTTTAGCACAATCTTTAGCAAAGTGTCCAAGTTTTCCACAATTGTAACAGGCTCCAGAGGCCTTACGACAAATACCTCCATGTAGCTTACCACAAACATGGCAGAAACGGGCAAGATAGGAACTTCTGGTTGTTCGACGACTAGATTTTGGTGGTCTCTGCCCTGATGATCCGCCTCTATCATATTTCTGAGTTCGGGGCTCCTCAAATTTTTTTCTCTTCCCCAAATTACTGTTCGAACTCTGACCCATAGGTTTCTCCCTCTTTTCCATTTCACACTGCCCTTGTGGGGGTTGGGTCTGTAGTTGGGCTTATTGAAAGAAAGTGGCCATTTGCTGGGCCATTTTTACAGTAATTTGTACCGGTAAAACTGGTACAGTCAGGCCTTCGACATTTTGTGGAGCTGGGGCCTCAACTTGTTCTTCTGCCATCATAGACTGTTCTATTATCTCATTCTTCTCTTCCATTTTTCTCACAGAATTTTCTATTCCTGTACAACCAACACAAGGAGATTCCTCTCCATTAGTTCACATTTATGATGTAAATGTACTATATGTATCAAACATTTGAGCAGTTGTAGTTACCGACAAAAAGATTTCAAATTCACAGTTCAAAATTTACTTTAAAACCATTGCTCTGATACCACTTAAACATGTCACACCCTACCCCTTTGTAAGGCATGACATGATCCCGTAGTATACCTAATGAATTATCAACTCCGTCTACTGATAACCCATTAATACACTACAAGGGATTTTAAAAACTTTTCTTACTTCTTTCACAGTGGTGAGCACTATTTACAGGTGTTAAAAACTTTTGTGAACCGAAGTGATAGAACTAACACATTTGACTTATTTGGAATTTCTGTAAAAATTTTGGCAGAGTGCCATCTGTATTTTGGATAAAACAGTTCTTCAGAAAACCTGTAAAAAGCACTTCAATATTTTTCCAAATATCAACTCCAACAAAATTCAACACAATATTTTTCTCAACTCAATCCACAACAATTTTTCAGTATTTTCAAAGGATGAGATAAAAGAAATATAATACAAATTTTACAAGTCAAAATAACTCATAATTCACTTTACAACTTCAATGTACAATTTTAATTTACAACTGCTCAAATAATTTACATACATATTATTACATGCATACATCAGACCTATGTACATGGGTATACCTATAATATACCTGGAGCTGGTCTGAAAGTGTCTTCAAAGAAACTTACTCACTGCTCTATGCTCTTCTTACCTGCGACAGCATACAAAGCTATCGCTGAGTGGTGAACTCAGTGGTGCACAACTATAATTTAAAACATAGTACAATATACATTGACAAAATTTACAGTAAATAATTTGGAAATCTGAATACTCATCAAATTCTAAAACTCAAAATATTCCTTGCCAATAATGTAAATCATTTGTATAAATGACTTTGATCACAAAATTCAATTTATCAAATCATGACTAACCATTTAAGTAATTCCAACAAAATCAATTATACATAACCCATAATTGAAATCACAATTCTTTACCATTCAAAAGTCATTCTGTATCTCAAAATCATTATGTATCTCAAAAATCAATCCTTATCTCAAAACCATGTTGTATCTCAAAAACCATGTTGTATCTCAAAAACCATGCTGTAGCTCAAAAACCATACTGTATCTCACAAATCATTCTTTATCTCACTAACTATGCAAGACTAATCCGATAGGGCCATCTTCGATGTGATTCTATCTCCCTATAGTCGGGGAGGTCGAATCAGATTCTAACTCCCTATGGTCGGGGAGGTCGAATCATCGTGCACAGTACCATCACAATAATGAATCTTCCGCAACGGCCATAACGATAAAATAAACTTAGATCTAACCTCAAATCAGAGGAAAATCTAAGCCTGTGCACGTACCATGGTAATCAAAACACAACTAACTCCATTGTCTTCTCAACAAATGAGAGAGACGGGTAATAACCTAGTCAAGCATCTATAGTGAGATATAAAACAATATCACAATCCTTTTAGTGAGCATAAATCACAATATAATTCGATTCAAAGTCAATTCCAATATCCAATAATTTTTATGCTCAACACAATTCAAATCATAAATTTGCATTTTTCTATGAAAATTACCATCACAATTCAAAACATGTTCTATCACAATTTTTCAAAACATAATTTATTCAATCCATAACAATGCTTAATACTTGTGGAAATACCATTTCACAAAGCTAAATTCATACATACTATAACAATTTTCCATAATCCTTGAATTAAATCCAATGCTTGTTAAATATAATACATAAGAAAATATGTCATTTAATCATATGAAATATTCAAAACAAAATCAGTTAAAAACTAGTTGTGCACAAACACAATTTAAAACAATAACATACAATTAATCATATGAAATCTTATTCAGAGTAAAATCAGTTGAAAACTAGTTGTGCACAAACACAATTTAAAACAATAACATACAATTAATCATATGAAATCTTATTCAGAGTAAAATCAGTTGAAAACTAGTTGTGCACAAACACAATTTAAAACAATAACATACAATTAATCATATGAAATCTTATTGAGTAAAATCGTTGAAAACTAGTTGTGCACAAACCTCGATGACTGTCTCTGATGCGGACTCAGTGTTTCCTTCCCTTTCCCTGAGTCTTTACTAACTGAGAAACACAATTTAAAGTGTTTCAGTACTAAATTAAATTGTCTCTATCGATAATGCTTGATAAGTAGTTCACTGAAATCTATTATTTGCTTAATCACCTAATATATGTGCACAAACCTAAATTATTTGCTTGATAAGTAGTGCTCCACTAACATAATTAACATTTAAATAATCTAAATTTTTAATTATTCCACATTTTACCCTTAATTCCTCTTAATTACTCCACACATTTGACTTCATTTTTTTTTTTTTTTGCATTATTAAATTTTTAATACTACTAATTTTTCATGGACATTTAAGTCAAAAGTCAACTCGGGGTATCAATTGACCAAAATGCCCTTATTCGGTTTGTATTTTGAAATTTTTAGTGTTACCGATTAAATCCTTGACCCATCGATTTCTAAATTTTCATTTTTATTTATATTGACTTACTAATTTTTCTTTGACATTTTCCAAGTGTAATATTATTTATTTTTAATGGACATTTAGGTCAAAAGACAACTCGGGATGTCAAATGACCACAATGCCCCTGTTCAGGTTGCATTCCTGATTTTTCGGTAACACCGGGTTTTGTCCGTTTTTCGATTTCTCACTTTTCTTTGCACTAATTAATTAATTTTTCTTTGATATTTCTAATGATATTTATACTTCAATAAATATTTATTTGAGCCCTAAAAATATTTTCCAGGGTTCCCTGCAGTCCAGGGCTAGTCAACGGTCCACGCCGTGACGTCCCGGTGCGGTCACCCATCGCTAGGGTTCTCGACTAGCTTAACTTGGTTACATTTCTTTGCTATTATTTTTCCTTTGTTTTTCTTGTATTTTCTTTTCTTGTATTTCATTATTTTATGTCTCCTCACTCATAACGAAGTGTAGTTCTAGGCATCCTAGCTGTCCAAACAGCACTGGTCACCGGAACAGCAGAACGCACTACCGAACTTAGGGATGTTACATGATATAACTTCAAGGTAAGTCTCTCCACAATCCTCAGCAGCTCACTCTGCTGCTCCTCTAGTCTCTAAATCTACGATAGCAATAACAGTCATCGCTGAGTACTAGGACTCAGTGGTGCACAACATACTAAAATAATCTTTATATAGAATTTAAATCACATTTATTCAAAAATTGGACCGAGCATAAGAATTAAATACAAAATATGAATTATGAGATTTTAATCCAAACAAGTTCATTTTGAAGTATCAAAACACATTTCATAAAACCCACAGTTATATCATGCCATTCGAAACAAATATAATCTCAATAGCCAGAGGCTAAGGAGAAGTCACATCACAAGGCTAGCTAGCTCAAATATATGGATATCCATTCAAATTCCTCTTCTACTGGCACACCTCAACACTTCATCCAGAGAAGGAATCAAAATTTGAAACTGATTACCCCCACTAGTCATGCTAGTGAGGTGTTCAAATATATGGTCATGACACTGTGGTTTCAAAACTTATCTTAACAATTTACCAAACATTGCCATTTCAAATATACACAATAACTTTCAACAATTAAATCAAAGCATCATAAATAATGTCACAATTCACTATATCAAATTATTCAAAACCATATGCAGGAAATAATTTATGTAATTTATACGTTGTGCACAAACCTTAAACGAGTCGCCTCTTGGCCTTGACTCGATTCCTCGGGTTCTTTCCCGGTGTTCCTTTCAACTGAAACACATAATTTCACAGTGTTGCAGTACCATAACTTAGCATAAATCCAAAAATAAATTTAACTTCACTTTTACCTAGCTCTAATGTGCTAAACTTGGCGTTCTTTAAATTTTGTGTTTCGGGGTTACTATTCACTACACTATTCAAGTCAAATTGTTGACTTTTTAAAGCTTAAAAGGTATGGGAATCCCAACTTCACCCGCATACCACAATTTGGTCACTAAATTTGTTGGTTTTGGTTGTTTACTCAAATTCTAAGTCTTTTAGGCAATTTGATAAATTTTCAATTTTGGTGTCTAAGGTTGCACTGTTCCATTGGTCATTTTTCTGTTAGAATTTGGCAAAACTTCCTTTTTAGAAAATGTTCCCTATTGTCTTAAGTTTATTCTCCTTTTTGAATCACTCCAATTGGAGTTTTGTAGCTCATGTTATAGCCATTTGAACCATGGCTGCCAGATTAGACTCAACCCAGATTTTGTGGGCAATTTTGGTTTTGGCAGTTTTAGGTCACCAATTTGGGGTGGCCAAATGACTTGGTTAATGGCAAAATTTGGATTTGTGTTCTTTAATGAAAGTTTTAGGCCTATATCTCAACTATCCACTAGTTAAATTTCAAGTCATTTAGACCAGCCTAGCTCAACTTATGGCCAAATGAACAAATATTGTTCATTTGGTCAGTTTATATAGGGCAGATTGAGATTTTCCAAGTTTGGTCAATTTGTTCACTAGGTTTTGGTCACTTTTTGAGCATGCTTCCTAAATGAAAATTGTATCATTTAGTGTCTATTTTCATTCCCAATTGGTCTCATACCAATTGGACTTGTAAATTTTCATTTTTGGTCCCTCAAAGGTAACTTGGTCCTGCTGCCAGCAGCATGACCACATTGAATCCAAATTTAAACTCAACTCCAACACTTCCAAAACACTTCATTTGGTCACAAATGACCATTTCTCACCTCAAACTAGGTCAAACACATCATTTCACCATTTCTCCAAATTTTGTCTCCCAAACCCTTGGTCCAAAACCCTAATTCACACTAATTGTTACATTTGATTGATTCAACACATCTTAACATACTCTTACATCTCATTCAAGCATTCTAACAAGTTTAATGCAATCAAACTCATGCAATTCATCCCCTTCATAGGCTGGCTGAAATTCCCTTTTGTCCTCCACAAATGTTTTCTTTTGATTGTAAATAAATTTCTAGGTTACCCAAACCACAAACATAACCAATAAACTAAAATTGTCAATTTAGATTGCTTACCTCACTTGAAGTTCCTCTTCCTCAATTCTCTTCTTTTTTTTTTTTTTTTGTTGTCAAGTCCTCTATCAAAGCTTGAAATCAAGGTTTAATGTTGGTGGTTTAACTTTCTATGGTGGGATTGTGGGTTTGATCAAGATCAAAATGAGCTTTAATGGAGGTTTTGGTGAGGGAGAGGGAGAGTGAGAGTGAGAGTGAGGCGGCAAGGTTATAGAAAGAAGAAGACTTTTAAATTTTTTTTTCTTTTCCTTTCTTTTCTTTTTTATGTCTTAGGAAGACCATAAATCAAATTAAATAAATTTTTAATTATAATATTTATGGCATCATGCATGATGTCATCTCTCTTCACTTTTTCATTTTCTTTTCTTTTTTTTTCATTTGTTTTTCCATTAGTTCTTTGATTTAATTCCCGACTCTGAAATTTTCTTTTCTCTGATTTTATTTGACAGTTAGATCAAGAGTCACCTCTCAGGGTCAATTGACCAAATTGCCCCTCGTCGGTTCAACCTGGTTTGCAAATAATTCAATATTCCTTCCGGTTCCTTGACCTAATGATTTAACTAGCTTAACAGTTCTTTTTCGTGATTTTCTCTTTTCCAATGTGTTTGTAAGGGTCCTAAGGACCGCAGCATCACATTTTACTGTTCGAAATTTGAGTTTAAAATGACTTTGCAGTCGTTCCCGAGAAGGTCACCTATCGCTGTGACTCATGGCTCGTTTAACTTCTTATGTTCTGTTTTTCTTATTTATACTTAACTAATTGACAATTACTAATTATTTATTTTTATGGCTTCTCTAGTTGTCTTAGGTGTGGTTCTAATCCACTTAATGGTCTGGACCGACTCCGGTCACCGGAATAGTGAAATATACTAGGCTATACAAATAGGGGTGTTACAGTAATTATATGATATTTATGTACAATAAACCAAAATACAAAATCTAATATATGGGCCCTACCAAAAAAATATAAACTACTGAGGTGACTAGCAGACACTGGCAAATCTAGTCAATCTCGGTCAGGGCACTACTGCTGCGGCTACTGCTGCGGCTATGTCTAGTCTCCAGTACCTACGCGATGGAAAACTAATGCGCCAAACAAATTGCTTAGTGGTGCATAACTTTAAATAAAAGTGACTAAATAAGTAAAATAATAATTCTAGGTAAATTTCATAAATTCTAAGTCTTTACAGGTTTATTTAACTTTGGAATCAATTTATTTATCAGAATCTTATCTGTGCATTTATTTCATTTTTAGTCTTTTGAAAATCATATCAGTGCCCAAGTAACCCATAATAGACTATAAAGGCTGGATACACGGGAGTATACTGGTTAGACAACCATATGTCAACCCTGTATATAACTGTCATGTCAGGCACAAGGCCAGCGGGCAGGCTTTTAAAGCCAGAAATGAAATTAGGCCCAATGGCCAATGGGCAGGCATATAACCTATAGAACAATCATATCAGACATATTTTGTCGATAAATGATTATTCATGTAGGCAGTACTGCTATCTGTAGTCCCTAATTGATATACCAATTGATCCAAACTATATACATAAGCCTAGGTTTACTTTGGGCAATTAAGCATTATTAATTTCTTATTAGAAATTTCATGTCAATTTGTAGTGGGATAGTGGGTCCCACATATCTATTTCATGTAATTTAGTGTTTAGCAACATATTAGGGTTAAACCCTACTATAAAATAATTTGTCCTGTGAACCTTTCTTTAGGCCCAGTTTTAATGTCTTAAATTTACTTATCAATTTGGTCAAATTGTGGCCACTGTTTGGCCATACTTCCTTCATGGAAGTTGTTCCTTTATGTCTTGCCTTTGTTTTCTCTTTTTGAATCATGTCAATTGGATTCCTAGAACTCAAGTTATGGTCAAATAACCATAACTGGTTCATTTCCTAATTCTGGTTCCTTAACTAGGCAACTTTTGGACTTAGATTTTACCTAATTAATGGAACAGGTTCCAACCACTTTTTGTGACACCCCTTACCCGTCTACAGTGTAGCCAAGCAAGATATGCCACGCAATGTGCCGGAGCACCAAATCACATTTCAATTCAACTTACACTTTTTACTTATTTATTTACAATTTTTGATTAATATGAATTTTTCCACAAATTTTATAGAAAATCCAGTAGAGTGCCGTGTGACACCCCTTACTCGTCTACAGTGTAGCCGAGCAAGATATGCCACACAGCGTACCGGAACACCCTATTTTAATTTAATCATTTTTATTCTTCCTAATTGATTTTTTTTTCATAGTTATGGAGTATAATTTGTGAAATATAATTCATTTCAGTCATTTATTGAAGTCATAAATTTATTTGAGGTTCCGCAAATTTTATAGAAAATCCGGCAGAGTACCGGTTAAAAATGGAGAAAAGAGTTCTTCGAAACCTGTTAAAAACACTTCCAATAATCATTTCCAATCATTCTCAAACTCCAATAATTATCAAAATCTCAATATTTTCCACAACATTTCCATTTCTCAATCATTCATTTCTCATGGTATTCATATATAAGCAATAAATAAATACTCAATTTTTCCATTTATAAACACAATTTTCACTATTTACATTAATACCAAAATACATTACATAAGTTTCAATTACATATGAGAAAATAAAAGTTAATTACAAAATATCAAAATAAAACCTAGTGTCCTACCAATGCACTAACGTCGGTGAGGTGTCACGGACACTATGCAGAGCTGCAGAAGGTCTCACCCAGTCTGTGGTCTACTGGGCTCTCGGTCGATCTCTCCAGAACCTACGCGTGGCAAAAGCAACGCGCTAAGCAATAATGCTTGGTGGTGCCAATAATAAAATAAAAAGAAATAACATAAAATAAATATGCAGTGAATATATTGATTTCTTATTGCAAATAAATTTTCGATGAGTATTTGTAGTCTTAATTATTTTGTACTTGTTATATTCATTATTTCATTAAATTTGTCCACTTTCATTTTTGGTTGCCCAAGTAACCTATAATGGATGACTGGACTGGATAAACGGGTAAACTGGCACTGGGTATCAAGTACCTCGCGCCGTCACACTATCGGTCACATATGTGTCTCTCGGTGTGCAACAGAACAGCTAATAAGCTGTAATAATATTAGGCACAAGGCTAAGTATCAACATAATGTCAGAATGGCTAAAAGCCATGAAATCACAGAATGGCATAATGCCATGTGCAGTACTGCCAACTGAACCCTATTGGCATGCCAAGCTATCCAAACCAATCTTGTTAGGTATACTAGGGCATTTCACACTTTTAAGTTTCACAATTTTTGGAATTTAAGTTTTAGTGTTACTATTCCATTCATTGGTCAACCAAAAATGTTGACTTTTGCATAGGCAATAGGTACATTGGTTTTAATATCATCAACATACCACATTTTGCATTCAAAATTTGTTGGTATTGGTTGCCAATACCATTTATAAGCTTAAAGTTAGTTGGGCAGAATTTTCAGTTTTTATGTCTTACTTTTACTGTTCCATTGGTCAATTTTGCAGTAGGAATTTGGCAAAATGATCAACATGAAAGTTGTTCCTTATTTTGTCTAGTTCAATTTCCTTTTTTGAATCACTACATTTGGAGTTTTGTAGCTCAAGTTATGGTCCAAAAACCACAACTGGCCGGATTGAAATTTTTCTGGACTGACCATATCTGTAGTGCAGTGAACAGTGATTGCAACTCCCTTGTTGGATAGGTTCTGGTCATAATTTGGGGTAGGTTTCTTCATGAAAGTTGTTGGCCTATATCTTAGCTTGTTGCTGGTAAAATTTCAGGTCAATTGGACCATTCTACACTGAGTTATGGCCAAATGAATAATCACTGTTCATTTGGTCATTCTGCAGAAACAGATTGCAGGTCACCCGGATTGGGGCAAGCTTTTGGTCCACTTGGTTTGGTCTTATGGACATGGTTTCTTCACCAAAGTTGTGCCATTATGTGTCTAATTTCATGTAAAATTGGCCAAACACCAATTGAACATCTACAATTCAAGTTATGGCTGCCCAAACCTGCTGGACTCATGTCCAATTCTGCAGGTCAGCCATGGGCAGCATACCATTTCAATTCCAATACCACAACAGTCTCCAATTTAAGGTCAAAATTCATCAAATGGTTACCAATTGACCATTAGAATTTAATTTAAACATCTAAGCATTAAATCCTCAATTAAATCTCAAAACCCTAACCCTAACAATCCATCACTTTATCTAACATACCCAAATCAACATCTAGCTCAAATATCCTTATCAACAACCATTTCTAAGCTATTTAGCTCAAACAAATCTATAATTTCCAAACTCCTCCCATGGCTGACAAATTTCTTGGTGTTCATACACATATATTTTATTTCAATTCCTTATAATTTCTTACTCAATTTAAGCCTATAACATGGAATAAAGAGTGAGAGATATGAAAATATGCACTAACCTCTTGTAGCTTAAATCCAAGCTAACCAAGACTTCAATTTTTTCTTTACTTTCTTACTCTTTCTTGGCTGCCAAAAACTTCTCCTTGGTGTGGGTATAATTTTTAGTGAAGGAAGGATAAGGTTTTGAGGTGAGGAAGCTTAGGAAAATCAACCTGTAAAAGAAAAAAATGGAGAGAAAGCTTCTTGGCTATGGTGGACGGGAAATGAGGAAGAAGAATTCAGTTTTTCATTTCAATTTTCTGCCCATTTGACTCATTTTAAGTGGTTTATGGACATGTGTCACAATGTGATTGGGTGAGAGTGCTTAGTGACATAAGCATGAGGTCAAAATTGTAATTTTAATTCATTTTTTTTTTCTTTTCTTTGCTACTCATTTTCAATTCAATTTTTAGCAATATTTATTCACATTTTATATCATAATAATTATTTACTTAACTGGACAAGTCGGCCAAAAATCACCTATGAAGGCGAAATGATCAAAATGCCCTCCGTTTGGCTTAACAGACTAAAATTGTCTGTACTGATTGAAAAATTTTTCTAAGTATTTTCTTGGCATTCTAATGCCGTAAGAACCTCAATGACCCTTCTCTGGAGTCCCAAAAATTATTTTATAATTTTCCCCCTGGTCTAGGGCTCCTAGTTGTGAGAACCGCAACTTCTCACTAGGTTACCCATCACTTGGGCATCGGCTCATTTAACTTGGTTGTATTTTATTTCTAAAATTTTTTCTAAATTTTTCTTATTAATATTTGAGTTAATTATGGTTCCTCACTTTAGTTTAAATATTTTTCCAGACGTTCTAGCTGTCCAGACCGACACCGATCACCGGAACATTAGAATGTACGGAGGGTGTTACAACTCTTCCCCTCTAATTTAAATTTCGTCCTCGAAATTTACCTGATGCAAACAGTTGAGAGAACTGTTGCCTCATCGTCTCTTCACTTTGCCAAGTTGCCTCCTCGGTGTTGTGGTGCCTCCAAAGCACTTTCACCGGTGGAATCTGCTTATTTATCAACTATTTCACTTCCCGAGCCAGGATCCGTATGGGTTCTTCTTCATATGTCAAATCCAGTTGTACTTCAATTTCTTCCATGGAGATGACATGTGAAGGATCTGAGTGGTATCTTCTTAGCATAGACACGTGGAATACATTGTGGTTCTTGTCTAGCTCTGGTGGTAAAGCTAGCCTGTAGGCTACTGGTCCCACACGTTCAATGACTTCATATGGGCCAATAAACCTAGGGCTCAACTTACCTTTTCTTCCAAACCTCAGTACCTTTTTCCACGGTGACACCTTGAGGAACACTTTGTCGCCAACCACATATTCTATTTCTTTTCTCTTTAGGTCGGCACAAGATTTCTGTCTATCTGAGGCAACCTTTAGATTGGCTTTGATTAGTTTTACTTTCTCCTCAATCTGTTTCACCAGGTCGGGCCCAACCAGTTTGTCTTCGCCCAATTCAGTCCAGCACACTGGAGTTCTACATTTCCTCCCATACAGTGCTTCATATGGGGCCATTTGGATGCTAGCTTGGTAGCTATTATTGTATGCAAATTCTGCCAGTGGAAGATATCTATCCCAACTTCCCTCAAACTCAATGACACAACTCCTCAGCATATCCTCAAGGACCTGACATATATTTCATGTTATTATTATCATTTTAGGTCAATATTTGTATTAATTCAATTGGTTTCAATTATTTACCTGGATTACTCTTTCTGATTGCCCATCCGTCTGAGGATGGAAAGCTGTGCTGAAGTGGAGTTGTGTACCCAAGGACTCATGCAACTTCTTCCAAAATCTTGATGTAAACCTTGGGTCTCGATCAGATATGATGGAAAGTGGAATTCCATGCAGTCTAACTATCTCACTGATATATAATTCTACTAACTTCTCTAGTGAGTAGTCAGTCCTAATCGCGAGAAAGTGTCTTGACCGTCAATCTATCTACTATCACCCATACTGCATCATGTTTCTTCTGGGTGAGAGGTAGACCACTTACAAAATCCATGGTGACCCGATCCCATTTCCATTCAGGTATGCGTATAGGCTGTAGCAAACCCGATGGAACTTGATGTTCTGCCTTAACTTGCTGACATATCAAGCATTTAGTCACATAGTCAGCTATGTCCTTCTTCATACCAGGCCACCAATACTGAAGCTTCAAATCATGATACATTTTTGTACTTCCTGGGTGCATAGCATAAACACTGGAATGTGCCTCTTTTAGAATACTGGCCTTCAATTCCCCATCATCTGGTACACACAGTCTTCCTTTGTAGTATAAACACCCATCTATTTTCACTTCATAGTCAATTTCTTTCCCTTCTAGGATTTTTCTCATAATAGCCTTTAGCTTCTCATCTACCTTCTGCCCATCTAAAATCTACTGTAGCAGGTTTGGCCTCACTTGTAACTCAGCCAAAATAGCTCCATCTCGAACCAAAGATAGACAGGCATTCAATGATCTCAAAGCTGTGATGGATTTTCTGCTTAAAGCATCAACAACTACATTTGCCTTCCTAGGATGGTAGTCAATTACACAATCATAGTCCTTCAGGAACTCAATCCATCGCCTTTGTCTAAGGTTGAGCTCCTTCTAGGTTGGCAAGTATTTCAAGCTTTTGTGGTCTGTGTAAATGTAGCACTTTTCACCATACAAGTAATGCCTCCATATCTTTAGTGCGAAGATAATTGCTGCAAGTTCTAAATCATGGGTAGGGTAATTCTGTTCATGTGGCCTTAACTGCCTGGAAGCATAAGCGACCACCTTCCCCTCTTGCATCAATACACACCCTAACCCATTATGAGAGGCATCACTGTAGACCACAAAGTCCTTTCCTGACACTGGCTGTGTTAACACTGTTGCCTCTGTCAACATAGCCTTCAACTTCTCAAAACTAGTCTGACACTTGTCATTCCAGTCAAATCTGACATTCTTGTGTAACAACTAGGTCATTGGAGCAGCTATTAAGGAAAATTCCTTCACAAATCTCCTGTAATACCCAGCTAGCCCCAAGAAGCTTCTGACCTCAGTTGTATTTCTGGGAGGCTTCCATTCCATCACTGCTTCTATTTTCTTGCGATCCACTATAATCCCATCAACTGACACTATGTGTCCAAGGAATGCAATTTCATTTAACCAGAAGTCACACTTTAACAACTTAGCATACAGCTTCTTTTCTCTCAGGGTTTGTAGAACAATCCTCAAATGTTCATCATGCTCTTCCTTGGTCTTGGAATACACCAAAATATCATCAATAAAGACCACTACGAACCGATCTAGGTATGGATGGAAGATACGGTTCATAAGGTCCATAAATGCCGCAGGTGCATTTGTTAGGCCAAAGGGCATCACTAGGAACTCATAATGCCCATATCGGGTCCTGAATGCAGTCTTTGGCACATCTGCATCCTTCACCCTCAACTGATGGTACCCTGATCTGAGATCAATTTTAGAAAATACTCCTGCTCCCTTTAACTGATCAAACAGATCATCAATTCTAGGCAATAGATATTTGTTCTTCACAGTCACTTTATTCAACTGCCGGTAATCGATGCATAACCTCAAAGTCCCATCTTTCTTCTTTACAAACAGCACTGGAGCTCCCCATGGTGACACACTAGAGCGTATGAACCCCTTATCCAGCAACTCCTGTAATTGGATTTTCAGTTCCTTCAATTCTGTGGCTGCCATCCTATAAGGAGCAATAGATATTGGTGTTGTACCCATCAGTGTCTCAATAGAAAATTCAACTTCCCTTTCTGGTGGCAAACCAGGCAATTCTTTAGGGAACACATCTGGGAAGTCTTTTACTGTGGGTATGTCACACAGATCTGGCTTAGCCTGCCTAGTATCCACCACATGTGCTAGGTAGGCTTCACAGCCTTTTCTCATCAGTTTTCTTGCAACTGTGGCTGAGATAACATTGGACAAGAAATCTGTCCTTTCCCCCATAACTATAATCTCATTACCCTCAGGAGTTTTCAAAGAAATTCTCTTCAATTTACAACCAACCATTGGTTGATGACGTGACAACCAGTCCATTCCCAAAATCACGTCAATCTCATGGAAAGGCAACTCAATCAGGTCTGCCAAGAATTTATACCCCTGAATCCTTAACGGGCAACCCTTGTATACTTTGTTCACCACTACACTGTGGCCCAATGGATTAGTGACCAGAATGTCTTGGTCACTCTCCCCTACTAATATCTCCCTTTCTATAGGTAAGTTGATGCAGATGTATGAATGAGTGGATCCTGGATCCACCAATGCATGCACAGATGTGTTGTAGAGGGAGAACGTACCCCTGATGACGTCCGGGGCATCTTGCTCCTCCTGAGCTCTCATGGCATAGGCTCTGGCAGGTGGTCTGCCCTCAGGCCTCTCTGCTGGCTCAGATGCAGGCCTCTGTGATGGTCCCACTGCCTCAGATTTGCCAGATTTCCTACCCCTTTGTGGTGCAAGAGCAGGTCTGTCTGTTTGTGTTGGAGCAGCTGTAGTAGTTCTGCGTGGACAGTTCCTCAGCTAATGCTCTATCGACCCACACCTTAAGCAGGCACCAGTCACTCTCCAACACTCCCCCTTATGCCATTTCAGACAATATGGACATGCAGAAGATGCTGGGGCTGGTCCCCTGAACCCCATCCCTGGAGAGCTGCCCACTGATAGTGTGGACTGACCTCTCCTAGGGGTAAACTATGGCCTAGGCCCCTGAGACTGACCCTGACCTTGTGGTTGACCTGAACTCTGTACAGGTGGACCCTTGAACTTCTTCCCAGATGCAGGAGATGAACTAGACTGACCTGGGCCCCTCTTCTTCTGTCTCTCTCTTCTGGTCTGCTCACTTTTTCTTACTTTTTCAACTTTTATTGCAGCTTCCACTAACTTGGTGAAGTCGGTGATTCCCAAGGCAGTGATCATGATCTTTATGTTGTCATTTAATCCCTCTTCAAATCTCTTACACCTTTCGGCCTCATTAGGGACTATCTCCCTTCCGTAGCGACTCAATCTGACAAATTCCTTTTCATACTCGGCCACTGTCAACTGTCTCTGCCTTAGGTTAATGAATTCCCTTCTTCTTTCTTCTAGATATACACTACCCACATATTTCTTCTTGAATTCGGAGAGGAAGAAGTCCCAAGTTATTACTTCTGGCTGTACCTCACTGGACACCGTATCCCACCATTCATATGCATCATCTTGCAATAGAGATACAGCAGCTTCTAGATTTTGTTCAGGAGTGCAGTGGAGTTGTTTTAAAACTCTGCCTGTTCTGTTCAACCAATTTTCGACTGCAACAGAATCATCTTCTCTCTTGCCGAAGAAGTCCACTGCTCCAAATTTTCTCAATCTTTCCAGGTGTGACTTCGGTTGTGGAGGTGGTGGTGGTGGTGGCATTACCCTAGCCATTTGTTTGAAGAATTCGGCCATTTGCTGGAACACGGCCTGTGGAGGTTGAGCAGGCTCTGATGGAGCTGGTGGAGCAGCTTCTCCCCTACCCCCAGTCTCAGCTACTACAGGTGGAGCATGACTCTCCACTTCCTCCTCAACTGCCCTCTGAGATGTGGGGTCCATATCCTAATCAAAATAACAAAGACAAACAAATCTGCATTAGTGTCACCTCGACTCTTACAAATGCAATGCATACTATGGACTCAATCTAGGCCCAGAAATGCCTAAACTATGCTTTGATACCACTAAATGTGACACCCCTTACCCGTCTACAGTGTAGCCGAGCAAGATATGCCACACAGCGTACCAGAACACCCTATTTTAATTTAATCTTTTTTATTCTTCCTAATTGATTTTTTTTTTCATAGTTATGGAGTATAATTTGTGAAATATAATTCATTTCAGTCATTTATTGAAGTCATAAATTTATTTGAGGTTCCGCAAATTTTATAGAAAATCCGGCAGAGTACCGGTTAAAAATGGAGAAAATAGTTCTTCGGAACCTGTTAAAAACACTTCCAATAATCATTTCTAATCATTCTCAAACTCCAATAATTATCAAAATCTCAATATTTTCCACAACATTTCCATTTCTCAATCATTCATTTCTCATGGTATTCATATATAAGCAATAAATAAATACTCAATTTTCCATTCATAAACACAATTTTCACTATTTACATTAATACCAAAATACATTACATACGTTTCAATTACATATGAGAAAATAAAAGTTAATTACAAAATATCAAAATAAAACCTAGTGTCCTACCAATGCACTGACGTCGGTGAGGTGTCACGGACACTATGCAGAGCTGCAGAAGGTCTCACCCAGTTTGTGGTCTACTGTGCTCTCGGTCAATCTCTCCAGAACCTACGCGTGGCAAAAGCAACGAGCTAAGCAATAATTCTTAGCTGTGCTAATAATAAAATAAAAAGAAATAACATAAAATAAATATGCAGTGAATATATTGATTTCTTATTGCAAATAAATTTTCGATGAGTATTTGTAGTCTTACTTATTTTGTACTTGTTATATTCATTATTTCATTAAATTTGTCCACTTTCATTTTTGGTTGCCCAAGTAACCTATAATGGACGACTGGACTGGATAAAAGGGTAAACTGGCACTGGGTACCAAGTACCTCGGGACATCACACCATCGGTCACGTATGTGTCTCTCCGTGCGCAACAGAACAGCTAATAAGTTGTAATAACATTAGGCACAAGGCCAAGTATCAACACAATGTCAGAATGGCTAAAAGCCATGAAATCACAGAATGGCATAATGCCATGTGCAGTACTGCTAACTGAACCCTATTGGGATGCCAAGCTATCCAAACCAATCTTGTTAGGTATACTAGGGCATTTAACACTTTTAAGTTTCACAATTTTTGGAATTTAAGTTTTAGTGTTACTATTCCATTCATTGATCAACAAAAATGTTGACTTTTGCATAGGCAATACGTACATTGGTTTTAATATCATCAACATACCACATTTTGCATTCAAAATTTGTTGGTATTGGTTGCCAATACCATTTCTAAGCTTAAAGTTAGTTGGGCAGAATTTTCAGTTTTTATGCCTTATATTTACTGTTCCATTGGTCAATTTTGCAGTGGGAATTTGGCAAAATGATCAACATGAAATTTGTTCCTTATTTTGTCTAGTTGAATTTCCTTTTTTGAATCACTCCATTTGGAGTTTTATAGCTCAAGTTATGGTCCAAAAACCACAACTTGCCGGATTGCAATTTTTCTGGACTGACCATATCTATAGTGCAGTGAACAGTGACTATAACTCCCTTGTTGGATAGATTATGGTCATAATTTGGGGTAGATTTCTTCATGAAAGTTGTTGGTCTATATCTTAGCTTGTTGCTGGTAAAATTTCAGGTCAATTGGAACATTCTACACTGAGTTATGGCCAAATGAACAATCACTGTTCATTTGCTCATTCTGCAGAAATAGATTGCAGGTCACCCGGATTGGGGCAAGCTTTTGGTCCACTTGGTTTGGTCTTATGGACATGGTTTCTTCACCAAAGTTGTGCCATTATGTGTCTAGTTTCATGTACAATTGGCCAAACACCAATTGAACCTCTACAATTCAAGTTATGGCTGCCCAAACCTGCTGGACTCATGTCCAATTCTGCAGGTCAGCCATGGGCAGCATACCATTTCAATTCCAATACCACAACAGTCTCCAATTTAAGGTCAAAATTCATCAAATGGTTACTAATTGACCATTAGAATTTAATTTAAACATCTAAGCATTAAATCCTCAATTAAATCTCAAAACCATAACCCTAACAATCCATCACTTTATCTAACATACCCAAATCAACATCTAGCTCAAATATCCTTATCAACAACCATTTCTAAGCTATTTACCTCAAACAAATCAATAATTTCCAAACTCCTCCCATGGCTGCCAAATTTCTTGGTGTTCATACACATATATTTTATTTCAATTCCTTATAATTTCTTACTCAATTTAAGCCTCTAACATGGAATAAAGAGTGAGAGATATGAAAATATGCACTAACCTCTTGTAGCTTAAATCCAAGCTAACGAAGACTTCAATTTTTCTTTACTTTCTTACTCTTTCTTGGCTGCCAAATACTTCTCCTTGGTGTGGGTATAATTTTTAGTAAAGGAAGGATAAGGTTTTGAGGTGAGGAAGCTTAGGAAAATCAACCTTTAAAAGAAAAAAAATGGAGAGAAAGCTTCTTGGCTATGGTGGATGGCAAATGAGGAAGAAGAATTCAGTTTTTCATTTCAATTTTCTGCCCATTTGACTCTTTTTAAGTGGTTTATGGACATGTGTCACAATGTGATTGGGTGAGAGTGTTTAGTGACATAAGCATGAGGTCAAAATTGTAATTTTAATTTATTTTTTTTCTTTTCTTTGCTACTCATTTTCAATTCAATTTTTAGCAATATTTATTCACATTTTATGTCATAATAATTATTTACTTAACTGGACAAGTCGGCCAAAAATCACCTCTGAAGGCGAAATGACCAAAATGCCCTCCGTTTTGCTTAAAAGACTAAAATTGTCTGTACCGATTGAAAAAATTTTCTAAGTATTTTCTTGGCATTCTAATGCCGTAAGAACCTCAATGACCCTTCTCTGGAGTCCCAAAAATTATTTTATAATTTTTCCCCCGGGTCTAGGGCTCCTAGTTGCGAGAACCGTAACTTCTCACTAGGTTACCCATCACTTGGGCACCGGCTCATTTAACTTGGTTGTATTTTATTTCTAAAAATTTTTCTAAATTTTTCTTGTTAATATTTGAGTTAATTATGGTTCCTCACTTTAGTTTAAATATTTTTCTAGACGTTCTAGCTGTCCGGACTGACACCGATCACCGGAACAGTAGAATGTATGGAATTGCTACAGAGAGGGTGTTACATGCCGGCTATAAATTGAAAAAACAATTTTTCTGTATCTATTAAAAAAACTTCTAATAAAATCATCACATCATTGTCAGTCAACCACCAATATATTCTCAACAATTTCTCAAATGACTTCAGTATCTCAAAATTCAATTCATTTCATATCACACTCAATTCAATGAGAAATGCTCACATTTATTACTGAACATAGTTTATAGATAATTACATCAAAAATATAATTACATGAGTTTATAATATACATTACAGAAAATTATAAAATACGAAATACCAAAATACCAAAGTACCAAAAGTGGCCTAATGTCCTACCAAATACACTGCAAATGTGAGGTGACTCTGGACTCCGTGTGCAGATCTAAAAGCTCACCCTGTATGAGGTCTGCTGGACTCCCCAGCTATGTCTCCAGTACCTACGCGTGGCAAAAGCGACGTGCTAATCAATTCTGCTTAGTGGTGACAATATAAAATAAAATAACTAAAATAAAGTAAATATGCAGAATGTGTGTTTACATTTTTGGTAGACTTAATTCCTGATATTTATTACAGTATCATTCGATTAAAATTTGGTAAGATTTATTATCATTGCCCGAGTAACCCTTACTAGTCGACTGGACTAGATAAATGGGTAAACTGGCACTGGGTACTAAGTACTTCGGACCATCACACCATCGGTCACATAGTGTCTCCTGGTGTGCAACAAAACAGCTAATAAGCTGTAATAATTATCAGGGATGAAATCCAAGTATAATATCTCAATCAACATAGCCAAAGGCTATTTTAACACAAAATGGCACGTGAGGCCATAAAACGCAGAATGGCATGAAGCCATATGCAGTACTGCTAACAGAACCCTATTGGCATGCCAACCTATCCAAACCAATCTTGCTAGGTGTACTAGGGCATGTTACACTTTTAAATTGTACAATTCTAGAAATTTAAGTTTAGGTGTTACTATTCATTTCATTAGTCAACTAAAATGTTGACTTTTGCATAGGAAATAGGTACATTGGTTCTTATACTCCCAATATGCCACATTTTGCATTCTAAAATTGTTGGCATTGGTTTCCAATACCATTTCTAAGTTTAATGTTAATTATTCAAAATTTTCAGTTTTCAAGCTTTGTGTTTACTGTTCCATTAGTCATTTTTTTATTGGGAATTTGGCAAAATGATCAACATGAAAGTTGTTCTTTATTTTGTCTAGTTACATTTCCTTTTTTGAATCACTCCATTTGGAGTTTTGTAGCTCAAGTTATGGCCCAAAAACTACAACTGGCCGGATTATAATTTTTTTAGAATTTCTGGACTGACCAAATCTACAATATTTTGAATAGTGAATGCAAGTCACTTTTTGAATATGTTATAGTCATAATTTGGGTTAGGTTTCTTCATGAAAGTTGTAGGTCTATATCTCAGCTTGTTGCTGGTAAAAGTTCAGGTCAATTGGACCTTTCTACACTGAGTTATGATCAAATGACTAACACTACTTATTTGGTCATGTTGCCTAGGCAGAATGCTGGTCACTCGGATTAGGGCAATCTTTAGGTCAACTTGGTTTGGTTTTCTAGGCATGGTTTCTTCACCAAAGTTGTGCCATTATGTGTCTAGTTTCATGCCCAATTTTCCTTACACCAATTAAGCCTCTACAACTCTAGTTATTGCTGCCCAAACCTGCTGGACTCATGCCCAGTCCTGCAGGTTACCAAGGGCAATCACACCAAACTCAATTCCCACTACACAAACCACTTCATTTTTAATTCACACCCAGCCAAATGGTCAATAATTGACCATTAAAACTCTCTTTCACCAAATAGATGAATAAGTCTCAATTTCAAACTCAAACCCTAGCTCAACCATTTAAAACTTGCATTCACTTACCTTTCACTATCCTAACCAATAAATTAATGTTAAGGGCAGCCACTATACCACTTTAATTCTAAGAATTATTCAAAACACTACCAAGTTCAAGGCTGCTAGAATTTAGAGCAAGACATACACATAATGTTTACTAAATTTTCTTGCAAATTTGCATCAATTACCACTCCTTCAACATGAATTTAAAGAGAAAAACAAGTTTAAGTCACTAACCTCTAATGGAATGAAATTCAAACTTGCTAGGGTTCTTCTTTTTCTATTCTTTTTGCTCCCAAAAGATTTACTAAGATGAAAGAATAAGTTTTTGTGTTGGGAAGCTTAGGTTTTAATGGATGAGAACCAAGGAAATCAAGCTTTGCTTTGCTTTGCTTGAAAATGGTGGGCATGGGAGTGAGGTAGGACGGTAAGAAGAAGATGCAAGAGCTTTCTAATTTTTTTTCTTTTCTTTTCTACCCATTAAGTCTTTTTAAACAAATTAGTGCCATGTGTCAACATTTAATTGGGTGGGAGAATAGTAATGACATCATAATGATGTCATAATCCTCATTTTTTCTCATTTTCTATCCTTTTTTTGTCTATTTCATTTCAATTAAATTTTTAACAATATTTATTCACATTTTATGTCATATAAATTATTTATTTAACTGGACAAGTTGGCTAAAAATCATCTCTGAAGACGAAATGACCAAAATGCCCTCCATTGGGCTTAACGAGCCAAAATTGTGTGTACCGATAGAAATTTTTTTTTAAGCATTTTCTTGGCATTCTAATGCCATAAGAAGCTCAATGACCCTTCTCTGGAGTCCCAAAAATTATTTTATAATTTTTTCCTTGAGTTTAGGGTTACTAACGGCTTTCATCGTCACTTCCCCTTCGGGTTACTCATCACTGGGGTTTCGGCTCGTTTAACCTTAGTGTATTTCGTTTCTAAAAATTTTTCCTTGATTTTTATGAGCATTATTTAGTTTCTTTATAACTCCCCACTTTAGTCTAATTATAATTTCAAACATTCTAGCTGCCCAGACCGACATTGGTTACCAGAACAATAGACTGTACAGACTAGCTAAAGTGAGGATGTTGCAACTCTTCCCCTCTAATAAAAATTTCGTCCTTGAAATTTACCTGATGCAAACAGTTGAGGGAACTGTTGCCTCATCGTCTCTTCACTTTCCCAAGTTGCCTCTTTAGTGTTGTGGTGCCTCCAAAGCACTTTTACCAGTGGATTTTGTTTATTTCTCAGTTCCTTCACTTCCCGAGCTAGGATCTGTATAGGTTCTTCTGTATATGTCAAGTCCGATTGGATTTCAATCTCTTCCATGGAGATGACATGTGAAGGGTCTGAACGATATCTTTTCAGCATAGAAACATGGAATACATTATGGATTTTATCCAGTTCTGGTGGTAAAGCTAGTCGATAGGCCTCTGGTCCCACACGTTCAATGACTTCAATGGGCCAATGAACCTAGGGCTTAACTTACCCTTTCTTCTAAACCTCAGTACTTTCTTCCATGGTGAGACTTTGAGAAACACTTTATTGCCAACTGCATACTCTTTCTCTTTTCTCTTCAAGTCGGCATAAGATTTCTATCTATCCGAGGCAACCTTCAAGTTAGCTTTGATTATCTTCATTTTCTCCTCAGTCTGTTTCACCAGGTCTGGTCCTACCAGCTTATCTTCGCCCAATTCAGTCTAACACACTGGGGTTCTATATTTCCTCCCATACAGTGCTTCATACGGACCCATTTGAATGATAGCTTGGTAGCTATTGTTATATGCGAATTGTGCCAGTGGGAGGTATCTATCCCAACTCCCCTCAAACTCAATGACACAACTCCTTAGCATATCCTCCAGGATCTATCACATAATTCAAATTGTTACTGTCATTTCAATTTATTAACTATGAAAATTCAATTCGTTCTTAGGTTTACCTGGATTACTCGTTCTGACTGTCCATCCGTTTGAGGATGAAAAGCCGTGCTAAAGCACAGTTGTGTGCCTAAGGCTTCTTATAACGTTTTCCAGAATCTCGATGTAAACCTTGGGTCTCGGTCAGATATGATGGAAAGTGGGATTCCATGCAGTATAACTATCTCACTGATATATAATTCTGCTAACTTCTCTAGTGAGTAGTTAGTCCTAACTAGCAGAAAATATGCTGACTTCGTCAATCTATCCACCATCACCCATACTGCATCATGCTTCTTCTAGGTGAGAGGTAGACCACTAACAAAATCCATAATGACCCGGTCCCATTTCCATTCAGGTATGCTTATAGGTTATAGCAATCCTGATGGAACTTGATGTTCTGCTTTAACTTGCTGATATGTCAAACACTTAGTCACATAGTCAGCTATATCCTTCTTCATACCAGGCCACCAATAATAAGGCTTCAAATCATTATACATTTTTGTGCTTCCTGGGTGCATAACATAAACACTAGTGTGTGCTTCTTTCAGAATACTAGTCTTTAGTTCCCCATCATCTGGTACACACACTCTTCCTCTGTAGTACAGACACCCATTTGCTTTCACCTAATAATCAGTTTCCTTTCCCTCTGGAATTTTACCCACAATAGCCATCAATTTGTCATCGGACTTCTGCCCATCTTGTATCTGTTATAGTAGGTATGGCCTCACTTGTAACTCAGCCAAAATAGCTCCATTTTGAGCTAAGGACAGACAGGCATTTAATGATCTTAAAGCTATGATGGATTTTCTGCTCAAGGCATCAGCAACTACATTTGCCTTCCCAGGATGATAATCTATCACACAATCATAGTCCTTTAGGAACTCAATCCATCGCCTCTGTCTAAGATTGAGCTCCTTCTGGGTTGGCAAATATTTTAGACTCTTGTGGTTTGTATAGATGTAGCATTTTTCACCATATAAATAATGCCTCCATATCTTCAATGCGAAGATAATTGCTGCTAACTCCAAGTCATGAGTAGGGTAGTTTTGTTCATGTGGCCTTAACTGCCTGGAAGCATAGGCAACCACTTTCCCCTCTTGCATCAATACACACCCAAGCCCATTATGTGAGGCATCACTGTAGACCACAAAGTCTTTTCTCGACACTGGCTGTGTTAACACTGGAACTTCTGTCAACATAGCCTTCAGCCTTTCAAAACTGGGTTGGCACTTGTCGTTCCAGCCAAATTTCACATTCTTGTGCAACAACTTGGTCATTAGAGCAGCTATAAGAGAGAACCCCTTCACAAATCTTATGTAATACCCAGCTAGCCCTAAGAAACTTCTGACCTCAGTTGTATTTCTGGGAGGCTTCCATTCCATCACTGCTTCTATCTTTCTGGGATCCACTCTAATCCCCTCTATTGATACTATGTGTCCAAGGAAAGAGATTTCACTCATCCAGAAGTCACACTTAGACAACTTAGCATATAGCTTCTTTTCTCGCAGGGTTTGCAGAACAATCCTCAAATGTTCATCATGTTCTTCCCTGGTCTTGGAATACATCAGAATATCATCAATAAAGACCACTACAAGCCGATCTAAATATGGATGAAAGATACGGTTCATAAGGTCCATAAATGCTGCTGGTGCATTTGTTAACCCAAACGGCATCACTAGAAATTCATAATGCCCATACTAGGTTTTGAATGCAGTTTTTGACACATCTGCATCCTTTACCCTCAACTGATGATACCCTTGTGACACCCCTTACCCGTCTACAGTGTAGCCGAGCAAGTTATGCCACTCAGTGTGTCGGAGCACCAATTTATGTTTCTATTACAATTTATCCCTTCATAATTCATTTATTTTCAATTTTGATAAATCTGAATTTAATCGCAAATTTTATAGAAAATCCGGCAGGGTGCCTGCTGTAAATTGGAAAAACAGTTCTTCTGAACCTGCTTAAAAACACTTCCAAAATAATTTCCAAATCCAAACTCCATTATATATATTCAAGTCAATCTCAAAATCTCAATCTCAATCACACAATATTATTTTCAAAACTTTTCTGTTTACTTCATCACTTGAAGCATATTCACAAATAATTCTCAACATTTCATTTATCAACATATATAATGCAGAAAATCTCAATAATATGAAATTTCATATATTTACATTAATACATAATTACAGGAGTTTATAGTTACAATCCAAATTAATACAAAATGCCAAAATACAAAATACTCCCAAAATCCTACGTCCTACCATATGCACTGCAGGTGTGAGATGACTCGGGACTCCGGATGCAAATCTGAAGGCTCACCCGGCCTGATGTCTACTGGGCTCACCAGCTAGGTCTCCAGTACCTGCGCATGGCAAAAGCGACGCGCTAAGCAATTCTGCTTAGTGGTGACAATATAAAATAAAATAAAATGAAATAAAATAAAATAAAACAAAGATGCAGAATGTGTGTTTACAATTTTTGGTAGACTTAACTTCTGATACTATTTGCATTATTATTCAATTAAAATTTTGGTAAGGTTCTTTAACATTGCCCAAGTAACCCATACTAAGTGATTGGACTGGATAAATGGGTAAACTGGCACTGGGTACTAAGTACCTCGGACCATCACACCATCGGTCACATTGTGTCTCCCGGTGTGCAATGTACTAATAAGTCGTAATAATGATCGAGTTAAAACCCAAGTATATCAACTCAAATAACATAGCCAAAGGCTATTATTTCCTGAATGGCATGGGAAAGCCATGAAACACGTAATGGCATAAAGCCATATGCGATCGCTAACAGAATCCTATTGGCATGCCAAGCTATCCAAACCAATCTTGTTAGGTATACTAGGGCATTTTACACTTTTGAGTTTTACAATTTTTGAATTTCAAGTTTTGGTGTTACTATTCACTTCATTAATCAATCAAAATGTTTATTTTTGCATAGACAATAGGTACATTGGTTTTAATACTCCCAACATACCACATTTTGCATTCAAAATTTGTTGGTATTGGTTGTCCATACCATTTCTAAGCTTAATGCTAATTGAGCAGAAATTTCAGTTTTCTTGCTTCATTTTTACTGTTTTATTAGTCATTTTTTTAGTGGGAATTTGGCAAAATGATCAACATGAAAGTTGTTTCTTATTTTGTTTAGTTGAATTTCCTATTTTGAATCACTCCATTTGGAGTTTTTTAGCTCAAGTTATGGTCCAAAAATCACAACTGGCCGGATTAAAATTTTTCTGGGCTGACCATATCTACAGTGCAGTGAACAGTGACTGCAACTCACTTGTTGGATAGGTTCTGGTCATAATTTTGGGTAGGTTTCTTCATGAAAGTTGTTGGTCTATATCTTAGCTTGTTGTTGGTAAAATTTCAGGTCAATTGGACCTTTCTACATTGAGTTATGGCCAAATGAACAATCACTTTTCATTTGGTCATTCTGCAGAATCAGACTGCAGGTCACTGACTGGAACTCACTTATTGGATAGGTTCTGTTCATAATTTGGGATAGATTTCTTCATGAAAGTTGTTGGTCTATATCTTAGCTTGTTTCTGGTAAAATTTCAGGTCAATTGGACCTTTCTACATTGAGTTATGGCCAAATGAATAATCACTGTTCATTTGGTCATTCTGCAGAATCAGACTGCAGGTCATTGACTGCAACTCACTTATTGGATAGGTTATGTTCATAATTTGGGGTAGGGTTCTTCATGAAAGTTGTTGGTCTATATCTAATCTTATTTTTGGTAAAATTTCAGGTCAATTGGACCTTTCTACATTGAGTTATGGCCAAATGAACAGACTGTCCATTTGGTCATTCTGCAGAAACAGCCTGCAGGTCACTAGGATTTGAGCAAGCTTTTGGTCCACTTGGTTTGGTTTTATGGGCATGATTTCTTCATGAAAGTTGTGCCATTATGTGTCTAGTTTCATATCCAATTGGCCTTGCACCAATTGAACCTCTACAATTCAAGTTATGGCTGCCCAAACCTGCTGGACTCAAGTCTAATTCTGCAGGTCACTCTATTCTGCAGGTCCCTTTAATGGCAGCCACACCAAACCCAATCCCATCGCTCAACACACTTCATTTTTAATTTAAACAGAACTAAATGGTCACTAATTGACTATTAAATCTCACTTTCATCATTACATGCTCAAAGTCCCATTTTTCCACCCCAAACCCTAACCCTAACATCTCAAATCATGCATTTAACTTGCATTTCATCAATCCACTTAGTAAATACATGTTGTGGGCAGCCATAATGGTCTTTTAATTTCATTAAACTCAACCCAATCAAACCCTAACCATGGCTTCCCAAAATCTAGGGTTTCCATCCAAATGGTATTCAATAATTTTTCTTTGCAATTCACACTTATTCAAGTCCCTAAACATGTATTCAAAGTAAAAAATTTAGGGTTAGGTCACTAACCTTTGTTGGAGAGTTTCCCTCGCTTAGAAAAATTCTTGATTTTTCTTTCTTTTTGCTGCCCAAAGTGTCCTCAAGGTGCTAGGTTAATTTTTTTGTGAAGAAGGCTAGGGTTTTGGAGTGAGATTTGGTGAGGTTGGGAGCTTGGGTGAGCTTTAATGGAGTTTCTTCTTCTTCTCTCTCTCTCTCTCCACGTTTTTTGCTGCCCCAAAGGTTGAAGAAGTCTGATTTTTTTGTTCCATTTCCAGCCCATTTGTCTCTTTTAAGTGAGCTTATGCCATGTGTCAACATTGGGTTGGTTGGGAGAATTTTAAATGACTTCATGGTGATGTCATAAATCTATTTTCTTTCATTTTTACTCCATTTCTTGTCTATTTAATTGCAATTAAATTTTTAACAATATTTAATCATATTTTATGTTATATAAATTATTTATTTAACTGAACAAGTTGGCCCAAAAATCATCTCTGAAGATGAAATGACCAAAATGTCATCCGTTTGGCTTAACGGGCCAAAATTGTCTTTACCGATTGAAAATTTTTTTTTTAAGTATTTTCTTGGCATTCTAATGCCATAAGAACCTCAATAACCCTTCTCTGGAGTCTCAAAAATTAATTTATAATTTTTTTCCCTGGGTCTAGGGCTCCTGGTTGCGAGAACCGCAACTTCTCACTAGGTTACCCATCGCTAGGGCACCGGCTCATTTAACTTGGTTGTATTTTATTTCTAAAATTTTTTCTAAATTTTTCTTATTAATATTTGAGTTAATTATGGTTCCTCACTTTAGTTTAAATATTTTTTTTTTCTAAACGTTCTAGCTGTCCGGACCGACACTGGTCACCGGAACAGTAGACTGTACGGATACAACCCTGATTTGAGATCAATTTTTGAAAATACACCGGTTCCCTTCAAGTGATCAAACAGATCATCAATTCTGGGCAATGGATATTTATTCTTCACAGTTACTTTGTTGTCGATAATCAATACACAATCTCAAGGTTCCATCCTTCTTCTTCACAAACAGCACCGGAGCTCCCCATGGTGACACACTGGGGCATATGAACCCCTTATCGAGTAACTCCTACAACTGAATTTTCAACTCCCTCAATTCAGTGGGTGCCATCCTATAAGGGGCAATAGAAATCGGTGCTATACCCGGCATTACCTCAATAGCAAACTCGACTTCCCTTTCTGGTGGTAAACCAGGCAACTCTTCAGGAAATACATATGGGAAGTCTCTTACTATGGGTATATCACACAGGTTTGGCTTAGCCTGCCTAGTATCAACCACATGTGCTAGGTAAGCTTCACAGCCTTTTCTTATCAATCTTCTTGCAACTGTGGCTGAGATAACATTAGACAGGAAATCTGTCCTTTCACCCATAACAGTAATCTCATTATCCTCAGAAGTTTTCAAAGAAATCCTCTTCAATTTGTAGTCAACTATTGCTTGATGATGTGATAACCAGTCCATTCCCAAAATCACATCAAACTCGTGGAAGGGTAATTCAATTAGGTATGCCGAGAATTCATACCCTTGAATCCTCAACGGGCAACCTTTATACACCTTATTCACTACCACACTGTGGCCTAGTGGATTTGTGACCAGAATGTCTTGATCACTCTCCTCTACTGGAACTCCCCTCTCTACGGGTTGTTTGATGCAGATACGTGAATGAACGGATCCTGGATCCACCAATGCATGTACAAAAGTGTTGTAGAGGAAGAACGTACCCCTGATGACATCCAGGGCATCTTGCTCCTCCTGACCTCTGATGGCATAGGCCTTGGCAGGTACTCTAGTCTTTGGCCTCTCAGCTGATTCAGATGCAGGCCTCAGTGATGGACCAGCTGCCTCAGATTTACCAGGTTTTCTACCCCTTTGTGGTGCAGGAGCAGGTCTGTTAGTTTGTGTTGGAGCAACTGTAGTAGTTCTCTTCGGACAATTCTTGATCTGATGTTTTATAGATCCACACCGTAAGCATGCACTAGTCACTCGACAACAGTCCCCCTTATGCCACTTCTGGCAGTACGGACATGCAGAAGATGCTAGGGTTGTCCCCTAAACACCATCCCTGGAGAGCTGCCCACTGATGGTGTGGACTGGCCTCTGCTAGGTGTAAACTGTGGTCTGGGCCCCTAAGACTGACCCTGACCTTGTGGTTGTCCTGAACCCTGAGCAGGAGGACCCTTACTCTTCTTACTGGGAGCAAAAAATGTACTGAACTGACCTGGACCCCTCTTCTGCTGTCTTTCCCTTCTATTTTGTTCATTTATTTGGACTCTTTCTACTTTCGTTGCAGTATCACCTGGCTTAGCAAAATTCGTAATCTCCAACGTTGTTATCATGACCTTGATATTGTCATTGAGCCCTTCTTCGAACCTTCTGCACCTTTCTGCCTCTGTAGGGACTATCTCCCTCCCATATCGGCTCAGTCTGACAAACTCACACTCATACTCTACCACTGATAATTGCCTCTATCTCAGACTAATAAATTCTCTTCTTCTCTCTTCTAAATATACTTTACTGATATATTTCTTCCTGAACTCTGTGAGGAAGAATTCCCAGGTGATCCGTTTTAGTTGCACCTCACTGGTTACTGTGTCCCAGCACTGATATGCATCATCCTGAAGTAGGGACACAATACCCTCCAGGTTCTGCTCGGGGGTGCAATTAAGCTGTTTCAGCACTCTGATTGTTCTATCCAACCAATTTTCTACTGTCATGGGATCATCCTCCTTCTTCCCAAAGAAATCCACAGCCCCATGTTTTCGCAGTTTCTCTATATGCGACTTCTGTGGTGCTGGTGGAGGTTGTGGTTGTAGTTATGGTGGTGGAATTGCCCCCATCATTTGCTGGCAAAACTCAGTCATTTGCTGAAATAGTGCAAACTGAGGTTGGGCAGGTGCCTCAGCTGCTGGTGGAGCAGATTCTCCCCTGCCTCCAAATTCAGCCCTTGGTGGAGCATGACTCTCCACCTCTTCATCAACTGCTCTTTGAGAAGTAGGATCCATATCATATTCAAAGTAAGAAAACAAACAAATCTGCATCAGTATCACCTCAACACTTACAAATGCAATGCAATGGTATGCACTCTATCTAGGCACAGAAACACCTAAACCGATGCTCTGATACCACTAAATGTGACACCCCTTACCCATCTACAGTGTAGCTGAGCAAGATATGCCACACAGTGTGCCGGAGCACCAAATCATATTTCAATTCAATTTACCCTTTTTACTTATTTATTTACAATTTTTTATTAATCTGAATTTTTTCACAAATTTTATAGAAAAACTGGCAGAGTGCCTGCTGTAAATTGGAAAAATAATTCTTCTGAATCTGTTAAAAACACATCCAATAAAATCATCACATCATTCTCAGTCAACCACGAATATATTCTCAACAATTTCTCAAATGACTTCAGTATCTCAAAATTCAATTCATTTCATATCACACTCAATTCAATGAGAAATGCTCACATTTATTACTAAACATAGTTCATAGATAATTACATAAAAAAAAATAATTACATGAGTTTATAATATACATTACAAAAGTTTACAAAATACGAAATACCAAAATATCAAAATACCAAAAGTGGCCTAATGTCCTACCAAATACACTGCAATTGTGAGGTGACTCTGGACTCCGTGTGCAGATCTGAAAGCTCACCCTGTATGAGGTCTGCTGGACTCCCCAGCTATGTCTCAAGTACCTGCACATGGCAAAAGCGACGCGCTAAGCAATTCTGCTTAGTGGTGACAATATAAAACAAAATAACTAAAATAAAGTAAATATGCAGAATGTGTGTTTACATTTTTGGTAGACTTAATTCCTGATATTTATTGCAGTATTATTCGATTAAAATTTGGTAAGATTTATTATCATTGCCCGAGTAACCCTTACTAGTCGACTGGACTGGATAAACGGGTAAACTGGCACTAGGTACTAAGTACCTCGGACCATCACACCATCGGTCACATTGTGTCTGCTGGTGTGCCACAGAATAGCTAATAAGCTGTAATAATTATCGGGGATGAAATCCAAGTATAATGCCTCAATCAACATAGCCAAAGGCTATTTTATCACAAAATGGCACGTGAGGCCATAAAACACAGAATGGCATAAAGCCATATGCAGTACTGCTAATAGAACCCTATTGGCATGCCAACTTATCCAAACCAATCTTGCTAGGTGTACTAGGGCATGTTACACTTTTAAATTGTACAATTCTAGAAATTTAAGTTTAGGCGTTACTATTCATTTCATTAGTCAACTAAAATGTTGACTTTTGCATAGGCAATAGGTACATTGGTTCTAATACTCCCAATATACCACATTTTGCATTCTAAAATTGTTGGTATTGGTTGCCAATACCATTTCTAAGTTTAATGTTAATTGTTCAAAATTTTCAGTTTTCAAGCTTTGTGTTTACTGTTCCATTAGTCATTTTTACAGTGGGAATTTGGCAAAATGAGAAACATGAAAGTTGTTCCTTATTTTGTCTAGTTACATTTACTTTTTTGAATCACGCCATTTGGAGTTTTATAGCTCAAGGTATGGCCCAAAAACCACAACTAGCCGGATTATAATTTTTCCAGAATTTCTGGATTGACCAAATCTATAATAGTTTGAATAGTGAGTGCAAGTCACTTTTTGAATATGTTATGGTCATAATTTGGGTTAGGTTTCTTCATAAAATTGTAGGTCCATATCTCAGCTTATTGCTGGTAAAATTTTAGGTCAATTGGACCTTTCTACACTGAGTTATGATCAAATAACTAAACAGTGTTCATTTAGTCATTTTGCCCAGGCAGAATGCAGGTCATCCGGATTAGGGCAATCTTTAGGTCAACTTGGTTTAGTTTTATGGGCATGGTTTCTTTACCAAAGTTGTGCCATTATGTGTCTAGTCTCATGTAAAATTGCCCTTACACCAATTAAGCCTCTACAACTCCATTTATTGCTTCCCAAACCTGCTGGACTCATGCCCAGTCCTGCAGGTCACTAAGGGCAGCCACACCAAACTCAATTCCTACTACACAAACCACTTCATTTTTTATTCACACATAGCCAAATGGTCAATAATTGACCATTAAAACTCTCTTTCACCAGATACATGAACAAGTCTCAATCTCAAGCTCAAACCCTAGCTCAACCATCTCAAAACTTGCATTCACTTACCTTTCACTATCCTAACCAATAAATTAATGTTAAGGGCAGCCACTATACCACTTTAATTCTAAGAATTCTTCAAAACACTACCAAGTTCAAGGCTGCTGGAATTTAGAGCAAGACATACACATAATGTTTACTAAATTTTCTTGCAAATTTGCATCAATTACCACTCCTTCAACATGAATTTAAAGAGAAAAACAAGTTTAAGTCACTAACCTCTAATGGAGTGAAATTCAAACTTGCTAGGGTTCTTCTTTTTCTCTTCTTTTTGCTGCCAAAATATTTACCAAGATGAAAGAACAAGTTTTTGTGTTGGGAAACTTAGGTTTTAATGGATGAGAACCAAGGAAATCAAGCTTTGGTTAGCTTGAAAATGGTGGGCATGGGAGTGAGGTAGGACGGCAAGAAGAAGATGCAAGAGCTTTCTGATTTTTTTTTCTTTTCTTTTCTGCCCATTAAGTCTTTTTAAACAAATTAGTGCCATGTGTCAACATTTGATTGGGTGGGAGAATAGTAATGACATCATAATGATGTCATAATCCTCATTTTTTTCTCATTTTCTATCCTTTTCTTGTCTATTTAATTTCAATTAAATTTTTAATGATATTTATGCACATTTTATGTCATATAAATTATTTATTTAACTGGACAAGTTGGCCAAAAATCATCTCTGAAGACGAAATGACTAAAATACCCTCCGTTGGGTTTAACGAGCCGAAATTGTGTGTACCAATAGAAAAATTTTTCTAAGCATTTTCTTGGCATTCTAATGCCATAAAAAGCTCAATGACCCTTCTATGGAGTCCTAAAAATTATTTTATAATTTTTTCCCCTCGTTTAGGGTTGCTAACGGCCTTCACCGTCACTTCCCCTTCGGGTTACTCATCACTGGGGTTTCGGCTCGTTTAACCTTAGTGTATTTCGTTTCTAAAAATTTTTCCTTGATTTTTATGAGCATTATTTAGTTTCTTTATAACTCCCCATTTTAGTCTAATTATAATTTCAAACATTCTAGCTGCCCGGACTGACATTGGTCACCGGAACATTAGGCTGTACGGACTAGCTAAAGTGAGGATGTTACACTTTTAGGCTTAGTGTTCTTCATAAAAATTGTTGCCCTATGTCATATGGTTACTCAGAATTTTGGATTGCAATTTTTCAAGTTTTTTAGAATTAATTATAGCCAAATCACTAGCCTGGACTCATGTAGCCTATGCCAACAGGATTCCAGTTCGGGTCAGTGGCTTTGACTCAACCTTTAGGATTCTTACATACATAATTTGAGGAAAGTGTCTGAAACAAGGTTGGAGCCCTATTTCTTTGGTTTTCAGAATAATATGGGTCATCCCAATTGGAGTTTCCTTGTGGGAGATATGACTAAAAGACTGTTCTGGGGTCAAGTGGTCACTTAGGTAATTTCCAGAATTTGCATATTAAATTGACCTAGCTAATTGACCTATTTCCCTTGATTTTTGGGTTTTGTTCAAAATACCATTATTATAGATTTATGTCTTGTGGAAATTGTGACACTAGTTTCATTGTATTTGCATTTTTGTTGACCAAGTTATGGCCTTTTTGCTAAAACTGGTCAGGTAAGCCTATGTCCAGCAATTTTTGGACAATATGGTTCTGGATAGTTGGGTGACTTAACTTGGGCAAGCAACTTAGTTTGGTTAGAAGAATTTTTGGGCTCTGTGTTCTTCATAAAAGTTGTAGTCCTATGTCTAATCTTTCTAATGGTATAAAATTCAAGTCATTTGGATCTGTCTAGAAAGAGTTATGACCAAATGAATGTGTACTGTTCATTTGGTCATTTTTCTGGGTTCATTATATGGTCAGCCGGATTGGGACAGTAATTAGGTCAAGTTATGGACAGAGTTTGGGCATGGTTTCTTCATGAAAAATGGATCATTTTAGGTCTATTTTGACCTCTAACTAGCCTCATACCAATTGGAGCAAAACAAATTCAATCATGGCTTAAAACATACACTGGATTATAAAGTCCTATGCCTGCAAAGAAATGTACACTTCTAAATTTCATTTCGTCCAACTCCCAAACTACAAATTGGCATTCACTGCACTTATAAACATCATCAACTCATCTCAAGAAAGTCAAATTCTAGCAATTATACAAAATCTCCAATAGTTAGGTCAAAACCCTAACTCAAATTGTCAATCTCAAATATACACATGCAATCAAATTTCTAGTACATGTAACTTCATCACTCAACATATAACTCACATCTACTTATTCATGAACATCAAAAATCACCATTTACATGCATGAAGTTATCAAACTCCCATGTTTCCCAAGGCTGCCAAATTCTAGGGTTCTCAAACACTCATGATTTTCTTCATATTTCTTATCATACCAACCCATTTCAATATGCTTAGCATGATTAAAGAAGAGAGGTAAGATAAATCATGCACTAACCTTGTTCAAGAATTTTCCAAGCTTGAAAATCTTCTATATTCTCCTTTCTTTTTGCCACTACTAGCTTCTCCAAGATGAAAGATTAAGGTTTAATGTTGGGACTTATGAAATTTAGGGTGAGATTGGCTAGAGAAATCAAGCTTGAAAGCTGGAAAAGTGAAGGAAGAAAACTCCCATGGAGTTTCGGCCTCAAGGGAAGAAATGGGAAGAAGATGGCTTTTGATTAATGAATTTTGTCCTTATATAGTCCCATTTATGCTAATAAAAATTTATTTATTAATTATAATAAATATAATTTTAACATTTCTAATAATTCCCTTTATGTTCCTTTAATTACTTTACATATAGCTTTATGTTTTCATGAAATTTTTAAAATTTTAATGTCACTCATTTTAATGGACATTTAGGTCAAAAGTCAATTCTAAGTGCCAATGACCAAAATGCCCCTCTTCGGGTTATAGTCCAACTTTTTTAATAATACTGATTAAATCCCTGACACGATAGTTTCTTTAATTTTTATACTGTCTAATTCATTTTTTATTTTCATTTGTACCAATTAACTAAATTTTCCTGAATTTTCTTTGACATTTTGAATGTCATTTGTACTTTAGTAAACCTTTAATTAAGTTCTAAAAAATATTTCCTAGGGTTCCTCACGGGTCTGGGGTCAGTAACTGACTTCTCAGTTACTTTCCAGTAAGGTCACCCATTGCCGTAGTCTCGGCTCCTTTAATCTAGTTACATTTTATTTCTTTTATTTTTCTTTAATTTTTCTTGGTCTTTATTTCATCAATTTATGTCTCATCACCCTTGTTTAAGTGTAGTTCCAGACATTCTAGCTGTCTGAACAAACATTAGTCGTCGAAACAGTAGGATATACGGACTACCTAAGGTAAGGGTGTAACAATTTAGGTCCATGAAAGACCTTCAAAATTCATGCCACATAAAATAACAATTAGTTTTATCGAACCTATCTTTGGCAATGTCCAAATGCAAGTAAATAGAAAATACTGATACTAATGACCAAGTAACATTCTTTCTTATGAACTCCTCTTGTGCCTATGGAAAAATTTTAAAATATAATGGTGAAAGTGTATCACTTGTATATACAATAGTTGCATTAAATAAATTCATGCCACATAAAATAACAATTTGTTTTACCGAACATATTTTGCAACGACTCAAACTAGGGGGCTGTTATTGGCGCTAGAGATTGGGTTAGCTTAAGGTTGTCAGAACCCGTTGTAAGCTTAAAAACCTGTTAAACATAAACATTTTCCTATATGTCACAATCCAAGCATACTCTAAATGTAACACCCCCTGCCCAATTTACAGTGAAATCAAGCAAGGAATGCCACATTCTGTGCATGGAGCACCTAAACTTGTATTTGAACAATTTACTTAATTTATGTTTACTTTTAATTTTTAATCATAAATTTCAAAGGGAAAAACTGCAAGAGTTTCCCCTAAACTTTTAACATCCACCTACTAATAACACCAATTAATAATCATATTTTCAATTGCAACAATATTGCTAATCAACTCTCATCATACTTGTAATCATATTCATTTCCTCATCATATGTAAATATTTGCATAACATGTATTCAGACATAAATTGGTAAATGTGACAAAGTATGTTTATACTTAATTTACAGTCATCCAAAATAAATTTACATCAAGTATTTTGATGCATGATAATTAGATTACAAAAATGACTGACCAAAATTGCATCTAGTGTTGGTAGTGCATCTACCACAAAGTCCAAGTATGAGGTGACTTAAGACTTTTCTGTAGATCCACTTCCTCTTCTCCTATCTCTGGTTATCTACTCTTTACCTTCTGTACCTACACGAGGAAAAACCTATGCACTAAGCTTCACAGCTTAGCGATGCAGTAATAATTTAAAAAGAATAAAAGCAGAAATTGTATATATATCATAAGAGATTTTATAAATAATGCTCAAGGTTTAACATAGTTCTTATTATATTTATATGCATTTTCTTAATTAAAATCCCATTTTAAGATTTGTCATGTGCCTATAATAACCTATGATAGAACTATAAGGACTGGATATGAGACTCTTAGTACTAGACACTCGATGCTTCTGACCGATTTAACAATGGGCACTCGGTGCCTCTATATAACTATTTGGATATGGAGCTCCCGGTATTGAACACTCGGTGTCTCTGACCGGTCCAACAATGGGCACTCGGTGCCTCTAATAGACATTTTTCAATCTAGTAATATAATTAATGCAGTACTACTAATGATGTCCCTTGTTGGCATGCCAATCTATCAAAAACTATAATTCACTATTTAGGTTTACCTGGGCTTAATAACGTAATTATCATTTCTTTTTTGCACATGATGTAATCAACAATACTTGTATGTGTTAGTAGTATGCCTTAGAGCATATCATTTAGTATGTATCTTGTACATGTTTTATTAATAAAAGGCACTTTCACTTTTTTCGTTTACATAACATATTTATGTGTAAAAGAAAAGGTCCATTGATATTTTGTTAGAAATTCTATTCTTAAGATGTTAAGAATATGAGTGACATTATTTCTAGCACAAAGTATCATAAATTAATTCACAATCGAGGATACTTCACAATAAGGACATGACTTATCCAGAAAGATTGTAATCATGTTTGTTCCCAAGTTATTTATATGAGATGTAAATAAGATGGAATGGTGAGTCTCATGCCATATAACAAACATGATAGGTATAAATGATAATTAGGCCGAACCAGTGACATTTATGATAGGCATATAGAGTTTACTCTTGTTAATGTATTGTCATAAATCATATCAGTGCATATAATCTTTAGACCTGAGATAGTACAGTTATCTTATATATAGGTGACTTGAGTTTGATACTGCTTTCATATTTGTACTGTGTATGGGTATATGGGCATGTGTTGGCTCCTACTAATTATATATGGACGTAGGTATTGATCAAGATAGAATATGTTACGCTAAGTAAATAGGGATAAAATCCTATGTTCATTTAATTGTTCTTGATGTTTCAAGTTTCTGGCCAGGACAGATAGATTTAATAAGAAAAGAGTTTCTGATGAGAAAATCTTTTTAATCAAGAACTGAAATTAAAAGAGAATATAATATTCATAGCAAATGGGGTTTGACATAAACCATGACTCCAGCTTGAATTGGGATTTTGTAACAGAGAGATTCTAGTGCATGGTAACATATGGTTAAAGGTTCATTTAAGATATTCCTTATTACTAATTGGGTGGCCATGGCATGCTATGCTACGTGTTAACCATGGTCTATGAGGTGCATAAAATGATTTAGAGAAATCATTTATGGTAAGAAATAGTTCTAATGATATTAAGAGTTAATATCATATCTCATTGCCAATTAGTGATGAGCCTAGTGAGCCACACACATACACAAGTAATCACCAAGTTTAAAGTGATTTAATTAATTAATTAAAGAGTTTAATTGATTAATTAAATAGGTTTGGTTTGCAATTAGATTGCAAAGTCCCTAGCATGGCTTGAAACCAAATCTAGGTTATTAGATGTATAGTATAAGTTAAATTTATATTTAAAGTGTTTAAATATGAATTTAATTATGAGAAATTAATTAATAGAGATTAATTAATTAATTTATATTTGATATAAATTGATTAGAAGAAGAGAAATAACTATTTTGGGTTGAGAACTCAAAATTAAAACGTAGGGGTATTTTGGTCATTTCACAGGGTGACATGTGGCACCATGAGATGGTAACACATGGTACTGCACATAAGCTTGCCGATTGTCTTTTAATCATGTAAGATGATCAAAGTTAAAATTAAATCTAAGTTTAACACTTGGCACAATGTGATTGGGTCAATTAAACTAAGAGCCAATTATAAGGTGACATCTGGCAAGAGTTTTAAGTGGTGACCTAGCTATATAATGTGTTGTTATGAAAGAGTAAAATAACAAGCTGCTGCTCTTCATACGTGCCGCCACCCTTGGAGTGCTCTTCCTCTCTTCTTCTTCATCTCTCATCAATTCAAAGTGAATTGCCAACATTTTCTTGAATTAAAATTGCTAGAAATCATTTCTAGTGTCCTGTATACATTTGTAATCTCTCCGAAGGCAAAACCTGAATTTCTAATTGATTAGAAAGGCTTGAGAATCTATTCAAGGGGCTGCCATTGGTGATCTTAGTGTGGACAAGCTAAAGGGACAACATCTGGTGTCCTAGGTGCATCCCAAATGTACCAAATACAACCACAGTGCATCAAAAGGTTAGTGCACTTGTTCTTGATTTAATCTAGGGTTCTAATGAATTAATCTATTAATTCTAAATTCTTAAATGGCAAATGTAGATCCAAAAACATATTAAAAGAGTTTTAATATGCTGTTTAACATTGAAATCAAATAGATAAAAATGAATCTTGCATGATGCATGAGACCCTAGAGGAAAAATTTTTGAATTCAATGATCCAAACTTACGCTTTTTATGCTTCCGCTCCTTCAATTGGTATAAGTGCCACTATATTTGCCATTTAGATTGTTGATTATATGATTTAATTGTGTGATTTGATCATGAGATAATTGTTTCATTGCTGGTTGGACCAACATGGTGGCGGCATGCTTGTTTGGAGTTACCATGGGTGGCGACGTCCATGGTTGTTCAAACCTAGGGTGCGCATGGCTGTTTGGGCTTGAATGTGGGCTTTGTTTCAAGGCCCATAATTAGGCCCATGACTAATTAAAGTGTTTAATTAGGAGTTTTAATCACACAATTAAATTTTGATTCAAATATGAATTTTTAAATTTGTTTAAATGTGATTCAAATCTGAATTTTTAAATTTGTTTATATGTGATTCAAATCTAAATTTTTAAATTTGTTGGAACCATATTCAAATCTGGATTTTTAAGTTGAATATGAGATATTCAATTTAATTTAAGTATGTATGTTTTATTTAATTGTTAAATAATGATATGCATGATGGATAATTATGGACAATAAAAGATCAATGTGATTGGATTTATTTCTTTTATGTTTCTTTAGATTGTAAATTAATTAATTTATTTTAATTTATTTTGGGCATGTATTATAAAGGTTTTAATATTTTTTTGGTTGTAATTTCATTTATTTAGTTCCTGTAAATTCGCCTTGGCATGCCAAGGATTACTATGTAATTGGATTGCAAGAAGATCAAGGAGGTCAAGAGCATTTGTGGGACTAGTTGGGAGGAATTCAAGATAAAGTGTTGATTATGTACTCCTTCAGCAACTCTTGTAATATGAATGAATAAAATGCACCTAGGAATGCCCTGATTCAATTCTTAGTGGCTCAGAATTGAATCCCTTAAAAAGTCCATGATCATAACATATTTATTGTTTATCCATGAATGCATGAGATGTATGGGAATGTATGCAAGTATATGATATATGCATGCTAAATGGATAATGTGCAAAGTGAGACCATAATAGTGTTAGTAGTATGCCCTAGAGCATATCATTTAGTATGTATCTTGTACATATTTTTAATAATAAAAGGCATTTCCACTTTTCCGTTTACATAATATATTTATGTGTAATAGAAAAGGTCCATTGATATTTTGTTAGAAATATTATTCTTAAGTTGTTAAGAATATGAGTGACAATATTTCTAGCACAAAGTATCATAAATAGGTTCACAATCGAGGATACTTCATAATAAGGACATGACTTATCCAGAAAGATTGTATTCATGTTTGTTCCCAAGTTATTTATATGAGATATAAATAAGATGGAGTGGTGAGTCTCATGCCATATAACAAACTTGATAGGCACTTATAAATGATAAGTAGGCCGAACAAGTGACACTTATGACAAGCACATGGAGTTTACTCTTGTCAATGTTTTGTCATAAATCATATCAGTGCATATAATCTTTAGACCTGAGATAGCACAGTTATCTTGTATATAGGTAGTTTGAGTTTGATACTGCTTTCATACTTGTACTATGTATGGGTATATGGGCATGTGTTGGCTCCTGCTAGTTATATATGGAGGTAGGTGTTGATCAAGAAGGAATATGTTCCTCTAAGTAAATAGAGATAAAATCCTATGTTCATTTAATTGTTCTTGATGTTTCAAGTTCCTGGCCAGGACAGATAGATTTATTCAGAAAAGAGTTTCTGATGAGAAAAATCTTTTAATCAAGAACTGGAATTAAAAGAGAACATAATATTCATAGCAAATGGAGTTTGACATAAACCATGACTCCAGCTTGAGTTGGGATTTTGTAACAGAGAGATTCTAGTGCATGGTAACATATGATTATAGGTTCATTTAAGGTAAATCTTATTACTAATTGGGTGGCCACGGCATGCTATGCTAGGTGTTAACCATGGTCTATGAGGTTCATAAAATGATTTAGAGAAATCATTTATGGTAAGAAAGAGTTCTGATGATATTAAGAGTTGATATCATGTCTCATTGCCAATTAGTGATGAGCCTAGTAAGTCACACACATACACAAGTTATCACCTATTTAAATATGATTTAATTAATTAATTAAAGAGTTTAATTGATTAATTAAATAGATTTGGTTTGCAATTAAATTGCAAAGTCCCTAGCATGACTTGAAACCAAATCTAGATTATTGGATGTGTAGTATAAATTAAATTTATATTTAAAGTGTTTAAATATGAATTTAATTGATGAGAAATTAATTAATAGAGATTAATTAATTAATTTATATTTGATATAAATTAATTAGAAGAAGAAAATAATTATTTTGGGTTAAGAACTCAAAATTAAGACACAGGGGCATTTTGGTCATTTCACAGTGTGACACGTGGCACCATGAGATGGTGACACATGGCATAACACATAAGCTTGCCAAATGTTTTTTGATCATGTAAGATGATTAAAATCAAGATTAAATATAGGTTTGACACTTGGCACAATGTGATTGGGTCACTTAAACCTAGAGCTAATCAAAAGGTGACATGTAGCTAGGGTTTAATGTGTTAACCTAGCTATTTAAGTATGGTTATGAAAAGAAAACATAACCAGCAGCCTCTCCTCTCAATTGTCACGCCACTTTGAGCCTCTCCAGCTTTTTCTCTTCATCTCTCATCAATTCAAAGAGATTAGCCATCAATCTCTTGAATTAAGAACACTAGAAATTGTTTCTAGTGTCCTGTTTACATCTCTAATCTCTTAAAAGGTAGAACTTGAATTTCTAATTAATAGAAAAGGCTTTAGAAGCTGTTCAAGGGCTGCCATAGGTGTTCTTGGTGTGGACAAGCTAGAGGGACAACATCTGGTGTCCTGAAGACGAATCTCAATGGCGTAGACACTGCAGCACATCAAGAGGTTAGTGTAATCGTTCTTGATTTAATCTAGGGTTCTAAAATTAATCTGATTAATTTTAAAATCTTAAATGGCAAATACAGATCCAAAAACATATTAAAAGAGTTTTAATATGTTGTTTATCATTGAAATCAAATAGATAAAAATAAATCTTGCATGGTGCATGTGACCCTAGGTGAAAATTTTTGAATTCAATGGTATAAACTTGTGTTTTTCACGCTTCCGCTCCTTCAATTGGTATCAGAGCCAGGTTATTTGCCATTTAGATTGTTGATTATATAATTTAATTGTGTGTTTGATCATGAGATCAAGAGATTCATTGCTGGTTGGATCATGAGATGTGGCGTCACACATGGTGAAGCCACCATTGGTGGCGGCAACAATGGTTCCTTGGGTGGTTCAAGGTTTGGCTTTTAATTCTGCAATTGTTGTATGATCTAAGGCCTATTCTTTGACTAATTAAAGTGTTTAATTAGTTGTTTTAATCACACAATTAAATTATGATTCAAATCAGAATTTTAAAAATTGTTTGAATGTGATTCAAATCTGAATTTTAAAAGTTGTTTGAATGTGATTCAAATCTGAATTTTTAAAGTTGTTTGAATCATATTTAAATCTGATTTTTTAAAATTGATACAATAAAATTCAGATCTGATTTTTTAAAAAATATTTGAATGTGATTCAAATCTGATTTTTTAAAAAATGTTTGAATGTGATTCAAATCTGAATTTTTGAAGTTGTTTGAATGTGATTCAAATCTGAATTTTTAAATTTGTTTGAATGAGATTCAAATCTGAATTTTTAAATTTATTTGAATCATATTCAAATCTGGATTTTTAAGTTGAATATTAGATATTCAATTTAATTTAAGTATGTATGTTTTATTTAATTGTTAAATAGTGATATGCATGATGGATGATCATGGACTATAAAAGACCAATGTGATTGGATTTATTTCTTTTATGTTTCTTTGGGATTGTAAATTAATTAATTTATTTTAATTTATTTTGGGCATATATTATTAAGTTTGTAATATTTTTTGGGTTGTAATTTCATTTATTTAAGTTCTTGTAAATTCGCCTTGGTATACCAAGGATTACTATGTAATATTGGATTGCAAGAAGTTCAAGGAGGTCAAGAGCATTGGTGGGACCAGTGGGAGGAATTCAATATCAAGTGTTGATTATGTACTCCTTCAGCAACTCTTGTAAAATGAATGAATGAAATGCACCTAGGAATGCCCTGATTCAATTCTTGGTGGCTCAGAATTGAATCCCTTAGAAAGTCCATGATTATACCATATTTACTGCTTATCCATGAATGCATGAGATGTATGGGAATGTATGCAATTATATGATATATGCATGCTAAATGGATAATGTGCAAAGTGAGACCTTAATAGTAATTAGGATGGCTATAAAATCTTCCAAACAAATGATTAAGTTTGAAATGCTATAATTAAAGTAATTATAACATAAGCCCTCCATTGGGGCAATTATTTTAAGAAATTTTAAATAGTTGCATGAGATGCAATTAATTTAAGAGATTTTCTTAAGAATAATTGTTAAGCATGAGATGTTGTAAATATGTAAATGGTTTGGTGGCCAATATTGGATGTACCTGAGGACATTAAAATTATTTGCATAATTACTGGCTCAATGGGATCAACTTAACTAATGCAAGATAAGTCAATAATGGATGTACCTGAGATTTTGAGCATTAGGGGCTAGGTAATGGATTGAACCTCACATGAGATGTGATGGGCATGGTTTTGTTTAGTTATAGTTTATTGTAATTCCAATAATGGATGTACCTGAGGATGATCAATAGAATTATAAGAATTCAATCACCCACTAGAAATCCATCCAACTAGGATTTCCGTTTTCTACTTTGGAAGTGTAGGATTCGCTAAGTTAGTGGGAGGACCAATTTGATTAAAAGACCATAATCATTTTGGTTAATTACATGATACATTTACTAATTAATCTGGTTATTTTATGCGATTAATTTTACGATAAAAATGAGCACAAAACAACCACCACCATCCAATATCCTTGCAAGCATACTTGATCACAACAGTTGACAGGACCTAATCATGCGATTGGCTAAGAAATTTGAAACTTGTCCTGAACTTTGAACATATAGGATATGTTCTATATTCAAATGTTCCTGGTCCCTTACCTCCAGAGGCCACACAAGAGGAACATGAAACTTTGGACAAGTGGAAGGAGCATGATATGAGAGCTAAGTGTTACATGCTTGCTTCTATGAGTAATGAGTTACAGAAGCAACATGAGAACATGCAGAGTGCGAGTGAGATCCTCCTTCACCTACAAGAGTTGTATGGTGAGCACAGCAGGAATGCTAGGTATGAGATATCTAGACAGCTATTCCGTATGAGGATGTCTGAGGGACAGAATGTTGGGGATCATGTCCACAAGATGATTCGGCTGATTGAGCAGTTGGAACATCTTGACTTCAACATGGATTTCCAACTACAAACGGATTTGATCCTTCAGTCCCTTCCTGAGTCTTTTGGGAATTTTGTGACAAATTTCTACATGACTAAACAGGAATGCACCTTAACTGAATTACTCAACATGCTGGTTATTGCCCAAAAAAATATGCCAGGCAATAAAGGAAAAGAGATAGCTTTGGTTGCATCTTCTTCTGCTGGAAAGTCCAACAAGAAGAAGGGCAATAAGAAAAAGAAACCTCAGATTCCTGGTCCTTCCAAGAAAATAGCTAAGCAGAAAAGGAAGACTAAAGCTGATAAAGGCAAAGGAAAGTGTTTCCACTGCCAGCAGGAAAGTGTTTCCATTGCCAATAGGAAAGTGTTTCCAGTGCGAAGAAAGTGTTTCCACTGGCCAGAGTATAGCAATCTAAAAGAATACAATGCCATGGTGAAAACCAACTCAAGTTCAAAATATATTTGGCACTTAAGGTTATGTCATGTTGCAGAAGATAGGATTGCAAAATTGGAGAAAATGGGGATTCTATCCTCATTGGGCTCTGAGCCTACTCCAACTTGTGAATCTTGCCTTCAAGGCAAAATAACTAGATCACCCTTTGTTGGACAAGGGCTAAGAGCTGAAAATATTTTGAAACTAATACATAGTGATGTATGTGGTCCGTTTAAAGATATGGCTAGAGGGGGCTTTCATTATTTTATTACCTTTACTGATGATAAATCAAGGTTTGGGTATTTGTATTTGATGAAATACAAAAATGAATCCTTTGAAAAGTTTAAGGAATTTAAATCTGAAGTAGAAAATCAAACAGGAAAAAGTATTAAAGCTCTTCGATTAGATCGTGGAGGTGAATATTTGAGTACTGAATTTGATGAATACTTGAGAGAGCATGGTATTGTTTCTCGGTGACTCCTCCAGAACGCCATACGGTGAATGGTGTATCTGAAAGGAGAAATCGTACCCTATTGGATATGGTACGTAGTATGATGAGCTATACTGATATGCCAATCTCCTATTGGGGATTTGCATTAGAATCAGCTTTATATATTCTGAATAGGATTCCATCAAAATCAGTTTCTTCCACACCTTATGAGATATGGCATGGAAGAAAACCAAGTCTTAAGCATGTTAAGATTTGGGGTTGTCCAGCTTATATCAAAAAGCTGAACACTGATAAATTGGAGACCATATCAGAAAGAGGTCGATTTGTTGGATATCCAAAAGATAGTTTTGGATATTATTTTTATTGCCTACTTCACAAAGGTTGTGATAAGTAGAGATGCCACATTTCTTGAACAACGGTTTGTTCAAGAAGGAGGCAAAGGAAGGCAAATAGAGTTAGAATTGGAGAATTCGACCAACCAGCAGATCGAGATGGATATAGATCCATCTAGTCAACCTATACCCATTGTGAAACATCTACAATTGTTCCTCGTAGAACAACCAGGTATCTCACCCACGGTGAGATATGGTTTTCTTCATGAAGAAGAACAAGAGTTGTCTACTCATGAAGAAGTAGATCATGGAGATGATCCACTTACCTATGAAGAAGCTATATCGTCTGAGACTCTTCAAAATGGATTGATGCTATGAAATCGAGATTGATTCCATGTATAAGAATCAAGTTTGGGATCTTGTTGACCCACAGAAGGTATTGTACCTATAGGGAACAAATGGGTTTTCAAGAATAAAATTGGTTCAGAAGTAAAGGTAGAGACCTATAAGGCAAGGATAGTAGCTAACGGGATTCGCAAAAGGCAAGGAATAGACTATGAGGAGACTTTCAAGCAAGTTGCAATGATTAAATCAATTAGGATTTTATTAGCAATATGCATACTATGATTATGAGATTTGGCGGATGGATGTCAAAGCGACTTTTCTCAATGGATACATTGAAGAAAACATTTTCATGGAACAACCTAGGGGATTTGAATCCCAAGATGGTTCCAAGGTATGCAAGCTAAAGCGATCCATTTATAGGTTGAAACAAGCTTCGAGGAGTTGGAACATCCGTTTTGATGAAGCCATTAAATCTTTTGGCTTTATCAAAAATGAGGATGAGCCATGTGTATATAAGAAGGTTAGTGACAGTGCTATCACTTTCCTTGTCTTATATGTGGATGACATACTGTTGATGGGTAATGATACAGGTATGTTGACGACTATAAAGGTATGGTTGTCAAATACATTCTCCATGAAAGACTTAGGGGAGGCAACCTATATTCTTGGGATTCGCATCTATAGAGATAGAGCGAAAAGAATAATTGGTTTATCCCAAAGTCTATACTTGGAAAAGGTGTTAAAGAGGTTTAACATGCTTGATTCCAAGAGAGGATTGTTACCAGTGAGACATGGTATCCACCTTTCTAAAGAGATGTCTCCAAAGACACCTGAAGAAAGAGATAAGATGGCCAGGATTCCATATGCTTCGGCTATTGGAAGCTTAATGTATGCAATGTTGTGTACTAGGCCGGATATCGCATATGCTGTTAGTTTGACTAGCAGGTATCAATCCAATCCAGGTTTGGAACACTGGATAGCTATCAAGAATATCCTTAAGTACTTGAGAAGAACTAAGGATTTATTCTTGATATATGGAGGTGGAGACTTGCAATTGGATGGTTATACTGATTCTGATTTCCAATCAGATATCGATGATAGAAAGTCTACCTCTGGATATGTGTTCATTTGTAATGGAGGTGCGATCATTGGAAGAGTTCCAAACAGAGCACGATTGCAGATTCCACCATCGAGGTGAGTATATTCTGCATCGATGCCGCAAAGGAAGTCGTTTGGATAAAGAAGTTCGTGATGTAACTTACATGAGTTCCTTCCATTGAGTCAAGAGTTCCATTACACCGTGACAATAATGGAGCGATCATACAAAGCTAAGGAACCAAGGTCTCACCAGAAATCCAAACACATAGAAAGGCGCTACCATATTATCAGAGAAATAGTTGGGCGAGGCGATGTAGCCATGCAGAAAATAGCATCAGCTGAAAATCCAGCTGATCCATTCACTAAGCCTATGTCACAGACTCAGTTAGACCGACATCTTGAGAAGATAGGTCTAAGATATTGTAATGAATGGCTCTAGTGCTAGTGGGAGATTGTTAGTAGTATGCCCTAGAGCATATCATTTAGTATGTATCTTGTACATATTTTTAATAATAAAAGGCATTTCCACTTTTCCGTTTACATAATATATTTATGTGTAATAGAAAAGGTCCATTGATATTTTGTTAGAAATATTATTCTTAAGTTGTTAAGAATATGAGTGACAATATTTCTAGCACAAAGTATCATAAATAGGTTCACAATCGAGGATACTTCATAATAAGGACATGACTTATCCAGAAAGATTGTATTCATGTTTGTTCTCAAGTTATTTATATGAGATATAAATAAGATGGAGTGGTGAGTCTCATGCCATATAACAAACTTGATAGGCACTTATAAATGATAAGTAGGCCGAACAAGTGACACTTATGACAAGCACATGGAGTTTACTCTTTTCAATGTTTTGTCATAAATCATATCAGTGCATATAATCTTTAGACCTGAGATAGCACAATTATCTTGTATATAGGTAGTTTGAGTTTGATACTGCTTTCATACTTGTACTATGTATGGGTATATGGGCATGTGTTGGCTCCTGCTAGTTATATATGGAGGTAGGTGTTGATCAATAAGGAATCTGTTCCTCTAAGTAAATAGAGATAAAATCCTATGTTCATTTAATTGTTCTTGATGTTTCAAGTTCCTGGCCAGGACAGATAGATTTATTCAGAAAAGAGTTTCTGATGAGAAAAATCTTTTAATCAAGAACTGGAATTAAAAGAGAACATAATATTCATAGCAAATGGAGTTTGACATAAACCATGACTCCAGCTTTAGTTGGGATTTTGTAACAGAGAGATTCTAGTGCATGGTAACATATGATTATAGGTTCATTTAAGGTAAATCTTATTACTAATTGGGTGGCCATGGCATGCTATGCTAGGTGTTAACCATGGTCTATGAGGTTCATAAAATGATTTAGAGAAATCATTTATGGTAAGAAAGAGTTCTGATGATATTAAGAGTTGATATCATGTCTCATTGCCAATTAGTGATGAGCCTAGTAAGTCACACACATACACAAGTTATCACCTATTTAAATATGATTTAATTAATTAATTAAAGAGTTTAATTGATTAATTAAATAGATTTGGTTTGCAATTAAATTGTAAAGTCCCTAGCATGACTTGAAACCAAATCTAGATTATTGGATGTGTAGTATAAATTAAATTTATATTTAAAGTGTTTAAATATGAATTTAATTGATGAGAAATTAATTAATAGAGATTAATTAATTAATTTATATTTGATATAAATTAATTAGAAGAAGAAAATAATTATTTTGGGTTAAGAACTCAAAATTAAGACACAGGGGCATTTTGGTCATTTCACAGTGTGACACGTGGCACCATGAGATGGTGACACATGGCATAACACATAAGCTTGCCAAATGTTTTTTGATCATGTAAGATGATTAAAATCAAGATTAAATATAGGTTTGACACTTGGCACAATGTGATTGGGTCACTTAAACCTAGAGCTAATCAAAAGGTGACATGTGGCTAGGGTTTAATGTGTTAACCTAGCTATTTAAGTGTGGTTATGAAAAGAAAACATAACCAGCAGCCTCTCCTCTAAATTGTCACGCCACTTTGAGCCTCTCCAGCTTTTTCTCTTTATCTCTCATCAATTCAAAGAGATTAGCCATCAATCTCTTGAATTAAGAACACTAGAAATTATTTCTAGTGTCCTGTTTACATCTCTAATCTCTTAAAAGGAAGAACTTGAATTTCTAATTAATAGAAATGGCTTTAGAAGCTATTCAAGGGCTGCCATAGGTGTTCTTGGTGTGGACAAGCTAGAGGGACAACATCTGGTGTCCTGAAGACGAATCTCAAAGGCGCAGACACGCTGCAGCACATCAAGAGGATAGTGTAATCGTTCTTGATTTAATCTAGGGTTCTAAAATTAATCTGATTAATTTTAAAATCTTAAATGGCAAATACAGATCCAAAAACATATTAAAAGAGTTTTAATATGTTGTTTATCATTGAAATCAAATAGATAAAAATAAATCTTGCATGGTGCATGTGACCCTAGGTGAAAATTTTTGAATTCAATGGTATAAACTTGTGTTTTTCACGCTTCCGCTCCTTCAAATAGTAATTAGGCCGACCACAAAATCTTCCAAACAAATGATTAAGTTGGAAATTGTATAATTAAACTAATTATAGCATGGGCCCTCCATTAAGGTAATTATTTTAAGAAATTTTAAATACTTGCATATGATGCAATTAATTTAAGAGATTTTCTTAAGAATAATTGTTAAGCATGAGATATTGTAAATATGTAAATGGTTTGGTGGCCAATATTGGATGTACCTGAGGATATTAAAATTATTTACATGTTTACTGGCTCAATGGGATCAACTTAAATAATGCAAGATAAGTCAATATTGGATGTACCTGAGATTTTGAGCATTAGGGGCTAGGTAAAGGATTGAACCTCACATGAGATGTGATGGGCAAGGAGTTACTCACTTATAGTTTATTGTAATTCCAATAATGGATGTACCTGAGGATGATCAATAGGATTATAAGAATTCAATCACCCATTCGAAATCCATCCAATTAGGATTTTCGTTTTCTACTTTGGAAGTGTAGGATTCACTAAGTTAGTGGGAGGACCAATTTGATTAAAAGACCATAATCATTTTGGTTAATTACATGATACATTTACTAATTAATCTGGTTATTTTCTGCAGTTAATTTTCTAATAATAATGAGCACACCACAACCTCCACCATCCAATATCCTTGCAAGCATACTTGATCGCAATAGGTTGACAGGACCTAATCTATCTGATTGGCTAAGAAATTTGAAACTTGTCCTGAACCTTGAACATATAGGATATGTTCTAGACTCAAATGTTCCTGGTCCCTTACCTCCAGAGGCCACTCAAGAGGAACATGAAACTTTGGACAAGTGGAAGAAGCATGATATGAGAGCTAAGTGTTACATGCTTGCTTCTATGAGTAATGAGTTACTGAGATCCTTCTTCACCTACAAGAGTTGTATGGTGAGCACAATAGGAATGCTAGGTATGAGATATCTAGACAGTTGTTCCGCATGAGGATGTCTGAGGGACAGAATGTTAGGGATCATGTCCATAAGATGATTCAGCTGATTAAGCAGCTGGAACATCTTGACTTTAACATGGATTTCCAACTGCAAACGAATTTGATTCTTCATTCCCTTCCCGTGTCATTTGGGAATTTTGTGGCAAATTTTCATATGACTAAGTAGGAATGCACCTTGGTTGGTTTACTTAACATGCTGGTTATTGCCAAAAAGAATATGTCGGGTAATAAAGGAAAAGAGGCAGCTTTGATTGCATCTTCTTCTGCTGGAAAGTCCAACAAGAAGAAGGGCAATTAGAAAAAGAAACCTCAAGTTCCAGGATCTTCCAAGAAGATAGCCAAACAGAAAAACAAAGATCAAAGCTGACAAAGGTAAAGGAAAGTGTTTCCACTGCCAGCAGGATGGGCACTGGAAAGGGACTGCCCAGTGTATAGCAAACTAAAAGAATGCAATGCCATGATGAAAATCAACACAAGTTCAAAATATATTTGGCACTTAAGATTAGGTTGAAGGAACGGAAGCATGAAAAACACAAGTTTATACCATTGAATTCAAAAACTTTTCACCTAGGGTCACATGCATCATGCAAGATTTATTTTTATCTATTTGATTTCAATTATAAACAACATATTAAAACTCTTTTAATATGTTTTTGGATCTGTATTTGCCATTTAAGATTTCAAAATTAATCAGATTAATTTTAGAACCCTAGATTAAATCAAGAACGATTACACTAAGCTCTTGATGCACTGCAGCGTGTCTGCGCCTTTGAGATTCGTCTTCAGGACACCAGATGTTGTCCCTCTAGCTTGTCCACACCAAGAACACCTATGGCAGCCCTTGAACAGCTTCTAAAGCTTTTCTATTAATTTGAAATTCAAGTTCTACCTTTTAAGAGATTTGAGATGTAAACAAGACACTAGAAACAATTTCTAGTGTTCTTAATTCAAGAGATTGATGGCTAATCTCTTTGAATTGATGAAAGATGAAGAAGAATAGATGAAAAGCCTCAAAGTGGCGTGACAAAGGAGAGGAGTGGCTGCTGGTTGCTTTTTCTTTTCATAACAACACTTAAATAGCTAGGTTAACACATTAAACCCTTGCCACATGTCACCCTTTGATTAGCTCTAGATTTAGGTGACCCAATCACATTGTGCCAAGTGTCAAACCTATATTTAATCTTGATTTTAATCATCTTACATAATTAAAAAACATTTGGCAAGCTTATGTGTAATCCCATATGTCACCATCTCATGATGCCACGTGTCACACTGTGAAATGACCAAAATGCCCCTGTGTCTTAATTTTGAGTTCTTAACCCAAAATAATTATTTTTCTTCTTCTAATCAATTTATATCAAATATAAATTAATTAATTAATCTCTATTAATTAATTTCTCATTAATTAAATTCATATTTAAACACTTTAAATATAAATTTAACTTATACTGTACATCCAATAATCTAGATTTGGTTTCAAGTCATGCTAGGGAATTTGCAATTTAATTGCAAACCAAACCTATTTAATTAATCAATTAAACTCTTTAATTAATTAATTAAATCATATTTAAATAGGTGATAACTTGTGTATGTGTGTGACTTACTAGGCTCATCACTAATTGGCAATGAGACATGATATCAACTCTTAATATCATCAGAACTCTTTCTTACCATAAATGATTTCTCTAAATCATTTTATGAACCTCATAGATCATGGTTAACACCTAGCATAGCATGCCATGGCCACCCAATTAGTAATAAAGTTTACCTTAAATGAACCTATAATCATATGTTACCATGCACTAGAATCTCTCTGTTACAAAATCCCAACTCAAGCTGGAGTCATGGTTTATGTCAAACTCCATTTGCTATGAATATTATGTTCTCTTTTAATTCTAGTTCTTGATTAAAAAGATTTTCTCGTCAGAAACTCTTTTTTGAATAAATCTATCTTTCCTGGCCAGGAACTTGAAACATCAAGAACAATTAAAGGAACATAGGATTTTATCTCTATTTACTTAGAGGAACAGATTCCATCTTGATCAACACCTACCTCCATATATAACTAGTAGGGGCCAACACATGCCCATATACCCATACATAGTACAAGTATGAAAGTAGTATCAAACTCAAACTACCTATATACAAGATAACTGTGCTATCTCAGGTCTAAAGATTATATGCACTGATATGATTTATGACAAAACATTGACAAGAGTAAACTCCATGTGCTTGTCATAAGTGTCACTGGTTCGGCCTACTTATCATTTATAAGTGCCTATCATGTTTGTTATATGCCATGAGACTCACCAATCCACCTTATTTATATCTCATATAAATAACTTGGGAACAAATATGAATACAATCTTTCTGGATAAGTCATATCCTTATTATGAAGTATCCTCGATTGTGAACCTATTTATGATACTTTGTGCTAGAAATATTGTCACTCATATTCTTAACAATTTAAGAATAATATTTCTAACAAAATAACAATGGACCTTTTCTATTACACATAAAATATATTATGTAAACGGAAAAGTGGAAATGCCTTTTATTAATAAAAATATGTACAAGATACATACTAAATGATATGCTCTAGGGCATACTACTAACAATCTCCCACTAGCTCTAGAGCCATTCATTACAATATCTTAGACCTATCTTCTCAAGATGTCGGTCTAACTGAGTCTGTGACATAGGCTTAGTGAATGGATCAGCTGGATTTTCAGCTGATGCTATTTTCTGCATGGCTACATCGCCTCGCCCAACTATTTCTCTGATAATGTGGTAGCGCCTTTCTATGTGTTTGGATTTCTGATGAGACCTTGGTTCCTTAGCCTGTATGACTGCTTCATTATTGTCACAGTGTAGTGGAACTGCTGACTCAATGGAAGGAACTACTGTAAGTTTTGTCATGAACTTCTTTATCCAAACAGCTTCCTTTGCAACATCTGATGCAGTAATATACTCAGTCTCTGTAGTGGAATCTGCAGTCGTGCTCTGTTTGGAACTCTTCCAACTGATTGCACCTCCATTACAAATGAACACATATCCAGAGGTAGACTTTCTATCATCGATATCTGATTGGAAATCGAATCGTGATAACCATCCAATTGCAAGTCTCCACTCCATAAATCAAGAATAAATCCTTAGTTCTTCTCAAGTACTTAAGGATATTCTTGACTATCGATGTTCCAAACCTAGATTGGATTGATACCTGCTAGTCAAACTAACAGCATATGCGATATCCGGCCTAGTGCACAACATTGCATACATTAAACTTCCAATAGCCGAAGCATATGGAATCCTGGCCATCTTATCTCTTTCTTCAGGTGTCTTTGGAGACATCTCTTTAGAAAGATGGATACCATGTCTCACTGTTAACAATCCTCTCTTGGATTCAAGCATGTTAAACCTCTTTAACACCTTTTCCAAGTATAGACTTTGAGATAAACCAATTATTCTTTTTGCTCTATCTCTATAGATGTGAATCCCAAGAATATAGGTTGCCTCCCCTAAGTCTTTCATGGAGAATGTATTTGACAACCATACCTTTATAGTTGTCAACATACCTGTGTCATTACCCATCAACAATATGTCATCCACATATAAGACAAGGAAAGTGATAGCACTGTCACTAACCTTCTTATATACACATGGCTCATCCTCATTTTTGATAGAACCAAAGGATTTAATGGCTTCATCAAAACGGATGTTCCAACTCCTCGAAGCTTGTTTCAACCCATAAATGGATCGCTTTAGCTTGCATACCTTGGAACTATCTTGGTATTCAAAACCCCTAGGTTGTTCCATGAAAATGTTTTCTTCAATGTATCCATTGAGAAAAGCTGTTTTGACATCAATCTGCCAAATCTCATAATCATAGTATGCAGCTATTGCTAATAAAATCCTAATTGATTTAAGCATGGCAACAGGCGAGAAAGTCTCCTCATAGTCGATTCCTTGCCTTTGGCGAAACCATTTTGCTACTAGCCATGCCTTATAGGTCTCTACCTTTCCATCAGAACCAATTTTCTTCTTGAAAACCCATTTGTTCCCTATAGGTACAATACCTTCAGGTGGGTCAATAAGATCCCAAACTTGATTCTTATACATGGAATCAATTTTGTATTTCATAGCATCAATCCATTTTGAAGAATCTATATCTGATATAGCTTCTTCATAGGTAAGTGGATCATCTGCATGATCTACTTCTTCACGAGTAGACAACTTTTGTTTTTCTTCATGAAGAAAACCATATCTCACTGGTGGGTGAGATACCCTGGTTGTTCTACGAGGAACAGCTGTAGATGTTTCATCAACGGGTATAGGTTGACTAAATGGATCTATATCCATCTGATCTGTTGGTTGGTCAGAATTCTCCAATTCTAACTCTATTTGCCTTCCTTTGCCTCCTTCTTGAACAAACTGTTGTTCAAGAAATGTGGCATCTCTACTTATCACAACCTTTTGTGAAGTAGGTAAATAAAAATAATATCCAAAACTATCTTTTGGATATCCAACAAATCGACCTTTTTCTGATCTGGTCTCCAATTTATCAGTGTTCAGCTTTTTGATATAAGTTGGACAACCCAAATCTTAACATGCTTAAGACTTGGTTTTCTTCCATGCCATATCTCATAAGGTGTGGAAGAAACTGATTTTGATGGAATCCTATTCAGAATATATAAAGCTGATTCTAATGCAAATCCCCAAAAGAAGATTGGCATATCAGTATAGCTCATCATACTACGTACCATATCCAATAGGATACGATTTCTCCTTTCTGATACACCATTCAGCTGTGGCGTTCCTGGAGGAGTCAGCTGAGAAACAATGCAATGCTCTCTCAAGTATTCATCAAATTTAGTACTCAAATATTCACCTCCACGATCTGATCGAAGAGCTTTAATACTCTTTCCTGTTTGATTTTCTACTTCAGATTTAAATTCCTTAAATTTTTCAGAGGATTCATGTTTGTATTTCATCAAATACAAATACCCAAACCTTGATTTATCATCAGTAAAGGTAATAAAATAATGAAAACCCCCTCTAGCCATTTCTTTAAATGGACCACATACATCACTATGTATTAGCTCCAAAATATTTTCAGCTCTTAGCCCTTATCCAACAAAGGGTGATCTAGTCATTTTGCCCTAAAGGCAAAACTCATAAGTTGGAGTAGGCTCAGAGCCCAATGAGGATAGAATCCCCATTTTCTCCAGTTTTGCAATCCTATCTTCTGCAACATGACATAACCTTAAGTGCCAAATATATTTTGAACTTGAGTTGGTTTTCACCATGGCATTGCATTCTTTTAGATCACTTGCATTCAATTTGTGTTTGTCATTATTATCCAAATAATAAAGACCATCATTCATATAACCCGAACCAACATACTTATTTCCAAAATAAATATTGCAAACATCATCTGTGAACTGAAATTCATAGCCATTTCTAGTCAAACTAGATATAGAAATGATGTTCTTAAAAGCATCAGGTACATATAAAATATTATCCAAACACAAAACATGTCTAAACATGTAAAAAGATTTAGATCCTATGGCTAAAGCTTCAATAGTTGAGCCATTGCCAATCCGGACTCTAATATCTTGAGAACGCAAGCTGCTACTGTTTGCTAGTTCCTGCATATCATTAGAAATGTGAGAACTGGCACCAGTATCTAAAACCCAAGCTGTAGATGAACTATGAGTATCATCAGAATCTAAATAACAAGATATGGACATACGTTCCGAATGTGTATCCTTCTTGTCCTTCAGAGAAGCAAGATACTCTGAGCAGTTCCTTTTCCAGTGCTCATCCTTTTGGCAGTGGAAACACTTTCCTTTGCCTCCATCAGCTTTAGTCTTCCTTTTCTGTTTAGCTATTTTCTTGGAAGGACCAGGAATCTGAGGTTTCTTTTTCTTATTGCCCTTCTTCTTGTTGGACTTTCCAGCAGAAGAAGATGCAACCAAAGCTACCTCTTTTTCTTTATTGCCTGGCATATTCTTTTGGGCAATAAGTAGCATGTTGAGTAAACCAGTTAAGATGCATTCCTGTTTAGTCATATCAAAATTTGTCACAAAATTCCCAAAAGACTCAGGAAGGGACTGAAGGATCAAATCCGTCTGTAGTTGGAAATCCATGTTGAAGTCAAGATGTTCCAACTGCTCAATCAGCTGAATCATCTTGTGGACATGATCCCCAACATTCTGTCCCTCACACATCCTCATACGGAATAGCTGTCTAGATATCTCATACCTAGCATTCCTGTTGTGCTCACCATACAACTCTTGTAGGTGAGGAAGGATCTCACTCGCACTCTGCATGTTCTCATGTTGCTTCTGTAACTCATTACTCATGGAAGCAAGCATGTAACACTTAGCTCTCATATCATGCTCCTTCCACTTGTCAAAAGTTTCATGTTCCTCTTGTGTGGCCTCTGGAGTTAAGGGACTAGGAACATTTGAATCTAGAACATATCCTATATGTTCAAGGTTCAGGACAAGTTTCAAATTTCTTAGCCAATCAGACAGATTAGGTCCTGTTAACCTATTGTGATCAAGTATGCTTGCAAGGATATTAGATGGTGGTGGTTGTTTTGTGCTCATTTTTATCAGAAAATTAACTGCAGAAAATAACAATATTAATTAGTAAATGTATCATATAATTAACCAAAATGATTATGGTCTTTTAATAAAATTGGTCCTCCCACTAACTTAGCGAATCCTACACTTCCAAAGTAGAAAATGGAAATCCTAGTTGGATAGATTTCTAGTGGGTGATTGAATTCTTATAATTCTATTGATCATCCTCAGGTACATCCATTATTGGAATTACAATAAACTATAAGTGAGCAACTCCTTGCCCATCACATCTCATGTGAGGTTCAATGCTTTACCTTGCCCCTAATGCTCAAAATGTCAGGTACATCCATTATTGACTTATCTTGCATTAGTTAAGTTGATCCCATTGAGCCAGTAATTATGCAAATAATTTTAATGTCCTCAGGTACATCCAATATTGGCCACTAAACCATTTACATATTTACAACATCTCATGCTTAACAATTATTCTTAAGAAAATCTCTTAAATTAATTGCATCTCATGCAACTATTTAAAATTTCTTAAAATAATTGCCCTAATGGAGGGCCTATGTTATAATTACTTTAATTATAGCATTTTCAACTTAATCATTTGTTTGGAAGATTTTATGGTCATTCTAATTACTATTAAGGTCTCACTTTGCACATTATCCAATTAGCATGCATATATCATATAATAGCATACATTCCCATACATCTCATGCATTCATGGATAAGCAATAAATATGGTATGATCATGGACTTTCTAAGGGATTCAATTTTGAGCCACCAAGAATTGAATCAGGGCATTCCTAGGTGCATTCCATTCATTCATTCATTTTACAAGAGTTGCTGAAGGAGTACATAATCAACACTTGATCTTGAATTCCTCCCACTGGTCCCACCAATGCTCTTGACCTCCTTGAACTTCTTGCAATCCAATATTACATAGTAATCCTTGGCATACCAAGGTGAATTTACAAGAACTTAAATAAATGAAATTACAACCCAAAAATTATTACAAATTTAATAATACGTGCCCAAAATAAACTAAAATAAATTAATTAATTTACAATCCCAAAGAAACATAAAAGAAATAAATCCAATCACATTGGTCTTTTATAGTCCATGATCATCCATCATGCATATCACTATTTAACAATTAAATAAAACATACATACTTAAATTAAATTGAATATCTCATATTCAACTTAAAAATCCAGATTTGAATATGATTCAAATAAATTTAAAAATTCATATTTGAATCTCATTCAAACAAATTTAAAAAATTCAAATTTGAATCACATTCAAACAACTTTAAAAATTTAGATTTGAATCACATTCAAACATTTTTTAAAAAATCAGATCTGAATTTTATTCATCAATTTTAAAAAATCAGATTTAAATATGATTCAAACAACTTTAAAAATTCAGATTTGAATCACATTCAAACAACTTTTAAAATTTATATTTGAATCACATTCAAACAATTTTTAAAAATCTGATTTGAATCATAATTTAATTGTGTGATTAAAAATCCTAATTAAACATTTTAATTAGTCATATGATGAACCTTTCATCATGCAACAATTGCATAATTTAATAACAACCATGCGCACCATGATCTTCCCAAGCCATGCGCACCATGTTGGAGTTCATCATGCATGCCGCCACACCTCTTGATCCAACCAGCAATGGATCAATCATCTCATGATCAAATCACACAATTAAATCATATAATCAACAATCTAAATGGCAAATATAGTGGCTCTGATACCAATTGAAGGAACGGAAGCGTGAAAAACACAAGTTTATACCATTGAATTAAAAAACTTTTCACCTAGGGTCACATGCATCATGCAAGATTTATTTTTATCTATTTGATTTCAATTATAAACAACATATTAAAACTCTTTTAATATGTTTTTGGATCTGTATTTGCCATTTAAGATTTTAAAATTAATCAGATTAATTATAGAATCCTAGATTAAATCAAGAACGATTACACTAACCTCTTGATGCACTGCAGCGTGTTTGCGCCTTTGAGATTCGTCTTCAGGACACCAGATGTTTTCCCTCTAGCTTGTCCACACCAAGAACACATATGGCAGCCCTTGAACAGCTTCTAAAGCTTTTCTATTAATTAGAAATTCAAGTTCTGCCTTTTAAGAGATTAGAGATGTAAACAGGACACTAGAAACAATTTCTAGTGTTCTTAATTCAAGAGATTGATGGCTAATTTCTTTGAATTGATGAAAGATAAAGAACAATAGATGAAAAGCCCCAAAGTGGCATGACAAAGGAGAGGAGTGGCTGCTGGTTGCTTTTTCTTTTCATAACAACACTTAAATAGCTAGGTTAACACATTAAACCCTTGTCACATGCCACCCTTTGATTAGCTCTAGGTTTAAGTGACCCAATCACATTGTGCCAAGTGTCAAACCTATATTTAATCTTGATTTTAATCATCTTACATAATTAAAAAACATTTGGCAAGCTTATGTGTAATCCCATATGTCACCATCTCATCATGCCACGTGTCACACTGTGAAATGATCAAAATGCCCCTGTGTCTTAATTTTGAGTTCTTAACCCAAAATAATTATTTTTCTTCTTCTAATCAATTTATATCAAATATAAATTAATTAATTAATCTCTATTAATTAATTTCTCATTAATTAAATTCATATTTAAACACTTTAAATATAAATTTAACTTATACTATACATCTAATAATCTAGATTTGGTTTCAAGTCATGCTAGGGACTTTGCAATTTAATTGCAAACCAAACCTATTTAATTAATCAATTAAACTCTTTAATTAATTAATTAAATCATATTTAAATAGGTGATAACTTGTGTATGTGTGTGACTTACTAGGCTCATCACTAATTGGCAATGAGACATGATATCAACTCTTAATATCATCAGAACTCTTTCTTACCATAAATGATTTCTCTAAATCATTTTATGAACCTCATAGACCATGGTTAACACCTAGCATAGCATGCCATGGCCACCCAATTAGTAATAAGGTTTACCTTAAATGAACCTATAATCATATGTTACACTGCACTATAATTTCTCGGTTACAAAATCCCAACTCAAGCTGGAGTCATGGTTTATGTCAAACTCCATTTGCTATGAATATTATGTTCTCTTTTAATTCCAGTTCCTGATTAAAAAGATTTTCTCATCAGAAACTCTTTTCTGAATAACTCTATCTGTCCTGGCTAGGAACTTGAAACATTAAGAACAATTAAATGAACATAGGATTTTATCTCTATTTACTAAGAGGAACAGATTCCATCTTGATCAACACCTACCTCCATATATAACTAGTAGGGGCCAACACATGCCCATATACCCATACATAGTACAAGTATTAAAGCAGTATCAAACTCAAACTACCTATATATAAGATAACTGTGCTATCTCAGGTCTAAAGATTATATGCACTGATATGATTTATGACAAAACATTGACAAGAGTAAACTCCATGTGCTTATCATAAGTGTCACTGGTTCGGCCTAGTTATCATTTATAAGTGCCTATCATGTTTGTTATATGGCATGAGACTCACCAATCATTCTGATTTATATCTCATATAAATAACTTGGGAACAAATATGAATACAATCTTTCTGGATAAGTCATGTCCTTATTATGAAGTATCCTCGATTGTGAACCTATTTATGATACTTTGTGCTAGAAATATTGTCACTCATATTCTTAACAACTTAAGAATAATATTTCTAACAAAATATCAATGGACCTTTTCTATCACACATAAAATATATTATGTAAACGGAAAAGTGGAAATGCCTTTTATTAATAAAAATATGTACAAGATACATACTAAATGATATGCTCTAGGGCATACTACTAACATAGGTCAGGTTGCAAAAGATAGGATTGCAAAACTAGAGAAAATGGCAATTTTATCCTCATTGGGCTCTGAGCTTACTCCAACTTATGAATTATGCCTTCAGGGAAAAATGACTAGATCACCCTTTGTTGGACAAGGACTAAGAGCTGAAAATATTTTGGAACTAATACATAGTGATGTATGTGGTCCATTTAAGGAAATGGTTAGAGGCAGTTTTCATTACTTTATTACCTTTACTGATGATAAATTAAAGGTTTATGTATTTGTATTTGATGAAATACAAACATGAATCCTTTGAAAAGTTCAAAGAATTTAAATCTGAAGTAGAAAATCAAACAGGAAAAAGTATTAAAGCTCTTCGATCAGATCGAAGAGGTGAATACTTGAATACTGAATTTGATGAATACTTGAAAGAACATGGCATTGTTTCCTAGCTGACTCCTCCAGGAACACCACAGCTGAATGGTATATTTGAAATGAGAAATCGTACCCTATTGGATATGGTATGTAGTACGATGAGTTATATTGATATGCCAATCTCCTTTTGGGAATTTGCATTAGAATCAGCTTTGTATATTCTGAATAGGATTCCATCAAAATCAGTATCTTCCATACCTTATGAGATATGGCATGGAAGAAAACCAAGTCTTAAGCATGTTAAGATTTGGGGTTGTCTAGCTTATATCAAAAAGCTGAACACTGATAAATTGGAAACCAGATCAGAAAAAGGGTCGATTTGTTGGATATCCAAAAGATAGTTTTGGATATTATTTTTATTTGCGTACATCACAAAAGGTTGTGGTAAGTAGAGATGCCACATTTTTTGAATAACAGTTTGTTCAAAGAGGCAAAGGAAGGCAAATAAAGTTAGAATTGGAGAGTTCTGACCAACTAACAGATCAGATGGATATAGATCCATCTAGTCAACCTATACCTATTGATGAAACATCTACAGTTGTTCCTCGTAAATCAACCAGGGTATCTCACCCACCAGTGAGATATGGTTTCCTTTATGAAGAAGAATAAGAGTTGTTTACTCATGAAGAAGTAGATCATGGAGATGATCTATTTACCTATGAAGAAGCTATATCAGATATAGACTCTTCAAAATGGATTGATGCTATGAAATCCGAGATTGATTCCATGTATAAGAATCAAGTTTGGGATCTTGTTGACCCACCTGAAGGTATTGTACCTATATAGAACAAATGGGTTTTCAAGAAGAAAATTGGTTCTCATGGAAAGGTAGAGACCTATAAAGCAAGGCTAGTAGCGAAAGGGTTTCGCCAAAGGTAAGGAATCGACTATGAGGAGATTTTCTCGCCTGATGCCATGCTTAAATTAATTAGGATTCTATTAGCAATAGCTGAATGCCATGATTATGAGACTTAGCAGATGGATGTCAAAACAACTTTTCTCAATGGATATATTAAAGAAAACATTTTCATGGAACAACCTAGGGGTTTTTTGAATCCCAAGATGGTTCCAAAGTGCGCAAGCTAAAGTGATCCATTTATGGGTTAAAATAACATTCAAGGAGTTGGAACATCCATTTTGATGAAGCCATTAAGTCATTTAGCTTTATAAAAAATGAGAATGAGCCATGTGTATATAAGAAGGTTACTGATAGTGCTATCACATGTATGTTGACAACTATAAAGGTATAGTTGTCAAATACATTCTCCATGAAAGACTTAGGAGAGTTAACCTATATTCTTAGGATTCGCATCTATAGAGATAGAGCAAAAAGAATAATTGGTTTATCCCAAAGTCTATACTTGGAAAAGGTATTAAAGAGGTTTAACATGCTTGATTCCAAGAGAAGATTGTTACCAGTGAGGCATGGTATCCACCTTTCTAAAGAGATGTCTCCAAAGACACTTGAAGAAAGAGATAAAATGGCCAGGATTCCATATGCTTCGGCTATTGGAAGTTTGATGTATGCAATGTTGTGTACTAGGTCGGATATCGCATATGCAGTTAGATTGACTAGCAGGTACCAATCCAATCCAGGTTTGGAACACTGGATAGCTATCAAGAATATCCTTAAGTACTTGAAAAGAACTAAGGATTTATTCTTGATATATGGAGGTGGTGACTTACAATTGGATGGTTATAATGATTCTGATTTCCAATGAGATATCGATGATAGAAAGCCTACCTCTAGGTTTGTGTTCATTTGTAATGAAAGTGCAGTTAGTTGGAAGAGTTCCAAACAGAGTACGACTGCTGATTCCACTACAGAGGCAGAGTATATTGCTGCATCAGATGCTACAAAAGAAGTTGTTTGGATATAACAAAACCCCGGTCTCACTAGAAATCCAAACACATAGAAGGGTGCTACCACATTATTAGAGAAATAGTTGGGCGAGGCGATGAAGCCATGCAGAAAATAGCAGCAGCTGAAAATCCAGCTGATCCATTCACTAAGCTTGCGTCACAAGCACAGTTAGACTGACATCCTGAAAAGATAGGTTTAAGGTATTGTAATGAATGGCTCTAGTGCTAGTGGGAGATTGTTAGTAGTATGCCCTAGAGCATATCATTTAGTATATATCTCGTACATGTTTTATTAATAAAATGCATTTTCACTTTTCCGTTTACATAACATATTTATGTGTAATAGAAAAGGTCCATTGATATTTTGTTACTTAAGTTGTTAAGAATATGAGTGATAATATTTCTAGCACAAAGTATCATAAATTGGTTCACAATCGAGGATACTTCACAATAAGGATATGACTTATCCAGAAAGATTATAATCATGTTTATTCCCAAGTTATTTATATGAGATGTAAATAAGATGGAATGGTGAGTCTTATGCCATATAACAAATATGATAGACACTTATACATGATAAGTAGGCTGAACCAGTGACATTTATGACAATCACATGGAGTTTACTCTTGTCAATGTATTGTCATAAATTATATCAGTGCATATAATTTTTAGACCTGAGATAGCACAGTTATCTTGTATATAAGTGGTTTGAGTTTGATACTGCTTTCATACTTGTACTGTGTATGGGTATATGGGCATGTGTTGGCTCCTACTAGTTATAAATGGCAGTAGGTGTTGATCAAGATGGAATCTGTTACCCTAAGTAAATAGGGATAAAATCCTATGTTTATTTAATTATTCTTGATGTTTAAAGTTCCTGGCCAAGACAGATAGATTTAATAAGAAAAGAGTTTCTGATGAGAAAATCTTTTTAATCAAGAACTGGAATTAAAAGAGAACATAATATTCATAGCAAATGGGGTTTGACATAAATCATGACTCCAGCTCGAATTGGGATTTTGTAACAGAGATATTCTAGTGCATGGTAACATATGATTAAAGGTTCATTTAAGGTATTCCTTATTAATAATTGAGTGGCCATGGCATGCTATGCTAGGTGTTAACCATGGTCTATGAGGTGCATAAAATGATTTAGAGAAATCATTTATGGTAAGAAAGAGTTCTGATGATATTAAGAGTTAATATCATATCTCATTGCCAATTAGTGATGAGCCTAGTGAGTCACACACATACACAAGTAATCACCAAGTTCAAAGTGATTTAATTAATTAATTAAAGAGTTTAATTGATTTATTAAATAGGTTTGGTTTGCAATTAGATTGCAAAGTCCCTAGCATGGCTTGAAACCAAATCTAGGTTATTGGATGTATTGTATAAGTTAAATTTATATTTAAAGTGTTTAAATATGAATTTAATTATGAGAAATTAATTAATAGAGATTAATTAATTAATTTATATTTGATATAAATTGATTAGAAGAAGAGAAATAATTGTTTTGGGTTGAGAACTCAAAATTAAGACACGAGTATTTTGGTCATTTCACAGGGTGACATATGGCACCATGAGATGGTGACACATGGCGCTACACATAAGCTTGCCAATTGTCTTCTAATCATGTAAGATGATCAAAGTCAAGATTAAATCTAAGTTTGACACTTGGCATAATGTGATTGGGTCAATTAAACTAAGAGCCAATCAGAAGGTGACATGTGGCAAGGGTTTTAAGTGGTGACCTAGCTATATAATGTGTTGTTATAATATAGTAAAATAACAAGCTGCTATTCTTCATAGTTGCTGCCACCCTTGGAGTGCTCTTCCTCTCTTCTTCTTCATCTCTCATCAATTCAAAGAGAATTGCCAACATTCTCTTAAATTAAAATTGCTAGAAATTATTTATAGTAGCCTGTATACATTTGTAATCTCTCTAAAGGCAAAACCTAAATTTCTAATTGATTGGAAAGGCTTGAGAAGCTGTTCAAGGGGCTGCCATTGGTGATCTTATTGTGGACAAGCAAGAGGGATAACATCTGGTGTCTTAGGTGCATCCCAAAGGTACCAAATACAACCACAGTGCATCAAAAGGTTAGTGCACTTGTTCTTGATTTAATCTAGGGTTCTAGTGAATTAATCTATTAATTCTAAAATCTTAAATGGCAAATGTAGATTCAATAACATATTAAAAGAGTTTTAATATACTGTTTAACATTGAAATCAAATAGATAAAAACGAATCTTGCATGATGCATGAGACCCTAGAAGAAAAATTTTTGAATTCAATAATCTAAACTTATGTTTTTCATGCTTCCGCTCCTTCAGTATGCACATAAACTTATGCCATTATTATATTTTCATATCGCATGCATGTAAATTTCATACACATACACAAAATTCACACCTATGGTGTTCATTGTCAAATTCCAACAAAAAACAGATTTTATGCATTACTTTGCTCAAGCATTTTGACCCAGTAATTGCTGGATTTAAATTCAACTTTCTTCATGAGATTTTTAAATCTATATCTTAACTTTAATATAGTTTTTGAATCACTTAATTTGGATTCATAGATCAAAATTTATGGCCAATTAATCAATAACTGTCCTTTAGTAAAATTTCAACTTCAACAGTTCTAGGGCAGATTTTGAAAACATTTTGGAGTCCGGATTTTAAAAAGTTGCAATCAGATTTTGCCAATTCATTCTTTATGAAAGTTGATCCCTTGGATTTTAGCTTTCCAACAAAACAAGAATCTAATTTGGAGTTTTCTAGGGTAAGTTATACCCTTTTTACTCCGGATAGTCCAGAATGCACTTCTACCAGGTTCTAGATTCTGTGCTCTATTTTCTCATTAATTTTAAGGTTACTTACTCACAATTTTTGGATAGCATTCCCTCATGAAAGTTTCAGCCTTATATCTTAGCTTTCATTTAAATCAAGGATCACTCCATTTCAAGGTCTAGATCTCAAGTTATGCTCATTTTTCTACATACTATTCATTTTCTACCTGACCAGGTCTAGATACAATCAGAATTCATGATTCCCATTCATAGGCCAATTTGACCATATTAAAGATAGATTCAATCAAAGTAGTCTCCATAAGATATGTCCCTACATGTTTTAAGTTTCCAATGGTTCAAGAATTACCTAATTTGGAGGCCTAAATCATGAGTTATAGCTAAATTACTACCTACTATTCATGGATATAGAGTCCTGAGAATTCCAGGTTTCCAGATTTCCAACTCATATTTGCACTTAACATTTAAATACTTTACGTCCATAATTTGTATAGGGTCTCGAAAGCAAAGTTTTAGGCCTACGTCTTAAGTTTCTAAATCATCTTATATCACCTCAATTGGAGTTGTATAGAGGAAGATATACCCTGTTTACTCCATGGAGGTCATAGGACTGATTGCTAGAATTCCAGGAATTCCAGTTTTACAACTCCAACTTACTCTAAAATTTCAACCACTTTGTCGTAAGAATTAGGTCCAGTCAAAACATAGAAATTATAGGTCTATGTCTTAAAAAAAATTTGGTATAAATTACATCTCAATTAGAGCTCTATAACTCAACTTATAACTAAATTAGTACAGACTGCTTACTGGATATACTATCCCGACAGCCACCAACCAAGGATTCATAAAGTAACAATTTCTATAACAAGCTTAGACAAGCACTTACCACAACCTAGTTCTAGCAATATACTCCCAATTGCAACCACATTTCACAAAAAATCTCCAAGCCAAATTAGTATATGGATCTTGATCAGGCACACCAAAAATTTTGCCTCACCAACCTTGAATCCTTTCTTCACTTTCACTTTGATTTCATGCTTTGATCATCAAATCCTTTAATTCCAACACAAAACATCATCTTAGATCTATGAATTAGGTTTTGTATTTGGGTTTAGGTGAAAGAAAATGGAGGAGTAGAGAGAGGTATGGTCGGCTGGATGAAGATGAAGGAAGAAGGCCATTTTGTTTTATATGCCTAGATTTTTCTTTCTTTTTTACATGTGTTGGGTTGCCATTGGTCCTCTTTTTGATTTCTTTAATTAGAGATTAATTGACTTAATAAATCATACTTAATGATTCTAATTAAACTCAATTATGTGCTAAGTTGAGAAATTTTAATTTTCCTCCCCCAAACTTCATTAATTTTGCAATAAAGTTCATAGGTATCTTTTTCAAAATTTTAATTTAACCCCTCATTTAACCCAATTTACATACCATTTTCATTATTTGAATTCTCATTGAAATATACTGAATATGGTATGTAAATTCAAGGTATTACAATTCTCCCCCTCTTAGGATATTTCGTCCTTAAAATTTACCCGATTCAAATAACTATGGATGTTGTTATCTCATAATCTCTTCGCTCTCCCATGTCGCTTCCTCCACTTTGTGGTTTCTCTAAAGCACTTTCACAAATGAAATTCTTTTATTCCTTAGCTCCTTGATTTCTCATGCTAAGATCTTTACTGGTTCCTCTTCATATGTCAAGTATATCAATGGTCTTCGTCGATAAGACATGTGAGGGATTTGATCTGTATCTCCTTAGTATCAAGACATGAAATAGATTGTGAATCTTGTTTAGCTCTGGTGGTAATGCTAGCCTATAGGCTACTAAACCCACACGTTCAATGATCTCGTATGGACCAATAAACCTAGGGGTCAACTTACTCTTCTTCCCAAATCTGAGCACTATCTTCCATGGTGACACCTTCAAGAAGACATTATCACCAATCTCGTACTCTATATCTTCCTTTTCAAATCTGCATAAGACTTCTGTCTATCTAAGGCAACTTTCAAACTATCCTTGATGATATTTATTTTCTCCTCAGTTTGTCTCACTAAGTCTGGTCCTATTAACTTATCTTCACCAAGCTCAGTCTAACATAGAGGTATTCTACATTTTTTTCCATACAAAGCCTTATATGGCGCCATCTTTATGCTTGATTGATAACTATTATTGTATGCAAATTCTATCAATGGGAGGTACCTATCTTAGCTGCCTCCAAAATCAATAATACAATTTCTAAGTATTTCCTCAAGTACCTAAATCACTCTTTCTGACTGATCATCTATTTGTGGATGGAAAGCTGTGCTAAAATTCAACTTAATACCTAAGGCTTCATATAGCTTTTTCCAAAACCTCGATGTGAACCTTGGGTCTCTATCAGATATGATGGATGCAGGCACTCCATGTAACTGAACTATCTCATTTATGTACAGCTCTACTAACTTCTTTAATAAGTAGTTAGTTTTGATAGATAAAAAGTGAGCAGACTTGGTTAACCTTTCAACTATCACCCATACTGCATCACGCTTCTTCTGTGTAAGAGGTAGACCAATGATAAAGCCCATTGTGATGCGATCCCATTTCCACTTGAGCATTGCGATTGGTTGCAACAAACCCGATGGAACTTAATGTTCAGCCTTGACTTATTGACACATTAGGCATTTTGTCACATAATTGGCAATATCTTTCTTTATACCAGGCCATCGATAATGAGTCTTCAAGTTTCTGTACATCTTGGTGCTTCCTAGATGCATGGCATAAAAGCTGCTATGTGCCTCTTTAAGAATGTTTCTCTTAAGTTCTTCATCATTTAGAACATATATCTTCCCTTTATAATATAAGTGACCATTTCCTTTGATCTCATACTCACTCTCTTTCCCTTCTTGTATTTGTTTAATAATAGTTACCAATCTTTCATTTAGCTTCTGAGCTTCTTGAATTTGCTGTAATAAACTTAGCTTTACTTGCAGCTTAGCTACAATAGCTCCATTTGGTGCTAGGGTTAGGTGAGCATTCATAGCTCTCAAAGCTACTAGTGATTTCCTACTTAAAGCATCAGCTACTACATTTGCCTTCCTAGGGTGGTAATCAATTATGCAATCATAATCTTTCTAGAATTCGATCCATCTTCTTTGCCTCAAATTTAGCTCCTTTTGAGTTGGCAAGTATTTGATACTTTTGTGATCGTATAGATATAGCACTTCTCCCTATATAGATAATGCCTCCATATCTTTAATGCAAACATGATTGCTATAAGTTCTAAATTGTGAGTTGGGTAATTCTTTTCATGTGGCTTAAGTTGCCTGGAAGCATAAGCAACCACTTTCCCATCTTGCATTAGCACACACCCTAGTCCATTGTGTGAGGCATCATTATAGATCACAAAGTCTTTCCTCGAAACTAGTTGTGTAAGAATGGGTGTTTCTGTAAGCATTGCCTTTAACTTCTCAAAGCTTGCTTGACATTTATAATTCTATTCAAACTTGACATTCTTATGCAATAATCTGGTCAATGGAGTTGCAATGAGTGAGAACCCCTTCACAAATCTCCTATAGTAACCTGCTAACCCTAAGAAACTTCTAACTTCTATCACATTCTAAGGCAACTTTCACTCCACAATGGCTTCTATCTTTCTGGGATCAACCCCAATCCCATCAGTTGACACTGTATGTCCAAGGAAAGAAATTTCATTCAACTAGAACTCACCCTTGGATAACTTAGCATATAGCTTTTTCTCCCTCAATGCCTATAGTACAATCCTCAGATGTTCACCATGTTCCTCCCGGTTCTTAGAATATACCAAAATGTCATCAATAAAGACCACTACAAATCGATCCAGGTAATAATGAAAGATGTGGTTCATAAGGTCCATGAAAGCTGCTGGTGCATTAGTTAGCCCAAATGGCATCATTAGGAACTCATAATGCCCATAGCGGGTTTTGAAGGCTGTTTTAGGTACATCAGACTCCTTTACTCCCAATTGGTAATACCCAGAACTAAGATCAATCTTAGAAAAGATGCTTGCTCCCTTTAGCTAATCAAACAAGTCATCTATCCTAGGTAAGGGAAATTTGTTCTTCACAGTCACCTTATTTAGTTATCTGTAATCAATACAAAATATGAGTGTGCCGTCCTTCTTGTTCACAAATAACACCGGTGCTCCCCAGGGTGACACACTAAGGTGTATAAACCCTTTATCAAGTAAGTCCTGCAACTGTATTTTTAACTCCTTTAACTCAGTGGGTGCCATCCTATAAGGAGCAACAGATATTGGTGCTGTACCAAGCATCACCTCAATGGTGAATTCCACTTCTCTTTCTGGTGGTAAACCAGGCAATTCCTAGGAAATACATCCAGGAAATCACACATTGTGGGTATGTCATAAATACTAGGCCCTGCCTTCCTAGTATCAACCACACTAGCTAAGTAAGCTTCACAACCCTTCCTTATCAACTTCCTTGCTGTAATGGCTGATATGACATTAGCGAGATCATCTGTTCTCTCACCCACAACTATTACCTCTTCATTGTTTGAAGTTCTCAATGTGATTCTTTTTAGGCAACAATCCACAATAACTTAGTGCTTTGACAACCAATCCATCCCCAAAATCACATCAAACTCATGAAAAGGTAATGCTATCAAATCAGTTAGAAACTCATGTCCTTGATTTCTTACAGGACAATCCCTATAGACCCTGTTCACTATCACACTATGGCCTAAAGGGTTTGTAAATAGAATATCTTGTTCAATTATACCCTCTTGTAGGTATAGGGTTACAAATATATGAATGTTTAGAACATGGATCTATCAATGCATGTACTAAGGAGTTAAAAAGTATAAATATACCAATAATCACATCGGGTGCGTCTTGCTCGTTACGGGCTCTGATGGCATAGGCATGTATTGGTGTCTGGGTGTCAGGTCTCGCTACTGTCTCAGATGCAGCTCTCTGAGCACCCCCAGCTACCTCAGATCTGCTAGGTCCCCTACCCTTCTGTGCTGTAGGAATGGACCTCTTTATCGATGGTGCAGTGGTAGTCCTCTTTTTGGGGCAATCTCTCTAAAAGTGATCAGTGGCGCCATATCTATAATAGGCACTAGTCAGTTGCCAACACTTGCCTATATGCCTCTTCCCATAATGGCCACACATGGCTGGGGGCTAGTCCCCTCACTGCAGACCCTGGAGCACTAGCCACTGAAGCTACTGGCTGACTCCTCCTCAATGTAGACCCTTATCCCTGTCTCTGGGACTGTGCCTATCTTTGGGGTCCCTTGGGTCTCTTACTAGTTGTATAGGTAGAATTGGACTGCCAAATACCTTTCTTCTGCTACTCTTGAGTCCTCCTACTCTGCTCATTATCTTTTATTTTCTTAACACTCATAGCTGCAACAGCTAGCTGAGTGAATTCCTTCATTTGTAGTGCTGTGATGTGGAGCTTAATGTTATCATTAAGACCCTTCGCAAATCTCTTGCATCTATCAGCCTCTGTAGGCACAATCTCCCTAGCATATCTGCTAAGCTAAATAAACTCCCTCTCATATTCTGCCACAGTGAGATGTCTCTATGTCAAGTTAATGAATTCTCTCCTCCTATCTTCAAGATAAATATGGCTGATATATTTCTTTCTGAACTCATCCAAAAAGAACTCCCAGGTCAACTCAGCAGGCTGGACCACATGTGATACTGTGTCCCACTACTAATATACATCTTCTTGAAGTAAGGCAACTGCACATTCTAAACTCTGCTTAGGAGTATAATGCAACTGCTGGAGAATCCTCTCTATCCTCTCCATCCAATACTCAGTAGTTGCTAGATCATCTTCCTTCTTTCCCTTAAAATCCACTGCCCCATATTTCCTAAACTTCTCCAAGTGGGACTTCTGTGAAGGCTGAGCCTGTGGGATGGCTCCTATCATCTCACTCAAGAAATCAATCATTTGATGGAAAAATAACTGCTGCGGCTATGCAGGCTGTCCAGATGCCTATGTAGCTAGATCTCTCATGCCTTTGTCACCACTACTACTAGGGGAATGACTTTCTACCTCTTCATCAATAGCCCTTTGTGATTCTGACTCCATTTTCTTAACAAAAAATAGATAAGAGAGTAGATATGCATCTGTGTCACTTTAATTTCCTATAGATGCAATGCATGATGACACATATGTCATGTCTTTCTATTTATCTCGGTCTAGGAATGGCTAAACCAAAGCTCTGATATCACTAAATGTAGTACTCCTTACTAGATCTACAGTGAAACTGAGCAAGGAATGCCACATTCTATGCATGAAGCACCTAAACTTGTATTTGAACAATTTACTTAATTTATGTTTACTTTTAATTTTTAATCATAAATTTGAAAGGAAAAAACTAAAAGAGTTTCCCCTAAACTTTAAACATCCACCTGTTAATACTCATATTTTCAATTGCAATAATATTGCTAATCAACTCTCATCATACTTGTAATCATATTCATTTCCTCATCATATGCATGTCACACCTTACCCCTCTGTAAGGCATAACATGATCCCATAGAATATCTAATGAACTGCTGAACTTCACCTACTGATAATTCATTAAGTACACTACAAGGGATTTTGAAACCATTTTCTTACATTTTGGAAGTGGTGAGCATTTGGGTAGGAATTAAAATCATTTAATTGAAGTTTCAAAACTAGTTAAAACTTTTGCCCTTTTTTTTCCGCAAATTTTATAAAAATTTTGGCAGAGTGCTGTCTGTATTTTGAGAAAACAGTTCTTCAAATACCTGAGAAAAACACTTTCAATAAATTTCTCCACAACTCCCAACCCAAATCAACTCAAAATTCTCAAATCAAACCACTTCAAAATAATTCCACAATTTAATCCAAGTTTGTCATCTCAAAATATTTCATCATTTCATTCAATAAAGCTAATTTACATTCACAAGTTTAATTTATAGATATAAAATACAAAAATAATATTATTACAATTTATTATACAACTGCTCAACTTTACATTGATACGTAAAACATTACAATATTTACATCAAATAATTACAAGGGTATAAATAAATACCCGTACAAAAGTGATCAAAGAAGTTCTTGCCAATCCAGCAGCTCACTCTGCTGCTTTTTCCTTACCCTTATCTGCGATAGCAAAATAAGCTATCACTGAGTATAAAAATACTCAGTAGTGCACAATAAAAATTTGAAATATAATACTTAAAACATTCATTGACAAAACACAATTTAAATATTGCACAATTATATTTCACAAATTATCAAAACTCATTATAGCACAATTTTGGGTCAAATAATTTAATAAACACAGTGTTGTCAATTCATACACAACTTAAGCCGTGACACAAAATTTTTTATCAATACCGTGTTGTACACCACGACAAAGCAATCTACAACCCCATTAATCAAAATCAATGAGGGAGTTGGCTAGCTAGCTAATGAGTACTCATCCGATCTACAATCTCAACTGGTAAACCAGAGAGGGAGGAAAATAATCGATCTCAACCCCATAAATGGGCGAATAATATGGCACTGTTATGCTAAGTGTGAATCCGAAATCAATTTAAACAATTTATTCAACTATCACATACAAAAATCAAATCAATTTCCAAAATTACATTTTCATTCACAAAGTGGCAACACAAAAGTTCTTAAACTCATAATGTGTACTAAATCAATTTTTCAATGATAAAATGCTTAAATAGGGTTTATTGTGCACAAACCTGACGTGAGTTGCCTCTAGGTCTTGACTCAGTCTCTTAGACTTTCTGAGTCTTTTTTAGCTGAAACACAAAATTTATAGTGTCTCAGTATCTTCATAACAATTCCAATAACTAATTCCAATATGTTTAAACTTACATTCTTGCAATTTCGTGTTGAGGTTACTATTCATGGTACTATTCAAGTCAATTTGTTGACTTTTTAAGGCTTAATAGGTATGGGAACTCCAACTTCACCCACATACTACATTTTGGTCACCAATTTTGTTGGTTTTGGCTGTTTTCTCAAAACTTAAGTCTTTTAAGCAAAATTGCCAATTTTCAGTTTTGGTGTCCTGTTTTGTACTATTCCATTGGTCATGTTGCTGTTAGAATTTGGCTAAGATTTCTTCATAGAAATTGTTCCTTATTGTCTTAACTTTATTCTCCTTTTTTAATCACTCCAATTGGAGTTTTGTAGCTCAAGTTATAGCCATTTGAATCATGGCTGCCGGATTGGACTTAACCTAGATTTCTGGGCACCAAACTAGTTCTGGCAGTTTTAGGTCACCAATTTTAAGTGACAAAATGACTTGGGTTTATGTTCTTCATGAAAGTTTTAGGTTTATATCACAGCTTTCTACTGGTAAAATTTCAGGTCATTTAGACCTGCCTAGCCCAAGTTATGGCCAAATGAACAAACATTGTTCGTTTGGTCATTTTTGTATAGGTCAGATTGCCTAATCCAGATTTGGTCAATTTGTTCACTCTGTTTTGGTCACTTTTTGAGAATGATTCCTAAATGAAAAATGTGTCATTTTGTATCTAGTTTCATTACCAATTGGCCTCACACCAATTGGACTTGTAAATTTTTAGTTTTGGTCCCTAAAAGGGACCTTGGTCCTGCTGCCTGCAGGCTGCCCACAACTAATCCGATTTCAAGCCTAATTCTAACATTTCCAACATACCTTAATTGGTCACAAATGACCATTTTTCATCTCAAACAAGGTTAAACACATAATTTGACCATTTCTCCAAATTTTTGTCTTCCAAACCCTAATTCACCAATTTGTTACACTTAATTAATTCTAAGCATACCAACATCACTTCCACACTCATACAACTTACCTACACTTTTAATTCAATCAAAACACATGTATACACCCATCAAACCCTAGCTGGCCGAAATTTAACTTTGTCCCCCAACACTTATTTTCATTTCATTTTAACTTTATTTCCAAGTTCATTCAATCATAAACATTAGAATCAAACCAAAAAAATTCAAGTTGGATCACTAACCTTAGTGCAGAATTTTAATATTCAATTCTCCTCACTTTGATGGTTTTAATGGCATCCAAGCTTCATATCAAGGTCCACTTGCAAGGTTTGCCTAAGGGGGTTAGGGAATTTGTGGCTGAATTTAGGGTTTATGAGAGCTTGAGGTGAGCTCCCATGGTGGTTTCAAGAAAGAAAAATGAGAGAGAGAGAGAGCTAAGGGAGAGGGACGACAACAAGATGAAGATAAATGAATTTTATTTTTTTTTCCTCTATTTATTTTTTCATTAGTTCTTTAATTTAATTCTCGATTCTGAAAATTTCTTTTCTTCGATTTTATTTGACAGTTAAGTTAGGAGTCAGCTCTCGGGGTCAATTGACCAAATTGCCCCTCGGCGGTTCGACCTGGTTTGCAAATAATTCAATATTTCTTCCGGCTCCTTGACCTAATTATTTGACTGGCTTAACAATTCTTTTTCTTGATTTTCTCTTTTCCACTGTGTTTGCAATAGTCCTAAGTACCGCGGCGTCACATTTTACGGTTCGAAATTTGAGTTTAAATCGACCTCGCAATCCTTCCCGAGAAGGTCACCCATTGCTGTGACTCTCGGCTCATTTAACTTCTTATATTCTTTTTTCTTATTTATACTTAACTAATTGGCAATTACTAATTATTTGTGTTCAGGGCTTACCTAGTTATCTTAAGTGTGGTTCTAATCTCCTTAATTGTCCAGACCGACACCGGTCACCGAAATAGTGAAATATACCAGGCTATGCAAATAGGGGTGTTATAATTCTCCCCCCCTTAAAATAAATTTCGTCTCGAAATTTTACCTGGTATCAATCTCTGAATAGCTGTGGGTGCTGTCTCCTCATGTCCTCCTCTTGTTCCCAAGTAGCCTCTTAGGCCGAATGATGGTTCCACAGTACTTTCACTAATGGAATCTGCTTGTTCCATCGCTGCTTCACTTCATAAGCCAGAATCTCTATGGGTTCTTCCACATATGTGAGGTCTGGATTCACTTCAATTTCCTCTACTAGTAGTACATGAGATGGGTTTGATCGATACCTCCTCAACATAGACACATGGAAGACATTATGTATCTTCTCTAACTCTAGAGGTAGTGCCAACCGATATGCCAAAGGACCCACTCTTTCCAGAACCTCATATGGCCCAATGAAACGAGGACTCAGTTTCCCCTTTCTGCCGAATCTCATAATTCTCTTCCAAGGGGAAACCTTGAGGAATACTTGTCACCCGCTGCATATTCAATATCCCTTCTCTTCAGATCAACATAGGACTTCTGACGGTTTGATGCAGTCTTAAGTCGATCTCTGATCACCCTGATTTTCTCCTCAGTTTGCTGAACAATTTCGGGCCTAGTCATCTTTCTTTCACCCACGACATTCCAACGCAATGGGGTTCTACATTTTCTTGTGGAGGCATCCCAATGCTTAATTGGTAGCTGTTGTTATAAGCAAACTCAATCAAAGGTAAGTGTGTGTCCCAACTGCCCTCAAACTCAATCACACAAGCTCGTAGCATGTCCTCCAAGATCTGAATTACCCTCTCAGACTGGCCATCTGCTTATGGGTGGAATGCCGTGTAACACCCCAAAGTTCGGTAATGCGCTCTGCTGCTCCGGTGACCAGTGTTGTCCGGACAGCTAGGATGCCTAGAACCGTACCTCAATATGAGTGAGGAGACATAAAATAATGAAATACAAGAAAAGAAAATACAAGAAAAACAAAGGAAAGATAATAGCAAAGAAATGTGATCAAGTTAAGCCGGAAACCTAGCGATGGGTGATCAGACAGGAAGTCACGGCGTGGACCGTTGACTAGCTCTCGGATCATGGGAACCACGAAAAACATTTTTAGGACTTAAATAGAACCTTATTGAAGTATAAATATCATTAGAAATATCAAGGAGAACTTAAATAATTAGTACAAAGAAAAGTGAGAAATCAAAAAGCAGAAAAACCGGTGTTACAGAAAAATCGAACGAATCTAACAGGGCATTATGGTCATTTGACATCCCGAATTGTCTTTTGACCTAAATGTCCATTAAAAATAAATAATATTACACTTAGAAAATAAAATGAAAAATTAGTTTAGTGGTACCTAAAGTAAATAGCTAAAATCATGGGTTAAATGTGGAATAAGTGGGAGTTAAGTTTATAAAATGATTAAATTTGTGAGTGGACCACTAATGCATAAATTAAATACATAATAGGGTAGCTGTAACTCCACTAAACCAGCAGAAATAGTCATCTTCTCCAAAACAACCAAAGTTGCCGAATTGAGAGGAAATGAAAAAAACCATGGCCATTTTTCATGCAAGCTCTCTTAACCTCCCATTTTCAACTCCAATCCTTTAAGTTCATTCACAAAACATGGTCTAAACACCACAAGGAAGATATTGATACCAATTTTGAGAAGTTTGGTGAAGGTTTAGCAAGTTACAATTAAAGGTAAGTTTGCATTTTTGAGAAATTCTTTGTTAAAGTTTATGTTCATGTTATGGGTGTTAGATTGGTGAAGGAAAATTTTGAGTTTGAAGGGTTATTGTTGTTTTCATTTTGGACAGCCATGAGTCACGTTTTTGATGAGGTATTTGTGCATATAATTGATGAGAAATAATGTTAATCATGGTGATTTAGTAACTTAGTGAATTATTTCATGTTTATATTTTGAATTATGCACTTTATGGGGATTGGTATATGGTTGGGAATGTGATGTTGAAGAATGGTTTGTGGCAGCTTGTGGACACTTGAGTAATGGTATATATTGAAGGAAGTGTGGGCAGAATATTGACCTAGAAGGATTGATGATATGTATGTAAATTAACATTGTAAAGTGTATGTAAAGTTTGTAATGTTTAGGTGTGTTTGTAATGGTACTTAGAAATTGTAATTGTGAATGATATTTGGTGTGTTGAGGGTGATTGGAATCTGCCCAAAATAATGCTAATGTAATGTAGAAAATGCTTTTGGTAATGTGCCAAAAAAGTTTGGTAGGTAAGTAAACAAATGGCAAAGGTAAGTGTGTGTTTGAAGTTGGGGTGTGAAATGCATATTGAGGGCAGTGTATATTTTAGCCTATAACCTTGAATGTGTAACCTCAATTGGTATGAGACCAATTTGAGGTGAAACTAGGCACAAAATGTGCCAACTTTCATTGAGAAACCATGCCAAAATTCTGCTTGCAAGGTGACCTAAAAAAATAACCAATTCGGATTAGGTGCAATTAGGACCTGAAAAATGACCAATTGGGCAGCAGTGAGTGTTTAGGCCATAACTCACTCAAACCAGGTCCAATTGACCTGAAATTTTAACCAAGAATAGTTAAGACCCATACCTACAAGTCTTATGAAGACACCAAAGCCCAGAAATGACCATAAGCAAGTCAAACAACTTGCACAAGTTCGGGTCCAAAAACTGGCCGAACCAGAATTGACCAATTTGACCTAAAATTGACCTAAAATGGTACCACTTGACCAGCAATAGTGTAATGACCATAACTTGGTCTACTTAACTCGGATTGACCTGAAATTTTGCACCGCGTGCAATAAGACCTAGATCTACAAGTTTGTAGTTTCCACCGAGACCCGAAAGCCGAGGGAACTAGATCGTCCGGTTAGGTCAAACCAGTGTTCCGGAATCCAGCAATTTGCATTAAAATGCACTAAACAAGGAAATGACTTTGGTAAAACGTACCAAACCTAAAACCCTATCGAATGTGACATATTAACGACACTAAAACCTAATTTACCTAAAACGCAATGAGGGTCGGTATATTAGGTGATTAAGTGAATAATTGAGTTCAGTGCATTATTTACCAAACACCATCGATAGAGAGCTTAATTTAGTAATCAAACACTTCAAATTGTGTTTCTCGATTAACAAGGACTCAAAGAAAAGGGAAGGAAACACCGAGTCGGATCGTGGAGACGATCATCGAGGTTTGTGCACAACTAGTTTTTAATCGATTTTGTTTTGAATATTTCATATGATTAAATGATATATTTTTCTTATGAATTATGTTTACCAAGCATTGGATTTAATTCAATGATTATTGAAATTGTTATAGTATGTATGAATTCAGCTTTGTGAAATGGTATTTCCACAAGTATTAAGCATTGTTATGGATTGAACAAATTATGTTTTGGAAAATTGTGATAGAACATGTTTTGAATTGTGATGGCAATTTTCATGGAAAATGCAATTGTATGATTTGAATTGTGATGAGCATAAAACTTTATTGGATATTGAAATTGACTTTGAATCGAATTGTATTGTGATTTATGCTCACTAAATGGATTGTGATATTGTTTTATATCTCACTATAGATGCTTGACTAGGTTATTACCCGCTCTCTCATTTGTTGAGAAGACAATGGAGTTAGTTGTGTTTTGATTACCATGGTACATGCACAGGCTTAGATTTTCCTCTGATTTGAGGTTAGATCTAAGTTTATTTTATCGTTATGGCCCTTGCGGAAGATTCATTATTGTGATGGTATCAGGCACGATGATTCGACCTCCCGACCATAGGGAGTTAGAATCAGATTCGACCTCCCCGACCATAGGGAGTTAGAATCACATCGAATATGGCCCTTTCGGATTAGTCTTGCATAGTTAGTGAGATAAAGATTGATGTTTGAGATACAACATGGTTTTTGAGATGCATAATGACTTTTGAGATACAAAGATGATTTTGAGATACAAAATGATTTTGAGATACGTAATGGCTTTTGAATGGTAAGGAATGGTGATTTCAATTATGATTTGTGTGTAATTGATTTTGTTGGAATTACTTAAATGGATAGTCAAGATTTGATAAATTGAATTTTGTGCTCCAAGTTATTTATACAAATGATTTACATTATTGGCAATGAATATTTTGAGTTGTGAAATTTGATCAGATTCGATTCTCAAATTATTTATCAGAAATTTGTCAACGATATTGTACTATGTTTTAAATTATAGTTGTGCACCATCGAGTTCACCACTCAATGATAGCTTTGTATCTCGTCGCAGGTAAGAGCATAGAGCGTTGATTAAGTTGCTTTGAGGATACATTCAGATCACCTGTATATCATAGATATACCCATGTACATAGGTTTTGATGTAAGCATGTAATAATATGTATGTAAATTATTTGAGCATTGTATAGAAACTCTTGTAAAATATTTTGGTCTGTAAGTAAATGTAAATTATCGTGAATGTAAATCTGAGATTTCATTTACTTAAATAGTTTTGTATTATATTTCTTGTATCTCAGTCTTTGAAAAATCACTATGGATTTGAATTGAGAAATATGTTGTGTTGAGAAATATATTGGAGTTGAGATTTGCAAATACATATTGAAGTGCTTTTACAGTTTTTCAAGAACTGTTTTATCCAAAATACAGATGGCACTCTGCCAAAATTTTTACAGAAACTCCAATTAAGTCAAATGTGTCAGTTTTATCACTTCAGTTCAAAAAGGTTTTTAACACCTGTAAATAGTGCTCACCACTGTAAAAGAAGTAAGAAAAGTTTTGAAAATTCCTTGTAGTGTATTTAATGGGTTATCAGTAGACGGAGTTGATAATTCATTAGGTATACTACGGGATCATGTTATGCCTTACAGAGGGGTAGGGTGTGACATGCCGTATTGAAGTTCAATCTAGTTCCTAGGGCTCTCTGAAGACTACCCCAGAATCTAAAAGTGAACCTAGGATCTCTGTATGATACGATGGATACAAGCACTTCGTGTAGTCTCACAATCTCATCAATGTACAGCTTGGCTAATCTTTCTAAATTGGAGTCCATTCGAACTGGCAGAAAATGAGCAAACTTAGTCAGTTTGTCAACAATGACCCAAACTGCATCATGACTCTTCTGTGTCCTCGGAAGTCCCATCACAAAATCCATTGTTATTCTCTCCCATTTCCATTCTGGTACTGGTAGTGGATGTAACAACCCAGTTGCTACTTGATGCTCTGCCTTCACTTGCTAACAAGTTAGGCACTTGGAAACAAACTCTGCCACATCTATCTTTATACCCATTCACCAGTAATGCTCCTTTAGCCCTCTATACTTTTTTGTACCACCAAGGTGCATGGCAAAAGGAGACTCATGTGCTTTTTTCAAAATGATCTGCCTTAAATCAACATCATTAGGAATACACATTCTGCCCTGGTGTAGCAATAGACCATCATCTCTTATTGAGAATTCTGGTTTCTTGCCCTGCTGGACTTCTTCCAACAGCCTCTAATACTTCTGATTATTCTGAGCAGCCATTCTGATATGATAAATCAACAATGGTTGTACATGCCATGCAACTGCTGTCTGCCCCTCATCATTAATCTCTAAGTTGGCATGTAATGATCTCAACTCATGTACCATAGACAAAGGAGTAACCCATAGACTTGCCATAGTCTTACGACTTAAGGTATCAGCCACAACATTAGCTTTCCCTGGCTGATAGTCTATCAGACAATCATAGTCTTTTATTAACTCTAACCATCTTCTCTGTCTCAAATTCAGTTCTTTCTGAGTGCCCAAATACTTCAAACTCTTATGATCTGTGTAGATGTAGCATTTCTCCCCATACAAATAGTGCCTCTAGATCTTAAGAGTAAACACAATAGCTACAAGCTCCAAGTTGTGTGTCGGATAATTCCTCTTATGCGGTTTTAGCTGACGTGATGCATAGGCAATGACATTTCGATCTTGCATCAACACATAGCCTAACCCATTGTGAGAAGCATCACTGTAAACTGTATATTCTTTACCCGGTGTAGTTAAAGTTAGGACTGGAGCCTTAGTCAAACACCTCTTCAATTCATCAAAACTCTACTGGCATTTATCTGTCCACTAGAATTTCACATCTTTCCTAAGTAGCTTGGTCAATGGAGATGCCAACATGGAGAATCCCTTCACAAATCGACATTAGTATCCAGCTAAACCTAGAAAACTATGAATCTCCATGATATTTTTGGGTGGCTTCCAATTAAGGACAGCTTCTATCTTGCTAGGATCTACCTTAATACCCTCTGCTGATACTATGTGTCCCAAAAAGGATATCTCCTTCAGCCAAAATTCACACTTCGTTAATTTGGCATATAGCTGTTTCTCCCTCAAAGTTTGCAGTACAATCCGCAAATGTCTATCATGCTCTTCTGCATTCCTCGAATAGACCAATATATCATCTATAAATACCACAACAAACTGGTCAAGGTATGGTCTGAAGATAGTATTCATCAGATCCATAAAAGTAGCCGGAGCATTAGTTAACCCGAATGGCATGACCAAGAACTCATAATGGCCATAGCGGGTTCTAAAGGCAGTTTTAGAAATACTCTGCTCTTGTACTTTCAGCTGATAATAACCTGATCTCAGGTCAATTTTAGAGAACATAACTGCACCCCTCAACTGATCAAATAAGTCATCAATGCAGGGCAATGGGTATCTATTCTTTATTATCACCTTATTCAATTGCCGATAGTCAATGCATAACAGAAGAGTGCCATATTTCTTCTTTACAAACAACACTGGCGCTCCCCAAGGCGACACACTAGGGCGGATAAAGCCCTTGTCAAGCAGCTCTTGCAACTGCACTTTCAATTCTTTTAGTTCCGCTGGTGCTATTCTGTATAGCGTTATGGAGATTGGGTCCACACCAAGCATAACATCAATCTCAAATTGCACTTTTCTTTCTGGAGGTAATCCTGGCAATTCATCAGGAAATACATCCAGAAAGTCACATACCGTAGGGATGTCCCTCAATGTTGGACTACCAACTTGGGTGTCTATCACATGTGCCAAGTACGCCTCACAACCCTTCCTAATCATTTTTCTGGCCAGTGTAGCTGAAATAATGTTTGATAGCAATAACTGCCTCTCCCCATGTATTACTACATCACCATACTAAGGGAGACCAAAAGTGACTGTCTTCAGTCTAAAGTTAATCATTGCATGATGCTTGGCTAACCAATCCATGCCCAAGATAATGTCATAATCTCTGAAGGGCATTTCAATCAAACTAGACAGAAAAGTGTGTCCTTGGATCACCAGAGGACAATCCCTATATAGTATATTTACCCTGACCTCCTAGCCTAATGGACTAGTTACTAGCACATCATAGTCCATTGGTACACACTGAATAGCAGTAGAACATATCACACTGGCACTGACATATGAATGTGTGGAGCCAGGATCAAACAACACATATACATCTTAGTCAAGGATGGAGAAAATACCAGCTACTACGTCTGATGTTTCAGCCTCCTCCCTCTGACGCATTGTATACACTCTGACTGGTGCACCACTGGTACCGGGCTGGTTAATGTGCTTTGACTTCCGTGAGTATTACGGGACCCCTACCTGCTCTCTACCTCTACCACCGATCGTGACCTCTAGGTGTAGAGACTTGGGCTGATCCCTCAAATGTAGCAGAAGGTCTAGACCAGCGCAGACTAGTACAATCCTTGGCAAAATGTCCGCTCCCTCCACAGTTATAGCATGCACCTATGGCCTTGAAACACACCCCACCATGTGTTCTGCCATAGGTTTCACACTGCCGGACTGATAAAGATCCTCGAGAAGCTTGTTGGGTCTGCTGACCAGACCGGGGTGGTCTTTGGCCTGAGAATCTGCCTCTGCCAGATCTACGAGAGCTAGATCCCCCTAACTGTTTCCTCTTCCCTGAACCACTTTTAGGTGCTTGACTAGCAGTCTTTTCAATATTCTCTTTCTCTTGTGTACCCTTCTTCACTGACCCTTCTGATTCTATCCTTTCCAGTTCCAGGGATTGTGAAATCAGCTCAAAAAAATTCTGGTATCTGAATCCCACAACTTGCATTCTTAAGCTAGGCCTGAACCTAGCCTCAAACCTCTTACATCTATCTCTGGGGGAGGAGACTAAGCTTCCAGCATAGTGGCTTAGCCTTGAAAAGTCCCGTTCATACTCTGCTATTATTTTATCCCCTTATTTCAAACTCAGGAATTCCTGTAACTTCATATCCACATAAGTATCGGGAACCCACTTCTGTCGAAACTCCCTAAAAAAGTCTGACCAAGTCAACACAGGTGGCTCAACCAGGCTGTGGGGGATGGTCTTTCACTATTCATATGCATCCCCTTGCAACAAAGAAACAGAGTACTCGAACTTCAGCTCTTCTGCACATTGCAGCTTTCTGAAAACCCGTTCCATTCGCTCTAACCACTGTTCTGCCTCTAGTGGATCCACAGTGCCCTTAAACTCAGTGGCCCCAAATTTCAGAAATTTTTCATATTGCCGAGCCGAGGGCTGTGGTTGTGCTACAGGTGCTTACATCTAAGCTTAAGGTGGCACATTTCCCGCCAGTTGTTGGAAAAATGCAGCCATCTGCTGTGCAAACTGAGCAGGAAATTGCAGTGCTGGAGTAGGAGCTAGAGTGGTTGACCCACTCACGTTCTGGAGTGCCAGGGCTTCCCCTTGAACCTTAGCCTCAACAGATTGTTCTACGGAATGATCTCCTTCTTCCATTCCATTTCCCAAAAATTTCTACTTCCTGAGATCAAACACAAGGAGGTTGACCTCCGTTAGTGCATATTCATGATGTAAATATGTCATATGTATCAATTAAAGACACTTGATCAGTTGTACTTATCAAAGAAATTTTCACATAAATAGTCAAAATTTATTGGAAAACCATGCTCTGATACCACTAAAATATGTCACACCTTACCCCTCTGTAAGGCATAATATGATCCCGTAGAATACCTAATGAACTATCGAACTTCACCTACCAATAATTCATTAAGTACACTACAAGGGATTTTGAAACCATTTTCTTACATTTTGGAAGTGGTAAGCATTTAGGTAGGAATTAAAATCATTTCATTGAAGTTTCAAAACTAGTTAAAACTTTTGCCCATTTTTTTCTGTAAATTTTATAAAAATTTCGGCAGAGTGCCGTCTGTATTTTGAGAAAACAGTTCTTCAAATACCTAAGAAAAACACTTCCAATAAATTTCTCCACAACTCCCAACTCAAATCAACTCAAAATTCTCAAATCAAACCACTTCAAAATAATTCCACAATTTAATCCAAGTTTTTCATCTTAAAATATTTCATCATTTCATTCAATAAAGCTAATTTACATTCACAGTTTTAATTTACAGATATAAAATACAAAAATAATATTATTACAATTTATTATACAACTGCTCAACTTTACATTGATACATAAAACATTACAATATTTACATCAAATAATTACAGGGGTATAAATAAATACCCGTACAAAAATGATCAAAGAAGTTCTTGCCAATCTAGTAGCTCACTATGCTGCTTTTTCCTTGCCCTTATCTGCGACAGTAAAATAAGCTATTGCTGAGTATAAAAATACTCGGTGGTGTACAATAAAAATTTGAAATACAATAAATAAAACATTCATTGACAAAACACAATTTAAATATTGCATAATTACATTTCACAAATTATCAAAACTCATCATAGCACAATTTTGGGTCAAATAATTTAATAAACACAGTGTTGCCAATTCATACACAACTTAAGTCATGACACAAAATTTCTGATCAATGTCGTGTTGTACACCACGACAAAACTGTCACACCTTACCCCTCTATAAGGCACAACACAATCCCGTAGAATACCTAATGAACTACCGAACTTCACCTACCGATAATTCATTAAGTACACTACAAGGGATTTTAAAACCATTTTCTTACATTTTGGAAGTGGTGAGCATTTTGGTAGGAATTAAAAATATTTAATTGAAGTCTCAAAATTAGTAAAAATTTTTATCCATTTTATTCTTCCTCAAATTTTATAAAAATTTTGGCAGAGTGCCGTCTGTATTTAGAGAAACAATTCTTCAAAAACCTGTAAAAACACTTCCAATAAATTTTTCCACAACTCCCAACCTCCAAATAATCTCAATTCAACATAACTCAAGTCAATTCCACTTTAAAATAATTCCAAAATTTAATCCAAGTTTGTCATCTCAAAACATTTCATCATTTCATTCAATAAAGCTAATTTACATTCACAAGTTTAATTTACAGATATTAAATACAAAAAATAATATTATTACAATTTATTATACAACTGCTCAACTTTACATTGATACATACAACATTAAAATTTTTACATCAAATAATTACAAGGGTATAAATAAATACCTGTACAAAAGTGATCAAGAAGTTCTTGCCAATCTAGTAGCTCACTCTGCTACTTTTTCCTTGCCCTTATCTGCGACAGCAAAACAAGCTATCGCTGAATATAAAAATACTCAGTGGTGCACAATAAAAATTTAAAATACAATACATAAATCATTCATTGACAAAACACAATTTAAATATTGCACAATTATATTTCACCAATTATCAAAACTCATTATAGTAAAATTTTTAGGTCAAATAATTTAATAAACACAGTGTTGCCAATTCATACACAACTTAAGCCATGACACAAAATTTCTTATCAATGCCGTGTTGTACACCATGACAAAGTAATCTACAACCCCACTAATCGAAATCAATGAGGGAGGTGGCTAGCTAGCTAATGAGTACTCATCCGATCTACAACCTCAACTGGTAACCCAGAGAGGGAGGAAAATAATCGATCTCAACCCCATAATTGGGGGAGGAATAATAAGGCACTATCATGCTAAGTGTGAATCAAAAATCCATTTCAAACATTTTATTCAAATATTGCATACAAAAATCAAATCAATTTCCAAAGTTACAATTTCATTACAAAGTGGCAACACAAAAGTTCTTAGGCCCATAATGCGCACTAAATCAATTTTTCAAGGATAAAATGCTTAAATAGGGTTTATTGTGCACAAACCTGACGTGAGTCGCTTCTAGGCCTTGACTCAGTTTCTCAGACCTTCTAAGTCTTTTTCAGCTGAAATACAAAATTTATAGTGTCTCAGTATCTTTACTTCATAACAATTCCAATAATTAATTCCAATATGTTTAAACATATATTCTTGTAAATTTCATGTTGAGGTTACTATTCATGGTACTATTCAAGTCAATTTGTTGACTTTCTACGGCTTAATAGGTATGGGAACTCCAACTTCACCCACATATCACATTTTGGTTACCAAACTTGTTGGTTTTGGTCATTTTCTCAAAACTTAGGTCTTTTAGGCAAAATTGCAAATTTTCAATTTTAGTGTCTTAGGTTGCACCGTTCCATTGGTCATTTTGCTGTTAGAATTTGGCAAAATTTTCTTCATAGAAAATGTTCCCTATTGTCTTAATTTTATTCTCCTCTTTAAATCACTCCAATTGGAGTTTTTTAGCTCAAGTTATAGCCATTTGAATCATGGCTGCCAGATTGGACTTAACCCAGATTTATGGGCAAATTCTGGTTCTGGCAGTTTTGAGTCACCAATTTTGGGTGGCTAAATGACTTGGTTAAGGGCATAATTTGGATTGGTGTTCTCCATGAAAGTTTTTGGTCTATATCTCAACTGTCCACTGGTAAAATTTCAGATCATTTAGACCTGACTAGCTCAAGTTATGGCCAAATGAACAAACACTGTTTATTTGGTCATTTTTGTACAGGTCAGACTGCAAAAATCTGGATTTGGTCAATTTGTTCACTAGGTTTTGGTCACTTTTTGGGCATGATTCCTAAATGAAAATTGTGTCATTTTGTGTCTATTTTCATTCCCAATTGGTCTCATACCAATTGGACTAGTAAATTTTCAGTTTTGGTCCCTCAAAGGGACCTTGGTCCTACTGCCTGCAGCATGACCTTAAACAATCCGAATTTGCAATTGGTTCCAACACTTCTAACATACTCCAATTGGTCACAAATGACCATTTCTCACCTCAAACCATGTCCAACACACCATTTAACACATTCTCACATTTTTTTCTCCAAAACCCTAGATGCCAAAACCCTAGTTCACCTACTTGATGCATTTAACTAATTTCAAGCATACTAGCATTGCTTCTATACTCATGCAAGCTTACCTTCACTTTGAATTCAATCAAATTCATGCACACACATCAAAACCCTAGCTGACTGAATTTTCCTCTAATCCTCCAATAATTAATTTCTTTTCAATTTAAGCATATTTCCAAGTTCTTCATGCTATAAATACTTAAATTAAACTAAAAACTTAAAGTGAACTCACTAACCTTGAATTGCATAATTTTTTTCATCTTCAACTCCTTCCTTTCTTCTTTCTTTCTTGCTCAAACTTCTTTTCAAGACTAAAAGACCAAGTTTAATTAAGGGATTTGCAATTTTTATGGCTAAGGTTTGGTTTCTTCAAGCCCAAAATGAGCTTTAATGGAAATTTTGAGAGGGAGGGTGAAAGAGAGTGAGGGCGACAAGGAAGAAGAGATGAGGGTTTTTCCTTATTTTTTTTCCTTTTCTTTTATGTTTTTAGTCCTATGGAAGACTATAATTATCCAAAATTTAAGTTTTAATTATATTAGTATTTATGACATCATGCATGATGTCACTCATTTCAACTTTTCTTTTTTTTCTTCTTTTTTTTATTTATTTTTCCCTAGTTCTTTAATTTAATTTTCGATTTTAAAATTTTTTTTTCTCCAATTTTATTTGATAGTTAGGTCAGGAGTTAGCTCTCGGGGTCAATTGACCAAATTGCCCCTCGCTGGTTAAACCTGGTTTGTAAATAATTCAATATTTCTTTCGGCTTCCTGACCTAATTATTTGACTGACTTAACAATTCTTTTTCTTAATTTTCTCTTTTCCACTGTGTTCATAATGGTCCTAAGGACCATGGCGTCACATTTTACGAGTCAAAATTTGAGTTTAAATCGACTTCGCAGTCCTTCCTAAGAAGGTCACCCATCGCTATGACTCTCGGCTTGTTTAACTTCTTATGTTATGTTTTTCTTATTTATACTTAACTGATTGGCAATTACGAATTATTTGTGTTTATAGCTTATCTAGTTGTCTTAATTGTGGTTCTAATCCCCTTAATTATCTGGACCGACACTGGTCACTAGAATAGCGAAATATACCAGGCTATGCAAATAGGGGTATTACAAAAGCAATCTACAACCCCATTAATCGAAATCAATGAGGGAGGTGGCTAGCTAGCTAATGAGTACTCATCGGATCTACAACCTCAACTGGTAAACCAGAGAGAGAGGAAAATAATCGATCTCAACCCCATAAATGGGGGAATAATATGGCACAGTCATGCTAAGTGTGAATCTGAAATCAATTTAAACAATTTATTCAAATATTGCATACAAAAATCAAATCAATTTCCAAAATTACATTTTCATTCACAAAGTGGCAACACAAAAGTTCTTAAACTCATAATGCATACTAAATCAATTTTTCAATGATAAAATGCTTAAATAGAGTTTATTGTGCACAAACCTAATGTGAGTCCCCTCTAGGCCTTGACTCAGTCTCTTAGACTTTCCGAGTCTTTTTAAGCTGAAACACAAAATTTATAATGTCTCAGTATCTTTACTTCATAACAATTCCATTAAATAATTTCAATATGTTTAAACTTGCATTCTTGCAATTTCATGTTGAGGTTACTATTCATGATATTATTCAAGTCAATTTGTTGACTTTCTAAGGCTTAATAGGTATGAGAAATACAACTTTACCCACATACCACATTTTAGTCACCAATTTTATTGGTTTTGGTTGTCTTCTCAAAACTTAAGTCTTTTAAGCAAAATTGCCAATTTTCAGTTTTGGTGTCCTATTTTGTACTGTTCCATTGGTCATGTTGTTGTTAGAATTTGGCTAAGGTTTCTTCAAAGAAATTGTTCCTTATTGTCTTAAATTTATTCTTCTTTTTGAATCAGTCCAATTAGAGTTTTGTAGCTCAAGTTATAGCCATTTGAATCATGGCTACAGGATTGGACTTAACCCAGATTTCTGGCCACCAAACTGGTTCTGGCAGTTTTAGGTCACCAAATTTGGGTGGCCAAATAACTTGGTTAAGGGCATAATTTGGGTTTGTGATCCTCATGAAAGTTTTAGGTCTATATCTCAACTTTCCACTGGTAAACTTTCATGTCATTTAGACCTGCCTAGCCCAAGTTATGAGCAGATGAACAAACACTGTTCATTTGGTCATTTTTGTACAGGTCAGATTGCCTAATCCGGATTTGGTCAATTTGTTCACTCGGTTTTGGTCACTTTTTGGGCATGATTCCTAAATGAAAAATGTGTCATTTTGTGTCTAGTTTCATTCCCAATTAGCCTCACACCAATTGGACTTGTAAATTTTCAGTTTTGGTCCCTGAAAGGGACCTTGGTCCTACTGCCTACAGGCTACCCACAACCAATCCGAATTCAAGCGTAATTCTAACACTTCTAACATACCTCAATTGGTCACAAATGATCATTTTTCATCGCAAACGAGGTCAAACACATCATTCTCCAAATTTTTGTCTTCCAAACCCTAGGTCCAAACCCTAATTCACCAATTTGTTACACTTAATTAATTCTAAGCATACCAACATCACTTCCACACTCATACAACTTACCTACACTTTTAATTCAATCAAAACACATGTATACACCCATCAAACCCTAGCTAGCTGAAATTTAACTTTTTCCCCTAACACTTATTTTTATTTCATTTTAAGTTTATTTCCAAGTTCATTCAATCATAAACACTAGAATCAAACCAAAAAAATTCAAGTTGGATCACTAACCTTAGTGTAGATTTTTAATCTTCAATTCTCCTCACTTTGTTGGTTTTAATGGCATCCAAGCTTCATATCAAGGTCCACTTGCAAGGTTTGCTTAAGAGGATTAGGGAATTTGTGGCTGAATTTAGGGTTTATGAGAGCTTGAGGTGAGCTCCCATGGTGGTTTCAAGAAAGAAAAATGAGAGAGAGAGAGCTAAGGGAGAGGGACGGCAACAAGATGAAGATAAATGAGTTTTATTTTTTTTTCTTTTCTTTTATGTGTATTAGGAAGACCATAAATTAAATTAAATAAATTTTTAATTATAATATTTATGGCATCATGCATGATGTCATCTCTTTTCACTTTTTCATTTTCTTTTTTTTCTATTTATTTTTCCATTAGTTCTTTAATTTAATTTCCGATTCTGAAATTTTCTTTTCTCTGATTTTATTTGACAGTTAGGTTAGGAGTCAGCTCTCGGGGTCAATTGACCAAATTGCCCCTAGCCGGTTCAACCCGGTTTGTAAATAATTCAATATTTCTTCCGGCTCCTTGATCTAATTATTTGACTGGCTTAACAATTCTTTTTCATGATTTTCTCTTTTCCACTGTATTTGCAATAGTCCTAAGGACCGCAGCGTCACATTTTACGACTCAAAATTTGAGTTTAAATCGACCTTGCAATCCTTCCTGAGAAGGTCACCCATCACTGTGACTCCCAGCTCATTTAACTTCTTATGTTCTATTTTTCTTATTTATAATTAACTAATTGGAAATTACTAATTATTTGTGTTCAGGGCTTACCTAGTTGTCTTAAGTGTGGTTCTAATCCTTTTAATTGTCCAGATCGACACCGGTCACCGGAATAGTGAAATATACTAGGCTATACAAATAGGGGTGTTACAATGCAAATATTTACATAACATGTATTTAGACATAAATTGGTAAATGTGACAAAGTATGTTTATACTCAATTTACAGTCATCCAAAATAAATTTACATCTAGTATTTTGATATATGACAATTGGAATACAAAAATGAGCAACCAAAATTACATCTAGTGTTGGCAGTATATCTACCACAAAGTCCAAGTATGAGGTGACTTCGAACTTTCCTGTAGATCCACTCCCTCTTCTCCTATCTCTGGTTATCTATTCTTTACCTTCTATACCTATGCAAGGAAAAGCCCACATGCTAAGCTTAACAACTTAGTGGTGCACTAATAATTTAAAAAGAATAAAAGCAAAACTTATATATATATCATAAGAGATTTTATAAATAATGCTCAAGGTTTAACATAGTTCTTATTATATTTATGTGCATTTTCTTAATTAAAATCACAATTTAAGATTTGTCATGTGCCCATAGTAACCTATGAGAGAACTATATGGAATGGATATGGGACTCCTGGCACTAGACACTCTGTGCCTCTGACCGGTTTAACAATGGGCACTCGGTGCCTCTATATAACTGTCTAGATGTGGAGCTCCCGGTACTGAACACTCGGTGTCTCTGACCAGTTCAACAATGGGCACTTGGTGCCTCTAATAGACATTTATCAATCCAGTAACATAATTAATGCACTACTGCTAATGATGTCCCCTGTTGGCATTTCAATCTATCAAAAACTATAATTCACTGTTTAGGTTTACCTGGGCTTAATAACGTAATTATCATTTCTATTTTTCACATGATGTAATCAATAATACTTGTATGCACATAAACTTATGCCATTATCGTATTTTCATATTGCATGCATGTAAATTTCATACTCTTACACAAAATTCACACCTATGATGTCCATTGTCAAAATCTAACAAAAATCAGATTTTATGCATTACTTTGCTCAAGCATTTTGACCCAGTATTTGTAGGATTTAAATTCAACATTTTTCATGAGATTTTTAAATCTATCTTAACTTTAATATAGTTTTTGAATCACTTAATTTGGATTAAAGGATCAAAAGTTATGGTCAATTAATCAACAGCTGTCCTTAAGCAAAATTTCAACGTCACCAGTTACATGGCAGATTCTGGATATGTTTTAGAGTCTAGATTTGAACAAGTTGCAATCAGATTTTGCTAATTTATTCTCCATGAAAGTTGATGCCTTGGATCTTAGCTTTCCCACTAAATAAGAATCATATCATTTGGAGTTCCCTAAGGTAAGTTATACCCTTTTTATTCCGGATAGTCTAGAATGCACTCCTACCAGGTTCCAGATTCTATGCCCTATTTTCTTGTTAATTTTAAAGTTACTTACCCACAATTTTAGCCTTATGTCTAGCTTTCATTTAAATCAATAATGACCCCATTTCAAGGTTTAGATCTTAAGTTATGCTCATTTTTTTGCATATTGTTCAATTTCTACCTGACTAAGTGCAGATACAATAAGAATTTATAGTTCCTATTCATAGGCCAATTTGACCATCTTAAAGACAGATTCAATCAATGTAGTCCTCATAAGATATGTCCCTACATGTATTAAGGTTCCAATGGTTCAACAATCATCTAATTTAGAGGCCTAAATCATGAGTTATAGCTAAATTACCACCTACTGTTCACGGATACAGAGCCCTAAGAATTCCAGGTTTCCAAATTTTCAACTCAAATTTGCACTCAACATTAAATACTTTACGTCCATAATTTGTATAGGGTCTCTAAAGCAAAGTTTTAGGCCTATGTCTTAAGTTTCTAAATCATCTTGTATCACCTCAATTAGAGTTGTACAGAGGAAGATATGCCCTGTTTACTGCACAGAGGTCGCAGCACTAATTGTTGGAATTCAAGGAATTCCAATTTTACAACTCCAATTTACTGTAAAATTTCAACCACTTTGCCCTAAGAATTAAGTCTGGGTCAAAACATAAAAATTGTAGGTCTATGTTTTAAGAAAAATTTGCTATAAATTACATATCAATTGGAGCTCTATAACTCAACTTATAACGAAATTAGTATAGACTACTCACTGGATATACTATTTTAGCAGCCATCACCAAAAAACTCATAAAGTAACAATTTATATAACAAGCTTAGACAAGCACTACAATGCCCCTATTCTAACCACTAGAGGAATTGTCTGCTTTAGCCCACCCTATCCTGAGCCTCATGATTTTGTCCCATAGGTGGAATGGAGAACTTCCTAGGAGGTCACTTATCCTAGGATTTCTCTCAAGCGAGCATACTTAACCTCGGAGTTCTTCCAACTCTCTAGGCCATTCCACCAAAAGGCGCCTCTAGTGATTAGTTTCCCCCTTTTCAATGAATGATTTGATTTATTCTTGTGCCTCGTATTCCATTACCTTAGGTAGCCTCGCCATCCTAGAAGCCTACCAGAAGCTTACTCTCTTATGCCACTCCTTGCCCTCATTGGACCGCTTTCCCGGGTCGTCACAAGCTCACCAGCTTTCGCTTGGTTCGTCCTTGAACTACACATCTATTAGAGGGGGTCCGGCTCTGATACCAACTGTAATGCCCCTGCTCCAACCACTAGAGAAATTGTCCACTTTGGGCCACCCCATCTTGAGCCTCACGGTTTTGTCCCATAGGTGGAATGGAGAACTTCTCAGGAGGTCACCCATCCTAGGATTTCTCTCAAGCAAGCACACTTAATCCCGAAGTTCTTCTAACTCTCCATGTCATTCCATCAAAAGGTGCCTCTAGTGATTAGTTTCTCCTATTTCAATATATGATTTGATTCATTTCTGTGCCCCATATTTCACTACCCTAGGTAGCCTCCCCATCCTAAAAGCCTGCTAGGAGTTTACTCTCTTATGCCACTCCCCATCCTCATTGGACTGCTTTCCCAGATTGGGTCATCACAAGCAATTACCTCAACCTAGTTCTAGTAATATACTCCCAATTACAACCACTTTTCACTAAAAATCTCAAAGCCAAATCAGTATATGGATCTTGATCAGGCACATCAAAAATTTTGCCTCACCAATCTTGAATCCTTTCTTTACTTTCACTTTGATTTCATGCTTTGATCATAAAATCCTTCAATTCCAACACAAAGCATCATCTTAAATTAATGAATTAGGGTTTATATTTGGATTTAGGCGAAAGAATATGGAGGAGTAGAAAGAAGTATGGCCGGTTGGGTGAAGATGAAGGAAGAAGACCATTTTGTTTTATATGCTTAGATTTTTCTTTCTTCTTTACATGTGTTAGGTTGCCATTGGTCCTTTCTTTGATTTGTTTAATTAGTGATTAATTAACTTAATAAATCATACTTAATAATTCTAATTAAACTCAATTATGTGTTAAGTTCAGAAATTTTAATTTTCCTCCCCCAAACTTCATTAATTTTGCAGCAAAGTCTGTAGGTATCTTTTTCAAAATTTTAATTTAACCTCTCATTTAACCCAATTTATATACCATATTTAATATTTGAATTCTCACTAAAATATAATGAATACAGTCTGCAAATTCGGGGCATTATGCCAAACCATTACACTTGAGTCATTTCATTCATACTTAAAAATTCTTAACATAAATGTGGTTTAAAATTTGAACCTTTACATACATAAATTCACTAAAGTGCAATTAATTCATACATACATACTCAAATGAGGAGTTATGTAATATCCTCATTTTCGTAGTCCGCATGTTTCACTGTTTCGACGACTAATGTCTGCCTCAGAAAGTCAGAATGTCTAGAACAACACTTAATTGACAGTGAGGAAGTATAAAATAATGAAATATGTGAAGAGAAAAATTAAGAAAAAATAAAAGAGATAAAATGTGACTAAGTTAAATGAGCCAAACTCGTAGCGATGGGTGACCGCACCGGGAAGTTATGGCGAAGATCGTTGACTAGCCTTGGACTGCGGGGAACTTAGGAAAATATTTTCAAGACATAATTAAAGGTCTACTGAGGTGTAATTGACATTGAAAATGTCAAAGAAAAATTAATAAGTTAGTATAAATGAAAAACAAAAATTAAAGAAATCGGCGGTACAAGGAGTAAATCGGTGTTACCGAAAAAGTCCGAATTTGACCCGAAGAGGGGCATTTTGGTCATTTGACACCTAGAGTTGACTTTTGACCTCAATGTCCATTAAAAATTAAATTTTGAAAATTTCATGAAAAATGAAATTATACATGATATTTGCAATTAAGGAAAAATGAGTGGTATAATTTGGAATAATTAAAAGTGGATTATTAAACTAATTAACCTAAGGTTAGTGGAGCATAATATACATTAATTAACCTAAAGATAATGGGGTATAAAAGGGCTAAAGTGGATAGATTTCTCCACTAACTCATTTCATTTCCTTCAATTCTTCATCCATGGCTGAAAATGCTATCCCATAAAACTCCATGGCCATTCATGCATGAAGCTCTAATCCTCCATGATCAAGCCCTAGTTTCTTCAAGAGTTCTTCATTAAGGTTAGTGTACACATCATGGGCAACACATAGGCAGCAAAAAGAAGAAGTTTTGGTGAGGTTTAGCAAACTCCAAATAAAGGTTAGTGCTTAATCTTTCCATTTTCCTTCACTAATCCTTGTGTTGAGCTTTGGGTAAGTTGAATTGCTAAGAAAATTTGAGGAAATGATTGAGTATTGGTGAACCTTAGTTTGGCAGCCATGAAAATGCATGGTTAGTGACTTATTCTTATATTTAATGGATGGGAATCAAGGTTGATTAACTCAAATGGAAGTTATAGTAAGTTAATATCCAAGTATGTGTATGTTAGTGCTTGAATTAAGGGTTTAATAGTGGGACTTTGATGCTTTAGTAAACTGCCATGTTGGGAAACCTTAAATATCATGAATTTGTGTGTGAGTTTATGAAATTTATCAATGAAATATGATGGTGTTGAATGGTGGGCAGCTTGTGTAATTGCCATGGAAGTGTATGTGTAGGATTGATATTGAGGTATGTTGAATTTTGGTGGAAGTAAATGTTGAACTTGAATGGTGTATTGTGTGCATTGAACACTAGAGTGTTCTATTCAAAATACCTTGCTGGAATTGTGTACAATATATATAGAAGTTCCATGATTAAATGTTGAAGTATTGGGAGGAGCAGAATTGTCAAAATTGGAAGTGTGATGTTCAAATGCAGGTTGTGTATGTTGGCAGCACCTAAATTAGGTCATAAGTACAAAACTGTGAACCCAATTGGTATGAGGCCAATGGGGGGTGAAACTAGACACCAAATAGGCCAACTTTCATGTAGAAATGTTGCCAAAATTCTGCCTAGAAACTGACCTTAAAAATGACCAAATCCAGAATGGCAACCTTACAAACCTAGATTTTTGACCATATGAATAGTAGTCACTGGGATGACCATAACTCACTCAAAACAAGTCCAATTGACCTGAAATTTTTACCATGGATAGATTAGATATAGAGCTACAATTCTTATGAAGACACCAAAGCCCAAAAATGGCCAGAACCAAGTCAAATAGCTTACACAAATTCGGATACCAAAACTGCCAAAACTAAAAGTGACCTAAAATTGACCAAATTTTGCACTAAAGGTGCAATTTGTCGAGCTTTAGTAAATTGACCATATCTTGGTATATACAACTCAGAATGACCTGAAATTTTTCTCCGAGTGCAATAAGACATAGAGCTACAATTCTTATGAAGACACCAAAGCCCAGAAATGTCTAAAACCAAGTCAAATAACTTGCACAAATTCAGGTACCAAAACTGCCAAAACTAAAAGTGACCTAAAATTGACCAAATTTTGCACTAAAGGTACAATCTGTCCAACTTTAGTAAATTGACCATATCTTGGTCTATACAACTCAGAATGACCTGTAATTTTGCCTCGAGTGCAATAAGACATAGAGCTACAATTCTTATGAAGACACCAAAGCCCAGAAATGTCCAGAACCAAGTCAAATAGCTTGCACAAGTTCAGGTACCAAAACTGCTAAAACTAAAAGTGACCTAAAATTGACCAAATTTTGCACTAAAGGTGCAATCTGTCTAGCTTTAGTAAATTGACCATATCTTGGTCTATACAATTCAGAATGGCCTGAAATTTTGCCTCGAGTGCAATAAGACATCGAGCTAAAATTCTTATAAAGACACCAAAGCCCACAAATGGCCAGAATCAAGTCAAATAGCTATCACAAGTTTGGGTACCAAAACTGCCAGAACTAAAAGTGACCTAAAATTGATCAAATTTTGCACTAAAGGTGCAATCTATCTAACTTTAGTAAATTGATTATATCTTGGTCTATACAATTCAGAATGACCTGAAATTTTGCCCTGAGTGCAATAAGACATAGAGCTACAATTTTGCTTCTTTGACTAGAAGCTAAAAACCAAGAAAAATAAGACTTTAAGCTAGACCAATCTAGCACACTAAAATTGAGAATTTGACATTTACATACAATGATGCTTAAAGCAATTTGGCAATGAATGCCAACTTGTAAAATGGTAAATTGCACTATACTAGCAGCATATTGAATTACGAATTGTGACATGTTGATACTAGAATCAACTTATGCATGATGTATGAAAAGGTCAACATTTTCATTGACCAGTGAATTGTATAATGACCAGTAAACCCTAAAAATAAATATTTAATCTTGTACTATGCTCTAATTTGCCTAGTTGACTAGTTTGGCTAGGTTGGCATGCAATAGGATTCCGACAGCTGTTCTGTAAATGACTTTACGTCATATTGTGTTTTATGGCTTATTATGCCATACTATGATTTTAATAGCCTATTGCTATACAGTTTGTGTTATTATACTCGGCTTAAGGCCTGATTGATTATATGGCTTTTTAGCCACACTGTTTGCACACCAGAAGATACTTTGTGACCGATAGTGTGACGGTCCGAGGTACTAGGTACCCAGTGCTAGTATATCCATTTATCCAGTTTGGTCAGTGTATAGGTTATATGGGCAGTCATTTAAAACATTATTCAATTCAGGAAGCTAAGTTAAGTATAATGAAATTTCAGTACAATTAAATTAAGTATTGAATTAATGAGTAAAAGAGATTAGCAAAGGAAACATAACAAAAATATAAATTGCAGAACCGTAGAGACTTGAAATACAATACAGTTAGAATAATTTGTATACTAGGTAGTATTATTGAAAAGTTATAAACTAAGCACTTCCAAAGAGGAACAAACTAGTATATAAGATCGTTGATACTAGAAATACCATACCAAATTAAATTGATTCTTGAGTATTCGAATTATGATTTATTTCTTTCTTTAATTGTATATATTATTTCTTGTTATACTATTGCACCACTAAGCAAAAATGCTTACCGCAATGGAATTGCTTCCTCAAGCAGGCACTGAAGGTAAAACCAGTAGACTGTGTACTGAGAATTTTGGAGTCCAGATCTGCAGAAGTGTTAGAAGAGTTCAAGGTTGTCACCTCCTCAGCAATGCATGTAGATAGGGCTCATTTTAAGCATGTTTTATAATCTGTACATTATAATTACTGCTATTATTGTAATGTGAATTAGTAATTGTAATTTCATTTGTCTATCCTGTACTTGATAAATTTATGTGCTTAATTAGCAAATTTGTATAAGTTAATGAAATATAAGAATTCTGATATTTAAATTGATTATGTAATCATAATGATTCTGAATGAGACAGAGTTTGAGAAATTTTGAGACTGAATCTGAGTTTGAGAAACTGATGAGAATGCTTTTAGATAATCTGAGTTATGAATTTGAGCATATATTGAAATTGTTTTTAGCAGGTTCAGAAGAACTGTTAGTCCAAATTACTGCTGGCACTCTGCTGGATTGTCATTAAAATTTTTGAATTTTCCAAATTAGTCAGATTTTGATAAACAGTAAAAATAGTCTAAACCTCAGATAAAGTTTTTGAACAAGTAAATCTAGAACTATAATGAAATCAGATAAGATCAGGTGCTCCAACACTCCGTGTGACACGCTTTGCTCGGTTACACTGTAGACGGGTGAGGGGTATTACAAGTTAGCTTAGATTTCAAACATTCATAATTACATCACTTATACTTAAGATAAAAAATTTATCAATAATCTTGAATATTAGCACAGTAACTATCCATTTACAGTTTAAAAGTCCAATTAAACATATAACATACATAGAAAAATTCTACAGCTACTCTTACTGCTCATTCTCCAAGAACTCTTCTATTCTTACACTCGTACATCTGGGTTTAGAGGAAAGGGGTAAGCTTATACAAGCTCAGTGAGTAAACTAACCAATATAATTTAATTATAACATTCATTTCATACATATGCAATACATCATCCAAATGAGTTTTCACATAAAAATATTCCATATAAAATGGACTTATCAACAGTGATTCCCCAGATCTAATGTGCCCAACTCATACAAAGACTCTTCAGGACTTTCGCTTAATATATCCAATGTGCTTGGCTCATATAGAGGCTTCTCAGGACTTTCGTTTAAAAGTAGTGCACCAGGGGCTTATTAGGCCTCACCGGGTCGTAACACCGCAGATCATGTATGATCACATCATAAGCATAACATATACATAAGATAGGGGGAATCAGTGGGTCATCTAAATTCCATAATACATCAATAACAGTTATGCAAAAATGCAACATATTTATGCTTTCAATAGATACATCCTAGCAAAAAATGAAATGATGCATGTGGATGATCATGTATTACATTTAAGGAATTTATATTTGTTAAGGTTAGAGCTACTCACCTCTTATAGCCTATCAACCACCTAACACAAATGGAAGCTATCCTCGAATCCTTAAATTTCTGAGTCCCTAAAGCCTGATCTTACAACATCGGACCCTAAAGAGTTATTTGAAGCTCTAAAACTCTATACACATATAAAATATCTTATTCTAGGCTTTTAGGAACCATAAAATCAATTGCCTGGCTCTTTAGTCCAATAGCCACTGCAGCTGGCAAAGTCTTAGACTTTGGCCGCTGAACTTAAAAATTTTCTAGATTTTCTAAAGAAATTGCATGCTTTGGCTATCGAAATAATAGTTTTTGACAGCTGAACCTAAGAATTTCTAGAATTCCTAAGTCAAAAACCTACAAAAAACATCTCCCAACAGCACCTAAACCCACCACAAAGTTCTAAAACACAATCCAATCATATAAACTCATGATTGGGGCAAAAAACAACTTGAAATCAAGCTCAATTTACACACGCAATACAATTCGAACTTGAATTCAAGATTTAACCAAACTTCAAACATAATACCATTAAGAAATTCTTGAATCCATCAAAGGAAACTTTCCATTTAAGGCTTATAGACACTTAAATTTGGCAGATTTCAAGCAAAACATACAATTTTGATAAGATGCCAAAAATCGTAACCCTAATCATGCAAGAATCTCTTTTAACTTAACCAAAAACCAAAAGCTCCTCTCACCACACATGAAAATAAGACCAAACAACCTAACATTCATAAATAAGTTTAGATCCTTCTAAAAGATCAAAAGAAAAGAAGAATTACCTCTTATTCCTTTGACCTTGAGGAAGAGGAGAAATGACAATCCAAGCTTCAATCCACTCTCTGTAGACTTCCAAAAGAAGGATCAAGCATGCAAACATGAAATTCCTCTTCAAAGACTCTTTTGCATGTAACAATAGCTAGAGGGAGAAAAGAGAGAAAACTAAGTTTCTTTTTGCCAGAAAAGAGTCTTTGTCCCTTTTATACCCTTACTATCAAGGGACTTTTGGCTGCCAAAAGTCATGCTTATAACTGCCAAAAGTCATTCTATACAAAAGTGAAACTTGAATTTCTCACTTACTCTAAACATGCACTTAAACTCTCCCAACACCTTATACATCTACACATAACCAAAAACATTCATACATATATGTTCATATCCTACCACCGTTGCCTAGTCCATGTAATTTTAAATTTTACAAGAATTTTCTGTCAATAACAGATATTCCAATATCAGAAAATGGTGGGTGTTACATTCTCCCCCCTTAAGAACATTCATCCTCGAATGTTAAAGCAACTCACGCAGCAACATAACATAATATATCAGCTTACAAACATAACATATGTAATATACATATCTAAAACAGATGGGGAAATTGTTATAACATGGAGTTATGAGATTCCCATGTACATTCTTCCATGTTTTGGCGATTCCACAACACTTTGACCATAGGTATCTCCTTGTTCCTGAACTTACTTATCTGTGTGTCCATAATCTTGACGGGTTGTTTGACATAAGAAAGATCTTTTGAAATTTCCATATCGGGTTCACTTATAACCTTGTTCGGATTTAACACATTCTTCTGTAACATGGAAACATGAAACACCATATGTGTCCTCTCCATTTTTAGTGGCAAGGCTAGCTTGTAAGATATATTTTTGACCCTTTGCAAAACTTTATGTAGTCTAATATACCTCAGAGTTAGTTTGCTTTTCTTCCTAAATTGGATAACACCTTTCATCAGAGATACTTTTAAAAGCACCATATCCCCCTCCTGGAAGATCACTTCTCTTTTATCAAGATTCGTATAGCTTTTTTATTTATTTGTAGCTATCTTCAACCTTGCCCTAATTAAAGGCATGGCTTGATTGGTGATTTCCACCAACTCTGTCCTTGTTAAACTCTTTTCACCTACTTTTTCCCAACACATAGGAGACCTACACTTTCTTCCATAGAGAGCTTCATATAGTGTCATTCCGAAGCTCGAGTGATAACTATTATTGTATGTGAACTCAACTAGAGGAATATACTTTTTCCATGTTCCTCCAAAGTCAAGTACACACATTCTTAGCATATCCTCCAAGGTCTGTATAGTTCTTTCTGTCCATTTATTTGAGATGGAAAGTTATGTTAAAGTCCAACCTAGTTCCTAACTCATTCTGAAGATAGTGCCAAAACCTTGATATGAATTGTGATCCTCAATCAGAGAATATTGTCACTGGAGCTCCATATAACCTTACTATCTCTGCTACGTACACCTAAATCAACTTATCCATAGAGTAGTTAGCTCTTATAGGAATGAAGTGAGCAATCTTGGTCAACTTGTCCATAATCACCTATATCGAGTCATGTCTATTGGAGGTTACTGGTGACTCCACAATAAAGTTCATTGCTATATTTTCCCTTCAACTCTAAAATGGGTAGTGGGTTAAGCATCCCTATAGATTTCTAATGTTCCAACTTCACTTTCTGATAGACCTTACAAGCAGACACAAACTTCGCAATCTTTTTCTTCATAGAAGGCCACCAATACACCTTCTTTAAAACTTGATACATTTTGGTGGCTCCTGGGTACACACTGTACCTAGCATTTTGAGCTTTTCTCATAATGTCTCCCTTAAGTCCAATATCATCTAGTACACACAATCTGTTGCCATACCTTAGCACCCCTTTCCCATTAAATCAAAACTCACTGATCTTATGTTTCTATACTGTCTCTGCTATCCTTACCAACTTACGGTCTTCATGTTGTTTCTTTGCTATTTGCTTTAGGTACACTGGTGTTAACTTCATCTGAGCTATCCAGGTACCCTTAGCTGATAATTCTAGTTATAACCCCTCTCTAATTAGCTGGTGTAACTCCTTCATAGTTGGTCTTCTTTCCACTAATATGTGGGCTAAACTACTAAATGATTTTTGACTGAGGGCATCAGCAACTACATTTGCCTTACCCATGTGTTATTGAATAGTACAATCATAATTACTATGAAATTTTACCTATCTCCATTACTTAAGATTCAGCTCTTTCTAATTAAAGATGTATTGGAGACTTTTGTGGTTTGTGAAGATTTCACATAGCTTCATACAGATAGTGCCTTCGCATCTTTAGGGCGAAAACTACAACTATCATCTCTAAATTATGAGTGGGATAATTAGCTTTATGCTTCTCTAATTGCCTCAAAGCATAGGCTATTACTCTACCCTTCTACATAAGAACACATCCTAAACCAACTCTGGAGATGTCACAGTAAATAGTAAAATCTTCATTGCCTGAAGGCAAAGCCAACAGTTGTACCATAGTTAAAGACTCTTTAAGCTTTTGGAAGCTCTCTTCACACTAATTAATCAATTAAAACTTCTTATTTTTTTGAGTTAACCTAGTTATTGGAGTAGCTATCTTGGAGAAATCAGACACATATCTCTTATAATAGCCAGCCAAATCTAAAAAACTCTTGATCTTAGTCACTGTAATTGGTCTCAGCCAATCTCCCACTACTTTAACCTTATGGGGATCCATTTTAATTCCATTCTCTAACAATACATGTCTCAAGAAAGATATGCTTTTTAGCCATAACTCACAATTAGAGAACTTGGCATACAATTGATACTCCCTCAAAATTTGTAGAATCATTCTTAGATGTTGTGCATGTTCTTCAGGACTTCTGAAATACACTAATATGTTATCAATCAATACGATCACAAAATGATCCAGATAAGGTCTGAATACCCTATTCATGAGATCTATAAATGCAGTTAGGGCATTAGTTAACCCAAACAACATCATAAAAAACTCATAATGCTAGTACCTAGTCTAAAAAGTAGTAATCGGAATGTCCATCTCCTTGATCCTCGACTAATGATATCCAGACCTTAAATCTACCTTAGAAAATCAACTAGCTCTAGTTAGTTGATCAAACAAATCATCAATATAGAGCAAAAGGTACTTGTTCCTTGTGGTCATTCTATTCAACTATCTGTAGTTTATGCACAGTCTTAAGGATCCATCTTTCTTATTCACAAATAAAACAAGAGCACCTCGAGGAGAGGTAATTGGTTTGATGAACCCTTTATCCACTAAATCTCGTGGCTGTTCCTTTAACTCTTTCAACTCTATATGAGCCATCTTATAAGGAGGATAGATATGGGTCTATTACTTGGCACGAGATCAATATTGAAATCTATCTCCCTCTTAGGTGGTAAACCAAATAGTTCCTCTGGAAACACATCTAGAAACACTCTTACCAAAGGAACTAACCTTGGCCCACTTATGTTCCCCACAACTTATCTGACATGGGCTAAAAACCTTCTACACCTCTTCCTGGCTTGCATGGCTGAGATCATACCCTTTACAGGTGCTACCTGATCTCTTTAGAACACTGCAACTGATCCATCTTGTCCTATAAACTCTACTATCTTGCCTCTATAGTCGAGGATAGCATAATTGGCTGAAAGCCAATCCATTCCTAACATGACATCAAAATCTGTCAATTCTAGAACTACTAGGTTAGTTGGAAAACATCTATCATTAACCATAACTAGACATGCATAACAAATCATTTTTGTTATCGAAGGGTTACAATTTGGTCCACTAACAAGCAACGGACATTCTAAACTTGAGACTACCAATCCTAGCCTTTGGACTACTTTGGTTAAAACAAAAGAGTGTGATGGATCAGTAAAAACATGCACATCAAAACTTCTTATAAGAAGATTACTTGTTACCAACATGTTGGAAGTGTTGGCTTCCTGTGGTTTCATGGTGAAGATCTAAACTAGTGCCGTTGAACCCCTCCCTTATGAGCCTGCCATGAAGGAAGAAAAACCTTGTCCTCTACCCTATCCCTTTCCTGAAGCGGGACCCATAAATGTCTGTCTCACTACTAGTTGGGCCACACTACCTGACCTTATCTACTGTTATGAAGGCACCCTTTCCATATTGGGAAACTCCTTTGACATGTGTCCCTCCTGACCACAACTGTAACACTATGAGGTTTCAAACCTACAAGGTCTCTGATGAGGTTTCTCGCATCCAACACAACTCGAAGTGTCTGAACCCAAACTAGATTCGATTCCCATCTGAAGCCTGATTTGATTTTGCTTCAGAACTTATTCTTTTTTTATTTCTTGCCAAACTTCCCTACTTTATCCTTCTTGGTTTCGAATGAGGAAACAATTTTTGTTAAGCGTCTAAACCTCCCTGCATTTATAGCCTTAGGAATTGCAGACTGTTCAGTCTTTATACTTTTTAGCTTTAGACTCCTTTCAATGATAGCCCATGCTTTTATCTTCCTTGCAGCATCTACTATTGAATGGAAACAGTGGGTTTCTGCAGCCAAAATCAATGAGTATCTAGAATGTAGCCTCTGGCTGTACCTCTTTGCCTTCTTTTCATCAGTATCATACTCTTGTCTCACATACTATAAGAGATCCATGAACTTGTCTATGTATTCATCCATACTTATACTAGTAATCTGTCTCAACTGTTCAAACTCTACCACCTTTAGCTCCCTAGAGCTCCCTGGAAAAGCACTAATGGTAAATTTTATCACAAATTAAAACCAGGTCATGCTATCGGCCTTATCAACAACATAGGTCTTATACCATTCATTTGATTTTTACATTTCAAGGTAAAATTGGCCATTTGAATGGCTCTATTATTACTAGTGCCTAACTCATCAGCTATCATTTTGACAATCTTAACATACTTGAAAGGGTCATCTCTTTCCTTGCATTTAGTTGCATCCAGCTTCAAGTAGTTTATCATCTTTGCCTTGCCTTGACCCTTTATTCTAGTCTCTTGTGTAGGAAATGTTAGGTCTATAGGAGGTGGTGGTAGCACTTACTCTCTTGTAACTCCCTCCATGGAGTTTTGAGTTCTCATGGTGGTTAAAGAACTTTGGGGGCATTATTGGGGAGGATACATGGGATATAGGCTAAAAGGCAGGAAGTAAGGTGGGTAGGGCATAAAAGAGGGATATTAGGGGTAGCCTGTAAACCCAAGGTATCCAAAACTTCCCTATTATGGGTAACCATATCCAAACCCATACCCTTGTTTAGGTGGAGACACGAATTTTGACTCATCTCCTCCCTCAAAAAAACTATGTTCTCCCATTCTTTCCATGCCTGAAAACTCAGGATTCTCATGCTGTTGTGAAAAGCCATGAGAACTCTGTTTTGCTGGTTTTACAACCCTGCAAGTGCACGGATCACTAACAAGTAATAAAGTGATGAGTAGAGTATCGTTTCCACAAGGATTTTGTTTAGCAAGTACCAATCTACACAGTAATTTTGACTGTCTAGGCTATCAAATACTTAGGGAATGAAGTTTGTTAACCTTAAACACTAGAATGGTAAACTTAAAATGAAGTAATCTATTTTGGAACAATTCTGAAATTAAGATTTCACACTTGAATCTTACTATGGATGTTATCTCATTTATTTACTGAATTGAGGATCGTTTTCCTTGATGGAAATCAGTCCTAAGTTATCCTAGATCCTCTCTCAAGGCACCTAGGGTGTATTCTAATTAACTCAAGCCCTACTTTCATGGTGATCAAATTAATTAAAACCCATTAAGATTTTTGACCAATTTTGAAGTCCCACAAAGGTATCAGCCTATGTCTAGGTTAGAATTCCTAGGTTTAAGATCTTGATTTTCTAATATTAATCTTCACCTTTCAGTCCTTCAATTAACATCTACAATCATGGCTAAGTGGGTATCAGCACATAGCATGCATTAAGATCACAAGAAATTAAATCAAGGAACGAATCTCAAATCCAATAAATAAAACTTAGTGTTCATCCATAATAATAATTACAAGCATTACTCTCCTAAATCCAAAATAAGAAAACTACTCACTCATGGTGAGTTCAGCAAACATCATGATAAATATGACACCCATTTACCGTTTACAGTATAGCCGAGCAAGATATGCCACACAGTGTACCGGAACACCATATTTTATCTCAATTATTTTTGTCCTTCCTTAATTTATTTCTTCATGGTTATGAATTGTAATTTGTGAAATTTAACTCATTTAAGTCATTTATTGAAATTATAAATTCATTTGAGGTTTCGAAAATTTTTTAGAAAATCCGGCAGAGTACCGGCTAAAAATGGAGAAAATAGTTCTTCGGAACCTGTGAAAAACACTTCCAATACATTTTCAATCATTCTCAAACTCCATTGTATCAACATGATCTCAATATTTCTCAACCATTTCTCAAAAATGGTTCCATTTGTCATTCATTCATTTCACATGATAATCATGTACAAATCATAAATAAATATTCAATTTTCATTTATAAACACAAATTACAAATATTTGCATTAATACCAAAATATATTACATGAGTTTCAACTATACATAAGAAAATAAAAGTTTAATTACAAAATACAAACAGTACAAAATACCAAAATGGCACCTAGTATCCTACCAATGCACTGAAGTCTGTGAGGTGACACGGACACTATGCAGAACTGTGAATGGCCTCACCCAATCTATGGTCTACTGGCTCTCTGTCAGTCTCTCCAGAACCTACGCGTGGCAAAAAGCAACGCGCTAAGCAATAATGCTTAGTGGTGCCAATAATAAAATAAAAAGAACTAAAAAGAAATAAACATGCAGTGTATATATTGATGTCTCATGTAGACAAATTTTTAGTAATTACTTGTATTCTATTTATTTGCTACTTGTTATATCGATTATTTCATTAAATTTATCAACTTCCATTTTTGGTTGCCCAAGTAACCTATACTGGATGACTGGACTGGATATACGGGTAAACTGGCACTGGGTACTAAGTACCTCTGGCCATCACACCATCTGTCACAATGTGTCTCCAGGTGTGCAACAGAACAGCTGATAAGCTGTAATAAACATTAGGCACAAGGCCAAGTATCATCATAATATCAGAATGGCTAAAAGCCATAAAATCACAGAATGTCATGATGCCATGTGCAGTGCTGCTAACTGAACCCTTTTGGCATGCCACCCTATCCAAACCAATCTTACTAGGTGTACTAGGGCACATTATAAAGTTATTGATTGAATTTTCATGTTTTACATGTAAGGTTACTATCCAGTTTACTATTTTGGTCAAATTATTGACTTTCCAACGCATAATAGTTACATGAGTCCTAATCACATAAATTTACCATATTTTGATTCCCAAAAGTGTTGGCATTAGTTGCCAATCCATACTTCTAACCAATGGAGAATAAATCAAAATTTCAGTTTTTGGGTGCTAGAATTCACTGTTCCATTAAGCCATTCTACAGTGAGAATTTGGCCAAGTGTTCTTAATCAAAGTTGTTCTTTATTGTGTCTAGTTACATTTCACTTTTTAAATCACTCCATTTGGAGTTTTCTAGCTCAAGATATGCCATTTTGTCCAAGGCTGGCCAGATTGGTATCTACTCAGAAATTCTGGGCAGAATACCATTCTGCCAGATTTGGTAGTTCAAATTTAGCCAATAATTTCATTTAGTTAAGTCCAGAATTAGAGTTTGTGTTCAACATAAAAGTTGTTCTAAATTGTCTAAGCTTTCATTGATATGACCAATTGGACCTTTTTACACTAAGTTATGACCAAAATGAATGAACAGTGTTCATTTGGTCATTCTGCCCAGGTAGAATGTAAGTTACTCGGATTTGATCAATTTTTAGGGCATCCTAAGTTTGCTTTCTGGACAGGGTTTCTCCATCAAAGTTGTGCCATTATGTGTCTAATTTCATGTCCAATTGGCCTTGAATCAATTGAACATACACAACTCAATTTATAGCTGCCCTAACATGCTGGACTTACATCTAGACCTACAGGGCACTCAAGGCAACATCTCTAACCTCAACTCCCATGGCACAATTCACTTCAATTCCTACTCAAACATTACCAAATGGTCACTAATTGACCATTAGAATTTCCTTTCACCAATATATGAGCAAAACCCTAGCTTTTTCCCAAACCCTAACTCCAACAATTTCAATTCTCTATATACATACAATCCATGAATTAAAACACCAAAATCATGTTCAATGGTAGCTATACACAACTATTATGAAATCAAATTGGCACTAACCTTGCTGGAGCTAACTCCCAAGCTTGCAAAACCTTCATTTTCCTTCTTCTTTTTGCTGGCTAGAGAGAGTTTAAGGGGTGAGGAAAAATTTTAGTGAAGAGAGTGAGGGATTTTGAGGTAAAATGGAGTGGGATATAAAGCTTGATAAAGCTTTAATGGAGGAATGGCTTAGAGATGGGTTTTGGCTGGGTATGGAAGGAAGAAGAAGCAGATGGTTCTTTTATGTTTGTTCCTCATTTTCCTCTCTTTTAATTAGTTTTAAGTATGTTTGTTAAAGTGTGATTGGTGGAGGGATTTTAATTGACATCATATGATGTCAAAAGTCTCATTTTTCTTCAATTTTTCCTTTTTTTTTTCTTTTTATTCATTTTCAATTCAATTTTTAGCAATATTTATTCATATTTTATGTCATAAAAATTATTTACTTAACTGGACAAGTTGGCCAAAACTCATCTCTAAAGACGAAATGACAAAAATGTCCTCCGTTTGGCTTATTGAGCCAAAATCGTCTGTACAAATCTCAAAAATTTTCTAAGTATTTTCTTGGCATTCTAATGCCATCGAAACCTCAATGACTCTTCTCTAGAGTCTCAAAAATTATTTCATGAATTTTCTCCTGGCTTTAGGGCTCCTAGCTGCGAGGACCGCAACTTCCCACTGGGTTCCCTATCGCTAGGGCATCGGCTCATTTAACTTGGTTGTATTTTATTTCTAAAATTTTTTCTGCATTTTTCTTATTAATATTTGAGTTAATTATAGCTCCTCACTTGAGTCTAAATATTTTTTTCAGACGTTCTAACTGTCCAGACCGACACTGATCACCTGAACAGTAGAATGTACGAAATTGCTACAGTGAGGGTGTTACAGTAAAAGGTAAAAATAGTAAAAAAAAAATCATGTAGAAGAACTAAAACAATAAAAATCTGTCTAGGGAGATGAAATAAAGGAACCGAAGAGAGTATGCAGCTTTGATCTTATGGAGCTTCAGCTGGAGAACTCCCCTTGATACTGATGTTCTTCTCCTTAGGACAGCTGGAGAGAGTGCAGAATGTGAGTTTCTCTAAAACTCCTAAAAGCGCTGTCGAAAGATAAAAAGAGAGAGAGCCAGCCCCTTTTTTTGATGTTTTCTCTTCTATTTATAATGGTTGCTCTAGGGTTAGGTCATTTTGAGTTCAAATGGCTTTAGGAGTCTCATTTGAATCAGAAAACAAGAGAGAGAATTCGAGTTATAAAACTGGCTACCACATAGTACACGGCCCATGTGTCACTACACGGCCCAAGGCCATGTAACTTGCTGGAGTGGAACTACGGAGTCTTGCATTGGCACAGAGAGTTACACGGGTCTGCGCCAACTACACGGGCCTGGTTACATGGCCCGTGTACTATTGTTCCCATAAGGTTTTTCAAGCTTGCACCTAGCAGAGACTTACATGGGTCCCTGCAGATTACACGGGTCTAATTACACGACCCGTGTACTTTTTTTTCTCCATTGGCTATCTGGCTTTCTTCTGGCAGAAAGTTACACGAGTCTGGGGCTTGGAATACATGACTCGTGTACTTTGTATCAACAGCAATACTCAGTCTCTTGACCTCTACAAGCTTCCTTTTGCACTCCTATATTGTGGGGCTTTACCCAAACACCTGAAACGATGTAGAAGACATGGAATTAAGGGCTTGATAATATAAATTACAAAAACTAATGAAATCAACTACTATGCATGAAAATACTTGCCTAAATGCTATGAGATAGTATACAAACGTGCTTAAAAACATCTATACAATTCAAGTGTATCAAATACCCCCAAACTCAAACTTTTGCTTGTCCTCAAGCAAAGTAAAACTCTATTTTAAAACAAATTTCAAGGGATACTTAGGAATATAACCAACAATTTAATAAGCATAGAATTGAACTCCTTCAACCTTCATACCAATTTCCCTCTTTCAAGGCATAAGGGTTCTAATAGCTGCTTGTTTAGAACTTCACCTCCTTTCATGGTGTTTCAACTAATTATTCCTCTTTGCAAGGCCATTAATAAGTCACAAATAGCCTGCTTTATCAGGATAGATTTGAGAAACACTAACTCTCCCAAATTTGTCTCTTTTGTGAATAATTATGATGAAGTAATTCAATTCCAACTCCATAGGCATATCTCAATTTTCTATCTCCACTAATATAACATGCACTTTTCAAAAGATCAAAAGGTCTTTAAAAAGGGTTGTAAAGGGGCTAAGGGGATAATGACTTGATTGCCAATGAAAGGTTTTTAGGAAATGCAAATATGAGGATAGCATGTATGCATAAAATACCAAGTATACTAAGTTCGTTTCTATATATTTTGTATAGAGAAGAGGGGCTTTGGTTTTTTTTTTTTTTTTTTTTTTATAGTGCTAAGCATGCTTCCATGATACTTATCTTGGGACTTCTTCTCTTTTCTCTCTTTTTTTTTTTTTGATGTCCCTTTTGTCTTCTCCCCCAAACTCATTGCTTTTGCTGGGTTGGAAAAGCAAATTTCTCTTTGATTTCAATTGCACACTTGCACTCTTTCTTGAGTTCTACATCCCCTCTTCATTTTCCTTATGCAGTTTGCTTCCTCAAAAGGGTATGGTAGGTGTTTAGGCTAGGTGCTAGGTAAATAACATGGGTAAGCAATAAATTTTAAGGGATAAACATAGACTTCAAGTTGGCTACAAGGGATATAAATTTTAATTAGGGGTGGCTAAAGCTTAGTGAGGCTATATCAAAGAATGCCTTAATCATTTCTTCATCAAGCATATGCTAGGATTTTGCCTTGATAGGTCTAAGAGATATGTTCTAGTGCTAGTGAGGCATTTTTTAGGTTTGCTTGTATTTTAAAAATTATTCTCCTAATGTTACAAGTTCAATGTGATAAATTAGTAGTTATGAAGAGGTTTAACTAGTTTAGTTCCATTAAAGAGATTAGTTTCTTCACAAACAACATGATAGAATCCCTTTTTGCCTATCAAGATATGTTCATTGCTCTATCCCGTGGAGTCCAATTATTAGCTTACTAGAATTTGGTTATAGTGCTAAGTTTCACAATTTAAAGTCCAAAATTTTTCAACAATTTTAAGTTCAAAATTTTTCAAAAATTTTTAAAAATTTTGATACACAAGAATAATGTAGCTGAATTTAAACAATGTAATGATGTGCATGTAATGATATGCAAATGTAATGATATCCCCCCCCCCCCCCCAAAACTCAAACCAGACGTTGTCCTCAATGTTAAAATAATATGCAAAATCATAGAAAATGTACAAAGATTATAAGGAAGCATATTATTTATTAGGTATTGAAAAGTTTGGACATTAAGCATATAAAAGAGACCTATGATTGCAACTTAGGACTAAGGCATGTAAAATATTACAATAAAGATCCTATCCTATAGTCCTAGCTCTAAAAGGTTTCTGATGGTGATGACGGCGATGCTGGCTCGTCCTCCTCATCATCTAGCTTCTCCATTAGCATGTCCAATTTATTATGGGCTTCCTGAAGGCTGTCCTCGATTGCTCGCATTCTACTGTATATTGTGGTTTCCATGCACTGTAGGTATGCGAGGACCGAGTCTATTGGTGGTGGTGTGTATGGAGACACTCGAACGGGGGACTCTTGAAACATCCGCTCTTGGCCTTCTTCTTGAGGTTGTGAAGTCTCGCCAGGTCCTTCTTGTGCTTCATCTCTCTGAGGGATGGCATTTCCTTCGGCATCCAATAGGTAGCATGTGTTGCCCACCTTCTTACATATCCCCATGGATATACAGATAGTTTAATCTATTCTTAACATTCCAGTGATAGAGCGAAGCCTGTGATGTCCTGGAACGAAGCCGAAGTGGAGGGCAATGGTTGTGACAAGGCCACCAAGCACGATGTGCCCGGTAGACTGATGACAGAGGCATCAGAGATGGTTGCACAAAAAGAAGCCAATGTTGCACCGCTGTCCGGTGTCCATACACGACTAGAAGAATAGCTCGTTGGCATTTACAACGCCAAGGCTGTCCCCACAGCTCATGATGGCATGGGTTGCAAACCGATGCATATAGCGCAAGGCTGGACTTGTGATGCCTATGGATTTGGACTTGCTGGAGTTATATGGCTCTGTGTTTGGGGCAATGGAACTCCAGAAGTTGATGCTATTGTAGAGCATGCGACTTCTAGGGATCTCCTGGTGGCCGACGCTGTCAAAGCTGAAGATGGCATTGAACTCATCTATGTTCATCACCCGGTCGACACCGAGGAGGCGAAATTCAATCCTGCCCTTATCCTCCTTGTCGGTAGGCCATAAGGTGGCCTTGAAATTGCCCAAAAACTCCAGTGTGGTGTCCTTGTATGTTCGAAATTGGAGTTGGCCGAACCTTATCCACCCGACTCTATCGAGTGGCCCATTGATTTCATTCTGCAGCCCAATTTGCTCTAGCAGTGGAAAATCCATGTATTTAGTGGAGCTTATTTTTTGGGTGTGAAGACGGGTGCACATTGCCTTATGGGCATCATTATGGAATCCCCAAGGAATAGAGATTTCAGGTTGTGGAACAGCTTGTGGTTGGGGTTACGGTGGAGGATGCACTGGTTGAGATGGTTGGGGAGAGGCTACCTTTGTTCTTGGGCATTGGGGTGGAGGCTGAGGTGGAGAAGATGAGGATTCTCCTCTTTGCCTTGAGGAAGAGCCAATTCTTCTCGCAGATCGCTTTGCAGGAGCCATTGATGAGTTTTTGGGAAGGAGAAGAGTAGGGTTTGGTGAAGGGAGATGAGATTTGAGGGGTTTTTATAGCCTAGGAGGGGTGGAGATGAAGGGTTTTGCCTTTATGAATGGTTTTAATGCTAGGGGTGCATTTAAAGAGCCGTTAGGACTCTTCGTTTCGTGCCCCAGGAGTCGCGTTTGCGACATGATACATGGGTCATGTATCACTACAAGGGTCCCGACATGTAAGGCCGTGTAAATTTCTGCATGAAAATTTCAAATTCTGTCATAGTACACAGCTCGTGTAAATGAGCTCTGGGACCCATGTAACTTTCTGTCTCCCAAGATGCTTTACTGGATATGTTACACGGCCCGTGTCAAATACAAGGAGGCTCGTGTAACTCCCTGGCTTTAAGTTATTCTGCTAGAGACATTACAAGGTCCGTGTAAATTGGGTTATGGACCCGTGTAACTTTTTATCTCCCTCAGAGTTAAAAATGCTAGAAATTTACGGACTTCTAAAAAGTTACACGAGGTGTGTAAAACCAGTACTCGACCTGTGTAATTTTCTGATTTTCCAAATTTTTGTCAAATGAAAAGTTTTATCATCACAACATATGAAATGGATGTAAAGTTTAGCAATAGAGCTACTTCCCTGGTTTTGTCCAAATTTCCCTTTTGTGGTTTTGACTTGGTGATTCCTTCCTCTCTTGTTCTTTACTCCCATTTCCAAAAAAAATCCTACAAAATGAAATGCTAATAAGTATAAAACAAAAATTAATATGAAAAAGGAGAAAAAAAAAGAAGAAAAGTTCAGAAAAATTTTTGGGTTGCCTCCCAAAAAGTGCTTGTTTATAGTCTTTAGCTGGACTTTGCTTGTTTATGGTCTGTCAGTAGGATGGTCAAGGGTGCAATTGACTCCCATTTCTATAGGTTCTCCCTGAAAGTAAGGCTTCAACCTCTGCCCATTGACCTTAAATGCACCTAAGGTTTCGCTCCACACTTTTACTGCTCCATGTGGGAAGACTTGGGTGACCTTGAAAGGTCCGGACCATTTTGATTTTAGCTTCCTTGGAAAGAGTTTCAATCTAGAGTTGAATAAGAGGAAAAGATCTCCTTCTTTTATTTCTTTCCTTGCTATGTGCCTGTCATGCCATCTTTTGGTTTTATTCTTGAAAATTTTGGCGTTTTCGTATGCATCCTGTCTAATTTTTTCCAACTCATTCAGTTGTAGGAGTCTTTTCTCACCAGTAGCTTTAAGGTCAAAGTTTAGGATTTGAATTGCCCAATAAGCTTTATGATTAAGTTCAACAAGGAGATGGCATAATTTTCCATAAACTAGTCGAAAGGGTGTTGCGCCAATTGGGGTTTTATATGCAGTTTGGTATGCCCATAGTGCATCATCTAACTTCATGCACCAGTCCTTCATGGATTTGTTTACAGTTTTCTCTAAAATCTGCTTCAGTTCCCTGTTTGAGATTTCTACTTGACCGCTGGTTTGAGGATGATAAGGTGTGGCCACCTTGTGAGTCACTCCATACTTTTTCAGTAGTGTTTCGAATTGTTGGTTGCAGAAATGACTTCTTCTATCGCTGATTATTGCTCGTGGTGTGCCAAATCTTGTGAAGATGTTCTTCTTAAGGAACCTTGTGACCACTCTAACATCGTTGGTTGGTGATGCAATTGCTTCTACCCATTTTGACACATAATTAACTCCAACCAGAATATACTTGTTTGCACGGGAAGAGGGAAATGGTCCCATGCAGTCTATTCCCCATGTATCAAATAATTCTATCTCAAGTATACCATGCCATGGCATTTCATTCCTTTTTGAACTATTACTTGTTTTTTGGCATTGATCACAACCTAGCACAAAGGATCTTACATCCTTAAACAAATGTGGCCAGTAAAACCCTACTTGCAAAATCTTGACTGCAGTTTTTGAGGTGCCGAAGTGTCCTCCATACAGTGATGAATGGCAGTGATGAATGATACTTTCCATATCTTCCTTTGGTATGCATCTTCTTATCAGCCCATCATTACATATCTTGTACAGTAGAGGTTCCTCCCATATGTAATATCTCACATCATGTAGGAATTTCTTCCTTTGCTGATAAGTCATGTTTGGAGGCAGTACCCTGCATACAAGAAAATTAACAAAGTCAGCATACCATGGAGCATTGGAGAATGCAAGTAATTGCTCATCAGGAAATGAATCATCAATTGGAAAATCTTCAAAGTCCTCTATGTACTCCAATTTTAGTCTGGAAAGATGGTCAGCTACTACATTTTCATATCCTTTTTGGTCCTTGATTTCAAGGTCAAATTCTTGCAGGAGTAAAATCTATCGAATCAGCCTTGGTTTTGTTTCCTTCTTGTTCAAAAGGTACCATATTGCAGCATGATCTTTGAATACAATGACTTTTGACCTAATGAGGTAAGATCTGAACTTATCCATTACAAACACCACTGCTAGGAATTCCTACTCTGTGGTGGCATAATTAATTTGCGCATCATCGAATGTCTTGCTAGCATAATAGATAGCATGGAGCTTTTTATCTTTTCTTTGCCCGAGCACTAATTCAACTACAAAGTCACTCGCGTCACACATCACCTCGAATGGTAGCTCCCAATTTGGTGGTTGCATTATTAGTGCTGATATCAAGGCCTCTTTGATCCTTTTAAAGGAGACAAGGTAATTTTCATCAAAATTAAAGGGAACATCTTCACTTAACAAGTTGGTAAGTTACTTAGCTATTTTGGAAAAGTCCTTGATGAATCTTCTGTAGAATCCTACATGTCCCAAAAAGCTTCGCACTCCCTTGACTGATATTGGGGGTGGCATGTTTTCAATGATCTCAATTTTTGCCTTATCAACTTCAATTCCTCTTTCTGATATCAAATGTCCAAGAACTATGCCTTCCCTTACCATGAAGTGGCATTTTTCCCAATTTAGGACCAAGCTTGATTCTTTACATCTTTGCAACACCTTAGATAAATTAGCTAGGCAATCATCAAAAGTAGTTCCATAGATAGAAAAATCATCCATAAAAAACTTCCATGATATCTTCAATATAATAAAAAAAAGATAGCCATCATGCATCTTTGAAAGGTAGCAGGGGCATTACAAAGACCAAAAAGCATCCTCCTATATGCAAATGTTCCATAGGGACAAGTGAATGTTGTCTTTTCTTGGTCTTCTGGGTGAATAGGAATTTGAAAGAATCCCGAATACCCATCTAGATAACAGAAATAAGAGTGTTTCGCTAACCTTTCTAACATTTGGTCGATGAAGGGAGAAGGAAATGGTCTTTTCTAGTAGCACTGTTCAATTTTCTATAATCTATGCACATTCGCCAATCAGCGACTACTCTAGTAGGGATTAGTTCATTGTTTGCATTTTTTATAACAGTTGTCCCACCTTTCTTAGGAACTACATGTACTGGACTAACCCATTTACTATCAAAAATTGGGTATATGATACCTACATCTAATAGTTTTAAAATTTCTTTCTTGACTACTTCTTTCATGTTTGGGTTAAGTCTTCTTTGGTGTTCGATCATGGGTTTACTGTTTTCTTCCATGGGTATCCTATGCATGCAAATCGAAGGGTTGATTCCCTTCAGGTCTTCTATTTTATACCTTATGGCTTTGCTATGGATCCTAAGTTCTCTTAACAATTTTTCCTCTTCTAACTTTGATAGGCTAGCATTGATTATAACAAGATATTTAGAATTTGAGTCTAGAAATGTGTACGTTAGTGAGGAGAGGTTTAAGCTCTACTTGTTTGGCATTTTCCTGGAGCTTACCTTTGGTTTGTTCCTCTTTTAACTTCTCCATCTCGAAAGCCTTAGCTAAGGGTAAGGGTGGATGAGCTATGCAAAGGCTGCTATTTCTGTATTTTCATTATCCACTGTGTGGCTGTGCATAATACATGCTTCAAGAGGATCTTTAGGATGTGTCTTATGAAATTCCTTTTCAACTTGTTCGTCAATTATGTCAACCTTGAAGCATTCATCAGGTTCAAATTTGTGTTTCATTGTATCGAACAAGTTGAACTCCACTTCTTCTTCTCCTACCTTGAGGGTTAGTCACCCATTTTTGACTTCTATGATGGCTTCGGCGGTTGCCAAGAATGGCCTTCCCAAGATGATAGGAATTTGAACATCTTCTTCCATCTCAAGGACAACAAAGTCCACTAGAATGAAGAATTTGCCTACTTTGATAGGAATGTTCTCAAGTATTCCCATAGGATATTTAACAGATCGATCAGCCAATTGCAATGAGATTGTTGTGGGCTTCAGTTCTGATCTCCAGCTTTTTGCATATTGATAGAGGTATTGAACTGACGCTTGCCCCAAGATCGCAGAGGGCCTTGTCTATTTTCTTATTACCAATGAGGCAGGGTATGAGAAGCTTCCTGGATTCTTCAACTTTGGAGGCAGTTTGTTTTGTAGTATGGCACTGCATTCCTCTGTTAGAGCTACTGTTCCATAGTCTTCTAGCTTTCTTTTCTTTGACTGAATTTCCTTAAGAAATTTGGCATAGGATGGCATCTGAGAAAGTGCTTCAGTGAAGGGGATGTTGATGTAAAGTTTTTATTAAACCTCCAAAAACTTCCCAAACTGCTTGTCCAATTTGGCTTTCTGAAATCTCTAAGGAAAAGGTAGGGGAGGCGAGTGTGGCTCTGGTAATTTCTTTATCTTCCTTGCTTCCTCTTCTTGATCTTTCTTAGCTTCTTCCTCCTTTTTCTCTGCTTGGCCTTTAGATTTTTCTATGGTTTCCTCTGTCGGTTCTACCTCTGGTTGTACTAGAGTTCTCCCATTCCTCAGTGTAACTGCCTTATAATGCTCCCTTGGGTTCATTTTTGGTTAGCTAAGCAGTTTGCCAGCAGCCTTACTTGAATAACTTGCTTGCTAAGCGATTTGATTTTCTAGCATCTCGTTATGAGTAGCAAGTTGGTCCACTCTGGAAGTCAACTATTTAATCAATTCATTTTGTTGTTGTTGAGCTGCTAGGAATCCTTCCATCATGGTTTCCATGGTCATTTTCAGTTCAGGTTGTTGAAGTTGGAGGTAGTGATGGCTGTGCAAAGTTTTGACCTCTGTTCTGAAATCCAAGGGGTGCTAGTGGTTTGTACCCTTGTTACTTGTTTATTGGCTGGTTCTGCTGATTGAACCATGAGATATTTGGGTGGTTCCTCCATCCAGGGTTCTAAGTATTTGAATATGGATTGTTGGGCTACCTCCGATTGAAGTTTCCTCCATTATTCACATAGTTCATCTATTCTATGGAGGGTTTATTGAAATTGTTGTATTATGAACTCATGTATCCTCCTCCATAGCTGTCCTCATATTGACTGTTTGTACCAACTGTGTTGGCTTGCATTCTTTCGAGTTTCTTTGTGAGTTGATCAAAGAGCATTTATCATGCTTAGGGCGTCTACTTCAAGGACCCCTGTAGTTCTCCTTGCATTTCCTTTTTCATTTGACCACTCATAATTATGGTATGCAACCCTTTCTAGAAGTTCAAGTGCTTGTGTCACTATTTTCTCCATTAGATCACCCTCTGCAGCTGAATCAACTGTGCTCCTTGTAGAGGGTAGTAATCCATTATAGAAATTTTGCACTAATAGTCAATCTTCTATGCCATGGTGTGGACATTACCTCTGTAGGTCTTTATATCTTTACCATGCATCATAGAGTGATTCTCCTTCCTTTTGTCTGAAGCTGTTGAGCTCAAGCCTTAGTTTTGCAGTCTTTACAGTTGGAAAATATCTTGCTAAAAAAGCTTGAGAGAGGTTTTCCCAAGTGGTGAACGTTCTAGCCAGTTGAGAAAGTAACTACTTCCTTGCTCTGTCCCGAAGGGAGAATGGGAATGCTCTGAGTCTTATTGCTTGATCAGACATTGCATTCATCTTCAATGTGTCACAAAGGGCAAGAAAGCACTGGAGGTGATAATGTGGGTCTTCTGTTGGTGAACCTGCAAACTGGGTTTGTTGAATCATTTGGAGCCATGCTGGTTTTAATTCAAAGTTTTTGGCTTCCACTATGGGTCTAGTGACACTAGGCTGAAATCCTTGGACAGACGGAGCTCCATAATCTCTCAAGAGTCTTGGTCTGTCATTATTATCGGCCATGGTTGGAATTTCAGGATCTCCTTGACCATGCTCTTGATGTTTCCTTTTCCCTCCTAATGGTTCTCAGAGTTCTGCCTATCTCCAGATCATAATCCAAAATTTCTTCTTCTGGCCTTGTTCTGGTCATATACCAGATTGGGCACCTAAAAGAAAAGAAGAGAAATACAACCAGTAAAATAAAATTAGATAATAAATATAATTGCCTAAATCAGCTAAATTGCCTATCGCTTGATATTACTAAAACCAAAAATCCCCGACAACGGCGCCAAAAACTTGCTTCGCTGGTTTTACAACCCCGCAAGTGCACAGATCGCTAACAAGTAATAAAGTGATGAGTAGAGTATCGTTCCCACGAGGAATTTGTTTAGCAAGTACCAATCTACACAGTAATTTTGACTGTCTAGGCTATCGAATACTTAGGGAATAAAGTTTGTTAACCTTAAACACTAGAAGGGTAAACTTAAAATGAAGTAATCTATTTTGGAACAATTCTGAAATTAAGATTTCACACTTGAATCTTACTAGGGATGTTATCTCGTTTATTTACTGAATTGAGGATCGTTTTCCTTAATGGAAATCAGTCCTAAGTTATCCTAGATCCTCTCTCAAGGCACCTAGGGTGTATTCTAATTAACTCAAACCCTACTTTCGTGGTGATCAAATTAATTAAAACTCATTAAGATTTTTGACCAATTTTGAAGTTCCACAAAGGTATCAGCCTATGTCTAGGTCAGAATTCCTAGGTTCAAGATCTTGATTTTTGTCACAACCTACCCCTCCGTAAGGCATAACATGATCCCATAGTATACCTAATCAATTACCAACTTTGTCTACTGATAACCCATTAAATACACTACAACGGATTTTAAACCTTTTCTTACTTCTTTTTACAATGGTAAGCACTATTTACAGGTGTTAAAAATTTTTTAACTGAAGTGAAACCAGATAATACATTTGAAGAATTAATAATTTTTGTAAAAATTTTGACAGAGTGCCATCTGTATTTTGAATAAAACAGTTCTTCAAAAACCTGTAAAAAAAAAAAAACACTCTAAATATATTTCTCAATCTCAAACTCCAACATTCAATCAACACAATATGTTTCTCAACATTTGTCAACTCAAATCCATAATAACTTTTCCAGTGTTTTCAAAAGCTAAGATAAAAGAATATATTACAAATTTTACAAGCCAAAATAATTCACAATTTATTTTACAACTTCAATGTACAATTTTAATTTACAACTGCTCAAAACCAAGAACACTATATACATGCAGTGAACATAAATTACAATACAAAATGCAAAATATGGTATACTCAATATACCCGATGATCTCTCAGTGTAATACTAGTAGCCTAGTCTGCTGCCCTGTCAATCTGTCTACCTACGACAGCAATGAAAAGCTATCGCTGAGCCAATGTCTCAGTGGTGCACAACATTAACAAAATATAACTTTAAAACATAAATCATAAGTCATATAAAAAGTGAATACTTAAAACCATAGTTAAATTCAAAAGACAGTGAATGTCAATAAGAATTTAAACTCCATTACACAATATCACAATGAATACCAATGAATCACACACAGTTTAATCATGTTCCAAAGTCCAATTCATCCCAAGAGCCGATGGCTAATGAGGAATAAGATAGCTAGCTAGCAATAATATGAGTACTCATTCTATTCGTCCTCAACAGGCATACACCTCAACACTTCAGCCAGAGAGGGAATTCAAAGTCAATTCATCCCACTAGACAAGCTAGCGAGGAATTCAATCAATATACATGATAGCTGTGGTTTCAAACCATTTACAATGTTTTTCAAGCAATAAGTATCCATCAAATATCCATTCAAACAATTTTTCACAATTTAAAACAATAACATACAAATAATCATAATTATTTCAATTGAAAAATTCAAAAGAAATAACTGTTGTAGACAAACCTCTGAATTGTAGCCTCTTGGCCCTCACTCAGTGTTTCCTTCCCCTTCCCTGAGTCTTTGCTAATTGAAACACACAATTTGGAGTGTTTCAGTACTCATTTAAACTGTCTCTAACAACAAGGCCTAATAATTAATTTATTGAATTCTATTATTTTCCTTAGTGAACCTAAAATGTTGACACTCGATCCACTCTAGGTGAATTAGGTTTAATGTTACCAATATGTTACATTTAATAGCCTTTTAATGTTGGTACATTTTACCGAATTCATTTTCAAGTATATTACATTTTATTGCAATTTGTCGGATTTCGGTATGCTAATTTGACCTAACCGGATGACCTAGTTCCCTCGGTTTTCAGGTTTCGGTCCAAACTACAAACTTGTAGGTCTATGTCTTATTGCACGTGGGGAAAAATTTCAGGTAATTCTGAGTTGTGTAGACCAAGTTATTGTCAATTTACCAATGCTGGACAGAATGTACCAAAATGGTAACTTTAGGTCATTTTTATGTCACTTTTGGTTCGGCCAGTTTTTGGACCTGAACTTGTGCAACCTATTTGGCTTGGTTCTGGCCATTTATAGGCTTTGGTGTCTTCATAAGAATTGTAGATATATGTCTCATCTATTCATGGTAAAAATTTCTGGTCCATTGGACTTGTTTTGAGTAAGTTATGGTCAAAACACTAACTACTGCCCAAATAGTCAATTTTCAGGATTTCAAAGCACTAATCCGGATTTTGTCATTTTTCAAGTCACCTTCTAGGAAAAATTTTCATAAGCTTCCTTCATGAAAGTTGGCACATTTTGTGCCTAGTTTCACCTCCAATTGGTCTCATACCAATTGGAGTCACACACTTAAGGTTCTAAGCCAAAACATACACTGCCCTATTACAATTTGTTCATCCTTTACCAATTACACATCCTATGCTTACCAAGTTCACTCTTCCATGCCAATTCTGGTTTGTACCATAACATTAACACATTTAGCAACACATTTTTGGTCATTTTGGCAGGTTATAACCACTCTCAATATACACATTATAGTACAGAATTTTCCAAAGTCCCATTTACAACAATTAAAGTCCCTTTTTATGTTTAATGGTCTACTTTAGTGGTGTTAGCGGAGCACTAATAGGATTAAAAATAATTTTTAATGTTAAACTTTCCAATTTTCCTCATTTTCGTCCTATCTTTTGCTATTTAGATTATGTACCAATATTTTAATTTTTCATGATATTTTCCAAGTGTAATATCATTTATTTTTAATGGGCATTTAGGTCAAAAGGCAACTCAGGGTGTCAAATGGCCACAATGCCCCTGTTTGGGTTGCATTCCCGATTTTTCGATAACACCGAGTTTTGTTATTTTCTCAATTTCTCGTTTTTCTTTGTACTAATTAATTAATTTTTCTTTGATATTTCTAATGACATCTATACTTCAATAGATGTTTATTTAAGTCCTAAAAATATTTTTCAAGGTTCCCCACGGTCCAGGGCTAGTAAACGATCAACGCCGCAACTTCCCAGCGCAGTCACCCATCGCTAGGGTTCTTGGCTCGTTTAACTTGGTTACATTTCATTGCTATTATTTTTCCTTTATTTTTCTTGTATTTCATTATTTTATGTCTCCTCATCAATATTTAAGTGTAGTTCTAGGCATTCTAGCTATTCGGACAACACTGGTCACTAGAACAGTAGAACGCACTACCGAACATAGGGGTGTTACAATTCTCCCCCCCCTTAATATAAATTTTGTCTTGAAATTTTACCTGGCATTAGTTTCTGAACAGCTGTGGGTGCTGTCTCCTCATGTGCTCTTCACGTTCCCAAGTAGCTTCCGGGCCTGAATGATGGTTCCACAGCACTTTAACCAGGTTTATCTGTTTGTTCTCAACTGCTTCACCTCATATACCAGAATTTCTATGGGTTCTTCCTCATATGAGAGGTCTAGATTTACCTCAATCTCTTCAACTGATAGAACATGAGATGGATCAGATTTATACCTCCTTAACATGGACACATGGAAGACACTGTGTATCCTTTCTAGCTCTGGAGGTAATGCTAGTCGATATGCCAAAGGACCTACTCTTTCCAGAACCTCATATGGTTTGATAAAATGAGGACTCAGTTTCCCCTTTCTGCCAAATCTCATAATCCTTTTCCAAGGAGAAACTTTAAGGAATACCTTATCACCCACTGCATATTCAATATCTCTTCTCTTCAGATCAACATAGGACTTCTGACGGTCTGATGCAGCCTTGAGTCGATCTCTGATCAATCTGATCTTTTCCTCTGTCTGCTGAATAATTTCTGGCCCAATCATCTTTTTTTCACCTACTTCATCCCAACATAGGGGAGTTCTGCACTTTCTGCCATACAAAGCTTCATATGGAGGCATCCCAATGCTTGATTGGCAGTTGTTGTTATAAGCAAACTCAATCAAAGGCAAGTGTGTATCCCAACTACCTTCAAACTCAATCACACAAAGTCATAGCATATCCTCCAATATCTGAATTACCCTCTCAGACTGGCCATCTGTCTGTGGGTGGAATGTTGTGCTGAAGTTCAATCTAGTTCCTAGGGCTCTCTGAAGACTTCCCCAGAATCTAGAAGTGAACCTAGGATCTCTGTCAGATACAATCGATACTAGCACTCCATGCAGTCTTACAATCTCATTTATGTACAATCTAGCCAATCTCTCTAAACTATAGTCCATCCGAACTGGCAAAAAGTGAGCAGACTTGGTTAGTCTATCAACTATAACCCATAATGTATCATGACTATTATGTGTCCTCGGAAGTCCCATCACAAAATCCATAGTTATTCATTCCCATTTCCACTCTGGTATTGGCAATGGATGTAACAAACCTGCTGGTACTTGATGTTTGGCCTTTACTTGCTGACAAGTTAGACATTTGGAAATAAATTCAGCTATATCCTTCTTCATACCCATCCACCAGTAATGCTCTTTCAGTCCTCTGTACATTTTAGTTCCACCAGGGTGCATAGCAAAAGGAGACTCATGTTCTTCCTTCATAATGATCTGTCTCAATTCCACATCACTAGGAATGCACATTCTGCCCTGATGTAGCAATAAACCATCATCCCTCATAGAAAATTCAGGTTTCTTGCCTTGCTGGACTTCTTTCAGTAGCTTCTGATATTTTTCATCACTCTAAACAACCATTCTGATCTGATCAATCAACACTAACTGTACATGCCATGCAACTTCTGTCTGTCCCTCATCATCAATCTCCAAACTGGCATGCTGTGCTTTCAACTCATGTACCATGGGCAAAGAAGAAACTCTGAGACTTGCCATAGTCTTGCGACTTAAGGCGTCAGCCACCATATTTGCTTTCCCAGGCTTATAGTCTATTAAGCAATCGTAGTCTTTAATCAGTTCTAACCATCTCCTCTGCCTCAAGTTCAATTCCTTCTCGGTGCCCAAGTACTTCAAGCTCTTGTGATCTGCGTAAATGTAGCATTTCTCCCCATACAAATAGTGTCTCCAGATCTTTAGAGCAAGAACAATAGCTACAAGCTCCAAATCATGTGTTGGGTAGTTCCTCTCATGCGGTTTCAGCTGGCGTGATGCATAAGCAATGACATTCCAATATTGCATCAGCACACAGCCTAACCCATTATGAGAAGCATCACTATAAACTGTGTATTCTTTACCCGGTATAGGTAAAGTAAGGACTGGAGCTTTAGTCAAACACCTCTTCAACTCATCAAAACTTTGCTGGCATTTATCTGTCCACTGAAATTTTACATCTTTCCGAAGCAGCTTGATCAGTGGAGAAGCTAACATAGAAAACCCTTTCACAAATCGACGGTAATATACAGCTAAACCCAGAAAACTGCGATTTTCTGTGATATTCCTGGGCAGCTTCCAATTAAGGATAGCTTCTACCTTGCTGGAATCTACCTTGATCCCTTCAGCCGACACAACATGTCCCAATAAGGAGATTTCTTTCAGCCAAAATTCACATTTCGATAATTTGGTGTATAGCTGTTTCTCCCTTAAGGTCTGCTGTACAATCCGCAAATGTCTGTCATGCTCCTCTGCATTCCTCGAATATATCAAAATATCATCAATAAACACCACCACAAATTGGTCGAGATATGGTATGAAAATAGTGTTCATCAGATCCATAAAAGCAGCTGGAGCATTAGTTAACCCGAATGGCATTACTAGAAACTCATAGTGGCCATACCGAGTTCTGAAAGTAGTTTTTGGAATACTCTGCTCTTGCACTTTTAACTGATAATAACTAGATTGCAAATAAATTTTGGAGAATACAGCTGCACCCTTCAACTGATCAAACAGATCATCAATGCGAGGCATTGGATATCTATTCTTTATTGTCACCTTATTCAAATGTAGGTAGTCAATACATAAGCGAAGAGTGCCATCTTTCTTCTTAACAAACAATACTGGTGCTCCCCAAGGTGACACACTAGGGCGGATGAAGCCCTTTTCAAGTAGTTCTTGCAACTGTACCTTCAACTCCTTCAACTCTGCTAGTGCCATTCTGTATGGTGTTATGGAGATTGGATCCACACCAGGCATAACATTAATTTCAAACTGCACCTCTCTTTCTGGAGGTAATCTTGGCAATTCATCAGAAAACACATATGAAAAGTCATATACTGTAGGGATGTCCCTCAACACTGGACTCCCCACTTGGTTGTCTACCACATGTGCCAACTATGCTTCACACCCCTTTCTAATCATTTTTCTGGCTAGTACAGCCGAAATGATGTTTGATGGCAATAGTTGCCTCTCCCCATGTATTACCACATCATCAGCATCGAGGAAGACGAAAAGTGATCACATCGCCTACAAATCAATCATGGCATGATGCCTGGCTAACCAATCCATGCCCAAGATGATATCATAATCTTTGAAGGGCATTTCAATGAGATCAGATAGAAAAGTGTGTCCTTGGATCATCAAATGACAATCTCTATACATTCTATTAACCCTGACCTCTTATCCTAGCCGACTTATTACTAGCACCTCAAAGTCCATTTTTGTACATGGAACAACAATGCAATCAATGATGCTAGCACTCACATAGGAATGGGTAAAACTCGGATCAAATAACACAAATACATCTTGATTAAAAGTTGAGAAGGTACCAACCACAATATCAGATGTCTCGGCCTCTTCTCTCTGTCTCATTGCATAGACTCTGACCGAGCACCGCCTTTGTTCGATTGATTCATCGTGCCTTGGTCGTCACTGGACTACCTCTACCCCTGCCTTTACCTTTGCTAGGTGGTTGTGAACCTTTGGTAACAGGATTCTGAACTGACCCTTCAGCAGTAGTAAGAGGTGGTCCAACTCTACGACTACTGGTACAGTCTTTGGCAAAGTGCCCTGTGCCTCCACAGTTATAACAGGCTCCTATGGACTTGTAGCACACCCCACCATGATTTCTTCCACAAGTTTCACATTGGCGGGGAGGGTAAGAAGTTCTGGTACTCTGCTGACCAGATAGAGGAGGTTTCTGTCCTGAATATCTTCCCCTACCGAACTTTTTACCACCTCTGCTGTGTCCCCCATGGTTCTTCCTCTTTCCAGTAGGACCACTGGAACTCTGTTCTACTGACTTTCCCTTTTTTTCTGTCTTCTCTTATTTCTTTTTCTCTGGGGCCGCTTCTAACTCAATTCTCTCTAATTCCAGTGCTTGAGAAATAAGCTCAAAGAAGTTACTATGTTTGAATCCGACCACTTGTAATCTGATACTAGGCTTTAAGCCGGTTTCAAACCTCTTACATCTCTCCCTACTAGTAGAAAGTAGACTTACTGCATAATGGCTCAGGTGGGAAAATTCCCTTTCATATTCAGCCACCGATCTACTCCCCTATTTTAGACTTAGGAACTCTTGCAGTTTCTGGTCCACATAAGCATCAGGGATATATTTTTGTCTGAACTCCCTGAGAAAGTCATTCCATGTTAGCACTGAAGGTTCTACCAGACTATGGGGAATGGTTTTCCACTAGTCATATGCATCCCCCTGTAGCAGAGACACTTAATATTCAAATCTGAGCTCCTCTATACAATGTAGCTTCTTGAACACCCTATCCATTCTCTCTAACCACTGTTCTGCCTCTAGAGGATCTACTGTCCCCTTGAACTCAGTAGCCCCATATTTAATCAACTTGTCATACTGCCTAGCTGAAGACTATGGTTGTACCATTGGTGTCTGTAGTGGGACTTGAGTAGGCATGTTACCACCCATTTGTTGGAGCCATCTGCTTAGCGAACTGAGTAGGGAACTGCAGTACTCAGGGAGCTGGTGCGACTGATCCACTGACATTGTGTAGGGCTGGGGCATCCCCTTGTACCTCAGCCTCTATCAATTGATCAACTGAACGATCACCCTCTTCCATAGTCAATTTGAGGATCTTAGACCTCCTGAACAAATAACATAAGGAGATTTCCTCCTGTTAGTGCATTTTTATAATGTAATGTACTGTATGTATCAAACAATGACATTAAGCAGTTGCACTATGAAGAAAGAATATTCAAATTACAGGTGAAAATAGAATTTAAAAACTAGCTCTGATACTACTAAAACATGTCACACCCTACCCCTCCGTAAGGCATAATATGATCCCGTAGTATACCTAATGAATTACCAACTTCGTCTACTGACAACCAATTAAATACACTACAAGAGATTTTAAACCTTTTCTTACTTCTTTTTACAGTAGTGAGCACTATTTACAGGTATTAAAAATTTTTTAACTGAAGTGAAACCAGATAATACATTTGAAGAATTAATAATTTCTGTAAAAATTTTGGCAGAGTGCCATCTGTATTTTGAATAAAATAGTTCTTCAAAAACCTGTAAAAAATAAAACACTCCAAATATATTTCTCAATCTCAAACTCCAACGTTCAATCAACACAATATGTTTCTCAACATTTGCCAACTCAAATCCGCAATAACTTTTCCAGTGTTTTCAAAAGCTGAGATAAAAGAATATATTACAAATTTTACAAGCCAAAATAATTCACAATTTATTTTACAACTTCAATGTATAATTTTAATTTACAACTGCTCAAAACCAAGAACACTATATACATACAGTGAATATACATTATAATACAAAATGCAAAATATGGTATACTCAATATACCCGATGATCTCTCAGTGTAGTACTAGCAGCCTAGTCTACTGCTCTGTTTATCTGTCTACCTGCGACAGCAATGAAAAGCTATCGCTGAGCCAATGTCTCAGTGGCACACAACATTAACAAAATACAACTTTAAAACATAAATCATAAGTCATATAAATAGTGGATACTTAAAACCATAATTAAATTCAAAAGACAGTGAATATCAATAAGAATTTAAACTCCATTTCACAATATCACAATGAATATCAATAAATCACACATAGCTTAATTATATTCCAAAGTCCAATTCATCCCAAGAGCCGATGGCTAATGAGGAATAACACAGCTAGTGTAACACCCTCCCGGTAGCAACTCCGTACATTCTACTGTTCCAGTGACCGGTGTCGGTCCGGATAGCTAGAACGTCTGGAAAAATATTTAAACTAAAGTCAGGAACCATAATTAATTCAAATATTAATAAGAAAAATTTAGTAAAAATTTTTGAAATAAAATACAACCAAGTTAAATGAGCCGGTGCCCTAGCGATGGGTAACCCAGAGGGGAGTTGCGGTTCTCGCAACGAGGAGCCCTAGACCCAGGTAAAAATTCATAAAATTATTTTTGGGACTCCAGAGAAGGGTCATTGAGGTTCCCATGGCATTAGAATGCCAAGAAAATACTTAGAAAATTTTTTCAATCGGTACAGACAATTTTGACCCGTTAAGCCAAACAGAGGGCATTTTGGTCATTTCGCCTTCAGAGGTGATTTTTGGCCGACTTGTCCAGTTGAGTAAATAATTATTATGACATAAAATATGAATTAATATTGATAAAAAAATTAATTGAAAGTGAGTAGAGAAGAAGAGAAAAGAAAATACAATAAAATGCCAATTATGACATATTATGAGGTCATTTAAAATTGTCCACCAATCACAATTAAGTAACTATCAAATTAATTAATAAAAAGAGACCAAAGAATTAAAAAGCAAACAGCAGCCCTTCTTCTCCTTCAAAAACAGTTTTCACCTCCTCCCTCACTCCATTAACAAACTTTCTAAAGCTTCAATTTCCATGCTTTCCTCACCCCAAAACCCTAAGTCCCTTCACTAAAAACTTGTCTCTACCTCTTGGGAAGTGTTTGACAGCCTAGAAAGGGAAAGAAAGTGAAGATTAACTTGGGAAAATTCTGCCCTACAAGAGGTTAGTGCACATATATACTTAAAACTCTTTAATCCCATGCTAGAGACTTGAAACAAGTATGAATTTGTAACTTAAATGAATAAAAGTTATGTGTATGTCCACCATGATTTTTGGCAGCCCTAAAGAAGGAACATGATTGAGTGTCTTGATGGACTTAGAGTGAACTAGAGAGTATGTTTAAATATATATATATATATATATATATATATATATATATGTAAGGAATGAAAGTGATTAATTAAGGTAGTTGTGAAAATTTATAATGGAAATTAGGGTTTTGAGGTGTGAAACTTGGATTTAGCTTATGAAATTGTGAAAGAAAATTATAAGGGTCAATTAGTGACCATTTTAGGTAAGTTGACCACAATTTGGACTGAAATATAGCATGGCAAAGTAAATGTGTAGGCTGCCTAAGGACAGCAGCAGAGTGACTGAAATTTTAGTCTACTTGGACTGCCATATCTTTGGCTGTGTTGGTCCAATTGGTGTTTGGTCAATTGGACATGAAACTAGGCTTATAATGGCACATTTTTGCTGAAGAAACCATGCCCAAAAGACTAAAGCAAGAGGACCAAAAGTTGGCCCCAATCCGGATACCCTGCAACAGCACCTGCAGAAATGACCAAATGAATAGTAATTGTTCATTTGGCCATAACTCACTGTAGATATGGTCAATTGACCTGAAATTTTTACAGCAATAAGATATGATATAGACAAACAACTTTCATGAAGAACATCACCCCAAATTATGCCATTAACCCATTCAAATTATTGAACAAAGTTGAGTTATCAAACCTGCAACTCTGCAGATTTACATTTGAACAGTAATGTTTGGATGGCTATAACTCTCTCTAGAAAACTCGGATTTAGGCGATTCTTGAACCGATGGAAACCTAAGGCATGGTAGAACATTTCATATGAAGAAAGTTAGACCAAATTATGAACTTAACTTGGTCAAATTACTGACCAAAGTTGGACCAAAATCTGCGAAAACCCAAAATTTCAGCAGGAACAGTACACGTGAACAGTAAACTTATTTTGGCCATAACTTGAGCTACAAAACTCCAAATGGAGTGATTCAAAAAACGAAATTCAACTAGACAAAATAAGGAACAACTTTCATGTTTATCATTTCCTCAAATTCCCACTGTAACAGTGTTTAATGGAATAGTAAATTTAAGCTTCAAAAACTAAAAATTTTGTTTCCCTTGGTTTTAAGTTTAGAAATGGTATGGGTGCTCAATTCCAACAAGTTTTAAATGCAAAATGTGGTATCTTGGAGAACTTAGGTTCAATAAATTTATTGTGTATGAAAAAGTCAACATTTTGGTTGACTAGTAAAGTGAATAGTAAACAAAATGACACATATTACATAAGTAATACAACTTGAAATATAAAATGTAATTAACACAAATGGATTGTTTAGAGTATAAATGAGATAAAGTTATCGTTAGGATTTACGTCTTTGTTTCAAATAGGATTATAATACCTTGTACAAAAATTGGTACATGAGAGGTAATAATGTGAATACTAATTCATATAAATATTGTAACGATTAGATGAATCACATGGATGTGTAAATGGGTTAATTGCTCTCATCATGAGAGAAATGGAAATATTTCGATGTACAAATGGTACATGAAAATCGATTGATGTAAATTGCAATTAACGTGAATGGTATGATGAATGCATAAATTATATAAAAATGAGATTTGAAGATTTATGCTTCTACTATAAATAAAATTAAAATACTATGAACGATAATTGGAGCATAAAATGCAATAATAAAACTTATGAACATTTAATGATATTATGTGCCCTAGTATACCTAACAAGAGTGGTTTGGATAGTTTGCCATGCCAATAGGGTATTGTTTTAGCAGTACTGCGAAAGGCTTTATGCCTGTATTCATGGCTTTATGCCCGTATTCATGGCTTTTATGCCCGTATTCATAGCTTTTATGCCCGATTATGTGATATCATGGCTTTTTAGCCATACTGACTGCATACGTGGTAGATGTTCTGTGTCCCATGGTATGACGGCCCGAGGCACCGCGGTGTCCAGTGCCAATGACCCGTTATCGATCCGATCGTCCAAAGATAGGTTACTTGGGCATGGAAAAGTATAACTGTGATTGAACTGATTATTAAAGAAAATACGAAAATTAAGAATCAGGAATGATTACAAAAATACAAAGAAGCTCAAGATCATGAAGAAAATAATTAACGAAATGCATGAAGAAGTTAATATCATAAAACATGATTAGCCCTCGACTAAACAATAAGTTAGTAATTATTCATTTCTTATGAACACAATAGCAAGGAAATTATTATTATATTTTCTTGTATTATTTGCACCACTAAGCTTTATGCTTAGCGCGTCGCTTTTGCAACGCGTAGGTACTGAAGATTTGGACAAAGGGCCCAGTAGACCACAGATTCGGTAAGGCAGTTCACAGTTCTGCATAGTGTCCGTGTCACCTCACCGTCTACAGTGCATTGGTAGGACACTAGGCTTCATTTTGGTATTTTGTAATTGATTTTTATTTTCCTTTGTGCAAATGAAACTTATGTAATGTATTTTGATTTTCATGTAAATAATGCAAAATTGTGTTTGTAAATGGAAAAGTGAATATTGATCTGTGACTGTTACATGACTATCAAATGTGATGAATGATTGAGAAACGAATGGTTGAAAAATATTGAGATTTTGATATTGGAGTTTGTGAATAGATGAATATGATTATTAGAAGTGCTTTTCACAAGTTCCGAAGAACTGTTTTCTCCATTTTTAGCCGGTACTCCGCCGAATTTTTTTTAAAATTTTCGGAACCTCAAATAAATTACAATTTCAATAAATGAATTATATTTCACAAGTTATATTCAAAACTACGATAAAAATGAATTAAGATAAAATAGAGTGCTCCGGCACACTGAGTGGCATAACTTGCTCGGCTACACTGTAGCCGGGTAAGGGGTGTCACAGCTAGCTAGCAATAATATGAGTACTCATTCTATTCGTCCTCAGCAGGCACACACCTCAACACTTCAGCCAGAGAGGGAATTCAAAGTCAATTCATCCCACTAGACATGCTAGTGAGGAATTCAATCAATATACATGATAGCTGTGGTTTCAAACCATTTACAATGTTTTTCAAGCAACGAGTATCCATCAAATATCCATTCAAACAATTTTCCACAATTTAAAACAATAACATACAAATAATCATAATTTATTTCAATTGAAAAATTCAAAAGAAATAACTGTTGTGCACAAACCTCTGAAGTATAGCCTCTTGGCCCTGACTCAATGTTTCCTTCCCCTTCCCTGAGTCTTTGCTAACTGAAACACACAATTTGAAGTGTTTCAGTACTTATTTAAACTGTCTCTAATAATAAGGCTTAATAATTAATTTATTGAATTTTATTATTTTCCTTAGTCAACCTAAAATGTTGACCCTTGATGTACTCTAGGTGAATTAGGTTTAATGTTACCAATATGTCACATTTAATAGCCTTTTAGTGTTGGTACATGTTACCAAATTTATTTTCAAGTATATTGCATTTTATTGCAATTTGTTGGATTTCGGTGCGCTAATTTGACCTAGCCGGATGACCTAGTTCCCTCAGTTTTCGGGTTTTAGTCCGAACTATAAACTTGTAGGTCTATGTCTTATTGTACGCGGGGCAAAATTTCAGGTAATTCTGAGTTGTGTAGTCCAAGTTATGGTCAATTTACCAATGCTGGACAGAATGTACCAAAATGGTAACTTTAGGTCATTTTTAGGTCAATTTTGGTTCGGCTAGTTTTTGGACCTGAAATTGTTCAAGCTATTTGGCTTCATTCTGGCCATTTTTGGGCTTTAGTGTCTTCATAAGAATTGTAGATATATGTCTCAACTATTCATGGTAAAAATTTTAGATCAATTGGACCTGTTTTGAGTAAGTTATGGTCAAAACACTAACTACTGCCCAAATGGTCAATTTTCAAGCTTTCAAAGCACTAATCCGGATTTGTTCATTTTTCAAGTCACCTTCTAGGTAGAATTTTGGTAAGCTTCCTTCATGAAAGTTTGCACATTTTATGCCTAGTTTCACCTCTAATTGGTCTCATACCAATTGGAGTCACACACTTAAGGTTCTAAGCCAAAACATATACTGCCCTATTACAATTTGTTCATCCTTTACGAATTACACATCCTATGCTTACCAAGTTCACTCTTCCATGCCAGTTCTGGTTTGTACCATAACATTAACACATTTAGCAACACATTTTTGGTCATTTTGGCAGCTTGTAACCACTCTCAACATACACATTATAGTACAGAATTTTCCAAAGTCCCATTTACAACAATTAAAGTCCCTTTTTATGTTTAATGGTCCACTTTAGTGGTGTTAGTGGAGCACTAATAGAATTAAAAATAATTTTTAATGTTAAACTTTCTAATTTTCCACATTTTCCTCCTATCTTTTGCTATTTAGATTATGTACCACTATTTTAATTTTTTATGACATTTTCCAAGTGTAATATCATTTATTTTTCAATGGAAATTTAGGTCAAAAGACAACTCAGGATGTCAAATGACCACAATGCCCCTGTTCGGGTTGCATTCCCGATTTTTCGGTAACACCGAGTTTTATCATTTTCTTGATTTCTCGCTTTTCTTTGTATTAATTAATTAATTTTTCTTTGATATTTCTAATGACATTTATATTTTAATAGATGTTTATTTAAGTCCTAAAAATATTTTCCAGGGTTCCCCGCGGTCCACGGCTAGTCAACGATCAATGCCGCAACTTCCCGGTGCAGTCACCTATCGCTAGGGTTCTTGGCTCGTTTAATTTGGTTACATTTCATTGCTATGATTTTTCATTTGTTTTTCTTGTATTTTCTTTTCTTGTATTTCATTATTTTATGTCTCCTCATCAATATTTAAGTGTAGTTCTAGGCATTCTAGCTGTCCGGACAACACTGGTCACTAGAATAGTAAAATTCCCTACCGAACATAGGGGTGTTACAATTTTCTAATATTAATCTTCACCTTTTAGTCCTTCAATTAACATCTACAATCATGGCTAAGTGGATACCGGCACATAGCATACATTAAGATCATAAGGAATTAAATCAAGGAACGCATCTCAAATCAAATAAGTAAAACTTAGTGTTCATCCATAATAATAATTACAAGCATTACTCTCCTAAATCTAGAATAAGAAAACTACTTACTCATGGTGAGTTCAGTAAACATCATGATAAAAGGTAAAAATAGTAAAAAGAAAATCATGTAAAAGAAATAAAACAATAAAAATCTGTCTAAGGAGATGAAATAAAGGAATCGAAGAGAGTATGCAGCTTTGATCTTGTGGAGCTTAAGCTAGAGAACTCCCCTTGATACTGATATTCATCTCCTCAAGACGGTTGGAGAGAGTGCAGAGTGTGAGTTTCTCTAAAACTCCTAAAAGCGTTGTCAAAAGATAAAAAGAGAGAGAGCCAACCCCTTTTTCTGATGTTTTCTTTTCTATTTATAATGGTTGCTCTAAGGTTAGGTCATTTTGAGTCCAAAAGGCTTTAGGAGTCTCATTTGAATCAGAAAATAAGAGAGGGAATTTGAGTTATAAAATTGGATGCCACATAGTACACAGCCCGTGTGTCGCTACATGGCCCAGGGCCGTGTAACTTGCTGGAGTGGAACTGCGGAGTCTTGCATTGGCACAGAGAGTTACATGGGTCTGCGCCAGCTACACGGGCCTAGTTACACGGGCCATGTACTATTGTTCCCATAAGGTTCTTCAAGCTTGCGCTCGGCAGAGACTTACACGGGTCCCTACAGATTACACGGGTCTAATTGCACGACCCGTGTACTTTTGTTTCTCCATTGGCTATCTGGCTTTCTTCTGGCAGAAAGTTACACGGGTTTGGGGCTTGGCTTACACTACCGGTGTACTTTGGATCAGCGACAATACTCAGTCTCTTGACCTCTCCAAGCTTCCTTTTGCACTCTTATACTGTGGGGCTTTACCCAAACACCTGAAATAATGCAGAAAACATGGAATTAAGGGCTTGACAATAGAAATTACAAAAACTAATGAAATCAACTACTATGCATGAAAATACTTGCCTAAATGCTATAAGATAGTATACAAACGTGCTTAAAAACATCTATACAATTCAAGTGTATCAAACTCCTTCGTGCATCTACCAACATTCTGGGTGCACTGATAGTTTCTGTACTAACCTCGAAAGACCTTTTAGGGCCTCTTAAGGATTCCCCTCTTCCTCTTCTGCCTACTTTCTCTTTAGCAACAGGGTTAGCATGTAATGCTCCAATACCCTCATTCTCGGGTGGGGCACTGGTCAACCTATCAGACTGTCTAAAACCATGCATCTTTTGAAAACAAATAATAAGTGTTAAGCATATATAAAATTCACATGGAGTTACATGATATAACGTCCTTACTTTAGGTTGTAACATCCCCACTTACGTGTTTTGTACGTTCTGTTGCTCCAGTGGCCAAATATTAGTCCAGGCAAGTCAGGATGTCTGGAACTACACTTCGGTGATAGTGAATAGACATATAATGATGAAATAAATAAAAATAAAATACAAGAAAAATCAAAGAAAAATGAAAGAGAGAGAAAATGAAGCTAAGTTAAACGAGCCAACACCGCAGCAATGGGTGACCGCACCGGGAAGGTCGTTGCCAACCCCAGGACCTCGGGGAACCCTCGAAATTAAATTTTGGGACGTAAGTAAAGGTTTATTGAAATATAATTGACACTAGAATTATCAAAGAAAAATTAATAAATTAGTACAAAGAAAAACGAAAAATCGAAAAACATACAAAAATATAACCCGAAGTGGGGCATTTTGGTCATTTGACACCAAGAGTTGCCTTTTGACCTCAATGTCCATTAAAAATAAATGATATTGCACTTAGAAAATGTCATGAAAAATTAAAATGGGATACAATATGTAAATAGCAAAAGAATTGAGATAAATAAGCAAATAAGGAAACTTTAACTAATTAACCATTAAACTATTGCTTAGTGCTCCACTAACTTGAATATTGGGACACCAAAACAAGCCTTGGGACAGCAGATTGCACTGATTATCATCTTCTTCTTCATCCAACTTCATCTTGCAAAAATGAAATTCACCATGGAAACCACCATTGCCGCCCCACATGCAAGCTTCATTGGTTCATGATCAAGCCATCATTTCCACTTGATTCCTTCATTAAAGCTTCCATACTTACCTTAGGGAAGATATTAGCAACAAGAAAAATAAGATTTGGTGAAGTTTTAATAAGCTCCAAAAGTTGTAAGTGTCCAAAACCTCTCCCTTGCTTTAGTAAACCTTGTGTTTAGGTTGAGATGAGTATTTTGGTGAAGAGAAATGAAGAGAATAGTGAGATATGTAATTGTCCATTTTTGGCAGCCATGAATATTTGTTGTATTTGAGTTTTTCTTACCTCTAATGGATAGAAATTATGGTTGATTAACTCAAATGGAAGATGTAATAAGTTAAAATCTAAGTATGTGCATGTTAGTGCTTGAATTAAGGGTTTGAAATGGGACCTTGATGCTTTGACAAACTGCCATGTTTGGCAGCCTATAATATCATGAATTTGTGTGTGAATATGAAGTTTATTAATGAAATATGATAGTGTTAAATTGTGGGCAGCATGTGTAATTGATACTGAAGTATGAGTATATTGAAGTGTATGTGTAATATTGATATTGAGATATGTTAAATTTTAGTGGAAGTGAATATTGAACTTGAATGGTGAATTGTGTGCATTGAGCACTTGAGTGTTCTACCCAATATGCTTGCTGGAATTGTGTACAATATATATATATATATATGGAAGTGCCATTGATTGAATATTGAAGTAATAAGGAGGAGAAGGAATATCAAATTGGAAGTGTAAGTGTCTTGTGCAGGTTGTGTATTGATGGTAGTACCTAAATTAGGTCATAAGTGCCAAACTGTGAACCTAATTGGTATGAGGCCAATGGAGGGTGAAAATAGACACCAAATAGGCCAACTTTCATGTAGAAATGTTGTCAAAATTCTGCCTAGAAATTGACCTTAAAAATGACCAAATCCGGAATGGCAACCTTATAACCCAGATTTTTGACCATATGAACAGTAATCATTAGGATCACCATAACTCACTCAAAACAGGTCCAATTGACCTAAACTTTTTACCATGGATAGCTTAGGCATAGGGCTACAATTCTTATGAAGAAACCAAATCCCAGAAATGACCAAAACCAAGTCAAATAGCTTGCACAATTTCGGGTACCAAAACTGCCAGAACTAAAAATGACCTAAAATTGACCAAATTTTGCACTAAAGGTGCAATCTGTCCAGCTTTAGTAAATTGACCATATCTTAGTCTATACAACTCATAATGACCTGAAATTTTGTCCCGAGTGCAATAAGACAAAGAGCTACAATTTTTCTTCTTTGACCAGAAGCTAAAAACCAAGAGAAATAGGACTTTAAGCTAGACTAATCTAGCACACAAAAAATTGAGAATTTGATATTTATATACAATGATGCTTGAAGCAATTTGGCAATGAATGCCAGCTTATAAAAATGGTAAATTGCACTATATTGGCAGCATATTGAATTACAATATGTGACATGTTGATGCTAGAAACAACTTATCCATAGTACCTAAAAAGGTCAACATATGCATTGACTTATGAATTACATAATAGCTAGTAAACTAAAAAAAATTAATGAATTAAACAATTAATTTATAATGTGCCCTAGTTTGCCCAATTGACTAGTTTTGATAGGCTGGCATGCCAATAGGATTCTGACAGCTGTTCTGTAAATGGCTTCATGCCATACTGTGTTTTTATGACTTATTATGCCACACTGTGACTTTAATAGCCTATGGCTATACATATTGTGTATTTTTACTTGGCTTATTGCCAGATTGACTATATGGCTTTTTAGCCACACTGTTGCATACCGGGAGACACTTTGTGACCGATGGTGTGACGGCCTGAGGTACTAGGTACCCGATGCGGTATATCCGTTTATCGATGCAGTGATATATAGGCTACACGGGCAGTAATTCAAGTACTATTAAATTCAAATAGCTAAATCCAGTCTACTGACATACAGCACTACCAAAAATTAGCAAATATTGAAATGTTAGCAAATAAAAGTAGAATCAACAATTGTAAAGAATATCGATGTCATAAATTCAATTACTTTATTTTAGTGTATATTTCTTTATATTTGGCACCACTAAGCACAATTGCTTAGCTCGTTGCTTTTGTAACGTGTAGGTATTGGAGACACAGTTGGGGAGCCCAGTAGACCTACGGCCGAGTGAGACATCAGATCTGCATAGGAGTCCAGATTCATCTGCACTGCATTGCATACATGGTAGGACTTAGGATATCTTGTATTTTGTACTTTTGTTGTATTTTTGAAATTCGACCCTGTATTTTATAATGTTATGAAAGCTCTAAAGTTTATAATATTTTGTACATATGAAATAACATGGAGATTTTCTGGATATATTTAAATTATTATGGATTGTATTATGGAACTGTTTAATGACTGTAAAAGTCTATTGACTTTACTGAGAAATAGAGACTGTGAAATATTTGAGATTTTGATATTATCATATCAAACTGTTTTCAACAGGTTTGGAAGGACAGTTTGTCCGAAATACAGACTGCACCTTGTCAAATTTTTATTATCATTTTTGAAACACTGATTTTATTAAAGCATGAAAATAGTGTCAGCATGATATGAATATTACATAAGAGACTTCTTAAAATCAAATAGAGCTTAGGAAATGAGATAATCACAGACTAAGTGTTTCGGCACGCCGTGTAGCACGCCTTGCTCCGTTATACTGTAGACGGGTGAGGGGTGTTACATAGTAGTCCATACATTTTACTGTTTCGATGACTAACGTCTATTTGGATAGCCAAGATGTTTGGAACTACACTCAAACTAGACTTAGGAAACATAAATTGACTGAATAAATGTTAGTAGTATGCCCTAGAGCATATCATTTAGTATGTATCTTGTACATATTTTATTAATAAAAGGCAAATTCACTTTTCTGTTTACATAATGTATTTATGTGTAATAGAAAAGGTCCACTGATATTTTATTAGAAATTCTATTCTTAAGTTGTTAAGAATATGAGTGACAGTATTTTTAGCATAAAGTATCATAAATTGATTCACAATCGAGGATACTTTACAATAAGGACATGACTTATCCAGAAAGATTGTAATCATGTTTGTTCCCAAGGTATTTATATGAGATATAAATAAGATGGAATGGTAAGTCTCATACCATATAACAAACATGATAGGCACTTATAAATGATAAGTAGGCCGAACCAATGACGCATATGACAAGCACATGGAGTTTACTCTTATCAATGCATTGTCATATATCATATCAATACATATAATCTTTAGACCTGAAATAACACAGTTATCTTGTATATAGGTGATTTGAGTTTGATACTGCTTTTATACTTGTATTGTGTATGGGTATATGGGCATGTGTTGGCTCCTACTAGTTATATATGAAGGTAGGTGTTGATCAAGATAGAATATGTTACCCTAAGTAAATAGGGATAAAATCCTATGTTCATTTAATTGTTCTTGATGTTTCAAGTTCCTGGCTAGGATGGACAGATTTAGTCAAAAAAGAGTTTCTGATAAGAAAATCTAATTATTCAAGAACTGAAATTAAAAGAGAATATAATATTCATAGCAAATGGGGTTTGACATAAATCATGACTCCAGCTCAAATTGGGATTTTGTAACAGAGAGATTCTAGTGCATGGTAACATATGATTATAGGTTCATTTAAAGTATTCCTTATTACTGATTGGGTGGCCATGGCTGTGACACCCCTTACCCGTCTACAGTGTAGCCAAGCAAGTTATGCCACTCAGTGTGCCAGAGCACCAATTTATGTTTCTATTTACAATTTATCCCTTTTTAATTCATTTAATTATAATTTTGATAAATCTAAATTCTTTCGCAAATTTTATAGAAAATCCGGCAGAGTGCCAGCTATAAATTGGAAAAACAGTTATTCTGAACCTGTTTAAAAACAGTTCCAATATAATTTCCAAATCCAAACTCCATTATACACATTCAAGTCAATCTCAAAATCTCAATCTTAAATCATAACACTATTTTCAGAAATTTTTCTTTTCACTTCATTGCTGGAAACACATTCATAAATATTTCTCAACATAATATACAGAAAATTCCAATAATATGAAATTTCATATATTTACATCATTACATAATTACAAGAGTTTATAGTTACAACCCAAAGTTAACACAAAATGCAAAATATAAAATGCTATCCAAAATCCTAATGTCCTACCATATGTACTGCAGAGGTGAGGTGACTCTGGACTCTGGATGCAGCTCTGAAGGCTCACCACTGCGATGTTTCTTTGGGCTCCCGGCTAGGTCTCGATACTGCGCATGGCAAAAGCGACGCGCTAAGCAATTCTGCTTAGTGGTGACAATATAAAATAAAATAAAATAAAATAAAACAAAGTATGCAGAATGTATGTTTACATTTTTTAGTAGACTTAATTTCTGATTTTATTTGCATTATTATTCATTAAAATTTGGTAAGGTTTATAATCATTGCCCAAGTAACCCATACTAATTGACTGGACTGGATAAATAGGTAAACTGGCACTAGCTACTAAGTATCTCGGACTATCACACCATCGGTCACATTGTGTCTCCCGGTGTGCAACAGAACAGCTAATAAGCTGTAATAATTATCGGGGTTAAAACCCAAGTGTAATAATTCAAATAACATAGCCAAAGGCTATTATGTCACAGAATGGCATGGGAAGCCATGAAACACAGAATGGCATGAAGCCATATGCAATACTGCTAACAGAACCCTATTGGCATGCCAAGCTATCCAAACCAATCTTGTTAGGTATACTAGGGTATTTTACACATTTAAGTTTCACAATTTTTGAAATTTAAGTTTTAGTGTTACTATTCCATTCATTGGTCAACAAAAATGTTGACTTTTGCATAGGCAATAGGTACATTGGTTCCAATATCATCAACATACCAGATTTTGCATTCAAAATTTGTTGGTATTGGTTTCCAATACCATTTCTAAGCTTAATGTTAGTTGGGCAGAATTTTTAGTTTTTATGCTTTGTATTTTCTGTTCCATTGGTCAATTTTGAAGTGGGAATTTGGCAAACTGATCAAAATGAAAGTTGTTCTCTATTTTGTCTAGTTGCATTTTCTTTTTTGAATCACTCCATTTGGAGTTTTGTAACTCAAGTTATGGTCCAAAAATCACAACTAGCCGGATTGAAATTTTGTCCAGAATTTATGGACTGACCATATCTACAGCGTAATGAACAGTGATTGCAACTCAATTGTTGAATATGTTATGGTCATAATTTGGGTTAGGTTTCTTCATGAAAGTTGTTGGTATATATCTCAGCTTGTCATTGGTAAAATTTCAGGTCAATTGAACCTTTCTACACTAATTTATGGCCAAATGACCAAACACTGTTCATTTTGTCATTTTGCCTAGGTAGACTACAGGTCACCCGGATTAGGGCAAGCTTTTGGTCCACTTGGTTTGATTTTATGGGCATAGTTTCTTCACCAAAGTTGTGCCATTATGTGTCTAGTTTCATGTCCAATTGGCCTTGCACCAATTGAACCTCTACAATTCAAGTTATGGCTGCCCAAACCTACTAGACTCATGTCTAATTCTGCATATCACCATGGGCAGGTCACCATACCATGGGCAGCCACACCAAACCCAAACTCCACCACTCAACACACTTCATTTTTTATTTAAATAGAATAAAATGGTCACTAATTGACCATTAAAACCTATTTTCATCATCTCATGGTCAAAGTCCCATTTCTCCACCCCAAACCCTAACCCAAACATTACCACACATGCATTTTCACTTCATTTCATCAATCTACGTAGTAGATACATATTGTGGGAAGCCATAACAACCTTTTAACTTCATTAAACTCAACACAATCAAACCCTAACCATGGCTGGCGAAAATAAGGGATGGCATACAAGTGGTATTTAGCAATTTTCCTTTGTAATTCTTACTCATACATAGTCCTTAAACATGTATTCAAAGTAAAAATTAAGGTTAGGTCACTATCCTCTAAGGAGTGAGCTTTCCAACTTGCTAAAGTTCTTCCTTTCCTTTTCTTTTTGCTCCCAAAAGGCTTTCCAAGATGCAAGAACAACTTTTTGTGTTGCTAGATTAGGGTTTAGTTGGGTAAAAGTGGGGGAAATCAAGCTTTCAAAAGCTTGCTAATGGTTGACAATGGTGGGAGGGTGACGGCATGAAGAAGAAGGAGAGGAGGTTCTGATTTTCTTTTTTTTTTCCAGCCCATTTGGTCTCTTTTAAACAAAGTTATGCCATGTGTCAACTTTGGATTGGGTAGGAGAACTTTAATGACATCATTATGATGTCATAAGTCCAATTTCCTTCATTTTCTCTTCATTTCTTGTCTATTTAATTGCAATTAAATTTTTAACAACATTTATTCAAATTTTATGTTATATAAATTATTTATTTAATAGGAAAAGTTAGCCAAAAATCATCTCTAAAGACGAAATGACCAAAATGCCCTCCGTTTGGCTTAACGGGCCAAAATTGTCTGCACCAATTGAAAAATTTTTCTAAGTATTTTCTTGGCATTCTAATGCCATAAGAACCTTAATGACCCTTCTCTGGATTTCCAATAATTATTTTATAATTTTTTCCCCGGGTCTAGGGCTCCTAGTTGCGAGAACCGCAACTTCTCACTCGGTTACCTATCGCTAGGGCACCGGCTCATTTAACTTGGATGTATTTTATTTCTAAAATTTTTCCTAAATTTTTCTTATTAATATTTGAGTTAATTATAGTTCCTCACTTTAGTTTTAATATTTTTTCAAACGTTCTAGTTGTCCGGACCAACATTGATCACCGAAACAGTAGACTGTACGGACTAGCTAAAGTGAGGATGTTACAATGGCACGCTATGCTAAGTGTCAACCATGGTCTATGAGATGCCTAAAATGATTTAGAGAAATAATTTATGGTAAGAAAGAGTTCTGATGATATTAAGAGTTAATATCATATCTCATTGCCAATTAGTGATGAGCTTGGTAAGTCACACACATACATAAGATAATCACCAAGTAAAATGTGATTTAAATGATTAACTAAAGAGTTTAATTAATTAATTAATTAGGTTTGGTTTGCAATAAGATTGCAAAGTCCCTAACATAACTTGAAAATAAATCTAGGTTATTAGATATATAGTATAAGTTAAATTTATATTTAAAGTATTTAACTATGAATTTAATTGTGAGAAATTAATTAATGGAGATTAATTAATTGATTTATATTTGATATAAATTAATTAAAAGAGGAGAAATAATGATTTTGAGTTGAGAACTCAAAATTATAACATAAGGGTAATTTAGTCATTTCACAGAGTGACATGTGGCACTATGAGATGGTGACACATGGCATCATATAAGTTTGCCATTTGTCTTCCTATCATGCAAGGTGATCATAGTCAAGATTAAATCTAGCTTTGACTGTCACACCTTACCCCTCAGTAAGATGTAACATGATCCCGTAGTACATCTAATGAATTATCGTACTTCACCTACCGGTAACCCATTAAATATACTACAAGGGATTTTAAAACAATTTTCTTACTTTTCGAAGGTAGCGAGCACTTTTGGTAGGAATTAAAAACATTTACTTGAAGTTTAAAGACTAATTAAATTTTTTGTACATTTTTATTTTTACGCAAATTTTGAAAAATTTTCGGCGGAGTGCTGTCTATATTTGGGAAAAACAGTTCTTCAAACACCTCTAAAAACACTTCCAATAATTCATTTCATCAAAATCAACCACTTCCACAACACAAATCAACATCATTTCTCCCAACTCCAAAATTCAAAACAATTATCAATTCAATTGTCTTCAAAAATAATATTAAATGACTTCATTCATATTTCACTAAAGAAAAATTAATTTAAATTTATTACGAAACTCAAAAATAAGTTTTAACATTACAATAATTTGCATTTCATTACATACCAAAATAATATTATAAAAGTTTTATACATCTGCTCAAATTATTTACACACATATATTTACGTGCATAATCAAAATCTAATATACAAGGGTATACCTATAATATACCCGAGGTGCAGCTGCAGGAATCTCACTCAACTGCTCTATCTCTACTCTCACCTGTGACAGCATGTAAAGCTATCGCTGAGTGGTGAACTCAGTGGTGCACAACTATAATTTAAAATGTAATACAATATACATCGACAATAATTGTACCAAAAATTTTGAAATCTCAAAGTTTAACCAATTTCCAAATGTCAAAATTTTCATTACCAATAATAATAGTCACTTGCTAAAATAACCTTGATCAAAATTTCAATTTGTCAAATCACAACTAAACAATAAAAATAATTCCTGCAATTATGGAAATAAACAATTATTTTAATAAAATCATTTGTGCACAATCTCATTTAAAATCACAATTTCTTATCAATCAAAACCCATCCTTTATCTCACTAACTATACAAGACTAATCCGAAAGGGCCATCTTTGGGGTGATTCTAACTCCCTATGGTCAGGGAGGTCGAATCGGGATTCTAACTCCCTATGGTCGGAAAGGTCGAATCATCGTGCACAGTACACAACACAATAATGAAACTTCTGATGGGCCAATAACAAATACTTAGATTTAACCTCTAATAAGAGGAGAATCTAAGCCTGTGCACATACCATGGTATTCAAAAAAAAACAAAGCTAACTCAATTGTCTCATCAACAAATGATATAGAGACGAGTAATAACCTAGTCAAGCATCTATAGTGAGATATAAAATTATATCATGCATTTCTTTGTCCTTTTTGTGAGCATAAATCACAACACAATATTAATTCAAGATCAATTCCAATATTCCATAATTCTTTTATGCTCATCACAATCCGAAACAAAATTTTGTATTTTATTCATGCAAATTGCCCGTCATAATTCAAAACATAATTCCAATGCAAATTTCCGAACATAATTTATTCAGTCCAAAATAATATTCAATAATTTTTGAAATAATATTTCACAAAACTAAAATCATGCTTGCTATACCAATTTCAATAATCATTGAAATAAATTCCATAAATGATAAACATAGTGCATAAGGAAAAATAAAATCATTTAATTACGTAAAATATTCAAAACAAATTCAATTAAAAACTAGTTGTGAACAAACCTCTTTTGTCAACTTAATTTACTCAAACTTTCATTTCTTCTTCGAAGATCCCTTTCCAAATGAAACACATAAATTTAAAGTGTTTTAGTATCCATTTCTAATACTTAAATTCTAACAATTTCTTTATAGACTTATCCTACCTATTACGGTTTATAAATTTTGGGTCTTTCGCATTTTTGTGTATGGTGGCACTATTTAAGTCAAAATGTTGACTTTTCTATACTTAATAGGTTTATTTGTAACAGCCTAATCCATCTCTAGTCAGTATTGTCCGCTTTGGCTCGTGGGCCTCACGGATTTGTCCCTTGGGAGGTTTAATTCCCAAAAGCGCCCTGACCAGGTGAGGAAGGCTCCCACATATATGACCCAAATCTTTCCTTCCTATTTCCGATGTGGGACACGAATCCACCCTAGTGCGTAGCTAGTTGAACAAGCACGTCCCAACCCCATCCATGGGTCGTGACAGGCCCACCAGCTTCCGCCTGGTGCGTCCTCGCACCACACACCGTACTAGAGGGAGTCCAGCTCTGATACCACAATGGTCACATATGACCATTTTTCAGCTCAAATAAGGTCAAACACACCATTTGACCAATTCTCCAATTTTTGCCTTCCAAAACCCTAGGTTCAAACCCTAATTCACTTGATTTGTTACATTTAATTGATTCCAAGCATACCAACACCATTTCTTAACTCATTCAAGCTTACATACACTTTTAATTCATTCAAAACACATCATAGTCTCATACAACTATGGCTGGCCGAAATTCACATATAGTCCTCCCAAGTTGTTTTCATTTCATTTTAAGTTAATTTTTAGGTTATTCATACCACAAACACAACTAATAAACTAAAATTTCAATTAAAAGAACTAACCTCACTTTGATGTTCAATATTCAATTTTCTTCTTCTTTTCTTCCCTTTTTTTTTTTTTATCAATATTCTTTTCAAGTGAGGTTAACAAGGTTTTCTGAGGTAATTGTGGGGGGCTTAGGGTTTAGTGGGGTAAAATCAAGCTTTACCCAACCTTTAATGAAGGTTTTAAAAATGGAGAGGGAGAGAGAAGGGTGAAGGTTCACAGCAAAGAAGAAGAGTGTGGTTTATTTTCCTTTTTCTTTTCTTTTATGTGTCTAATTATCTTAAATTTTGACTTAGTCAACTTTAATTAAATAAATTGCATTTTTGACATCATGTATGATGTCATTTGGATGACATCATAATTCACATTTCATTTTCTTTTCTTTTTCCTTTATTTTTTCATTAGTTCTTTAATTTAATTCTTCATCCCAAAATTTTCTTTTCTTCGATTTTATTTGACAGTCAGGTCAGGAGTCAGCTCTAGGGGTCAATTGACCAAATTGCCCCTCGCCGGTTCGACCCGGTTTGCAAATAATTCAATATTTCTTTCGGATCCCTAACCTAATTATTTGACCGGCTTAACAATTCTTTTTCATGATTTTCTCTTTTCCACTATGTTTGCAATATCCTAAGGACTGCGGCATTACATTTTACGGTTTGAAATTTGAGTTTAAATCGACCTCACAGTCATTCCATAGAAGGTCACCCATCGCTGTGACTCTCGGCTCATTTAACTTCTTATGTTTTGTTTTTCTTATTTATACTTAACTAATTGACAATTACTAATTATTTGTGTTCAAGGCTTATCTAAGTGTCTTAGACGTGGTTTTAATCCCCTTAATTATCCAGACTGACACCGGTCACCGGAATAGTGAAATATACCAGGCTATGCAAATAAGGATGTTACAATTCTTCCCCCCTTAAAATAATTTTATCCTCGAAATTGTGTCCACTATCTGTATTCAAATAGTCATACATGTTGTTTTCTCATGTTTTTCTCACATTTCTGCGTAGTTTCATAATCGAAATAATGGTCTGTAGCACTTTAACCAATACTATTTACTCATCGATTGCTCACCTCGTGTGCCTAGTTTCTTATGAGCTTCTGTCATAAGTTAGATTCAAATTCATTTCAATTTTAAAGGTAAGCAATCTGTGTGCTAGTGGATCCACTCTTTCTAGGATCTTGTACAATCCTATGGGTGAGAACTCAATTTTACTTTTTTCTTATCAAATTTCTTAATTATTTGATGCAACCTTTAGTTTAGTTTAGAATATTTTAGTCTTTTCTTGCTATTATTTTAGCAATTATTTTCCTTTGTAGTCTCTTTTTTTTTTTTTTAAATGACCTTGTTGGTCATATATGAATTACTTATCTCTTTCTTGGCCATAGGTCCATAACCATTATCTTACCATCTCCATGTGCTATTTTGCACCATCTTGTTTGCTTTTGTTTAACTTATTTCCTTCTTGATAAAATAGTTCGGGATATCGTTACGCGTCTTAAGTAGGTTGTTTGCCTTGGTGGCAATTCCTCATCTAGTGTTTTTCTCATTTTTTATTGTTCTATTTATTTCTCCTTTTTTCATTTCACAACGTAACTTTAATTATTTTATTTTTTAATCTTATCCTCTTCCTAGACTTGACTATCGAGTCCTAATTTAGCACTTCTTATCATCCCTAATAACTCCGCTATACTTCAATATTACTTTGATTTGGTCCTCAGACCATTCTAGTCAACACTTTAACTACTATTCATAATTTTTTTTTATTGTATTTGCACCAACTATTCTAATTTTTACTTCTATAAAATTTTTTTATCGATATTCTATAGCTTCTTTTGCACTGATGTGTGGTCATTACTTTCTTTTGTACTGAACTATAACCTTTCAATATTCTAACTTTAGAGTTTTAAGCCTCAGGTTAGGACTTTCAAACTCCTTTCCAATAAGAAAACTTTTTCATATCATAACTATACCAAAACAGATGCCATTTGCAACTATTCTTATTTTTATGTACTATTGGGTAGTACGTAGCTCTACACAATAAATCCCAAGTCAGTACTGTAATCTGCAGCTTACAGCACAACATCAAGAATATTGTATAGTTACTACAATAGATGTCACACCCTGCCCTTCTGTAAGGCATAACATGATCCCGTAGTATACCTAATGAATTACCAACTTCGTCTACTGATAACCCATTAAATACACTACAAGGGATTTTAAAACTTTTCTTACTTCTTTTCCACAGTGGTGAGCACTATTTACTGGTGTTAAAAAAAAACTTTCTTTTGAATTGAAGTGAAATAGCTAACACATTTGAATTATTAGTAATTTCTGTAAAAATTTTGACGGAGTGCCATCTGTATTTTGAATAAAACAGTTCTTCAAAAACTTGTAAAAAGCACTTCAAATATATTTCTCAATCTCAACTCCAACATTTAATCAACACGAATCCGCAATAATTTTTTAGTATTTTCAAAGGCTGAGATAAAAGAAACATAACACAATATTTACAAACCAAAATAATTTACAATTTATTTTACAACTTCAATGTACAATTTTAATTCACAACTGCTCAAAACCAAGAACACTATATACATACAGTGATCATACATTATAATACAAAATGCAAAATATGGTATACTCAATATACCCAATGATCTCTCACTGAAGCAATAGCAGCCTAGTCTGCTGCCTTGTCAGTCTGTCTACCTGCGACAGCAATGAAAAGCTATCGCTGAGTAAAATTTACTCAGTGGTGCACAATAACAATTTGAAATGCGATATATAAATCTTTTATTAACAATTCACAAATCAAATGATCCACAATTCCATTTCACAATTTACAAAGTTCATATAACAAAAATTTGATCAATTAACTGAGTAACACAGTTTTGCCAATCAATAACACAATTTGATCAAATAACTGAACAATACCGTTTTGCCAATCAATAACACAATTTGATCAAATAACTAAATAACACAGTTTTACCCATCAATAACACAATTTGATCAAATGACTGAAGAATACAGTGTTGCCAATCGATAACACAATTTAATCAAATAACTGAATAATACAGTTTTGCAAATCAATAACACAATTTGGGTCGTGACACAATTTTTTTCCACACATGCCATGTTGTACACCACGACAAGACACACTCACCCCAATAATCGAAATCAATGAGGGAGGAAGCTAGCTATATAATGAGTACTCATCCACACTCACCTCAGACTCACAAGTCAAAGAGGGAGGAATATATTGTACTTATCAGAGCACTTGCAGGCGTTACGTATCACCATCCCTGCAAGCTCCTGAGTTCATGCGTGAGAGTTCCCAGGAATCGTAGGCGTTACGTATCGCTGTCCCTACTTTGCTCCGATACCACTAAATACAATTTATCTCAAAATTTCCATTTACAAAGTAGGCAACACAATAATTTCCAAATAATATTCCCAAAACCAAAACAATAAAAAATTATTTATAACTCATTTCTCCAAATAAATTTGCTAGTACAAGCAGTGAATATAAAAGTATTGTGCACGGACACAATTTAAAACTATAATGTTCAATTAAATTTTTAAGTAGAAAATGAGAAATCAAAATTATTGTGCTCAAACATAATTTAAAACAATAACATACAAATAATCATAATTTACTTCAATTAAAAAATTCAAAAGAATAACTATTGTGCACAAACACAATTTAAAACAATAACATATAAATAATCATAATTTATTTCAATTGAAAAATTCAAAAGAAATAACTATTGTGCATAAACCTCTGATAACTATCTCTTGGCTCTGACTCAGTGTTTTCTTCCCTTTCCCTCAGTCTTTGCTAACTAAAACACACAATTTGAAGTGTTTTAGTACTCATTTAAACTGTCTCTAAGAATAAGGTTCAATAATTAATTTATCGAATTCTATTATTTCCATAGTCAACCTAAGATGTAGACCCTCGATGCAGTCTAGGTGAATTAGGTTTCAATGTTACCAATATATCATATTTTATAGCCTTTTAGTGTTGGTACATGTTACCCAATTCATTTCCATGTATAGTGCACTTTAGTGCAATTTATCGGATTCCGGTATACTAATTTGACCTAACCGGATGACCTAGTTCCCTCGGTTTTCGGGTTTCGGTCAAAACTAAAAACTCATAGATCTATGTCTTATTGCATGCGGGGCAAAATTTCAGGTCATTCTGAGTTTACTAGACCAAGTTATGGTCATTTTACTATTGCTGGTCAAAGTGCATCAAAATTGGTCACTTTAGGTCATTTTAGGTTCGGCCAGTTTTTGGACCCGAATTTTTGCAAGCTATTTGACTTGCTTATGGTCATTTTTGGGCTTTCATGTCTTCATAAGACTTGTAGATATATGTCTCAAATATTCATGGTAAAAATTTCAGGTCAATTGGACCTGTTTTTAGTGAGTTATGGCAAAAAAACTAACTGCTGCCCAAATGGTCAATTTTCAGGCCTTAAATGCACTAATCCGGATTTAGTCATTTTTCAAGTTACCTTCCAAGCAGAATTTTGGTAAGCTTCCTTTATGAAAGTTGGCACATTTTGTGCCTAGTTTCACCTCCAATTGGTCTCATACCAATTGGAGCTACACACTTAAGTTTTGAGGCCAAATTACACACTGCCCTATTGCACATTGTCCATCACTCAATCAAAGGACACATTTAACATTACCAAGTTACACATTCATGCCATTTCTATTTTGTACCATAAACTAAACACATTTCACAACACATATTTGGTCACTTTGGCAGCTTATAACCACACTCAATATGCACCTTATAGTACAGAATTTACCAAGTCCAATTTACACACAATTTAACTACATAACCAAGCTCATTCACATGTCCAAACTCAAACCTTTATACACATGTACAAGCTGCCAAAACAAGTACCATAATTCAACCATAATATTCCATAAACTAAACCATAAAGCAACATATTTTTGGTCCACAATTCAGGCTGTCAATTCATACCTCTCCTTGGATTAATTTCCAAGCTTCCAAAATCAAGTGTACATTCACGTACATCTAATATACATCACCAAATTTATTCCTACACATACAAACACTTCATCAACACTTTAATCTACCATTTAAATACTAGAATAAACTGCCCTTAAGGAGTTTCCATGGCTGCCAAAAATAAACATCTCCCTTAGAACATCAAACTCCAAAATTCTTTCCACAATTCAAGTACCCATAATATCCTCACAAACTTTAATGAAGCAATAATAAAAAACACATACTTACCTCTTTGGAAACTCTTCAAAACCTCTCCAAAACTTGATCTTCTTGTTACCTATCTACTACCCAAGGTGTATGGACAACTTTTAGTGAAGGGAAGTGCAAGGAAGGAAGCTTGGATCACACTTGCATGGAGCTCCAAAAGCATGCGGCAATGGAGTTTCTCTCAAGAAAGTTTTCGGCTGAAATTTTGAGAAGTGAGGAAGATGACAATCTGCTGGTCCAAGATAAAGATTAAGTGGTCCACTTTGGTGGGTGAGTGGAGCACTAAGTGTTGTTTGATGTTAGTTTATTCATAAGTTTCATTTTCCCACTTTTAACTCCCCATTTTTGCTATTTACATTAGGTATCACTAATTTAATTTTTCATGATATTTTCCAAGTGTAATATCATGTATTTTTAATGGAAATTTAGGTTAAAAGACAACTTGGGGTGTCAAATGACCACAATGCCCCTGTTCGGGTTGCATTCCATATTTTTCTGTAACACCGGGTTTCATCCGTTTTTTCGATTTCTCACTTTTCTTTGTACTAATTAATTAATTTTTCTTTGATATTTCTCATGGTATTTATACTTCAATAGGTCTTTATTTAAGTCCTAAAAATATTTTCCAAGGTTCCTCGCAGTCCAGGGCTAGTCAATGGTCCACGCCGCGACTTCCCGGTGCGGTCACCCATCGCTAGGGTTCTCGGCTCGTTTAACTTGGTTACATTTCATTGCTATTATTTTTCCTTTGTTTTTCTTGTATTTTCTTTTCTTGTATTTCATTATTTTATGTCTCCTCACTCATATCTACGTGTAGTTCTAGGCTTCTTCGCTGTCCGGACAACACTGGTCACAGGAACAGTAGAACGTACTACCGAACATAGGGGTGTTACAATACATCCCAATAGATCAAACTTCCTCTTATCTTATTTCTTTCAAATCCACTAATATCTTAAACTTATTTTGATTATGGTACCCACTGACATCTATTAGCAGTAATACCTTTACTCGCATCTAAGGTAGCTATATTACAATAACTTACTTTTAGGTTCTCTTGCCTTACCTAATTAGGCTTACTAATTAACTTTACAAATTCTTGTATGCTAACAAATATTTTTCACTGACAAACTCTTCCAAAATTAATTTTAAAAAGTGTAGTCACTAACATATCAAATTTTTTTTACACATATGCATATCTTAGTTAAGAATCGAGAAAATACCAGCAACCATGTCAGAAGTCTCATCCTCGTCCCTCTGTCAAATGATATATACTCTCACTGGAGCATCACCTTGTCCTGGCTGATTCACAGTACTCTGACTTCCAGGTGTACTACCCCTACCTCTGCCTCTGCCTCTACCAACTGCTGGTGAACTCTTTGGGGTAGAAACTTGGGCTAATCCTTCTGATGTGGTAAATGATCCATAACAGCATGGACTTACGCAATCCTTAACAAAAAGACTAGTCCCTCCATAATTAAAACATGCTCCTATAGCTCTATAACATACTCCACTATGTGGTTTACCACAAGTCTCACAAAGTTGATTCGACATTGTATTTTTGTGTGTCTGCTGAGTTTGCTGATCGGATCGAGGTGGTTTTTGTCCAGAAGATCTACCTCTACCCGATTCACGTGAGCTAGATCATCAAAAATGTTTTCTCTTCCCTGAACTACTTTTTGTAGTTTGACCAGTAGCTTTTTATGTTTTCTCTTTCTCTTCTATACTCTTTTTCACTGCCCCTTCTGATTCTCTCCTTTCCAGTTCTAGGGCTTGTGAAATCAATTTAGAAAAATTATGGTGTCGGAACCCCACCACTTGCATTCTCAAGCTAGGCCTTAACCCAACCTCAAACCTCTTACACTGGCATCTGGGGGTGGTGACCAAACTTCTAGCATAGTGGCTTAGTCGAGAGAAATCCTACTCATACTCTGCTACAGTTCTGTCCCCTTGCTTCAAGCTCAAGAATTCTTGCAATTTCATATTTACATAAGCATCGGGAAGCCACTTCTATCGAAACTCCCTCAAAAAGTCTGACCAGGTCAACACAGGTGGCTCAACTAGGCTGTGGGGGATAGTTTTCACCATTCACATGCTTCCCCTTGCAATAAAGAAACAGAGTACTCAAATTTCAGCCCTTCTACACACTATAGCTTTCTGAAAACCCATTCCATTCTCTCTATCCACTGTTCTACCTCCAGTGGATCCACAGTGCTGTTAAACTCAGTGGCCTCAAATTTCATTAATTTTTCATAGTGCCGAGCCGAGGGCTGTGGTTGTGCTATAGGTGTTTGCATCTGAGCTTGAGGTGGCACACTTCCCATTATTTATTGGAAAAACGCAGCCATCTGATGTCCAAACTGAACAAGAAATTGCGGTGCTGGAGTAGGAGCTGGAGTGGCTGATCCACTCACGTTCTGCAGTGCTGGGGCTTCTCCTTGGGCCTCAGCCTCGACAGATTGTTCTACGAAATGATCTCCTTCTTCCATTCCGCTTTCAGAAATTTTCTACCCTTTGATAATAAACACAAGGAGGTTCACCTCCGTTAGTGCATATTCATGATGTAAATATGTCATATGTATCAAACGTTTGAGCAATTGTATTTATTGACAAAATGTTTCAAATTCATAGTTCAAAATTCATTTTAAAACCATTGCTGTGATACCACAATGTAACAGCCTAATCCATCTCCAGTCAGTATTGTCCGCTTTGGTCCGTGGGCCTCACGGATTTGTCCCTTGGGAGGTTTCATTCCCGAAAGCGCACTGACCAGGTGAGGAAGGCTCCCGCACATATGGCCCAAATCTTTCCTTCTCATTTCCAATGTGGGACACGAATCCACCCCAGTGCGTAGCTGGTTGAACAAGCACGTCCTAACCCCATCCCTGGGTCGTGACATTATTAGTTCTAATTGCACCCATATACCACATTTTGGGTGTCAATTTTGTTGGCATTGATTGCCAATTCAATTCCTAAGTCTCCTAAGTGAAATTACAATTTTTTAGTTTTGGTCCCCTATTTTCTACTATTCCATTGGTCTGCTTACTATGAGAATTTGACTAAATGTCCTTCATCAAAGTTATTTTTTATTATCTTACCTTTAATTCCCTTTTTGAATCACTCCTTTAGGAGTTTGTAGCCTAAGTTATGCCTATTTTCCTAAGGCTAGCTGGATTTGTAACAACCAGAAAAAAAAAATGATGGGATTTTGGCGTGTGACAATGGGTTTCCACTATCACAGCCAGCTTTTTATTAAAAAAAAAAAAAGTTGAAAATCGGGAGGAGGAACCCCCCCCCCCCCATTCTCTCTTCTCTCCTCTCCTTCCCTCTCTTCTTCTTCTTTCTTTTTCCGGTGACCGGTCGGCGACCTCCCAAGCGACTCCCCACCCGGGCAGCGACCCTCCAGCGACGGCCAGAACCACCAGAAACGGCGGCAAGAGAGGGAGAAGAGAGAGAAAATGTGCGCACAGTGGGCAGCGGCTTTCCGGCGCGATTCCGGCTTCATCCGACGTTTGATCGAGACGATTCAGGTGGCGTTGGAAAGCTTGTTCCGAGAGCTTTCTTTTGATACCAATTTTGCAGCAAATGGAGGTCGAATGAGTGAGATATGGAGAAGAGAAGTTTCGGGTTTTTCAAGCTTTTTCATCAGATCTAGGACGAATCCAACCGTTGGATCGACGATCCGAGACTACCTATGGACTGAGGAAGATGAGAGGAACATGGTGGTATGATCAGATCCAACAAATGTCGCAGGCGACCGGTGGCCGGCCACCGTGCATGGTGGTTCCGACTGTGGCTCTGGTGGGCTATGGAGATGATTCAACTTCCAGAGGCTTCCTCATAAATTTTTGGAATTTTTGAGATACAGATAAACTTCGGGTAAGACAATTTTTATTATTTCTCTGTCTGTGGAGTATAAATACAGTGTTTCTGAAATAGGAAAAATTGGAAAAAAATTCTAAGAAAAATATATGATGAAAGTAAAATTATTTGGAGATATTCTATGGTGTTTGTTGAATTTTTGAGTGATTGTAGAATATTTTTGAAAAATATAGATGGATTTTAGTTAGATTTTTAGCATATGGGCATATAAGATTATTTGAAATTAAGATAATTAAATTTTATATAATTGGTTGAAGCTTGAGGATGGAGGTTTAAATATGTGAATATTGAATTGGGTTGAATTAAGAATATATTAGATGTTGGAAACTTATGGAATCGAGTAAAATTCTTGAATAAAATATTCATGGGTAATTAGAAAATTACAATTCATTTTGCAATAGTCTTATAATATTATTAGGGACCGTGGGGCGAAATCTTAGATTTTTTAGAGCTTGTTTAAGTAGATTTTTACAAAATGTCAATTATAGGAACTAAAACGTAATTTTTTTTTAGGTGTTGAGTATTGCTTGGTTTGGAGGGCCCAAGAGGGGCCATATAATGGTAATGAGATATGAGTTGAATTTAGAAATATTATTTGAGCCTTTTTGCAGGTTGGGTAGGTCCCAGGTATAGAGGAAACTTTGTTGGATTTCCGGCATGAATTAGGCTGTCTATTGCCTCTTTAGAGTTTTATCTTAACTTAGTATTAATAAATTTATAATTTAATTATTAGGTGATCGAGGTCAGCTATTTTTCTGCATCCAGCAGCCACAATAGTCATCGGTGCACTGTGAGTAAAATATTAATTTTAATTGTAATTTCGATATTGTTATATGTTCAAGCATGCCCATGCATCACTTATATGCATATATCTATGTAGTTAAACTCTAGGGATGATTTATGTTGCATTCATAACTGTTAAAGTGCTATGGATGTTGTTGTGGTAATTTGGAGCAGTGTGCGTGCGTTGGCGTGCGTGTGATGTGGTGTGGACTATGGATAGGACGGGTAGACACGGCTTGAGATCTTCGCTGGGACCTGGTCCTTCGGGGGTAGTCACGGCTTGAGTTCTTCACTGGGACCCCGATTTGGTATATTAAGCGAAAGTCCGGCTTGAGTTCTTCACTGGCACAGGTTGGATTTAAGAGAGCTGTATAGGGTATCAGCTCCCATATATTATGATTGATATTACTGGGTGTGTGAGTGCTCCAAATTACCTTTTTGCTGTTATGATGTGAAATTATTGTTAATGTTGCATTTCACTCTATAGGGTACATTAGCTTTAGATAGTTATAGGGATTGTGGTTAAAATTAATATTTTACTCTCTGAGTCGAACGCTCACTCCAGTTCAATATTTTTTCAGGCTACAGGAGGAGTTATTTTACAGAGCAACCTGTTTTCTTCCTCGCAGGTTTAATGTCGGTTATTTAATTATTTTATTATCTTTTCTAAATTTGAAATCTAGAACTCTGCATATGTTAGTAATAGTGTGGACCTTGTTAGAAATTGTGTTAATTTAAAATTTTGAGACTAATAAATGAAGATTTGTATGGTATTTAAACAGTTTGTAAATGAGGTAACAGGGTTGAGCGAGGCTCCCCTTATTTCAGTTTTTAATAGCTATCGGGTTGGGTTGACTAGAATAAAAATATTTTATTTTATTTTATTTTATTTACATGTTGGGCCTAAGTTTTTTGGGCCTTGGTTATGGATTTGAGAACAGTAAGGCTTACTATGGGCCTCGGGGGCTTTATGCCAGCCCAGGTCCTAGTGTCGGTCCGACCCATAGGTTGGGTCGTGACAAAGTTGGTATCAGAGCTTAGGCTCTAGATTCATGGGAAATAATATAATTGGGAGTGTAAAAGGAGTCTTGTTAGGATGTTACATGCGGAGTATAGGAATTTGTTTCGTCTTTTTCTGTAATTCTTTGTTTCTAGATTTTGCGTTATACCTCAGGAAATATAAGAGTACCTCAGTTAGTGTCTTGATTTTCGTGGAGTACATAGATACATGAAATAGATTTAGCAAACTTATTGAGGTCTACCATGGAAACACGTACTCTAATAAATACTATATTTTTGTCAGTATGGGTTTAAATGGTGTGCCCATTTCGTGCAATGCACGAGTACATAAAGGTGAGTCTTGAAAGTACAGTTGCCTTAGATAAGGATGAGGATACCATTGCTGGCAGTCATCAGTGGATGACCCAGTCAGAATAAGTTTATGATAATAAAAGATTCAAGAGAGATAAGAGATTAAGAGACCTAGTCTGTCAGGACGTATCGTAGTAACTATACAATGTTCTCGATGTCTGCTCTGTAAGCTGCAGATTACAGTACCGACATGAGATTATTGTGTAGAGCTGCATTCATACCCGTGGTGCTCCATAATGAGGGTGTTTGCGGATGGCTTCTATTTTGGTACAGTTATGCCAGAACAGAGTTCTATATCTGCAGAGGAGTTGGGAACTCCTAGTTAGGGGTCTAGAGTTAGAATATTGAAAGGTCACAGTTGGGTGATAACTAGAGTTAGTGACTCAGTTACCCTAGCATGAGCTAGAGTTACATCAAGAGTTGCCATCAGACCAGAGGTTTTGGATTAGTTGCAAAGTAAACGTGACACTTATAGAGTGAGATCATCTAGTCTTCAGTATGGAATTTTGGATCATTTTTGTAGTATGACAGATGTTTTGCTTAGAGTTTAGTGAGAATAGTATACCTTGTGTGTGTCAGTAAGGTGTAAAGTACAACTCTACTACCTAGAGAAGGTCGAAACTATGAATTGATGATTTATAGAGCTATGATATAATAAGAGAGACATTAATTTGACATGGTTTTGGCAAGGTGGTAAATGTAGTACCTTTGTTGTAGCAAGTTAGTGTATAGTTCTATCTTTTCAGAAGGGATCGAAGGTTATTACTAATAATGGTGACCAACAATAGTGCCCCAGATGGGACTGTAGAGTGTGGTAGAGAGTAGTTGGCTCGGGTATCCTGCAGAGGATACAAGTTCCATTATAGGAATCATATATAATCAGATAACGATGGATGTAAATCCTTTGAATTGGATGACGGGTTTGGGTGCCCGGAATCTTAAGTTTTGGCTAATTGAGTAAACATGGAAAATAATAATAATAATAATAATAATAATAATAATAATAATAATAATAATAATAATAATAATAATAATAACAAATAAATAAAAATTGCTACAAAATCAGTTCTCGAGGTAGTAAGGGTATTATGTAAGCTAAAGGATAAGAATAGAAATCATACAATAAAAATATTACTGTAATTTGCTGAATTCCTTTCTAACTTCATATTGTTCAAAACAATAGTATAATCTAATCATAATAGTGTTAAGAGAAATAAATTAGAAAAGATAAAATCATAGAAGGCCAATGGATAAAGAAAGTGCAGAATGAAAGTTTGGACAATTGATTGCAAATGCAATATAATCTAAATGCCAGTGGAAGTACTAGCTAGAGTAGTCAAAGGACCAAATCTGAGTAGCACAGACATATGATAACGCGATAGAGACTCTGAAAGATATAGTTAGCAAGTACAGCTGTCATGTTAGGAAGAAGAATGGAACCAGGGATAGAATAGTCAAGTTCTATTTTGGGTAAGACAAAGGAAATAAATGAAAGGACAACCTAAAGAGCGCATAATAAAAGGAACAAAGTTAAGATATAGGGTAGGCTAAGTGTTATTATTGGCAAGGTGAATGACAAGGATGGAGAACCCAAAATGGGACCATATTAGTGAGAATAGTGATGGAGGTGTGGAATCTAGTAATGTGATACTCATAGCATGATGTAGTTGAGGTAGTGCCAGGGGCTAAAATATAGAGCTTGGAGTTTCATGATTGGATCATACTCTATCTATTCTCTATTTCTAAAGTGAAGTGGATAGCAATGGGGCAAGATTCTTTTAACTTGTTAACATTATCAAGAAGATTAGGCGAGGAATATAATAATAATGAGCAAAGGTTAGAAGGTGTGCGATGGTATTGTGGACTACCTAATTAGGTAGAGAAAGAGAAGTTAGTAAGCAGTAAGTTGAATAAAAGTCAATCTAAGGGATCAAATAGGTATGATGAGAGGAAAAGAATGATAGACAATGACACATAGGCTTTAGGTTAGACCTTTGAGATAGTGAGAAGGTAGTTAGAAGTTCGTTATGAATGATAGGCAAACATTTTTAATGTGACCAACAGAATCACTTTGCATTGAAGCAATAACGACAGGACAACAGTAGGGATAGAATGAGAAGTGACAAGTATGGGTGGTTATAAATCACTAGAAAGTTCAAGGATCAAATTAATGACCATAGCTAAGGGTGGAATTAGTGTTGGAAGAATCTATTAGTAAGAAAAATCTTTCAGGAATCAACAAAAGTTAAGGGCACAATATAAACGATGATAGATATGAATCATAGGTCGAGTATACGTAAAGTTAATAAATTATAAAATATTATGTCAGGAAGGACAATGGTACGGTAAAGGGTTCATGCAGATGATATCTTATAGGTAGAGCACAATTATGCTAGGAGATAATGAAAGTTGGAGAGAAAAACCAAGAAACATAGGTTAAACATTATTATATAGACAATCGAGCGTAGTTGAATATAAGAGTATTTTTCTTTCTTTTCAAGTTTAGTTTGTGCTTTTGGTTCTAGAAGGTTATATAAGGAGCAGAGACTGAGTCAAGGAGACCTAGTTAATTGAGAGTTTGGTAGGCATCAATTCATACATAATTTCCTAATATGAGAATGATAGTAAGTACGTACCTAGTGTTAAGTATGAAAGGACGATCAGAATAGTGACAGGAGTCAAATGGAGTTAGCTACCAAGGCTTGCAACCGTTTTAAATTATGAGCTAGAGGAAGTACTATTTATGGATGAATTTCAATAGATGAAATTGTTACTAATGGGAAAAGTTGAGGTTGAAATTTGGAAAGCTATAGGCAGTATATGTGATTATATTAAGGAGAATGAACACATAAAGTATTTTGTTTAGAATTAAGGCATGGCACACATTTCCCACAGCAGTGTTAGTTCAGATGGAACTCATAGTTTCAAGGGCTCCTATCCATCCAGGATGAGTAATTTCCTACTGAGGCTGGTGGGGAATGATGATGTTCTGATAGTTAAGTTGGAAAAGGGGATACAAAAAGAATTTTCTATGGTTAATTATAAGTGTTATAAAAGTTGAAGAATGTGCTGGTAGGAGTAAACTGTAAGGTTAAAATTCCCAGAGTAATAGAACTAGTAATCAAGATAAGACTAAGAAATAAAATGAAAGTTAAAGTTGATGATGGGATGAACATTCTTGAAGGAAAAGGTGTAAGGGTGAAATAGGATTAACATTTAGGAATAAGTGCAGCAGGTTGAAAAGATATCAACAATAGCAGAAATAGGAAAAGGAAGTGGATAAGATCCAAAGAATAGGAAGAAAGCTCACTAAAGCTAGTTATAATGATGAGGATAAGGAGGAATAGGTATGCTAGGAACACACTAAGAGATGTTTAAAACAAGTTATTATGAGATGATAGATTAAAGGAGTAGTAGAGCCTCGATCTAAGTGGCAATGTGTCAGAAGTAGGCCACATATTAAGAAGCTATAGGAATAAGTCTAGATATTTCCATTCTAAGAGAAGGAGTGAGAATTGATAAAGTCGCATTGGATTGAGTTGTCAGGGAATATAAACACTTTTGTTACCTAGAAGGAGAGACCCAGTTTTTCTTTCCAATGATGATAAATGATACACTTGGCCCTTGGAGGAGACTCTACCTGACTAGTTACATAAGATGGATAGAGGTTGGTCTAAGTACCTTAGTAATGACACAAAAGAGATTAAAAATTTGAAGTATCATGGCAGTGAGAAGATTTATAGGTATTTACCACTGAGGTCATAAGAAGAGTGAAGATCTCGAACAAGATGCCTAAATTAGGTGCTACAGGAAAGCTACTCATAGGATACCATGGAATAAGGAACATAGGTTATGTCATTGGGGAAACAGAGATTATTGAAAAAAAGGAATGACGACTGAAATCACCAAGAGACATGTTGGGGCGTAATAAAAGTGAGGTAAGCACCAAAGTTGATTGAAGTTATGACACATCAAGTCAAGAACAGTGAAGTGTAGCGAATACTTGAAATGTCAGGAAAAAAAAATGGTCAATGAATAGTAACAAGATAAAAGCCCTCTAGAAAGAGATGATGACAAATAGGACACTATAGTAGAATCAGAGAGTGGTAGAATGTCATATATAATATACGAAGAGTTTGAAGAATAAATGTTTTACTAATCTTTGCATAGCTGAAGAAGTAATGATTGCACTTGTTCTAATAATCTTCTTTTCCTTATTTCTTTGTTTATTTGAAAATTCGAGGACGAATTTTTCTTAAGGGGGGAAGAATGTAACAACCAAAAAAAAAAATGATGGGATTTTTGCGTGTGACAGTGGGTTTCTACTATCACAGCCAGCTTTTTATTTAAAAAAAAAAAAGTTAAAATTCGGGAGGAGGAACACCCCCCCCCCCCCCCAATTCTCTCTTCTCTCCTCTCCTTCCCTCTCTTCTTCTTCTTTCTTTTTCCGGTGACCAGCTGGCGACCTCCCATGCGACTCCCCACCCGGCCGGCGACCCTCCGGCGACGCCGTAACCACCGTAAACGCGGCAAACAGGAGAAGAGAGAGAAAACGCCGACAAAGGCGCAGCGGCTTTCCGGCGCGATTCTGGCTTCATCCAACGTCCGATCTAGGCGATTCAGGTAGCGTTGAAAAGCTTGTTCCGAGAGCTTTCTTTCGATACCAATTTTGTAGCAAATGGAGGTCGAACGAGTGAGATATGGAGGAGAGAAGTTTCGGGTTTTTCAAGCTTTTTCGTCAGATCTAGGACGATCCGACCGTTGGATGAACGATCCAAGACTACCAATGGCCTAAGGAAGAGGAGAGGAACATGGTGGTATGATCAGATCCGGCAAATGTCGCCAGCGACCAGCGGCCGACCACCGTGCGTGGTGGTTCCGGTGGTGTTAGTAGTATGCCCTAGAGCATATCATTTAGTATGTATCTTGTACATATTTTTATTAATAAAAGGCATTTCCACTTTCTTGTTTACATAATATATTTATGTGTAATAGAAAAGGTCCATTGATATTTTGTTAGAAATATTATTCTTAAGTTGTTAAGAATATGAGTGACAATATTTCTAGCATAAAGTATCATAAATAGGTTCACAATCGAGGATACTTCATAATAAGGACATGACTTATCCAGAAAGATTGTATTCATGTTTGTTCCCAAGTTATTTATATGAGATATAAATAAGATAGAATGGTGAGTCTCATGCCATATAACAAACATGATAGGCACTTATAAATGATAAGTAGGCCGAACCAGTGACACTTATGACAAGCACATGGAGTTTACTCTTGTCAATGTTTTGTCATAAATCATATCAGTGCATATAATCTTTAGACCTGAGATAGCACAGTTATCTTGTATATAGGTAGTTTGAGTTTGATACTGCTTTCATACTTGTACTATGTATGGGTATATCGGCATGTGTTGGCTCCTATTAGTTATATATGGAGGTAGGTGTTGATCAAGATGGAATCTGTTCCTCTAAGTAAATAGAGATAAAATTCTATGTTCATTTAATTGTTCTTGATGTTTCAAGTTCCTGGCCAGGACAGATAGATTTATTCAGAAAAGAGTTTCTGTTGAGAAAATCTTTTAATCAAGAACTAGAATTAAAAGAGAACATAATATTCATAGCAAATGGAGTTTGACATAAACCATGACTCCAGCTTGAGTTGGGATTTTGTAACAGAGAGATTCTAGTGCATGGTAACATATGATTATAGGTTCATTTAAGGTAAACCTTATTACTAATTGGGTGGCCATGGCATGCTATGCTAGGTGTTAACCATGGTCTATGAAGTTCATAAAATGATTTAGAGAAATCATTTATGGTAAGAAAGAGTTCTGATGATATTAAGAGTTGATATCATGTCTCATTGCCAATTAGTGATGAGCCTAGTAAGTCACACACATACACAAGTTATCACCTATTTAAATATGATTTAATTTGTAACATCCTCTTCCTGTTATCCAACTCCATCCCTCGTACATCAAACTGTACAAAATATAAAAAAAAAAAAAAATTAAAAAAAAATATAAAAAAAAAATAAAAAAAAAAAAATTAAAAAAAAAAAAAAAAAAAAAAAAAAAAAAAAAAAAAAAAAAAAATAAAAAAAAAAAAAAAAAAAAATAAAAAAAAAAAAAATAAAAAAATAAATAAAAAAAAAAAATAAAAAAAATAAATAGATTTAGGGAAAAAGAAAAAAATTTAGAAAAAATTTAAAGAAAAGAAAAGAAAAATAAAAAAATTTTTAAAAAAATTTTCAATTTTTGAAAATTTTTGATTTTTTTATTTTTTTCATTTTTTTTTTTTTTATTTTCATTATTTAATTTTAATTTTATTATAAATAATTTTATAAAAATAAAAAATATAAAAAAAAATAAAAAAAAAATAAAAAAAAAACAAAAAAAAAAAAAAAAAATAAAAAACAAAAAAACAAAAACAAAACAATTACTAAAAAAATAAAAAAAAACAAAAAAAAAAAAAACAAAAACAACAAAAAAAAATAAAAAAAAAAAAAAATAACAAATTAAAAACAAAAAAAAAAAATAAAAAAAAAACAAAAACTCTTTTCTTCTTCCAATTCTTCTTCCCCAAGCCATTCTTCTCCTTTCTTCCTCTCTCCATCCATGAGCCCTTCTCTCCCCCCCATACTTCCTGTCCTCCCAAATTCCCCCCCCTTCCCAAAAACAAACCTTTTACCTTTTAACTTAATTTTGAGTTTGAAAAATAAAATTTTTTTTTTATTTTTTTTTGGCTAAAATTTATTTAAAAGGTTGAAGTTTAGGGTTATATTTATTCTATTAAAAATTATTTTATTTTAATATAATTTATTGAATTTATAATTTAATATGAATTAAAATTTAAATATATTATATTTAAAATAGAGTTTTATGTGGGAGAATAAAATGAAAATGGAAAGAAATGAAAATAATGAAAATGAATAAGGAAAATGAATGAGGAAGAATATAAAAAAATGAAATTAGTTAGTTAGTAATTTTGAGTTAGGAAACTAGGAAACTTGTTGGTAAATTTTGAATGAATTTGGTTTTTGATTTGATTTTAATATTAGATTGGATTTTTTGATAGATAATATGATAAAGTGGTTATTTTGTGAGATTGCAAAGTGAAATTTAAAAAGAAAATGAAAAAAAGAATTGCAAAGAAAATTTGCAAAGTGAAAGCAAAACAAAAAAGGTTGTGCAAATTTGTCCATTTTTTGTTACAACTTTGCAAACTGTTTTAGGCAATTAATTTTAATGAAGAAAAAATGCCTAAACAAAAAAAAATAAAAACCCAAAAAACAAAAAAAACACAAACCAAAACCAAAACCAAACCAAACAAAAACCAAAAACAAAATTGACAACTGAACCTCAAAATTTGAAAAATGGAAATAACATTTTAATTTGAATAATTTAATCAATATTTAATTTTAAGGCCTAAAAAAAGACAAAGAAAAACAACTACAAAAATAAAAAAAAAAAAAAAAAACAAAAAGAAAACAAAACATGAAAAAAACAAACATGAAGAACCTGCAACAATTAAACATTTGCAAACTTGATTAATGCAGATTTGAATTTACTCTTCTCTGAAACGATTGGGAGAACTTTTCTCTCTTAGAAAATAAAAATGAAGGAATAGAGAGAGATAGAAGAGAAAGTTTAATGAAATT